>NC_039362.1:165014914-165688206 GCF_003573695.1 Papaver somniferum
CTCGATGTTAAATTATTTGCAGATGAAGAAGAAATGCGCGCCGCTCTGGTTGCGAAATCAAAAGGATTCGTTCGAAAAGAAAACGAGACGAGACGAGGTGCTTCTATGGCTGGTGGGTTTCTCAGTGGTTTCCCGATGGGTTGGAGTCGAATCATAAGAATAGTACGCTTCATGTCGCGGCGTTCTTGGCTCTTTGGTTATCCAGAGATATTTTCGATGACGGCTCGGGTAAGAAGGAGATAAGACAGGAACTTATCAGGTTTGCCATAAAATTGGCAAAAGGTGTCGTTCTCCCTATTGGCGGCTTGTTTCTTGGTTCTCTGTACACACACTTGGATCAGCTGGTCACGGACATGTGCGCTTCAAATGGTTACATGAAAGTGGATTCGTATATTCATGTCGCCTTTCTCCAAGCATGGATGTGGGAGCACTTCGAAAGGTATGCTCCAAAACCGTTGGTCGTACTTCCCGAGTCTTGGGGTGGCTCTAGGATACTGCGCTGGTCGAATAGGCGCCCAAAGATTGGTTCGAACTTGGTTGGATTCCTTGAAAACTCGCACACGGTCAATTTTCATCCATGGACTCCGGTGCATGCGTCCATAACTCAGATCAGTACCTTTGCTTCTGCTCCGAGAAGGATGAAAGCTCAGAGTTCAGTGATGAAGATAGTAGTTCTTACGATAGTAGTGCTGAATCTTCCTCTAGCCAGTCTGAAAGCGAATCAGTGAGTCTCCCGCATGTTTTTTTTTTTAATTTCTTTCTCTTTGGAAAATATCTAATCTGTGATGTCATAGGGGGAAACCGTTTCTGAAGATGGCCCTGAGACGGAGACTGGTGGTGATACAGCTTTGTCTCCAATTGTGGCAGCCGTACCGGGCGACCTTGAAATGGATGTTGATCGAGATGAAAACGTCGTTGTGACTCAGACAATGGAGAGTACTCCAGTGGCCGCAGGTGCAATTGTCGTTAGGAATCCCTTGCCGGTTACTGATGTAGACGCGGGCACCACTTTCAACCCTCCATACCTGGTTCCTTATCCGGATCATGTGTTGATCGGGGGATTTAGCGTGCCAGCCAAACATGCGATGCTATACACCAAGATATGGGAAATCTACGGACATATCTCCACGAACAAGAAGGTTACTAGTCGATTTGCGTTGGTTAAGCGTGTGGAGGAAGCTTTGTCTTCGATTGACGACATGTGCAACGTGACCGGTAATACTGTTTCTGAGGATGTAATCTCGAGCTGGAGGTTCCATCGTGACATGTGTGTAAACTTCGAGTTCAATGTTCCTTGGTTCGTTGAAGGTTTCTCTGAGGTTGAAAAGTTGCTGGTCGAAACAGTCGAAGGTCCTTCTGTGGATATGGTGAAGAAGCAGGAAGCGGAAGTCGAAAAATTGTCCAAGAAGCTGAAGTCGAAGAGGGCAGCTCTCCAAAGCACGAAGGAGGCTTTTGCTAAGAAGAGCAAGCCATTGTTGAAAAACTTTCCTTGAATGTATTTCTGTCTTCTGAACTCCTAACTTTTAGGTTTTTTTTTTTTTTTTTTGAAAGGCAAATGAAATGCTTAGTTTATGGTTTTGATTTCCTGGATTTTTGGGTTGATAGACAAATGTTACCTTGAGGGTTTTGGATTATTCTTTTGGAGTGGATTGTTTTGGAATGGATTGTTTTTGGAATGATGTTGTCTTGGTTACGATTGCAAGTGACGCGGGGTTTCGGTAGATGACATGGGGTGAAACATAATATGACTATCGGTTTTATCATTCCCGTGAAAACTTGAAATAGTAAACCATGTATTTTGTCTAGGTAAGACTTACTCGGTTTTTTAGGTCTCCTGATGAAAAGAGAATCTTCCGGGTGTAAGGCCGAGTTTTACGGGAGGCACCGCCGTGATTATGGAATTTCCCCAGTCGTATCATCTGATAATCGAGTCGTCGATCCCTGGTTGGATTGTTCGCTTTTAACCTCTAGGAAGTCCCCAGTCATCCCTCACCGTGTCAAGACTGATAATCGGGTCGTCTGGTAACTGAGTCGTCGATCCCTGAGCGGATCGCCTGCTTCTACCGCCTTGATATCTGGGTCGAAGCATGATATCGATGGTCGAAAATTGACATTGTAACCGAAAGATCAATCTCCCACTGTGGTCGCAATTGTTTGAGGGTGAAAACGGTTTCTGCTAATTTTGGTAATTTCAGGTGTGTGGGTGAGAAACGAATTTAAACCCTAAAAAATATACTGCGAGGGAGTACTTTAGATTCGAGAGACCAATCTGTACAAATCCGGCCTAAACCAAGAAATGGTCGTTCCAGACTTGCTTCGGTCACAAAGTGAAGGAGAAGGGTTGGTCTTGGGGAGGGAAGCGAAGAAAGTGTTGAGACCAGGATAGTTGATTCTGGAAGAGTAGTTGTTTCATGACTTGTATCAGAAAGTGGGAAGCTAACAGATGGAAAGCTAGCAAATGTTTTTTGAGTGTTGTATCCTCCTGACCTGAACTTATTGTTCGGTGGAAATAGGTAATGCCTATTTATACAAGTCGAAGTGAAACGTACTCTGGTCTCATTAAGAAATGGAAAACGGGTGAGTAGATGGGAGGAGGTGGTAACCGGTAATGCTTGGAATTGATGTTCCATAAAAGAAAGCGTTTCACCATTACTCCCTGTATTTAGTAACCGCCTCATCCTTATGACACTTTCTTATAACGAGTGTAGTGTACACCGCATGCTGTAAACCGCCAAACCAATACCCAATGAGCATCCCCCAGTTTGTGACATATGTTGATGTCTCGAGTATTTCTGTGGAAAACATGTAGCATGTTGTTGTTGTCTGGAAAGTTGATCTTGGGAGAATTGCCGGCTCGGTGGTGACCTTCAACGGTCGAGATTTTGCATCTTAAGAGGAAGGTAGTCGTTGATTATTTCAACCTTTCGTTTGGTAGCCAGTGGCATGAAAGTATGATCAGTATGGCTTTAATATGGCCCAGTTTAGGCGCGGCCAAAATTTAGGGTTTTGGCTTTGTTTAGGCGCGACCAAACTAGGGCCAAAGGTTGCCATGTGTCAGCTAGTAACCTTGGTCGGCTAAGATCTGCATCTTAGATGAAAAAGTGGTCGTTGATTGTTGCAGGCCTTCGTTTTGGTAGCCGCATAGGGAAGGAAGGCATGGTATGGCGCGGCAAGGTGGTTGGGATGCCATTGGCACATGTGGCATGGCATGCCTTAGCGCGGTTTGGTGTGGCCAAAACTAGGGTTTAAGGCCAAAGGTTACCATGTGTTGTTTGGCGACCTTAGACGGCTAGGATTTGCATCTAGGATGGAAGGGTGGTCGTTGATCGTCGCACGCCTTCGTTTTGGTAGCCACATGGGGAAGGCCGGCATGGTATGGCGCGGAAAAGTGGTTGGCATGGCACATGTGGCATGGCATGCCTTGGCGCGGTTTGGCGCGGCCAAAACTAGGGTTTGATCCAAAGGTTACCATGTGTTGTTTGGCTACCTTGGACGGCTAGGATTTGCATCCAGGATGGAAGGGTGGTCGTTGATCGTCGCACGCCTTCGTTTTGGTAGCCGCATGGGGAAGGCCGACATGGTATGGCGCGGAAAGGTTGTTGGCATGCCTTGGCGCGGTTTGGCGTGGCCAAATCTAGGGTTTTGGGCTAAAGGTTACCATGCGTTGTTTGGCGACCTTGGACGGTTAGGATTTGCATCTAGGATAAAAGGGTGGTCGTTGATCGTCGCATGCCTTCGTTTTGGTAGCCGCATGGGGAAGGCCGGCATGGTATAGCGCGGCAAGGTGGTTGGCATGCCATTGGAACATGTGGCATGGAATGCCTTGGCGTGGCCAAAACTAGGGTTTTGGGCCAAAGGTTACCATGCGTTGTTTGGCGACCTTGGACGGCTAGGATTTGCATCTATGATGGAAGGGTGGTCGTTGATCGTCGCACACCTTCGTTTTGGTAGCCGCATAGGGAAGGCCGACATGGTGGGGCCAAGGCCAATGGCGCGGATGGCTTGGCATAGTGGGGACAAGGGTTTGGTACGGACGACTTGGCATGGTGGGGCCAAGGCAAGGTGCGGTTGGCTTGGCATGGTGGGGCCAAGGGTTTGGCATGCCATTGGCGCCTGGTGCGGCTAGCATGGTTGGGGCCAAGGCAAGGCGCGGTTAGCTTGGCATGGTGGGGCCAAGGGTTTGGCATGCCATTGGCGCATGGTGCGGCTAGCATGGTTGGGGACAAGGCAAGGTGTGGTTGGCTTGGCATGGTGGGGCCAAGGGTTTGGCATTCCATTTGTGCATGGTTCGGCTAGCATGGTTGGCATGCCATTGGCGCATGGTGCGGCTAGCATGGTTGGCATGCCTTGGCGCGGTAGACGTGGCTGGCATGGTTTTCCATTGGCACAGTGGTGCGGCTGGCATGGTTGGCATGCCTTGGCGCGGAGATGTGGCTGGCATGGTTTGTCATTGGCACAGTGGTGCGGCTGGCATGCCTTGGCGCGGAGATGTGGCTGGCACGGTTTGGCATTGGCACAGTGGTGCGGCTGGCATGGTTGGCATGCCTTGGCGCGGAGATGTGGATGGCATGGTTTTCCATTGGCACAGTGGTGCGACTGGCATGGTTGGCATGCCTTGGCGCGGTAGCATGAGAGTTAGGGTTTGGCATAGATGATGTCTGTCAATGTTAAGGGTTCTGCCGTGGAACATGACACATAAAAAAAAAGGTACCCTGATAATTCTTACGTAGGCATGCTGATCGATTCAATAAATGTGCCAATGGTCATGGTGACGTCATGTCAGTTGTACGGTTTTACGATTTTAACCCTAAGCTACAAACCACCATTAACAAGTGTGTAAAATACTTTCACCTCCAATTGGCACACCAACACCAAATTGTTGATCAAGTAAGAAGTCATATCCTTGCCGACGGAGAAGGCAGCTATTTTAGAAACCAACCTGCGCCAAATGATACCAACCGTTATAGGCCTAAGACCACCACCCGACTTCAATAATGGTGTTAGGGGTGTACTATCTATGAACTCACATAACCATTGGACCATTTTCCTGCCATCCATAAGTTGACAACCCCTGTAATTGAAGATACTAACTCGTCCACTACAGCTACTGCCGAACCACTCAAAGCATCTATTAGATGTTGCGCCTGCAAACCATCACGACCACAAGTTCCTTTAGGGAAACTCTTGATAACACCAAGAACATCCTTGGAATCAACCACCAATGGGTCAAAACAAACAGTATCTGGCGGGATAAAAGGAGGCGGAGCTTATGGATGTTTCATATTTGCAGTTTTGCGAGGGGGGATCCGTTGCGAGGTGCCACTCCATTGGAAGACAACACACGAATCGCAGCTGAAAAATGTCCACATCTTATCTTCTTCCTACACGCAGTAAAGTTGGCAGTGTCTTGCTTCTTCTTGAACAGTTGTTTTCTCGGCGATTGGACAGGCTGCTGAAGCAATTACAAATCATAACAGAACAACCATTGTTATCCTTTCAATCCAAAAGATCTTGGTTAATGTCCATGACCTGTAGCCTCCTTCTTGTGCCTGACTTCTCCTCTGTTGTACTCTTAGGTTTGTATACACGCATTTTGCAGGTGGGGAGGAGAATCAACCTTATCCAAGAAGAGACATCAGCTGGATTGGAAAAGACTTTGTCGAGGCAACCTTTGAGAGTTCTCGAGAAGGAAAGACGACATTGGTGAGGGATACAGGAAACGGTTGTGAACTGTCTCTGAAAAGCGAAGTTACGCAGCTCCGGGGAAAGTGACTCAGTAAACTCACCTGCGGCATTATCAGCACAAACTGTAGTGACATCAGTTACGGCAGCAGACACGGCAGAACAATCCGCTGGCTTAAGCAAACCATGAATAAGGTCAGCAGCATCTCCATTTGCAGGCCCGACAATAAAATCACCGTGAACATCCCCTCCCTTACCTTTGCAGGACAACCTCCAGTCATGCAAATGCATGCATTTGCCGCAGAGCCACATTCGTAGGTGACGAAGAACTCTCTCCCAAAACTGATACACCCTTGAATCCAGAAATTAAGCTTCTTCAAACAACCCTGTTGTCCTCGTTGTAAAGAATGTTTGTCCTGCAAATGTCGGAGAAAAGATCTACCTGATAAAGATGTTTATCAATTATCTAACAATTTTACCACTTGGGGTAAAACATCTACTTAAAATTTCTAACATGACCTTTCATTGACCAGAATATATCTTACCTCTAAGTTAGCCACATATTTTTTGGTAACTTGGATGGAAATTCATTTCTCATTTATTTGGATATTTCAGGTTGTGGGAAATTAGTATTTTTTTCTAATATACTGGCCAATGGAATATCATATCAATAATTAAAATATAATAAATTCATAAAAGAAAATTGTAATGCTCATGCATGAAAATGGCCTAACCACAAATTAGACCAGATCTAATGAGGTGAGATCTATTATCGGATGCCTTTATTATTATTTCTATTTAAAAATTAGAAAATAAAAAATCAGTTTTGTTTTATACTTGACCTAAATCTAGTGAACATAATGCTGGATTAACAAAGGAGTTAGGACAAAGCATGTGCGAACCACCCACCGCTAAATACTTGAGAGTCTAAACCAATTTCAGTTGATTAAGCAGTTATAACACTTTTCAAGGGGAATAAATCTGGGTGGTCCTTTCGGCTAACTCGTTAATATGGAGGAGCATTATCGTTTCAAACATCTAATATGGATTGATTCCATGGTCACCTGGTAACTAATTATTAAGAAATCTTATTGGTGTCCTAATCCGGTATATATTACTAAAAGAAGCCGATGAAAAAGGTTATGGGAATCTAACCTTAGTTAACTAAATTGTCCGAATCATAATACGTTAAGCCGTTTTGAACAAACTTTGTTGGTCCAAGTCTGGTTTCACATGGAAATCATTTCCGGACGAGTTGATAAAGGTTATCTAATCTGGTCTTCATATGGCACACAACATCGTAGCCAACAGGTTTAGGTGTATTTTCTACTCCAAGTTCATATAGGATTTTTCATATTTTTCATGTTATATCAGAAATGGTCAGATGTAAAGAGGGAGTGTTGAGAGACCGTGAAGGTCACAGTTCTTTATCTAATTTTAACTAGTCATTTTTAGTTTTAATAATGCTTATAAATTTAATATTTTTGAACTGTTTAACCAATGAACTTAATTTTTACGAGTAATTCCATTGTTCTCCATATTGGAGATGACTTTCGTAATCTCCCTAATGTTAAAGGAAAATTTTTCAATTCTGCCTCGTTATGTTTTCGAAGAGACGCCGTTAGGAACGGAAGCGCAATCCCACACTTCTCGTCTTTATCTTTTTCTTTGACGGTTTTGTTTTCATTTTGCTGCAACACATGCGACAAACCCTGATCTTGTGTATCATAATAAAAGATTAGATGGAGGTACAACTAAAAAGCTTCAAACTAGGTAACATGCATGTAATGCTGGGTAAAACAGTCGCGCCCATGCAAGGAGCACCACCATGCCTTTAGTCTTTATACGTACACTCCTAGATCCACAATTTGTCGCTCTGACAATGGTCTCTTTCTCTGATTAGCACATTGGCAGTGACTAGAGAGCATGGCGCCTAGTGGCACGAACAAAACCACAACTTGGCTGACACCAAAAAGATAGTTACACTGCTACGTACTTGGACCATCTCCAACTAGCAACTCTAGAATCCACAAGTCAAGTCGAACCATGGATTCCGATAATCCAACATCACTAGTCCGAATGAGCAGTTCAGTTAACCAAATGCCTTCTATAGGCTCTTCGATCCAGATTCCAATAACCATGTCGACTAAAAAGGAAACACACAAAAAAAACAAAAGAGAGAAAAAGCAAATACCCCCTAGTACATAAAAAATGACATCCACCACCACTACTACTGTGTCAGTCAGAGCTTACTTTTTATCCTCAACATGTAACTTTTAGTACCATAAATATCATCACTCAAAATCACAAATTTTACCTCTAGCAATCTCTCTGCTTTTGCAAGGCATAAAGAAACCAGCCGTAGCTGTGATTATCACTACGTCGTCATTCGTCAATGGATTTTTATGTGGTTTTACACTACGTCAGCAGAGAGTTAGAAGTGGATGTTGTTATCACTTGGATACATACATTTGTCCCAAGCAGTATGTAGACAGATGCGTCTGATGATGTTTATGTGAGAATAATTCATCCCTTATCATTGCAAAGAAAGTTACTTACATTACATATATACCTAGCAAGAAAACTACTTTTATGTGGCCACGCAAACTAAGAAACAATTTTTACAAGATACTTGTAATTCTTTTCTTTATCTTTAAGAAACCTTTTCTTCCTTCGACAAGTTAATATGGAGAAATAGTCTTTTATCCACTGGTAAGATTACAAACAATTTCAGATTACCTCTATCTTACTCAGGCGGTGAGATTAGAAACAACGGAACATTTGGGAATTGACATCAGTGGATTTATTAGCACAGCTAGAGCATTTCAGCATGTCTCTCTACTCTTCATTTCAAGCAATGTGCAACATGGAGACAAAGTACGGTTTTGTTGCAAAACTCGTGGATCAATAAATGGAAGGCTACAATTCATTGATTTCTATGATATCAAGTCTAGTCCAATTTGCTCCGGAAGGTGGGGGTGGTCCTGCTGGGTAATGCCACAGGCAGTACCACAACTCTTGTATTAATGGGTATCTGAGCACTTTAAGGACAATTCTAAGCAATTTGGGACTTTGATGCTTCTGGCAATCTTATACTCGAATGAGAAACAAACGACTCCCAGAGATAAAAGTGTGTAAGAAATATTTACTGCTAGGCTTACATAACCTTATAGTAAATAAATATGCCATTAATATGAGAAAACCCAAATATCGTTATGCAGTTCTAGTGTAGCATGTCATCAACCAGGATATATACTAAAGATCGTGATGATGACGATTGATAATTAACTCCTCTAAAAAAAAAAGATTGATGACAAGAACTGAGTAATCTTACTTGTTGAATGGGTATTGGGGTCGAACTTGAACATTTTTTCGCTTCAAAAAAAAAAGAAAAGAAGAAAAGAGTGCTTTGCTTATGAATAATTAAGAAGCACCAACTTTTGGGCATTAATAAACAACAGAGACGAGAGCGCCTTCTAGACAGAATTATTGCCGTTAATATTTATGTTTATAGAACAGTGTAGATCAACATACGCATGTATATACCAAGTGAATGGGTTCTTGTGCATGAAGTTACGTGAGGTTGATAATCAGTATATTCCCTAATATTCTAATACCATTCCGGATTAATGCATGTGTCTCATTCAACTTCCAAATCGAACCTCTTATTTGTCGCAAGAAAAAAAAAAGCAAGAAAAAGTAGTGTATACCATGAGAAAGGAAAAGACAGAGACAGAAAAATTAGAAGAATGGGATCAGATGGGAAGGAGAAAGTAAAAGTATATGCATGCAGTTTATAAACAATCAGGAGCTTTTGCTTTCTTTACCAAAGTTTATCATTACATACCACAATGAATTAAGGAATTTAATCAAATATTTGTTTTTGGTACACTGTCGGCCTCATGATACCCATTTCATTCCAATCTCGAAACGTTCTTGAGAGCCAATCTTTTGTTGGCTAGTAATATCATCATAAAATTGGTTAAAAAGACCAAAACTAATAATTTCTGGGTGAAAAGAATATTTAGATTTTGATACTGTTTAAATGGACAAAAATATAAAAATAGTCAGGATGTAAACAGTTTCATCCTGTCAATTTTCAAATATTTTTTCTTATTTTTTAATTTACACAGGATGCATCCAGTTTCATCCTAACTATTTTTTAAGTTTAAGCAAGGATGAATCCAGTTTCATCCTTGCTAAAAAAAAATTGTCCATTTCACCCATACTAATTTTTACTCGTCCATTTGAACCATGTTTTAAAAATATTTGAACAAATGACCCATTTTCCATAATATCATACTGGGACAACATAAACTAATAAGTACTCCCCTAACTTCGTTCTAATTGAGTCTTGGGAAAGCTACCAGATTCCAAGTTGTCTGCAAATAAAAAAAATTAATTAGTTTGATCATTTCGACCCGCCAATGTCTAGCTACATAACTCAAGCTGAACATTAACTAAATAATGCAAATAACTTATACTTGGCGTTACTCTTTACATCTAATTAAGTGAATATTAGGTTGGTTAGGGTTAAGCCGTCAACCCCTTCGACATATACTCAGTATTCACTTGCAAGTAGATCTCCTCTGTTATACAACGAACTCATGCACTATAAATGGTTTTCTTTAGTTATTCTTGCTAAGTGACATGATCCTAATCGATGAAAATAATAACCACTGATTTATATATATGTGGACTAAAGTCTAAAACATAATTAGTGATTCATGCATCATGTTCAAGTTATTCTATTAGCTTAATCATTAATTTTAATCACATCACCAATCAAACACTAGCCAGTAGCTAAAAGGGTCTTACAAAAAAAGTAGAGACATCACCATAGACCATTAACAAACATTTCTTTTTTCTTTCCAATTTTTTGACATTTACTTGTCTGGCCAGATATAATCCAGTTTGGTGCGTTTGTGAATTCCGTTAGTGCTTGGTTCAGGACAATTCATTTCCATTACCCGCAACTACTTCAACACGTGTCAGCATATCATTCCTTGATCAGTGGAATTCAAACCTACCCTGATTTTGTTAATTTTCGAAAACGCGTTGATCCAGGGTATACAGTAAAACTAAGACATAGTAGCCATGCAAGCAGCAAGCTAATTTATAAACTTCAAAACCCACTGTAGATACTCAAATTTCTGAATCCTAGTAGAGACATCGGCCACTAGCTATCATCACACTTCTCAGGATCGAGTGTTGCCATCAACCGGAAACTCCAACTTCATTGCACGCCCATAACTTAAAGGCTTAAGCCTGTAGTTTTCATAAAATTACCTTACGTCCGTGATTTGGCTCGACCAAGTGCATTAGGATTAGTTTCAAGATGGAAATTAATAAATCTTAAAACCCATTTATATAATATTGATGCCCTAAAAGATTAAAAAAACTCCATATTTGTGATCGATAATGGTTAAATGGGGCTAAAATCGGTTATATAGCTCCAGTTAGGAAGTCGGAAGGTCCCTCCACCTTCAAGATTCAAAAGGTTTTAGGGAGGGAGGTGCAAAAGTTTAATGAGCTATACGTTCAACTATCCCAGACTGATCCTTCAGCTCTAAGCTGATCTTTTAACGGTCCCATCAAATTTTAGAAAGCAAACCGTAAATAACCCACCACAACTTTAGTGCCACATGACTCGAGAAAAGTTTTCTACGCGAAAATACACCGTATATTTATACGGTTTTAATACATCATCAAACTTTTAGTGGGTCCCGTCAACTAACTTTCAAACGTCCATAAATACCAAGCCCTTGCAACTCAATTCTTCCCTTTTCCTTCGCTTCTTTCTCTTTTACTTAGTTATCGTTTCGTAATAGCGGTTTTGCGAAAACCATGTTTCTGTCTGAGGAAATGTTCGGAATACCATATCCGATTATCGGAAATGGTTTTACACCGTGTGAGAATCAGGATGATGGTGTTGAGATAACCAACTTTTTTCTTTCTCTTTTATCATCATCACCTGAAACCACTACCACTATAAATTCTGTGCTGTCGACAAACTCAAGTTTATCGAACGATACAATTTGGGCGGTATCTGAAGAAGAGCAACAAGAAAGAAAAAAGAGACGAATGATTTCCAACCGTGAGTCGGCAAGAAGATCTCGCATGAGAAAACAGAAACATCTCGAAGATTTGAGAGTTCAGTTAAACAAAATGAAATTTGAAAACCGAGAGATGAAAAACCGTTTGAGCTGCGTTGTCCAAAACACTCAACTCTTTCGGAGAGATAATGATAAGCTTCGGTTCAAATCAGAAATTCTTAGACGAAAACTATCTGATATCCGTCGTATCTTAATCTTACGAAAGCTTCATCAACAGTTCTCATCAATGAACGGACCACTGAACTAAATTTGGCCATAAAATATAAAACTTTAAGTACGTGCCCAAAATATATGAAAATGGATTATATATCTATCTTTCTCTTCTTTCTCTCTCAGTCTCTCTAGCTAGAATGAACTAGCGAGTGACCATATGTTGGAGCATGTTTTTGGCTCTACCATGAGGATCTTAAAATGTAGAGGCTTCTTTGGTGGGTATATGGGTATGATAGCATAAAGAATTGTGGGGGTTAATTTAGTCTAATTAAAGGCTTTTTCATTTGAATATTTTGTCTTTTAATCCATTTTGGAGTAGTAGCTACTGTATATAAAGGCAATACGTCTTCGCTTTCTCTCTTTGCACTTTGGAAACTTTCTCTTTAGGCCTCCAGAGATTTCATTTATATTTATATTACAGTGTCATATCCGCGCACTCATAAATATAATAATATAAACAGCATTGCGTGATGTAATACGTCGCAATGCTGGATAAATATTGGTAATTGATATGATCACAATCGTCGTCTAATTAATCAAAAGTTTTGCTGAGGTCGTTTCTCCACTATAAATTTCGTTGACATGGAGATATGTACCAATTTCTCGACTGCACGTACGTACTAGATATAAGAATCGACATCAATTGGTCTGTTATGAAAACCCCAATTGCGTCTTTCATCCATCAGTTAACGGATTAAAATGAACTCTACGTACGTTTCTAACAAGAAACATCATGAAGATCTAACCCGATGGAATGAAGCTTCAGACTATATTTACGGTACACCTCGCAACACGAAAGTACCAATGGAAGGTAATTTTTGGGAGATGCTATATAACGGAACATCACCTAATAAAATGTATGTATAAATGAATAATAACATCCTTATATCATATAATCGAGTGTGCATGGGAACCCTTAGCTAGGATTTCTACAGATGACTTTTTTTTGTTTGAAGCATTACAGATGACATAAACAAGCATAATCAAATATTTCTTTAATCAGTTGAAGATGAATCGACTTCTATTCAAGTTACTTGCAAAAGTAAACTTAATGCATAAATGGTTGAAGAACAACAAAGTAAGTGTACGTAATAATAAAACAAACAATTTCCCTCAAAATATGTATAGGATAGGCGCGGCTTTAGCATAACACTGAAACGGATATACTAGGGAAAAAAAAACGGATGCAGCAGCGGAAGCTTTACAAATTACAATGACGAGCATCCTCACCTAAAAATATACAGTATTATTCAAAAAGGATTTGGCATCAACTAGCTAGGCCGCCTGTCATGATTAGTGTTGTTTTGTTACGTTGCAAGGGTTATTTCTAGACTAGTCTTTACTTTTTTTTTCCTTTTCTCTTGTTTAGAGTTTAGCAACAGACCCCGAGTCTTCTGGCTAGCTTTTAAGCCCTAACTTATCCATTTACGCAATTTATAGTAATTTATAGTTCTATGAAGAAGTACGCTAACTTGCTTTTATATTACATGTACTTTCAATTTGTTCAAGCGTATGTATGACGTATTCAATTTATCATATGTTAGTCGCACGTCCACTTTTGCAAAGAAATTCGTTTCTAGTTCTGTAAACCCTTCTTCGCCTTCTGCAGAAAAAGATGAAGAGAAATTTGACATCAACTTCCTAATAGTAATAGGGTGCGTGTGGCCAAATGAACTGGTCGTACCTAATGACAATTTGAGGTCCACAGATAGCAAATACACACTTTGCTTATCGTTCTATGATAATGAATTATGCAAAAGCCACGGCATAAAATAGATTATACGGATTAGGTGCCTGGTCAAAATATAAACATTATATATTACTATTGAACTAATCAGTCTCTTAGTGCACAAATTAACTCTTATAAGAGCATCTCCAACGGAAGGTGTAAAAAATCCTACGTGGATTTTTTATTTAGTCATTTTATTTATGGGGTCTACACATAGAATAAATATATGATCTCATATCTAAAAAACCATCTCCAATAATGAGAACTTTAATCCTTGGAATTAAAAGAAAATTGGTTAAAAACATGACGTTGAGATGTAACCGGAGGTGTAGATAACACTTTCTTGAACACCTTCATAATTAGTAATTGGTCCCTTCTAACTTATAGGACCCTACCGTTGGAAATGGATTTATGCCAAACGGGTGTCTAAAATCCTATGTGTCACTGATAAATAGATTCACCCTCTCGATGCTCTAAGACAACATTGAATTTAGACAACGAGAGAGAATAATGCTTTGCTCAAATGTGCTTTCTTATGGTTGGGGGTGATAAAGAAGTAGGTGAGTGCAGATCTGTAGGGTACAAGAAATCAAAATCGAAATAGAGAAAAAGGTTATTGTTCTCTCCATGAACGTGTTGAAGACTTAATTGACGTCAACTTTTGTTCTTTACTTCGTTCTTAAGTTCTTTCAAATTGCCACACCTATGACAATACTAAAGAGATAAAGTTGCTCATTTCCTTTTCTCACCCTTGATAGTTGAAACATTTAACCTGAGATCATGATTGATTTTTGGTGTCTTCATACGCATACAGTAAAAGATTGGATTTGATACATAGCTGCACTTATTAGAAAAGGTCGAAACATGTCTTTGTGCTTTATCATATGCATGTTTCTCATCACTTTCATTCAAAGTATAAGCTGATGCTTTCTAGCATTTGAACAAAGACCAAATGTTCAGTGTAGTTGAAAGTGATGTCTAGGTATAGAGCTCACCATAATGCATTTGTCAAGGCAACCTGTAACCAACTATTATAACTTCTTGTTGCTACGTTATAAATACGGCAATGGTAGTCTGTAGGTAATCATATAAATACTAGATGATATAATCTAACAAGGATCGGAATGCAGTACTGCACATATAATCTGACAAGAATCGGAATGCAGCAATACAAATCCAAGTTCATAGGCACATAGAAAGTTAGAAACATGGACAAGTATTAACCAGGGAAAGGTAGTCAAGTACTTGGTATTAGAAACAATGCCATGCTGCTTCACCACCTGACAGAAATGGTGGAGAAAACTAAAGGTGTTGGGCGCAAAATTTCCAGTGGAAACATGTTCTAATGACCTCTAGATAGCCCTCCTAGACCCATAATACCATTAACATCTGTGAGTCACATAACACACAAGAACAGCAGAAACTGGAGATTCTCTACAGTTTACATGTTACCCAGATACAACAGATGATTCATGAAAGCTTGGGAAACATGAGCGCTGCCTACAGTAGCAAACATTCACAGGGACGGACCAATGAGGCTAATACACATTCCAGTTGACCGAGCCTAATTCTAATTGTTTTGTTCCGAATCTGCCTACCAAATTCTCATTTCATATATCTAAGAAATAACAGATCATCCATGAAGATCTCAGTGGATTATTTGCACTGAGCAAAATAACTCCTTTTCTGATAGAAGTGATCTACTTGATGTGAATGCTGAATCATGCCAAATCAACGTCTTAACCCCTCCATGCTTTCATTTTTCCAATCGACTAGTAAACTCTCGTTCTACACATTGTATTTCTCCAGCAATGAATAGGTCCCATTCTACCACGCCGTGTCTTCGTCACAAAGAAAATCTATTTTCGTGCTTATGAGTATCCAATGCAAGAAAACTCCTGATGTTCTTAAGAGTAAGTTTCAAAAATTAAGGGCAGCAGAGACGGGCGTAGCACACAATGAATGGCAATGTTGGACCTGTTTTCATCTGACATGGCATTAGCAATATCAAAAGAATATCCAGTACCCGCAACCTCCATCCGTTCCTACCTATATGGCACATTACTGAGAAAAATGACAATTCAGGACCAGAATTGACTAATTTCAAGAGGATCCTTGGCCCAAAAATAACTAAACAGTGACAGGATCATTCCGAACAATAATTCCGAGAAGTGCCATATATTGCTCCAGGACTTCTTAAAATCCTTAAGTTTCACCATCCTCTATAAAATTCTCATCTTTCATTGGCTCGGTCCTTTTACTATACAAGGATTTAGGTCACTTGTGGCATTGCCCTAATAAATAAAAATACATGTTTGTTTCACTCTTAAGCCAAGGTGTCGCTGAAGTCATTTAGCTAAATGACAGTTCATTGTTTGAGCTGACAGACATGCGTTTGAGCTGACAGGCATGCGTTTCATGCCTTTCCCCCCGGACTGTGTCAAATGCTTCACTTTTGACTCCAAAGTCTAGGAATGACTTAGAGATGCTTACCAAAGTCTAGGAATGACTTAGAGATGCTTACCTAGTGTGCCTATCACAGTTTTCAATGACTTTCTAGGTTAGCTATTCTCACAGAAAGCCTACTTCTAAATAGACATCCAAATGTAGTGGACAAATTACTAAAATAAATAAAAAAACAAGTAAAAGCAATTTAATGTATCTTATTTATTTGTAAATGTTAGCCATGTAGGTGAACCATACCAAAGTCGAAACTAACCTTCCAACTCCAAAACATCCGACATATTTCCGAATCTCAAAGTTCACAAAATCACTATCAAAGATATCCTCCTTTTGGTATGAGAGATCAGCTAAGATAACCATTTTAAGCATTATCATCAACATCTCCAAGGCATCTCGCTAAAATCCATTTTTACATCATACCTGGTAAGCTATTCCATGCAGCTGAATTTGATAAGATGCTCCGGATATAACTTTCTTGACCAAAAAGGAACTGCTCAAGCAGGATTCTTTGCACACTCAGGGATGGCCTTTGTTCGCACTGCAGATAAATAGCCATGATGTTAGCTTACAAAACAGCAACAAAATCCCTTTTTCAACACCTTTTGAAAAAATTAAAGCAAAACACAAGACTACGGATACGGAATTCATGCGTGATTTACTGTAAACGAATAGAACCAAGCATAATAATTCTAGGATAAAGTATACAAGCAACCTAAAACGGCATTTATTGAGTTAGAAAGCTTGAATGGACAGATAATGAAACCTCGAAAAGATAACTAGTCATCTTATCCTGGAGGAAGTGGAACTAAAAAATGCTGCTTAAAATACACCTCCAGAGATATTCTATAAAAAAAGTTTCTTTATGAATCCCCCAAGATTGTGCAAAATCTGGTACCTTTACGTATTTATTGCGGTATCAAATACGACGGCACATTTAGTCAAGCAATTGCTTCATAAATGACTCCTTAATTTCTATAAATTCTTCTGTACAATAATCCTCCAAGAAGCCACCATAATATGTATATCATAAAATAAATAATCCGAGGAGCAACCTAGTAAGTGCATATTACAACCAAAAAATACATGCTGAACCCATCACGAAATATACTAGTCTGTATATGAATCAAAAAGCCAAACATAATTTTTTGGTTTCAAGGCACAGGGAAGCAACACTTGCTGAGACATATCTCATACGCAGTACTAATATACCCTAAATCCATAGCGTATACAATTTAGTACTCCTTCGTCCCACAATAGGTGACCTTGTTCAAGTTTGCACAATTTTTTAGGGAAAGGAGGAGAGAAGAGTATTTTTTAAGTATTTTAACAATTATACCCTTATGGACAATACTTAGTAAAAATTTAGAAATGATATATCTCTCAAACTATACCATGGATATTCGTAAACTTTATTCCATCGAAAAGCATTTTAAAACACGCAAGTTTGCACAATTTTTTAAGGCAAGGAGGAGAGAAGAGTATTTTTTAAGTATATTTTAACAATTATACCCTTATGGACAATACTTAGTAAAATTTAGAAATGATATATCTCTCAAACTATACCATGGATATTCGTAAACTTTATTCCATCGAAAAGCATTTTAAAACACCTACATAACGAATATAAACATGGCTGTCAAATTAGACATATTTCTTATACTAACAATAATCAATTAAAAGGATAATTTTAGAAATATCCCCTTGTTTAATGATATCTATTAGTGGGACAAAATTTGAAAACGAACAGGCCATCTATTATGGGACGGAGGGAGTAGTTTCTAGTCAGCTCAAAAGAATGACAATCAAAAACTGATACAATAACTTAGATGGTGAGACTCTTCCATTATATGACATTATTCCTATAATCCTATGGGCTATCCATCTAAGGAATTTCAATGGACAAAGACTCACAGAATAAAGAATGAAGGATACTTTCTAGTTTGACAACAGCAACATTAACCGAGACATAGATGCGTGCCAGACTATAGTCATTTACAAATTTCTAATCAGCTCAAAATGAATGAGAACAAAAAAGTAGGGCAGGGCAAAGAAGAACTACCGTATCTCCCCATCCTCTCCAAGTTCCCCATCTTCAAGCTCCTCATTAGTGCCATTTCTGCGGGAACCATCTCTATGATCTTTCCGATGTCTCTTGTGCCCACCTTCACTATCTGAATCAGGCGTGTATGCATGCTGCCCAGATGCAAAAAGGGGGAAAAATATTTTTAACATGCTATGATGCCGGGAATCAAGGAACAAATCAAAACATGGACGCATGATACTGTTACGTTACCTTTCTTGATTTTTTCCTAGAACTACTATGTCTTCGTGATTTCTTTGAATCATCTTTCTCCTCCTTCTCAGAACTCATGTCACCTGCCCCACTTTGATGTCGCTTTCGGTGTTTCCTATCCTTATCTTTGTCCCTTTTTCTCTCCTCCTTCACATCAGATGCATCAACAGTGTCGCTCTCTGTATCATCCTTCTTAGAGCGTTCCCTCTCCTTATCCCTATCGCGTTCTCTCTCCTTCTCCTTTCTGTCTTTCTCTTTCCTTTTCTCTTTATCATCTCTTTCTTTTTCTTTCTTTGCCTGTGAAAAATAGATATGGACAATTTAAGTAAAACATATTGCACCAAGAGAAAGAGAAGATTGGAAATATTGATTTCACTAATTCCAGAACTTATATTTGCTTAATCTTAGTCGCCTCCACCCAATGGCCAAAGATATTGTAGACCGCTTTTCCGATTTCTACCCTCGTAAAAATAAAGACGGACTATTATCCTGGAACTCATGGTATCACATGCAAGCCATACACAAGATACCTAAATATGTAACTCACATGCCTATCATCGTGTTTTGTCCCAGGAAACACATAATTAGCACAACCGAACGTTACATAATAATGAAGTCTATTCTATAAGAAAATCACATCCAGAAGTTGTCGTGATTCCTAACATGCTGCAAGCATAAAATGCAGAATTTGAATTTCCCATATTAATAAAACACATCATACTGTTAATTTCATTTTAACAGTACACTTAAAATGAAGAGGATATTAATACATGAGCTGAAACCATATGTTGACATGCATACCTTCTCTTCATCGCGTTTCCGTTCCTTCTCTTTAGCCTTTTCTTGCAAAAGTCTAATGTAGTCCTCAAATAGCTCCTTCTTATCGCTCTCTTCTGCAATGGATCTGGCCAAGCATAAAACTAATTAGGATATCGTAAATAGAGGGGTTTGACAGTTGTTTATACAAATAAAGTTGAAAGTTCGCAATACCTATACTCTTGGCTGTCTTCAAATAGTGGCTTGCAGTCCTCCCAATTTGAAGATGTTGTTATATCCTAAGGTGAGAGAATATATTAGTATGCATGTTTGTGAAGACTATCATCTTATGAAATATTGCAGAGTAAGGAAATAAAAATCATTGATATACCTTAATTGAGTGTAATAGATCAGAGAAGTCATCAGCCAGACGTTGTCGCTTTTTAGTCTCCTTCTCTTCCTTCTCCTTGATCCTTTCCTGCAGCTCTTCAAATACAAGCTGCAAAACATGTTAGACGTTAGTCTAGACTCGCAACCATGTCGTACACAAACAACACAGATAGAAGAAAAAGAAAGAAAAAAAATAAGCAGGACCATGTCCACGAGTTTTTTTCACTCTATATAGTGAACAGACCAAGTTCGATTCTCTTTTAAGGACTAGAAACTTACGTCAATAGAGAAGAGGAAAGTTACTACATTATTTTAAATAGGTATACTCTGGGACTTATAGTTACCTGCAAGTTAATATCTGATACGGAGTTCAGATCCTCCGCAATAGCAGCCTTGAACTCTTCATAAGTCAAAGCAGACGACATAGTAATCTGCAAACAAACCAACATATGAAATCACAAACAAAACCAAAATTTGCAATCACACGATTTCTGGAAATAAAATGAAATTACCTTTCCCAACTTCAGAGCATCTTTCACTCGAGTTTTATCATCCCGGTACTGTAAGGAAAATAATGAAGTGTTACATAGCAGAAAAAAGGAGGAGCATTTAATGGACAGTTAACACAAAGTTACTAAATTGTCAACCTTCGAAATAAAAGATGTCCATCCTATCTTACTACACAGATGAATATGTGAAACATTCGTGAAAAACATAAAAACCAAAGAATATTACATCCAGCAAGATGTGTGAACCTTCTTCCAATGAATTCCTACTAACAACTAAAACCTAATTCCTTCAAATAGCAAACTACTAGTTTGCATCAGTGGTAACAATAATAAATGCCCAAGATTTTAAATCCTTAGCCCGCGGAATCAGGATTTAAACACTTCAATGTGTATTATATAAAACATGCAGTTGATTCCACAGCTAAAGATATCAGATAATAAATGCATTGACTAGGCCTAGATCCAGAAATTCAGAATAGTTTAGTTTTGAGCATATAATGTAACTCGTAAAAATAAGGGTTGCAAATATATTATAAAGTAAAAATCAGAAGGTTCGTAAACTTGATATGATGATTACCTGTTTCTCCAGCTCTTCGGCAACATCTTCAAACAAATCCTTTGGTGTTGAACCGGATGTGTTAGATGACACAGCCATATAAGCTGGTAAATCCTTTACCTGAAACCAAAAATGGTAATAAACAGCTTAAAGAAAACTAATATAAAACCAGATTAAAATGAATAACATCAATTGTGGACAGCATACCCACAGATAAACCTGGGAAACCAGTAGACAACAGTACCTTCATACAATAGGTGCGCCAGTGAGTTTTAGCAGTGAGATCGCCGGCAGCAACATGCTCCTCCATCAACTTGCGGAACTCATCGCGGTTTTTACGCTCAGCACGTCTCAATTGCTCCTAAAATTTCAATTAAAACCAACAATAAGAAGATAACTTTGAAGTCCATAAAAGTCACATTAAGAAACATATAATTCTCCTGACCAACCTTCTGAATCCTCCTCTGCTCTTCCTCCTCTTTCTCTAATTCCCGTATATATTCCTACAATGGGTCATAAAACTCAGCACAGAGTTTTAGGGAACAGAACAACTAGTAAACTGGTTCAAGAATCACCTGAAAGATGTCTAAGCGGTCAATTTTTTCAAGCCGTGAGCACCTTTCATCATCCTCTAGGCGATCCTGAACTTTCCGCCATTGGCTGCTGGGCTGCAGTCACAGTAGGATAAGTAAATACAAGATCTGCAACAGTATTGTGGTGTTCGGCGAATGTACCAAAAATATACGATACCAAGAGGACACAACTTCGAGTGACATACTTTAATAAAATCACAAGATTCCAGGAATTGTTTGTACTCCATTATATTCTTCTTGTGCTCCTCCTGTGCTTTTGCCTTTTCCTGTATGAGACCAAAACATGAGTCTAAACACATGCACTTTGTAAACTGTCTAACAGCTATTAAGAATATATCAACAGAAAGTGAGTCCTGCAAGAATGCAGGATGGAAAGATACATTCATAAATCATAATCAAATATCAGAAATGCTATTTGACTCCCTATTTTCCACCTCCCTATTCACCTCCCTAATCTAAACCACACATCCAGATTTAGATTCACATTCAGGTACTGGTAGGGTTCACCATTCCCCAGATGTGGGGTTTAGATTGTAGGGAGGTGAATAGGGAGGTGGAAAAGAGGGAGCCAAATAGCACTGCCGATCAAATATTGACCATGGACAAAACGACCATAAACATTAACAATAAACAGATCATGGAAAGGAACAAGCTTCACTGAGCTCAGGAAGACCACCACAATGCAACCAGAACATGAGTTCAATATAACATTCTCAACTATCTCGCAAGCACACAAACCTAGTTTCCAAAATACATGATGCGGTGATTTGTGATTTACACATTAGATTTTCACTATGGAATGGCAGCTCGGCCCTTACATACAATAAAATAAGATGCATAACCATAAAAAATGAAACAATGCATACCTTCTTCTGTAGGTCCAGCGTAAAATTTTCAAAAATATCTTCACGGTCTCTGGCTCGGTCAACAGCTTTATACCGCTCATCATTCTCAAACATTATCATAGCTTTGCTGCATCATAGAGCCAACAGCTTAGCATGTTGAGAAAGATAATATATTTTACTGATCAAGTGAGGGAGAGAGAAAGAAAGACTCACGGCCATCTTGTGGATGATGTAAGCTCTTTTGATTCCTGAAAAATGTTCGGGTAAATGCATCAGAAAATGTTATACAGGAGAGATCACAATAGATTTTTCAAAGAAGCATATCTTACTTCCAACATTTTTGCAAATTCCTCCCGAGCCTTTTTTTGTCTAACACGCCTTTCCTCAGCCTCTTGCTTTTTCCTCTGACCCAAGTACTGGAAAGAAATGACGGCCGACTTAAAAAGTTAGAATACCGACAAGAGATAGCTTAGTTAAAAACACTATCACAATGTTAGGACAGAATTTAATGACAGAAAACTACTTGAAGGTTTACCTCATTAAACGCTTGCTTCCGCTCCCCAAGTGTTTTTAAGGCGCCATATCTTTTGTCATTTATTATTACTCTCATAGCCTAGAATTTCCCTTGAATATCAATATTTCATCCACTTAGAGAAATACATAAAAGAGAGTAAAAACTACTAAGTTACCTGCTCCCAGTTCCAGTCAGATTCCACATTTGCAGATTCCAAGAGCGCTTTAAATGCAATTTTAGCTTCCTGAAGTATGCAAAGTAGATTCAAAAGTTACATCATGCATAATAAAACAACACATGTATGTCAAAGGATAGATTTCCAAGCACCTGTTTATTTGCATAAACCAAGGTTTCTTCTTCAACTGCCTTCTCCTCGGATGGGGTAACATTAATTTTCCCAGCAACTGCCATTCCTTTTCTTGCTTCCTATCAAGATGTCGCACCAAATCATATTAAAAACTCTTGAAGAAGCTATAATAGATAAATAGTACTCACGATATGTGAGAAACAATGCAACAGAGAAGGAGGTAAAGAGAGAGCAAGAAATGGGAAGACAGCCAAACAGATACAGGCAGAGTCATGATGACCTTTTACTAATTACTAGTTGAATTTCAGGAACCAAAACCTTGACATAATAACCGCTAGCATCAAAAGCAGTTGTTGATAAAGGGCGCAAAGACCATGACACATACTAGAATACCTCTAAATCTTGGATAGAAGCTCCACCATCTAAAGAATTTGCAATATCTGAAGTACTCCTGTGATCATAAAGAAGGGAAGGAAATGATCAGCGCATATTAGACCCATAATCAAATCTTTCATGTAGGAGGAGTATGGACATACGCAGCTGGTGTAGTGGCAACTGGAACTCCACCATCTCTGGAAGTAGAATTAGATAAGGTAGTGACAGCTGCAACTGGAGATTGAACTCCAGCAGCATTTGTTGACAGAACAGGAAGGGATGGTGATCCAGAAGCTGCAATAGTGGGTTGATTTGCAACGGCAACGATTGGCGCAACAGAAACAGGGCTTGTTGTTGTCCCAGATGGTGCAGATGATGGTATAGATGCTTCGGGCAACGGAATAGTGAGAGACACTTGGGGTTGAGAAAGCGAAGCACTTTCTGACTGAACCCCTTGACTGGCTTCTCTCTCTGCTTGCTCGCGAGCCAACTAGAAGAAATTGCAAAAGGAAACATTAAAAGGAAGAATACAAAGGTGGAGAGACTTAATTAAAGTTTTCTTAAACCACTTCTTATATTCACCTTCAATTCTTCAGGTATTGTCCATTTAGATAGCTTGGTAACCTTATTGTAATAATACCTGCAAATGTTTGAGTATAATTCAAGAGTGAAACTTATTTACAAACAAAAAAAAGACAGCAAACAGGAAAATAAAATGACTCCGAGAAGTAAAAAAAGTAGAATATAAAGGGGCACCCACTTCCTTCCATCTGAATTAGTGAACTCCTTCCAATCAGTGGATGCATCAGCTCTCTGCACAGCAAAAAGTTAAACCATTAAATCCTTTGTGAAAGATACGAAATTATAAAAAGGATTATGGGACATTGGCAGACAGTTTAGATATCTATAACGATCGAATAGATAATAGATAATAACAAGGTGTATCAGGTTAGGTATAAGACTTTTGACAAAGAAACACATAATGCCAAAGAGTGTGAAGAGACAATGCAGTCTAAAAGACGCTATTTTAAGTAATCACAGGCTTTTATAATAAGTACCTTGGTATAAATGAAACAAATTGAGATGAAAATGAATATCTATTGTTTGAAACTTAAAACATGTAAGAGAATAGGGTCAAAATTTGACAGGTAATGTCAGAGCGAACAACCATGTTACGAACTTGTATAAATCTACATGTAAGAGAATAGGGTCAAAATTTGATAGGTAATGTCAGAGCGAAAACAACCATGTTACAAACTTGTATAAATCTGCACTGCATGAGATTAATTCAGATGCTGGCAGACATGTTACAACCAAGTACACTAGCATCAAAGATAAGTAGGGGATACAGGGAATACAGACCCGATAGCAATTCATACCTCTCAGACGGGTAGCACAAGATGCACCTGTTAGCATCATTTTAAAGCTATAGAAGACCAACAAATAGTAAATCCTAACCAACTTCACACTGCTCATCGCGAAACTTACAGTTATGGAATATATATATGATAAAAGAGCACAGAAATACAACTCGAAATGTTTAAGAAACAGCTCACACATATCAACTCAACCTGACCAAGCAGTTACCAGCTTCAAATCGTTTAGAAACATGAACCCCCTAACAGGCATGACAAAGGACATACGATAAGGGTGTATCTAGCAAGTAACATATTTTGTGCAGTGGCATAAACAAGGATCACCTAACATTGACACACTTCAAGGTGGCGTAAAGACTAATCAGATCCAAGAAACTACTAATTGCTTCCCAATTTTAATTTCACACATCAACCAGTTCAAGTCTCTCATGCGATAATTAAAAAAAATAGCAATAATTGCCTGCCTTGAGAAAGAGAACCACGCCTTCATAAGTGAGCTTATAGACCAGTCGTTATTTTTCTCCCGACTTCCCAAGACATCTACAAACCCGTAGAAGGACATGCAAAGAAACAGAGAATTCGCATAAACCTATTTTGATCCATTAAATATGGTACTATTGTCAACATCCACAAGGAGCAATCACTTTCTAACATTACAAAGCCATTCAGCAGAATGCACAAAATAATCCATCAGGGACAACTATTCAATCATGAGAGAAAGAATCACCTAATAACATCACTCACCTCAATTGGTGTCATTAGTTCAACAGGCTTTTCCCAACTAGACTGCTTTGTCTTCTTGTTATAATAATACCTGACAAACAGAAGCACTTGCAATATTCAGAATATAATCCCAAAAATATGGAAATTAGATAACCAAGTTATGAAGTGTGGGGTGCCTAAACGTGAATGCTTGATCACAAGAGATTAAACATTCTTAGAGCTTTCTCCAAAGCAAAACAAAAGGGAACACTTCACAGGTCAATATTTCAGTCAAGTGAACACTAAATCATGTACCTTCTGCCATCAGTAGACGTGTGTTCTTGCCAATCTGATGACAACTGAATGGAGGGATTTGGTTGAAGATTTGTTGCCTGAAATTTCATAGACAAGGCGAGCAGATTTTAGAAGCGGAACATATTCAGAAACTATGAAGATTACAGACATGAAAGAATCTCAATATTCAACATGGGATAAATATAAGACCCCGCACTACTGAACAATTAAAACATAAGAACATTTTTCAGCAGAATAAATAAGATATTAACTGGAACTGCAGCAGCTGTAGCAGATGATTGCTGGCCCTGCATTGCTGTGGCAACAGGTCCCGATGGCAACCAAGTTTGTCCACCAGCAGGTGCAACCCCTGTATGCATTTGAGAGATTGGCTGGTAATGTGATGATGCGTTAATGTTATTTTGAGGCTGGCCATAGGGAGATGGTGCGAACTGCATAACACCAGACAAAACCAAATCAGGGATAACAGTTAATGATAACTACTAACATTATTTCTAATACCCTTCGAAAAACTCTTACGGTATATGAGGAAGGAGGCATCCCACTGCCACCTACACCTGGCATATGCTGGTTGTTTTGGTGAGGCTGAGGCGACTCTGAGGTAATAGGCCGGTTTTGCTGCATGAATGGCATCTGAATTGCTTGTGATGGCTGTGGACCATGACCTGGCTGACCAGGTCTTTGATGTAACTGATGCATTGATGGAGGAAAAGGGAGCTGCTGATTCTGAGGAGACGGTCCAACATTTGGTACAGGCATTCCCTGACCAACAGGCCGAAACTGTTGAGACCCTGGAGGAATAAAAGGCTGTCCTTGTTGTTGAGAACCAACGGGCCGAAACTGTAAGACCATGAAAATGTAAACCAACTTGCACGAAACTACTAAAAGAATATAAGAGGAGGTGAAACAATGTTCATATACACATACCTGCATAGACATGGGTGGGCCAAAGTTCTGAGGAGGACCAGCTGATCCAACAATCGGAGGCCAAAGCGGCTTAACAAAAAATAAAAATAAAACAGTTATAATCAGCCACTGATTCAAAGTAAGAAAACAGAACTAGATTACATGCAAATGGAAACTTTAAATGCTACCTGGGTCCCAGACGATTGTGAATTACTGGTCATGTCTTCAAAGCTACAAGCCTCTCCTAAACACCAACAAAAATATCAAATTGAAGAAAAAGAAGACAAAACAGAACACTTGAAACATTATATTAAGCTTACGAACACACACACACACACACAGAGGGAGGAGAGAGACCTAAACACCAAATATCAAATTGAAGAAAAAGAAGACGAAACAGAACACTTGAAACATTATATTGAGCTTACGAACACACACACACAGAGGGAGGGAGAGAGAATAAATTTCATATTCATGTAACAGGTGTGCCCTGGTGTATCCACTAATGAGAATATAATTCAAACAGAAGACATGTATAGGTAATGAGCTGTGCCTCTGCCTAATTGGTTAGAATGGATACCACTCAATCTTTTCCAAATATTGTAAGAAGTTCCATCTTTAAACCATCCGATGCTCCTAGTATCTCCTACTGTCTTTCACTAACACGTCGAACACCTCCAAAATCAAAACATACTAAACTGTAAGCTGTTAAATGCTTAGCAAAGGACAAAGCTTCAGAGGTAGATCAAGCCTAGATAGCCGCCAACTCGGACAACCAGCCTAAGTCACTGATGAGAAAGGGACAAGAGAGGGACTACTTCAGTGAATTTTAAAGGTTCTCTAACACAGCTGGATAACCAATTGCAGTCAGGGATCGTTCATATGTATCAGGCATAATTTTGCTTCCTCGTTGAGTTTTTGTTAAGCCTGAGATCACTTCTTATCTCTGAACGTATAGTTGTTTCCACATAACATAGGCTAAAGTTTATTTCAGCAAAAAGCCCAAATAGTAATACCCAAGAGAGAATATTTCCAAGTAATATACAATGAAAAATGCAAACATCTCCAATCTTTTAAAGCTAGCACAATATTTCCCAGGAGAGAAGGTTAGAACTAGATCACCAAGCATATGTCCCCATAATAATTGCTACTAGGCAGAATCAATACAAGGAAACAACAACAAATCCTTAACTCACAGAAACTCAAAATCTCAATCCCTAACCCTAATAGTGAAATCGCCAAACAAAAAACTCAACTTAAATTCCATTTTAAATTAACCTAAAACCCTAACTTTGCTATCTCCAACAACATAATCTAAATTCTATTTTATACATTGTTGCAAACGAGGTATGAACATTCCAGCATCAACAGGAAGCAAACATGATGATTAAACAAGATCAAACAGAAAAAAAAACTTCAAGAGATAAGAACAGAAAAAGGTTACAGAAATCATACCAGTTTCAGGAAATTCACAGAGACCTCGTTTCTGGTTTACAGAAAATCTCTCTCTAGTCTTTATCCCTCTCGTTGGAATAACCCCTGATTCGCAAAAACCTGTCTGAGAATTCAACCCCTGGAAGTCCTGAATTTTATTACTCTCTACACACTCTCTTCAAAACTTATTCGTGTTATATATCCCCACGGGTAAAAAAAGCCTTCTTAATAATATAAGGTCCAGCACATGGTTCGCCGGATCGGCAGCTACCGACCCAATCCGAAACAAATGGATGATCCACTGCAAAGGCACGGGGGTAGTGGATCCACCGATCCAGACCAAAATCGGATTTGGCCGTTCAATCCGACTGTCCTTTTTAAGTTTTATTTTTCCATATACAAATGGTGCTCTGGGGGGCGATAGGTGCCAGAATACCCGGAACCATATACCAAAACCCAAAACCGAGTGCTTCGATCTCAGTTTTAAAAATTAGGAATTATTGTTTGATCGTAGAAATCCAGAACCGGTTACTCTCTAGTCCATCACCAGAACAATTTTATTTGTTGGTCCAAAAATATGTTTTGGGACCAGATATTTTATTCGCTGGTCCAACAACATGCGAATCAAACAAAATCCTACTTTCAATATACCAAACATACCCTTCTACAACTGTATAAAACGAGGAAAACAAATTTCCGGCTCTGTTTCTTTCCTTTTTTTTCTTCATCTCAGATTCAGTCTCTCGCTTCTCTGCTGCTGCGTTTTTGTTATTTCTCGCTCTCTGCTGCTTGTAGTGTCTTTCAATTAGGTTCATCTCAGCTTCGAATTAGGTTTATCTCAGATTCGAACAAGGTATTTACTGTAATCATCTTGCTCTGCTGCTGTTCTTGAAATCGTGATGAATAATTAGGTTTATTCTGATCCGATTTTTATCAGAATAATTGTCTATGATGTACATTGTTATCTTTCTTTTATGATTTCAGTTTTATGATGATTTCAGTTCAATTCAGTTTCCGTTCGATTTTCCAAGTAATTTTGTGATTTTTGTGTCTTTCAGTTAGGTATCTCATATTCGAATTAGGTTTATCTGAGATTCGAACAAGGTATGTTACTATAATCATCTTGTCTCTGCTGTTATTCTGTTTAGTTTCTTGTAATATGATTTTTGTATTTTGTGAGATATGTTTGTTTCATTTAGACAGATCGTGTAGAATTTTGTTTTTTATTTTGATATAGCTGCAGTCATTAGCATGCATTTTTGTTGATATGATCATGTGTCTCAAAATATATGGTAACATATTTATTCATAGGCACGATACATATTGATATGTAGTAAAATGTATGTTATTTATGCTACATTTACATACCAATACGTACTGCATATAGCATGCTCTCTTTTCATCCCACAGTAGATATCAATACATATCAAAATGTATAATGCATATCTATTCAGAGACTCAGTACATGTCAATACATAATGCATAGAACATGTCAATACATATCAAAATGATACAACACATATCCATTCAGAGACTCTTTTTTAGACTCAGTACATAGCAATACGGATATTATCAATATGTCAATACATATCGAAATGATACAATACATATCCATTCAGAGACTCTTTTTTAGACTCAGTACATATCAATACGTATAAAATTGTTATGTATCATATCAAAATATAATTTTTGGATCATTTTTTACAGGGTTAACATGTCTGATGTTGCTCACGATTCAGATATTGCTTGCTACTCTCATGTATACCATAAGAAATACCACTTTGCATAATTGGTTACATCGTCTTCCACTTTAGAGGATTTGAAATTTTCCATTTGTAATATGTGGAACTGGTTAACTCCATCTACTATTACCGTTAACTATGTCCAGAATCAAGTAATAGTTCATATTATTGCCGATGTAATGCTCCAGAGCATCGCTGCATTACATTATGCAAAGAAATCGACTTTCTTTGATTTGCAGGTGGATGTAATTTCAGCTGTCGCATCTTGTTCTTCTAGGGGTATGGAAGTTGACAGTAATGCAGACTTAGTTATCAGTGCAAAAAACAGTTATTTGAAAGATGGTAAAGAGGTTCCAAATGTTCTTTTTTCAGATGGTTGGGAGAATATCTTTGAGTATACAGAACAATTATTTTATGGTGGTGTTGATTCTGTACGTATAGCTTGCCAAAAATACTGCATGAAAACTGGATATGAGGTAAGAAAGTTGAAGAATGACCTAGAGAGATTCACCGCCGTATGCAGCGTGGAAGGTTGTTCATGAAGGATTCATGCAACTGCCATTGGTAGTTCTTAAGATAAAGGAATATGTTGGGAGGCATACCTGTGATGGTGGTTATATGTTGAAGAATCCAAAATTTTCGAGAAAGTTTATGAACAATTTAATTCATGAGCGTGTCAGGCACAACCTTCTCATAAAGCCAGGAGAGATTGTAGATTATGTTAAAGGTTGTGGCGGAATCGATGTCAAGTATTACCACGCATATCATGCACTTGAGTTGTCGCATAAACAGATTTTTGGTAACGATGTCAAGTCTTACACTGATTTTGCTTGGTGGGTGAATGTTGTTAGGGAAACAAATCCCGGGTCATTTATTGATTTCGACTTCAATGATGCTACAAAGAGATTCAATAGACTTTTTATTTTCTTTGGAGCTTGTAAAGAGGGCTATAAACTCTATCGTCCGATGATTTTCTTTGATTGTACATTTCTTACTGGGAATTTTAGAGGAGGTCTCATGGCGGCAACATGTCTTAATGGCAATCAAGGTAACTTGTTTTTGTTTATTTTTCATATAACTAGTACAACTAGTATTGTCTTTACAAGGACACATAACTAGTACAACATGTCTTAGCAAGCTAATAATTCATACAATACTAATATTGAACAAGGACTACATGTTGATAAGTAGTGTCTGGTAGTTATGTTACTCATTTACTACAATACTGAAAATGAGTATACTTCTACATATTGACCTTGCTAAGTATGAGGCAAACCATACTACATGTCAATATGTAGTGTTAGTTTTCCACTTAGTCAAGAAGTTGGTTATTATTTTCCTTTTAGCAGAAAAAAGACTACATATCAACATGATATGTACTGGTTGTTTTCCTTTTAGCAGTTGCTTAACATAAAGAATAATTCCTTTTGCAGGTTTTTATCCCCTCGCATATGCATTAGTTTCTGGTGAAACTAATGACAATTGGGAGTGGTTTTTCAAGAATCTGAAGGAAGCTTTGGATGATGATCGCCCGATCACTTTTATGACTGACCGAGGTGAAAGGTTGGTTAAATATATTCCCAAAGTGTTCCTTAATTCTCATCAAAGCTATTGCTACTTCCACTTGGACAAAAACTTACCTATCGCAAAGTCTGACGAAAAGTATAAAGAAATGACTGATGCTTTCCGAAAGGCAACATATGTGTTTTCTCCTGCAAGATACGAGGAAGATCTTCAAGAAATGGTAAATTTGGGAAGGCCATGGGGTGCTGACTACTACAGCAACATTCCAAGGGAAAAGTGGTCCAGTGCGTTCTTCAAGGGCTGTAGGTATGGTCAGACTTCTTCAAGCGTTGCCGAATCGTTCAATAATTGGATTAACAACAAGAAGAAGTTACCTGCGTGTGTGTTCGTTGACAAGATCGATTTTGCATCAGTTCCCTTAGTCACAGTACAAGCTTATATGTAGTGTTAAAATTTTCTTAGTTTCTTTTGTAACAGTACAAGCATGTATGTTTTGTTAATATACGTATAATGTAGTATAATAGACTTGTTGTTTCCTTGTCTTGTAGGCTATGTATTATGGAGTTGATGTCAGAACGTCGTGAAGAAAGTGTCTTGATGAACCCATAACTGCTAACCCTTGTGTATCAAGCCTTGCTTGAACTACACATTCAAATTGGCCGTCCCTGGAAAGTTAGCCAGTCAGATGCTAACCGCTTTGAGGTACATTCTCCAAGGTTAGCATTTATCCCTAATCTCTATCATCTGAATTTTAGTTATTTTTTTTCTTTTTAAGCAGCATGTTCAGTGATGTGATATCCAACAAACTAGTATCGTAGTACTGCAGATAACATATGAATATGTGCTACGTAGATACTCGATAGATAATATGGTGTGTTTTGTGTGTGCAGGTCTCATATGGTAGATCTAGAGAGAAAAACTTGTACTTGCCAACGATGGCGCGTGTATGGTTTTCCATGCTCGCACGCTACTGCAGCTATTACTAGATATGGAGGAAGGGTACTTGATTACGTCGAAGATTACTTCAAAGTTATATGTTATCGTTATTCAAAAGCTATTAGACATGTTCCTAACCACGACAAGTATGTGTATTTAAAAGTACATTTTGATATTGTTTTTTAAGGAACAATATATTGTTTACATATTAGTGGGTAGTTACGATTCTGTATTTTTCTCACAGGCCTGATGAGTATCACGTAGATGATACCGTTCTCCCACCAGCTGTAATTAGGGCTCCACCAAGCAGGAAAAAGGGAAAGCGTATTCAAAGTACATGGGAGAATAGTAGAAAATCTGTTAAGTGTTCAAACTGTAATTTGAAAACTCATCACAACAAGGCAATATGCACTCTTATCCGTCAGTATGAACTTTCTGAAGAATGATTTGTGACAGGTATGTGTTTCAATCAGTACATATTAAAAATATGTCTCAGAGTAGGATAATACAGTACAATGTATTTTTTGAGTAAGTAGTGTTTTGATTTCTCTTTTCTTTTATCACAGGCTTGAACGTGCAGCAGAATGTGATACCGATGACGTTGCCATTCTTTCTACCAGCTATTATTTGAAAAGCTCACCACCATCTATCAACATGTAGTCCTTGTTCTATTCTACTGTTTCCTTTGATTCGTCAGTACCAACTAAATTTGTTTAATAATTGTTTCTTTATAGTACAAACATTATAAGTGTATTGAAATTACTGTTTTTGTTGTTTCTTAGAACTTCTTTTTGTTTTCAAACATTATAAGTCTATTTATATGTAGTTATATTGATCTTTCAAATAATGAAATATGTCGTTAAGTGTCGAATAATGAAATATGTTGTTAATTTGTCATTCACCATATAATGAAATAGTGATATTGATCTTACATGTCAGTATCTATCACCAGTATTTGTAGTATTGCATATTGATATTACATGTCAGTATTGTAGCATAGCGTCTTCCACTACATACTGATATGTACTGATTATAGTGTAACCATACTGATATTGTAACAAGAATACAATCAATACTTACTGATATGTACTGATTGTAGTGTAACCATCTTTCACTACAGTCTACATACTGATATGTGGTAGTATATTGATAAGCATCTTCCACTACATGCTGAAATTTCCATCACTTAAAGTAAATTTAAGCCATTCCATAAGATTAGTTTAAACTTCGTGGTTTCCCAGCTGATTCACCATCTACGGGGGTCGAGGGGGCAGTGCCCCCTCGTATCAACAACACAAAATCACTAATAAGTTAGACTACATAACAAAGTAACACAATTGAAATATCACTACATTAAACTTAACCTAAGTGCAAATAAAAAATCACTAATAAAAGGAAAAGCAAATATAATGAATAGTGATGTTGATCTTACATGTCAGTATCTATCACCAGTATTTGTAGTATTACATATTGATATTACATGTCAGTATTGTAGCATAAGCATCTTCCACTACATACTGATATATACTGATTGTAGTGTAAGCATACTGATATTGTAATAATAATACAATCAGTACTTACTGATATGTATTGATTGTAGTGTAACCATCTTCCACTACATACTGATATGTAGTAGTATATTGATAACCATCTTCCACTACATACTGACATTTCCATCACTTAAAGAAAATTTAAACCATTCAATAACATTAGTTTAAACTTTGTGGCTTCCCATCTGATTCACCGTCTATGGGAGTCGAGAGAGAAGCGCCCCCTCGTATCAACAACATAAAATCACTAATAAGTTAGACTACATAAGCAAGTAACACAATTGAAATATCACTACATTAAACCTAATCCAAGTGCAAATTAAAAATCACTAATAAAAGGAAAAGAAATATTTAAGATATGTTTTTAAACATTCTTGAACTCATGAAATGTAACCAAGAATAAAATAATAATAGGTAAATATTAATATGTACTGTTAGACTACTTTTAGCAATTAGGACTCTATTTTGTCAGTTTCCAACTGAATTCTGGTGGAGATGTTGTCAGCAATTTGCATGCTAAAGCGACCCTTTTGTTATGAATCTTCAATTGCACTTCATCATCATCTCCCAAAGGTACTCCCACATATTTGGTTTTCGACTTCATCTTCATAAAATGCATCACAAATAGCAGGCAGTCTGGTGATTTTCCTTGTTGAGGTGCTTCACATTCATTGACTACTACATTCTTCAATGTTTCTTTACTGCTCTCCAGCAAGTACATGTTGATAGGTTTGAACATGTAATCTGCCATTTTTGTGGCGTTTGGATAACATATTCCTCCCCATTCAGCCTTATAAGAATTGTAGTGGTTGAACACCACTTTTTCGCAGTCATACTCAAGTAGGATCCAATGAAGATTGTGATGGCACATTGGTACAAGAATCTTCTTGGTACTTTTATTCATCGCCAATATTGGTTTGTAAGCAGAATCTTCTGCTCCTCCTTTGAGATTATCCGGGAACTCGACCTTGAACTGAAAACATGGATGTACTTGAATAGTTATATCTAATTATGTTTTATGCAATATAGATACGTAGTGTACCTATTCCTACATAAAACACAACAACATTGCAAGTACCTATTCTTACATACTTTAATATGAATATGTACCGTGTAGATATGCACTGTAAGATAACAACTTACCCAAGCAGACGGATCCAGATGCAAGACAGGTAAGTATTTTCTGTCTATTTTGTGCATCAGCTGCTCTTTCTGAAACTTGTTGTTAAGCTTGTATTGTTCGTAGTTGAGAAGATCTTGCTCTAAAGAATCGTTATGTACCAAGTCCTCAACTGTAGTTCCACTAACACAAAGACCACCTTCTCCCGTTTTCCAAGCAATTCAGCTGGAAAATAACGACGTAAAGGTTAGTATTCTTGTGTAACAGAACATATTGATATGTTCCCAAGCATAATATACCAATATGTATGGATATCAAAAGCAGATATAAATATCAAAAGTAAATATCAATATGTAGAAGATATGGATATCAATTATTTTTTTGATGTCAATATGTATTGCTCACTACGAATATAATAGTACACGAAAATTACTACTATATAGATCAATTTTTGTTTATGCAGATGTTCCAAATAATAGTGCCAATTAAAAACTCACATAAGAAAGTCTGCATTCTCAAATAATGTGGAAAGGATAGTCTTTTGATCATCCTTCAAGTCATTATAGAATGGCGATTTATTCAGTTTCCGGAACACCTTGCGGCGCAATTTAAGCTTTTTGGTCTTCTTTAGTGGTATTGCTTATGTTCCTCCAGCTTTCGGCTTCTGAGGTTCTTTATATGATGCAAAGAACTTACTTCCACTTTCATAAATATCATCTTTCTTCTTTGCACGATGGGAACGAGTAACGGGTCTGGTAGGTGTGCGCTGCTGCTTTTCGGGCTTTGTGACGAGCTTTTTGTTCACTGCTACCTTTTTTTGTTTCTGGCTTGGGGTAATTGGTTCCTGCATTTTTTATCAACATAAAAAAAATGTAATGTAAAAAAAAACATAGCTGATGATTAACATCAAGTACACGAAGTATGCACAAAATAACATTTAGTACATATCGTTCACCTGTGATGGAACCTCCAAAACATCTTGTGATGGAACCTCCAAAGTATCTTGTGAACCTTTCGATGAGATGTTTTCTTGTTGCTTAGATGTAACTTCACCTGTATCTTTCGGTTCACTGGGTTCTTGTTGCTCAGTTGTATCTTCTGGAAATTTTACAGGTTGCAAATCTCTTCCAAATAGATTTTCAAATTGTTGTCGTATGTCAATACCAAAAAGACCACGGTTTTGATTAGTACCACTATCTGGAAGGAGGCCTGCATACTCTTCGGCATAAATTCCAAAGACGGAGTTTGCCATGTCTAAATAATCTCTAATAGAGAGCTGCTCGATATGTTCCAAACTCGACATTTCACTAAACAAAGGTACATCCATGAGATAAAAACTTCCCGCCACCGATGCAGCGTTATAGTCTTCATATTTCTGGGACATAACTTCCAATGTATCCTTTGTTTGTTATATAGTAGTAAGCAACTCCTTTACTGCTACCTGCTTAACTTCAAGTGGATCAGTATGCAAAAAGCAATTGAAACTGTCAACATAAATCAACTTACATATGTATTGCTATGTGACATGCTATGTAACAGTACATAGCAATATGTGCTATGTAACAGTACATATCAATATGTAATGGTAGATACCACTACATATTGATATGTAACAGTACATATCAATATGTAATGGTAGAGATACCACTACAAGAATGTAAGTATCTACTACTACATATTGATATGTAACAGTACACAACAATATGTAACGGTAGATACCACTACAAGAATGTAAGTATCTACTTTGATACAGTAAAATGTGAACATTAAATCATACTTAGACTGCATACTACTTACTGGTGTGTTTTCTTTGCTATTTTTCGCTTGTATCTCTTTGACTTTTTGCTCCAAATTAGATTTAGCCCAGCTTCTAACCTCAGAACGCTGGACTTCAGCATCACGGAACTTCAATACTGCAGGTGTTGTTGACAATTCAACTTCACAGGTGGCATTAACATTTGTTTGATCTTTCGGTGTTGACAAACCAACTTCAGAGGTGACATTAACATCTGTTTGATCTTTCGGAGAAACTTGCATTTCGACCTCAACTGTTGGGTCCACATTCAAATCTTCATTGGGGTTTCTTTGAGTAGGTGTACATCCCAAGCTAACATAATCTTCATGGCTGGCTTATCTCTGCAAAGGGAAAGCTTTCAAGTAAATTTCTTGCATCGTCAGCACAATCTTTGAAGCGTCAACCGTTTCGCCCTCTTGCTGCATTGTGTTCACTTCGTTCCATTTGGTAGATATTGTACTCCTCACATCATCATATTTTATTTTCCAATCCTCTCCCCCCATTACTGAGTCATCTTCTTCCTTCTCTTCTTCCGTTGGACTTTCATTTTCTTCTTCTCTTTCTTCTTCCGATTCAGAACTGTCATCTTCTTTACTGGAAGTTTCAGTATTTTCTTCCTCTTGTATCCTTCTTGAGATACAATTAAGAATTTGTTTTTCATGGTTTGTGATCTCGTCTATCAATTCATCATGGAGCTGTACAAAATCAAGAATGTAAAAAGCAACTACATATTAGATACTTGTCTTTGTTTTACGTATGTATCACCACTTATTCAATGCTAGTAACACGATGCAAATATCACTACATATGAATATGTAAAACTACATGTACTTATCAATATATATATTTTTTCGACAAAATATGTACTGCAAGTTTACCTCAAACCCAGAAAGATCAATATCCTTAAGGAACTCAGTACAGATCTTTGTATGATTCCATCTAACCACACTTGGAACATACACTCCTTCAGGTTCTGTCACTATAGGTGATAAGCATGTATATGCTACATTTTATACCCATATTTATATTAGCTATGATACAATATTTTAGTTACTAATACTATTTTAGTGCTTTTGTAGAAAGTACAAGTGAATTCGATCATCCAGCGAATAAACAGCAAAATGTGAGACTTAATGGTGTTTGCAACGAAAATGGAAAAATGTGGTTGGCATGGTACTTCCATATATCAGCAACCACAATGATGAAATGTGGTTTGATGAGTGCTAAAAAGTGCATATTTCTATATATTTTTCTTGGCATTTAACTCATCTTTTGTGCATTAATTCTACATTTTATCCCATATTCTGTATTTTCATTGTTTTCAAGAATAAATATTTTTATTAATTAATTTTGTATTTTTAGGTACTAAATAAAGCCTGGTTAACTCACGGAGCAAAAAAAGCAAAGAAACGGCAAAGACTCCCGCAGAAAGGCAGCGAAGAATGTTTGCAAGAGCCGGATCAATTAGAAGTGGGCTTGAAGAGGAAGAATTGTTCTTAAAGAAGATATGGGCTTGGCATACCCAAGGCCCAAAACCCTTACCCAAATCCATTTCCATTATCCATACCCATTTCCATGAGAGCCGTCAGATTGGATCCATCTCATCATCCAACGGCCACTTCATCATTGTGCATCAAAATCCAAAGATCTTGTCAAACACCATAGCATCAGAAACCTATACCCTCAACCAAACGAACCCTAATCCCATTTCCATCGACTTCTCCCCCATCTCCTCATTTCTCTGCAACTGCTCCACCCCCATACCCTGCCATCGCCACCACCTCCACTGTCTCCTCTGACGCAACCACTTCCCCTGCCACAACCATCCTATCTCACCATACCCCAAACCATCATTACCACCTAGCCCCCTATCCTCCTAGCCGAGTTATTCCATCAATCTCACACTCTTCCTCTCTGAACCCTAGAGTGTGCAGTTGATGACACAAATCAAGCTAGAAACGTAGCATGAGCAGGAGGAAGAGAAGATAAAGCATGGGTCGAGCTGAATTCGCAAATAGGTGAGAGAAATTGAAAATCCCCAAATTTTAGGGTTTAGAAATTAGGGATTTGATGTAAGTTATAAATAGAAACTGATGTAGAATGTTTAAAGTGTTCTTGGGTCATCCGAGATACCCCCTAAATGGGTTAATTTCATGTTTAATTTCAATTTCAATTCCATAATACTATCAGTACATGTTCTTCACTGTTAAATTTTGTTCTTATGTTCTAAACTTTGTTCTGATGTTATGTTCATGTTCTTGTGTACGTTAATGTTCATGTAATTCCCCTGTTTGACTCACATGTTCTTGTTTTGAGTCTTAATGCTTGACAAACATGAAAACTCCTAACTTCAGCATGTTCTAATTCACCACTAGGGTGAGAAGACCATTGAACCATGTTGGTTAGCCATTTGGGTTAGACCCTGTTGAGCTCAAAACACTTAGGTTAGTGACATTCCAAGGGTTCACTGGCTTGTGATTAGTGGTGCTTTAAACAGACCATTAATGCTAGGAGTTAGTAATAATCTAAGGGATGAACAAACCATATTAGTTAGAAACCTAGGAACCTAAATGACCTGTGATTGTTTATGCTTTAATCAGATAGGCAATGCTAGGGGTTAATCTAAGGATTTTAGTTAGTTAACTAGCCACATGACAAGGATTTATCCCAGGCTAACTAGATAGGTGAAAGAGAATTCTCATCCATCTCCATACACTTCCATTCCCACTGTTTTCATTTTCTTCACTACTTTTTCCACTTTGTTTCTTTGTCACTGCCTTTGGCTCACTGCCACTGAATTTTCTTGTTCACTATCACTTGTTTCATCACTTCAATTCACACCCAAGTCTCTGTGGTTCGACCCTGCCTTGCACACTCACTACAACAGACCATGTGCACTTGCAGGTATCATTTCTGTGACTCTTTTAGAGAGCCACCAAGTTTTAGGCGCCGCTGCGGGGGACTGGTGCTGTGTTGAAGTTGTTTTCTTGCTTACATTCCTGCATCATAACTTGCATATTCATCTTTGCATTGCATTCCTGCATGAGCATTTAGTGTAGCATCTAGTGTAATTTTCCTGTTCTTTGTAGCTTGCTCTTAACTGATAACTCTGTTGAGTAACAGGTGCCTTCTCCAACTGACCTGTTGCTTGCCAAGGACCTGTTGCTGCTTTACCTGCTGCTGCCTGTGGTGTTGCTGCCAACAGCTGCTGTTGCTGAAGCTGTTGCCCCTGCTGTTGTTGCTGTGACCTTGCTGTGAGGGACACAAACTGACCTGGTGCTGCTGTTGTTTCCTGCCAGGCCAAGCCTGTTGCTGTTGCTGAGTTGATCTGGTGTTGTTGTCTGCTGCTGCTGTAGCTAGACCAAAACACAACTGGGCTACACAAGCTAAGGAAAAGAACAAGGCCCAACTGGGTTGTGCAACTAAAAACAGAACAGATGGGATGTGCTTAAGCAAGTAAGCCTAAACCCATTAAGAGAACCCAACCTGTGGGCTTCCATTTTTAATTTGTGGGCTTGTAATAATTTTTTCCATTTTTTTGTTGGGCTTGTAATTTAAGTTAACTTTTGGGTTTGTATTTGAGCTTAACTGTGGGATTATCCCTATCAAAATTTTGGGTTTCAAAAACCCAACAAACAACATAAACAAGTTTAACTGAACCTACCAACTCAGCTGGGCTTCGTTAGTTTCTGGGCTTGCTGAAGTCGTTAGTGGGCCGTGTACCCAAACTCTAGGCCGAGAGTTGGGCTCTGTTTCACAACAATTTTTCCAAAACCCAACAGTGGGCTTGGCCTTTTATCCCATAAAACCAAAGTTTTCAAAACCCAATAAACCAAAGTGTTTTCGTTTCCCATTAAGTCCAAATTTTCTAAAACCCATTAAAACCAAATAGTGGGCATTGTGTCTTTTCAATATGGGCCAACCTCGTGCTCTCCATGAATACATGTATCCCACAATAAAAATTCCATTATCATGTATTGTCTTACCTCAAACCAATAACCCTTTTAAAATAAATGCAAGCATGATACAAATACTTCCTATATTTCGAGGGTTCGATTCTGAGAACCCCTATACTCATGTAAGAGAGTTTGAACAAATTTGTCGGACTATGCAACCTGATCATATGTCCGAAGACTCTCTGAAATTGTGTTTGTTTACATTTTCTCTAAAGGAAAGGGCCAAAACATGGTTTTACGGTTTGAGACCACAATCAATCAACATTTGGGACCAACTCACAGATCTATTTTTCAAAAAATTCTTTCCACATCATAGGACCATCGCTATTCGTCAAAGTATCAATTGTTTTGTCCAATTGGATGAGGAAACTGTTTTTCACTATTTTGAACGTTTTAATGATTTGTTGAGCGAATGTCCGCACCATGGATTTGAGAAGTGGAGACTTGTCGTCATCCTCTATGAGGGACTAGACTTTAAATCTCGAACCATGGTTGAGTCTATGTGTAATGGTAAATTTCTTGATAAATCTGTGGATGATGCATGGAAATTTTTAGCTGAGATTGCAGAGAAAACCCATCAATGGGAATCTGTTAGGGAAACAGGGACAACACCACATGGTATGAGTCACCCCCATGAGTTAGAGTCTTATTCTTGTGATAGCTCCGACCTTAGGATTGAAAATTATCCTAGATTGCAAAATCCCTATCATGATGATGATGATGATTATGATGTTATGTTAGAAGAACATGTCTATACTGAAAATGTTATGGAACCTTTGGGTTCAAATACATTAGGCTTCTCTGCCTCGACCTTCATGAATGATGTTTCTTCTAGTATTCCATATACATGTGATGTTGATACTGATTTTGAGCATGTGCATCTGTCCTATGAAAATGACTTAGGTAATATAGAATCTTCTGTTGACACTAATATGCATGAAAATATAATTGTTGTGTCTGATTCTCTACCTGGGTCACGTTGTGATGTTTCCACTGATTTGCCGATGCATGAGAATAATTCTTCTGATGATGTTGATGATTCTGATTTGTGTAAGCATGGTGAGCATGTTGTGACACTTGTAGAAGACTTAGGAGATGTTGATGTGATTAATAATGATGTGCCTATCGTCCTACATAAGTCACAATCTGATGGCCTTCCACACAACCTAGATTTGGTTTGTACCGATATTGTCAAACCAATTTTTCTGAGAATGCCCAACCTAGGTTTGGAACTGTGTGCTTCCCAAGTCCTTTTGGACTATTTTGAATATAAGTATAATATCTTTGAGGAGCCACAGTTGGAATTAGCATGTTTGCCCGTCCCTAGCAAAGTTCATTTCGAGCTAGACCTTGTGCATGATGAACCCCCAAAACTGCGAGATTTTGTATCCAAAATTTTATCTGTTGAAAAATCCAGGTTTGGGGGTAGCTCATTTTGTTTCACAGCTTCACTTGCATGCCTATCATATTATTATTGTGTGAAGCTGTTGAAATGTCTACATTTCGTCTTTTGGGTTGATCCTCAACTCTTTAGATTGTTAGTGTATGGTGAATTTTTTGTATATAATCCAGTAGATAAAAATTTTAAAAACCCTTTTGTTCCTTTTGTATATGTTTTGCTAATCCAATATGATCTCGGCTGAAATATGTTGGATTTTTGCCTTGAATAATGGAGTTCAAAACTTGCTTTCGCCAATATCCGGTAATCTCTTTCCTTTTTCTACACTTAGCATCGTTCTCATGGTATGTGTTATAATCATGTTTATCATTAGAAACATTGAGGGCTATGTTTAGTTTAGGTTTGGGGGTGAAAAGTAGATACTTTGATAACATGCTATAATCGAAAAATAGAACTCTTTCTTTTTGAAAAAAAAAATTAAAAATTAAAAATTAAAAATTAAAAAAATTGAAAAAACATAAAAATGGAGCTCATTTACCTTGAAATGTTGACTCTTGTGCAAATATGTAATTATTAGGAGTCTTAGTCTAGATATTTAGGCACCCTGATTCTAGCACAATTCACATAGTGATAAGAAACTTGCACGCGCACGATCTACCAATACATGTATAGCCTCATCCTTGAGGTGTTCTATCAGAAGTTTTAGTTGCCAATCACTTTAGAATACTGAACGAAACTTGACTAGCTTGTTCTTTGGTTGGTTGGGATAGAAGGTGGAGGTTACATTAAGAAAGACAACCATCGAATTTAACTGGGTGCATCAAAAAGGGCTACCTCTTGCAAAGTGTCATGTAATTTTTTGTTTCTTTTTGTTATGTATCAAAAGAGCTACCATATGTAAAAATCAATTCTTTCTTCAAAAAAAATAAAATAAATCAATCAATCAAGTATTTATCAATTTCATCCTCTCTTGTTCCAAAAATAAAAGAGAGTAGTCAATGTAAATAAGAGTCATGTAAAGATTCATCTTTTGTTGTATTATAGTAAGCAAGGAAGGGTGCATGCCATTGATGTACAACGCGAGTAATTGTGAAATACCTCCAACTCATTCACAATTCTCGTAAAGTCCGGACAGCTAGCTAGATTTCGACCTCGGTTCTTAGCCTGAGAAACTATCTCTTGGTGATTAGTAGTCATAACATCCGATCTTTCTTTACACATGTGTAGATACACTTTACACTCTTATCACATGTCTTTATTTGTTATCAGTGCTAGGATTGTGCCTTAGATAGCTAGATTGACATCTCCATTTTGCTGTGAGCTTAAACTGTCTTGCACATGTCACATTTGATGGAATATGAGCTTATATTTTGGTCTAGAACTTTGTAGGTACGTTCTAAGCAAACCTTCACGAGACTTCACTCGTCCACTAGGGACACTTAGTGGTTTAAAAGGCTTATTGCATTCGCTAAATGCAATTGAGAGACCAGCGACAGTGGTATAGGTAGGATTTCCTTAGTTTTGTTTTACTTGAGGACAAGTAAAATTCAGGTTTGGGGGTATTTGATGAGTGCTAAAAAGTGCATATTTCTATATATTTTTCTTGGCATTTAACTCATCTTTTGTGCATTAATTCTACATTTTATCCCATATTCTGTATTTTCATTGTTTTCAAGAATAAATATTTTTATTAATTAATTTTGCATTTTTAGGTACTAAATAAAGTCTGGTTAACTCACGGAGCATAAAGAGCAGAGAAACGGCAAAGACTCCCGCAGAAAGGCAGCGAAGAATGTTTGCAAGAGCCGGATCAATTAGAAGTGGGCTTGAAGAGGAAGAATTGTTCTTAAAGAAGATATGGGCTTGGCATACCCAAGGCCCAAAACCCTTACCCAAATCCATTTCCATTATCCATACCCATTTCCATGAGAGCCGTTAGATTGGATCCATGTCATCATCCAACGGCTACTTCATCATTGTGCATCAAAATCCAAAGATCCTGTCAAACACCATAGTACCTAGCTCCATCTGTAGCCGTCGGTTTCGTTGTATCAAATCATCCAACGGTCGCTACATACCTCTTCATCTTAGCCGTTCGAGTCAATCTATATGGGATCATCCAACGGATTCTCGTCGCCGTACATCAACTCTTGATGTCTCCGCCTCACACCCTAGCATCAGAAACCTATACCCTCAACCAAACGAACCCTAATCCAATTTCCATCGACTTCTCCCCCATCTCCTCATTTCTCTGCAACTGCTCCACCCCCATACCCTGCCATCGCCACCACCTCCACTGTCTCCTCTGACGCAACCACTTCCCCTGCCACAACCATCCTATCTCACCATACCCCAAACCATCATTACCACCTAGCCCCCTATCCTCCTAGCCGAGTTGTTCCATCAATCTCACACTCTTCCTCTCTGAACCCTAGAGTGTGCAGTTGATGACACAAATCAAGCTAGAAACGTAGCATGAGCAGGAGGAAGAGAAGATAAAGCATGGGTCGAGCTGAATTCGCAAATAGGTGAGAGAAATTGAAAATCCCCAAATTTTAGGGTTTAGAAATTAGGGATTTGATGTAAGCTATAAATAGAAACTGATGTAGAATGTTTAAAGTGTTCTTGGGTCATCCGAGATACCCCCTAAATGGGTTAATTTCATGTTTAATTTCAATTTCAATTCCATGATACTATCAGTACATGTTCTTCACTGTTAAATTTTGTTCTTATGTTCTAAACTTTGTTCTGATGTTATGTTCATGTTCTTGTGTACGTTAATGTTCATGTAATTCCCCTGTTTGACTCACATGTTCTTGTTTTGAGTCTTAATGCTTGACAAACATGAAAACTCCTAACTTCAGCATGTTCTAATTCACCACTAGGGTGAGAAGACCATTGAACCATGTTGGTTAGCCATTTGGGTTAGACCCTGTTGAGCTCAAAACACTTAGGTTAGTGACATTCCAAGGGTTCACTGGCTTGTGATTAGTGGTGCTTTAAACAGACCATTAATGCTAGGAGTTAGTAATAATCTAAGGGATGAACAAACCATATTAGTTAGAAACCTAGGAACCTAAATGACCTGTGATTGTTTATGCTTTAATCAGATAGGCAATGCTAGGGGTTAATCTAAGGATTTTAGGTAGTTAACTAGCCACATGACAAGGATTTATCCCAGGCTAACTAGCTAGGTGAAAGAGAATTCTCATCCATCTCCATACACTTCCATTCCCACTGTTTTCATTTTCTTCACTACTTTTTCCACTTTGTTTCTTTGTCACTGCCTTTGGCTCACTTCCACTGAATTTTCTTGTTCACTGTCACTTGTTTCATCACTTCAATTCACACCCAAGCCTCTGTGGTTCGACCCTGCCTTGCACACTCACTACAACAGACCCTGTGCACTTGCAGGTATCATTTCTGTGACTCTTTTAGAGAGCCACCATGGTTGGCCTGGTATTTCCATGTATCAGCAACCACAATGATCAATTATGCTGGCCTGGTATTTCCATGTATCAACAACACTTATTATGTTGGCCTGGTATTTCCATGTATCAGCAGCCGGGTTGGTCTGGTATTTCCATGTATCAGCAACCACAACTATGAAATGGGGTTGGCCTGGTATTTCCATATATCAGCAACCACAATGATGAAATGAGGTTGGCCTGGTATTTCCATATATCAGCAACCACAATGAAAAAAATGACAAAATGTAGCTGGCCTGGTATCTCCATATATATCAGCACCATAAAATTGTTTCATAGGCGAGGCACAAACGCAACAAATGAATTGAAATCAAAGTGGGGTTGGCACATGCAAACTGAAAATGGGAGTATTTTATCTTTCTTACTTTATTACAAATATATTCCACCGGGAAAGATAATTTATTTGCCATGTGAATAATTAATTGAGGAATATTTACACGTGAGATTATTTTGGAAATAAAGTAATTCTTTCTTCATTTGAGAGATTTTGGAAATAAAGAGAGATTATTATTTCATTGGAAGAACGAGGTGGCAATACTATTTGGGGAAAGATACTGATGAAGACATCAACTTGCATGCAAGATATTTTCATAGAATAATTTATTTTGATTCTTTGATTAATGAAATAAAAGAAAGGGATGGTTATAAGTGATCGCTGTCGTATGCGTCAAAAATAAATTACACTTTCTTACTATTCAAAACATAAATATAGCAAGGGCAAGAAAGGATCGTTCCCACAGAGAGGATTAAGGTTGTCAATATGTTATGGTTTCTTATAAGTAACAACGGGGGATTTTCTGATTTTTATAATTAAAATAAAATAAAAGCAAAACAATAAAAAGTAAACAAGCAAATAGAGGATGTGAAATATTGGTTAAGTATTTCGTCTTCCATCACATACATGTTTTCCATACAATAATTAGAATTGATATTTTAATTTTAACTTTTATCAAAGGCCCTAGGATATCTTGATCGCAAGAATATGCCGCTAATCTCCTCTTGTCATCAACAAACACATTAAAAGATGCGAATATGAATTCTATCTAAAAGAACAACCTAACGTGTAAAAGCATTAATCAAGTTTAATTCCCTAGATGCATTAAGTTCTATGAAATCAGGCCAATCAAAGCAATCGAACGTGTAAAAGCACCAATCCGATTTAACAAAGGTTATGATTCATATGTGACTACTAGGATGTGTCATTACAAGCAATATTCACAATATGCTACTTGCAATCAGAAATTTATCACTTTTGCGTATAATAAACTCTAATCTAGCAATAAAGATGAAAACAAACTCAATCGATTCTAGACTCGACCAAACAAGCATTCAAATCATAAAACACTATTAACGATGAATCATAAAGGATAAAGTATGGAGACAAAACTAATTTATTGAGCACAACCCATGTTTGGAAATCCAACTTATTCCTTAACAAAAAAATAACTAGGTGAACACAATGGAGTTCATCACAAGAAGGAAGAGAAAAATTATCATCTTTTTTTTTTTAAAACCCTAGAACAAGTAGAAGAAGAAGATTCATCCAAGTAAAAAAATCCCTCCTGGTTACGTTTTCTGCTGCCTTTTATATCTTCAGAATCCCTTGTTTTCCAGTCTCGCCAAAACCTATACAGCCGATCTCAACCACGCCCTTCGGAAATCAGTCTAAGCCCAATAGTAGTTAGCCCACTCAGTATCCATTAACTTACTAAGCCTGCCAGTTTTGCGGAACCGACCAGCTAGTTTACACTGTTCTAGCTTCACCAGGACTACGCCATAGCTTAGCTCCTTCCATGCAGCACAACCATCACAACACCATACTCAGCAATCACCATTTCCTTGTGCTCACTCAGAACAGTTTCAATGCATACAACCAAGTTCTCACATTTATGAGCTACAAAACTCTCTAGCAGCAGCAACAACTTCCCGATAGTCAGTTCCATTCATCATACTGCCTTTACTGTACCCATTTATCTCATACTTGAACTGCAACAAACTTTGGCTTCCTCCATGCAACAGCAACAGCAGAATCACCAACTCAATTTCATCCTCCGCTCATACATCCACCAGCACCTGCACACTGCTAAACACCAGCTTCAATTCATCTGCTGCTCCTCAGAACCCTTTGTAAACATCCACCAGATCCATTTGCTTTCCCTGTAATGCACATCTACCAGAATCATGTTCTGCAGCTTCTATTGCCTTCTCTTATTCTCCCAGTTCAGACCCATACACAATTATTCAGTTCATATCACCAATTCTTCTCTGCAACACTCCACTGCTGCCACTGAAATCCATTGCAGCAGTTCTTCTAACCTGCTCACAACCAACTCAAGACCAAGCTCTCCAAATGCATCAGTTACATTCCTCAAAATAGCCTTCGAACTCGAGCCAATACTAACCCGTAAGCCATCAGTTCCATATCCCCCTGCAACCGCAACCTTTTCCATCACTTGCACTTCACCAGCTTAACAATCCCATATTCTGCAATCAACAGTAACAGCTCCTGCAATACCAGCTCTACTCCCACCAACCAGTTCAGGCCAAACCAATCACCAAATCTGCATCTTTTCCTGCAACCTGAGCTACATACACCACCTGCAACTCAGCTGTAGCTTCACAAATTCATATACCACCAGCATCATTCACCATTTCAGTTGTATTGGAATCACCACTTGCAACATCTTGAACTGCAACTTTAAATCCAAATCAACACCACCTGAAACTGCAGCTGCTAAGCCGCATCAAATACATTCTCGTTCGAACTGCCATTGCACTTACTCCATCTCTGACTTTCCAGCATCACAACTTCTCCACTGGCACTTGCATCTTTTCCACAAAACCCTTGTAACTCAGCCAATCACAACTACAGCTTCTTATTCCATACATCACCAACACCAGCTTCATCATCTCAGATTCCACTCATCACCCTTGGTACTCATCACTACCGTAATTAGCCATAAGAAACATGAGCAACAGCAAGCTTGACCTATCCCAGCCAATTCTCGGCTTGAACCACTGCCTATTGCCTCAACAAGGACCTCCGGAAATTGTATCTGCAATCATTCTCCAGAGCATCTCAATACAAAGACAATCCTCATAACCCATTAACCATTAGCTCCAGACTCATCTCTGCTATTGCACCAGCGACTACACCTTGAGTTCCATAATCCTGCAGCTGCAATAGCCTTCAGCTTCTGAACTTCACCACCAACTCCAGTAGCAGACCAACTGCAACAACAGTTCTCTGCATTCGATCAAGCACCCACGAAACCATCCATTCTTCCCTGTAGTTCAAGCTCAATACTTAAGCTTCACCAGCTGCAAAACATAGTTCACCTGCAACATCCTACACATTCATCTAACAGTTTCCAGTAGCCTCAGATCAACCCTGCATTGACCCATGATAATCACCATTTTCCTGTGGTTGCTTTCTATAATACAACCACTGCAGAACCCCCATCAACAACACGCTCAAACCCATTTCTCAGACCACCAATTGAATAACCACATACCCTCTCTTCTTAATCTCAGTTCAAACTCCATCTTCTAAATCAACAGCAGCAGCATCTCCTTGTTCTTCTCGACATCAGATAACTCCAATTTCTTCAGGTTCTTCATAACTTCCACCAGAGAATCAAATCCATCTCGAATTTCATCTCAATTACCACCATATCTTCTCTGTGACTTCAATTTCACCAAACCTTACTCTGAGAACCCAGAACATCACAATTTTATCTCCATCAATCTCGAGTTCAGCCATGAATCTGCCAAACACTGATTCCTCTCTTGTGTGGTTCATATCCTGAAGATTTGACAAATAACTTCGGTGAAAACCCACCAGAACCCATGGCACCGGCGTGGTTTAGCTAGGGCAGTGGTCTTGGTGCGGCAGTGAAGAAGAAAGAAGAAAGGAAATGAGCCCAAGTTTCTTCATTTCGACCTAAGTAGTGAGGTGGGGTTGTTATTGACGCCCAGTATTACGATAAGGACCACCTGAAATTATTTGGCTTGTCAGTTTCATATTACTGACAACCTATTCGCTTTCTTGTTCAACTATCAGCTGCGGGGAACTGACGGTTCATTCTTCGCCTCTTTTGCTGCATAACCTTTCCTGGTTCCAAGTATCACTCGTCCGTGCATTGATCTTTTAGCCCTTTTCGCTCTAAATGGACGTTTCCTTCTTCTTTTGCTCCGAATGACTCCAAAGTACCTAAATAACTTAAAAGTACACATAAGATACATAATTTACATGAATACTCGCAAAGAAAGCATAAATACTAGATATAAAATTAGGTATTTTAGACACCTATCAATAAGAAAGGGGTCGACTATTTGAGAGGCACCCGACCACAATGTCGCAACTAAAGCCCGGCCACAGGGCCGTAAGTAGAGAAGGGTTTTGAAGTTTTGTTTTCGATTCTTCATTTTTCATTAGCTAGAGTTTGATTTTAATATGTTTATGGCTTTTGAGAAAGCCATGTCTAGCTAGAGTCATGTTAGGGTTTAGGTAGAAACCAATTTAATTGTGTAAACTCTACATTTATATGCTCAATAATGATTTGAATGGCTAGTAGTTTTTCTTCATATGGCTTGGTATTTTATTGTTCATGTGATTTTCTTGATTATTTTTGCTTTTCAATTGATATGGCGTGCTTTGGTTAAGTTCTTTGACGTGATATGCTTTAGGATTGATAGGTAATGCTTTAGAATAACTATCCATGAAGCGAAGAAAGTTACAATGGAGAAACAATATTTGAAAAATGCATGGAATATATTTTTAATGACTAGTAGAATTTGCATAATTAATTGGTGGAAACCGAAAATCCTAATAACCCGCTCTCATTTTGTTTACTGTTAGAATTATTATTATTTCATTTTGTTCCAAATTTCTGAAAATCGTTCAAACATCATCTTGTCGATTAGTTAGTTTTCATATTAATTAGTAGTAGTATTTCACGCTCCTCGTGGGAACGACCTGTACTTGCCATTGTTCTGCTAGTTAGACATTGTGCACTTGCAGTATTTTATTGTAGGTTTCCCAACCTACCAAGTTTTTGGCGCCGCTGCCGAGGAGTGGTTGCGTAATACTCTCTGATTGATATCTTGTACATAGTTTTTTTTTTTTTAATTTTTTTATGTACATAATTTATTTTTAGTTTTCTTTTAGTTCTTTTTATGCAGTTTACTTGGAATTTTCCAGGTACCTTAGTTTGAAGTGTTGCCAGCGAAAAGATGCACTCGCAAAGCTTTTGCAAGAGCTACTTGGAAGATCCACTAGAGGTTTGCTTAGCTCGTTTTGGGTATGATTTTGATGATGATAGTGTTATATGTGAAGTCAATGCCTTATTAGACTCCACACCACTGTTAGACACTAATAAATGGAAACCCAAACTAGAACCTCTAATTTTGTCAGAGTCTCGACTAGTTCTATTAGACGAGAAAGCTCCGATCTTGACCATTAAGTCATTAAGTTCTGAATATTTTTGTCTTGGTGATATTGATAATGAAACCGTTTTAAATGATAATGGGTCTATGAGTCGTGATATTATTGCTCCATTGAGCTATTGTTACGCGGATGAATTTGAACCAATATTAGCTGTGGAAATCATTTCAGCTGATTTAGAACCTGATTTAGAGAGTGCTCTGCGAATAGAAATTGTCAAACAATCTGAACCTGTTGCTTATGGGAGTGATGTAATTTGCACTTACAATTTTCTAGTGGGAATGAATTTAAAAATCTTTCTAGAGGTTTATAGTATTTGCAGGTGCATATTTTCAGCTGACCGGATTAGTTGGGATGATCCTCGACTTTTTAGACTCTATATATATGATTGGATGTCTACTTTGGGGTACCAAACTCACCTTGTTTGAGACTACATGCTATTGGCAAGTTGGGAAACAAATACATTTCGCTTCATGGGAGTCAACCCATCAGATTTGTTCCCTCTACTCTGTCTCTTATTTTTATTATTTATTTTTGTATTTCCCATCTTAATTTCTACGTTGGATGACTCAATTACATTGAGGACAATGTAATGTTTAAGTGTGAGGGAATGGGTAATTATCCATATTTTTGCAGGTTTTCACTTTTCTTAGAATTAAAAAAAAAAACAATTGCATAATATCTCTGTTTTGCTCGAGGACTAGCAAAATATAAGTGTGGGGGTGTTGATAAGCATGTATATGATGGCCTGGTATTTCTATATATCAACAACACTTATTATGCTGGCCTGGTATTTCCATGTATCAGCAGCCGGGTTGGCCTGGTATTTCCATGTATCAGCAACCACAACTATGAAATGGGGTTGGCCTGGTATTTCCATATATCAGCAACCACAATGATGAAATGAGGTTGGCCTGGTATTTCCATATATCAGCAACCACAATGAAAAAAATGACAAAATGTAGCTGACCTGGTATCTCCATATATATCAGCACCATAAAATTGTTTCATAGGCGAGGCACAAATGCAACAAATGAATTGAAATCAAAGTGGGGTTGGCACATGCAAACTGAAAATGGGAGTATTTTATCTTTCTTACTTTATTACAAATATATTCCAACGGGAAAGATAATTTATTTGCCATGTGAAGAATTAATTGAGGAATATTTACATGTGAGATTATTTAGGAAATAAAGTAATTCTTTCTTCATTTGGGAGATTTTGGAAATAAGGATAGACTATTATTTCATTGGAAGAACGAGGTGGTAATACTATTTGGGGAAAGATACTGATAACGACATCAACTTGCATGCAAGATATTTTCATAGAATAATTTATTTTGATTCTTTGATTAATGAAATAAAAGAAAGGAAAGGTTATAAGAAGGGGGTCGATTATTTAAGAGGCACCCGGCCACAGTGCCGCAACTAGAGCCCGGCCACAGGGCCGTAAGTAGAGAAGGGTTTTGAAGTTTTGTTTTCGATTCTTCATTTTTCATTAGCTAGAGTTTGATTTTAATATGTTTATGGCTTTTGAGAAAGCCATGTCTAGCTAGAGTCATGTTAGGGTTTAGGTAGAAACCAATTTAATTGTGTAAACTCTATATTTATACGCTCAATAATGATTTGAATGGCTAGTAGTTTTTCTTCATATGGCTTGGTATTTTATTGTTCATGTGATTTTCTTGATTATTTTTGCTTTTCAATTGATATGGCGTGCTTTGGTTAAGTTCTTTGACGTGATATGCTTTAGGATTGATAGGTAATGCTTTAGAATCACTATTCATGAAGCGAAGAAAATTACAATGGAGAAACAATATTTGAAAAATGCATGGAATATATTTTTAATGACTAGTAGAATTTGCATAATTAATTGGTGGAAACCGAAAATCCTAATAACCCGCTCTCATTTTGTTTACTGTTAGAATTATTATTATTTCATTTTGTTCCAAATTTCTGAAAATCGTTCAAACATCATCTTGTCGATTAGTTAGTTTTCATATTAATTAGTAGTAGTATTTCACGCTCCTCGTGGGAACGACCTGTACTTGCCGTTGTTCTGCTAGTTAGACACTGTGCACTTGCATTATTTTATTGTAGGTTTCCCAACCTACCAATAGGCTCGGGCTGCACCAAATGGGCATGCTCCGCAAAGCAAGGCTGTAAGTATTGATATGCAGTGTTAGATATACTATCAAAATGTAGAAAACACACAAAACAAAAGAGTTTTAAAGTATAGACAATCTTATCAACAAATAAACAACACAACCATTAGTGTGTTCTACGGTTTCCTCGTTTTCATTTAGTTCTTGCTCTAAGTGAGAATGAATGAGGCCAGGCCATGAAATATTCTTGGACTTCTTAAGATCAAGAACAAAACCATTATATTTTTCAGTCAAAGTATTTGCATCCTTTGTTGGGAAAAATAGTGAAGTGCACATAGATAAGCAGATAAGCCTAACAAGATCTTCGAAATCTTCCTCGTCTTCTTCAGATTCTTGAGAATCTTCATGTGATTGATCACCCACGCTTTAAATAGAATCTTTATCAGACTTACATTAATTGGTGTTCTTTTAAGGATTTTCAAGATTTCCTTCACCATCATTGGCCTAGTCACTTTATCACCACGTCTCATGTCAGCAGGAAAAGTCCTTTTGAAGAATGCAGTTTCATGCTATCCACTTTTTTTATTGACCAATGTAAGCCTTAAATCATGATATTCCCTATTTGGAGTTCTTGGCATCCCATAAACGAGTGTCATTTCTTCTGGTGTGGATACCATCTCATGCGGTATGTCGTGCCTTACAAAGCAAAATGTAATCTTTTTTGGCTCTTGACCTCTCTTGCAACAGAGTAACATTTTGGTCATTGACTCTTCAAGCTTCAACCAATATTCTAAATCAAAACTTGTGTGACAGAATATTAGGAACAGGTTCCCATATGATGCTTCAGCGATCAGCTGCAGCTGGAAGTTACTCAACTTAAGTTTTTCTGTCTTCTTAATAGTCTTCACAAGCCCCTGAAACCGGCTCGGTATAAACTTCGTGGTTTTCCAGCTGCTTTCTTACGCTTATTACCACCTACACAATAACAAGAATCTAAAACCATTACATAACATATTGATATACCATATTGATATGTAGTTATAACATCAATATGTAGTTATAATATCTACCATGTACTTTGAAACAACTACATGCTGATATGGTACATATCAGATACCACTACATACTGGTATTATAACTACATATCAATATTTGTGTGTTAAATTATACTTATAATATCTACTACAAATCAATATGAAGTATCAGACAAACATTACTACATGTTGATATGGTACATATCAGATAGCACTACATACTCGTATTATAACTACATATCAATATTTGAACGTTAAATTATACTTATAGTATCTACTACATATCAATATAAAGTATCAGACAAACATTACTATATACCTTCTTTCACGGGTACATTTGCTTTCTTGCCTTTTGCTTTTGGTGAAAGAGTAGCAGCTCTCAGGACAAGTGCTTTCTTCCCCTTTTCTTTTGGTGAAGGAGTAGCAGCCCTTGTCGCCTTTTTTGCTTTTGCTTTAGTAGTAGCCGTTGCTTTTTTCTTTTTTTTTTTCTTTTTGTTGTAAACCAAAAACAGTATCAAAACAAATATCCAAAAATAGTATCACTACATATTCATAAACAAACACAACAATGCCATATGTATCACCATTTACGGGGGTCGAGGGGCCAGCACCCCCTCGTTATTAAGAATTACTAACTATTGGTGAGCATGAATAGATTTCTGTTTTGGTTTTAACACTACAAACACTACATATTATTATTGGTTATTCAATCTCAAAGCAGGTTCCACACACTGCATATCAATATGTAAGGACAAATTACACATACTAGAAAACATATTTCTCAAGCCAAATATTTGCACACCAATATGTAGTATCATTCTCAAAGAAGTATCAAACAACATATTCATATGTAGACAACATATTGAGCATAAAACATATGAATTACACACTGCATGTCAATAAGTAGTGTCAAATTACATACACAACAGTTGAAAACATGTACACCACATACTACATACAGAGATGTGGTGATTCTATTGAGCATAGAACATATGAATCACACACTGTATGTCAATATGTAGTGTCAAATTACATACACAACATGTGAAAACATGTCACACATACGGAGATGTGGTGATTCTATTGAGCATAGAAATCGAAAAGAAAATCGACAGCAACTTACCTTTTTTCTGATGTACGTTTGCTTTCTTCCTCTTTGTTGGTGAAAGAGTAACAACTTTACTCTTACTTCTTGTTATTGGTGAAGTAGAAACAGAGGGGTTTCTTTTGGGTTTGCTGTTGGTGAATCATCATCGTTTTTTATTCTTTTTTTTGCTGGAGAAGGGTTTTCTTCTACGATTTCTTCTCTAATTGTCCTCGTAATTGTTCTATTCACTCCCATTTTCTCTCTTCAATTGAATATAATGAAAATTAGGTCTGAAACTTATGTTTTTTTATTTCGATTTTCTGTAACTGTTGTTGGTGAGTTTTTCGATTTTCTGTAACTATTGTTGATGAGTTTTTTGACTTCAATTTTTCTGTAACTGATGAATTTATTTTGAAATTTTTCTGTAACTGAAAGAAGAATATAGAAGAAAACCAACACGAAGAGAGAAGAGAACTCAAAAAGTAACTGTCGAACCTGCGTAATCTGACGCACATGTCTGCGGTTATGGGTATAAAGGTAATTTCATAGGATTTTAAACCTTTTTGGACCACCGGTTAAAACCTATATCCCGCTGGACTAGCTATTAACCCGGATCGGGTTTAGTAGACTAAACAACAAATTTCTCAATCCTAAATTTGGACTCACTATCAACTTTACCAATGATGGGTGTTGAAAAAAATAAACTTTTGGATCATAAACGGTTTTATCCATTGGGTATCCTTTATTTTGTTTTGATAACACTTCAAAAGTTACTTTTCGACAGCTGGAATAAAAAAAAGTCAAAAGTTAGTTTGAGAACAAAATTCAGATTGACTTCTAGAAACAAAATATTTAGCAGTTTGTTCTAGCACGTTTGGATACCAGGAGCATGAGTGTTTCTTCTTCGTCAGGAGCAGAAGTCAGAAGCATAGATATTTTGCTTCACAAAAAGTTGACTTTTTTGCTTATAGAAGTCAAAATTTTAACCCAAACTAATTTCTTGCTTTTTGACTTCTATAAGTTAAAAAGATGTGTATCCAGACGCGCATAGGGCTGTCAATGGGTCCGGGTCCTCCCGGGTATCATTGGACCCTACTTATAAAGGTCGGGTCTGGTTCCTAAACTTGTGGACCCAGAACCGGGCCCGTTTAAAATCCCGGGTACCCGTCTGTTCCGAGTACCCATTGGGTATTAAAAAAACTATAAAGAAAATCTTAAAAACTTAATTTCTTTCTCTTACCCGCGGGTACCCGCCGGGTATTACCGTTTGGACCTGTTAACATTTGGGTTCAATCGGGTAATTACTCGTCGGGTCCTAAGTTGCTAATGGTTCCAACTCTAGAACGCAGAACCGAACCCGCTACGGGTTCGGTTCCGGTTCCGGGTAATGGATACCCATTGACAGCCCTAGACGCGCTGGAAATAAATTGTTTTCGCTTTTGACTCTGAGATTGACTTCTGCCTATGGTATCCAAACGGGCTATTCTAGTTATTAATGTATAGGTATTAAAAATGGGAAGGTACACTGCTAAAGTTTTAGTTTTAACCTAATAGACAATTCGTTGTGTGATCTTTTATTCAAAGATATATAAATAAGGGATGTCCTTAGATAATTATTATTTAAGATTCTTGAATCACAAGGACGATTAGCATACAACTTTCTTGTACTCAACTATAGTGGAACAATCGATGATCAAAAAAAAAAACTATAGTGGAACAATTAACATAATATATAAAATAAATAAAGCAAGCCACCGAATTGTAGAAAAAACTTAGACCTCGTCCATTTTGAATATTATATTAATTCGCTCCAAGCACTAGCCTACTATCAGACTTCAGATATGGAATAAGATAGAATTAAATCTTCAAACTATCTTATTAAAGTAATTGTACCCCTAGTTGATGTCCTTTACAGGCATATGAGTTGATCCACAATCCTTCATGAACACTAGCACCACCCCTCCAGCATGACGCCTATTGATTTTCTTCCAGATGTAAAATCATTACGACAGATATTTTTTCTCAAACTTAGACGAATCTAAATCAAATATTAGGGTTTGTATACTTCAACACTCATAGAGATAATTATTCAATCTATCTCACATGAATATCGATCTTAAACTAGTTTTAGATGAATTATGCGGAATCTTCAAATCTGGATTTTATTAGATAAACGTTATCTACAATCAAGATTGAAAATCTATCAAATCTTGTATCTGATCAGTAATTTTTGAACGACCTTATAACATCACATCATAACCTTTAGAATTCACGAGATTATACAATAGAATAAAATCAAAATACATGTTCCGAAATCAAGATGGTAATTCAAATTGTGGTTCTCGAACCCCGAATGAAGTCATCAAAGTATTAATTTTTTTTTTGAAGAACCTTCACCGTTGGAGGACAAGGTGGGAGTGGATATGATTGAGATCATGTGTTACATGATGTTTCTAATAAATACTAATCACTGAAGGCTAGTTTGTTTTAGATGTAAGTAATTAATTTCTTGAAACCTAAGTAATTTTTTAAGTTATTAAGTTCAAATTATTTCCTTAGATGTATCTTTAGTTAAAATTGAACTTGCATCGAAGTTATTTCACGGTTCACAATATTGAAACAATTAAACATCAAGTAATTACCAAAAGTAAGTTACTTCCGCATACAACTTCAAACTACTTAATTAGGCGTGTGGACTTGAAGTTTCAACTGCCTGAAGTTTGCATTCTACTGAGCTGTCGTTTCACCCAATTGATACTCTTTGCAGATTTATGGATGTTGGAAGTGGAACTAAGAAGTTGGTTTAATCATTGTATTATTTTATTGTACTGATTGAAATGTAAATTTGAAATAAAATGTTGTTAAAGATGATTAGTGAATTCTTATGCATTAATTCATGTTTCATAAAGCTTCAATTATGTTTGATAGAAAAAAATTTAAGTAAGAGAAACATACGCATAAATATCTTTCCGACCCGTAACACTTCGAGTTCGGATGTCCATATGGGTTTGACCCTGGTCCGAAACTCGGGGTGTTGCACAACCTATTCTCACTACAAAATTTACTTCTTGATCTACAAGAAAAAATCCATCAGTAGGTTCACCATATTCAGAAGCATCATCAAAAATGCCACCATTGCCACTGTATCTTTCAGCTAACAACACCTTATTCACTCGTTCTCCTTTGTGACAGTTACCAGATTTGTGTCCAGATTCTCCATACTTATCACATCGGCCTCCAAAATTATTAACCGGAGTTTTATTTGGTGCAGACACAAAATTATGTTTACTAGTTGTACCTGGTGTTGAAGTACTACGGTTACTTATTGGAGATGCTGCCACACTGGTACCCCAATTTGAGCTTCTACACCCCGCTTGTTTCTTTATCTGCCTTGCTATATGATGTGCATCCGAAATAGAAATATAATCAAACATGTTGAGTACAATCTGATATTATTGAAGGATACCACTTACATAACGAGTGATTGTTTCCGCATCCGTCTCCGATAGGTCGTCAAGAGTAAGTAGTCGGTAAATCTCCTTGGTGTGCTCATCCCTTACGACTACATTGAATTTTGTGTTGTTTCCACCATGAATTAGCTTTCCCAAAAACGTAATTGCCACCAAGGAAACTCATTTATTATTTGATACATCTTTAAATTCCAAGACTTCCTCAACCATATTCAACCAAGAAAGTAATTCTTCTGGTTTTAAACCACCATGAAATTATGGAATCTCTACTTTTATTCCTACCTTCCAGCAATCAGAATCTATTCGTTGGATTATTTTATTACCAAAAGGGTTGTCATTAGCCTTTTCTGTTTCGTCTTCTTCTCCTTCTTTTTCTTCACGCAGTATGTTATGTCGAACCAACATACCTTCGATATCTATTATTAATTGTTCTTTTAATGCATTAAAATCTTCTGGAGCACCACTCGACCTCGACCGACTTGTAGTCTTGGTGGCATCGTACCAACCCTAGATTCGACTTACTATAATACCCAACTAGTGCAGCGAATATATTAAAAAGAAAGAAAATGGATAGTTTATTCATACTTGGAACTATTCCCAGGAATAACGTCTATGAACAAAGATAATTATTTAGATCTCGACATCCCGAGTATAAATAAAAATCAAAATTTAACTTGAACAAGTTCAATAAAAATAAATTTTATAAGTCAACCAACTGTATCACAATAATGACTAAAAGACTCTTAAATAGACTCGAGAAAAAACTCTAACTTGTATGACAAGAGAGGATGAAAACAACTCAAAACTGACTCAAGCTCGAAATTTGAGATTTTTGGAAATTTTGAGATTTTCCTAAATAATGAAAGTACTTACGAAAATGAACTACAGGACCAAACGATGACTCAAACATACTCCTAAAAATAAGTTACTAGCAAACCGAAACTTTCCTAAAACATCCTTTTCAAGCCCTAAATAATGTAGTTTGGCTAAATTCTGAAGACCACGTGGCATGCATTGATCGTTGGCCCATTTCACATCAGAATAGACCCGTATTGAGCTAAATTGCGACACTCGGGTTTTGGAGCCTCCAAATAGGCTATAGCTTTCCCATCTACATCAATTATCTTTGAAACAAAGACAAAAAATTCAGGTGCTCTTTATTAACGCAAAGATTCTATAAAGTTTAAACCCATGTTTAGTGAATTCGTTACTTAGCTTTTCGACTGCCCGATATCCAGTAAGTGACTATAAAACTTTATGTTTATGAAAACCATATGTCATATGCCATATTCAATGTCCTTCACACAAATAAATAATCTTGAAAGTACATTTAAAGTTCGACGCGGATGTATTTTTCTTATACGCGGTTCTATAACGTGAACAAAATTTATTCTGAGTGACTTTTGTGCTTGGGTCTCTCGAGAAAATCATTTGAAACTTTTATTCACTTCTATTATTATAGCCTCGGAAAAATTTGTTATCGAGTTTATATCCATATTGTATTTCACTTTTATTCTAATTTCCTTTGTCCAAGATTTAGTAGGTCTTCAACTTTCAAAAATGTGCATGCTTCCAAATTGAGACTTTGAAAAGTTCACAATTAATATATTCATATGGCATCAACATATTAATATAAGTTGATCCTTAACCTATCTTTTTAGCTAGTGAAATTATGATGGGAAATTTTTGTTTATGGTCGAATCAAGGGATAATTCTAGCTTTTGGTTATCCACACAAACAATTTACAACATATAATGTTATCATGTAAATAATTATAAACACAAAGAAAATATATAGAAGTTGTAGACTATTATGGGTTACAGCGGGCAAGAAATGTTGGAGATCTTTGGCCATGTATTCCAGACCAAGAGATGGCTTTATTGTAGGGCGGTGTAGTTATAACACCCTTGATTTGGCAGTAGTTGGTCAAATATTAAGTAATGATATATATAATAGTTGGTTATAAAACCGAGGGATATTCAACATAGTTGACTTCAGAGTTGGAAAAAAATTGTGTATCAGATACGGGTGACCTCTTGTAAGTCTGTTATTGGATGATACAACTATCCCCGTTGAAAATCTCATATTATTGGATGAACGAAGTGTCTAAGTAGGGACAATATCAATGGAGGGTCTAGTCATTACAAATAGTGTCAGAGTCGATGAAGCGTCACTTGTTGAGGGTGGAAAGGTACGCTAGATGGGTTAGGAAAGATGCTTGTGTCGCGAGGGGCAGAGAACATCGGAGATCTTGACTTATATACTCCGAAGCTGGGGATAACTCTAATTATAGTCGCCAAAAATCTAACCACAGACCCCAAGTAGGGAAAAACTCACTATTAAGCTAAAAACATAAGCAAAAAAAAAATACTATTGAGAGAACTTACACTTCATTTATAAAATCTAATTCAAGCTGGGGTTTGGGGATCTTGGTAATCTGAGACAAGATTAAATATGAGACCAAGAATGGGTACTTAAATATGAGACCAAGATTACATATTTTTAAGCTTGGTGAGGAACTTTCTCAATGATCTGGTGCTCCCAAGGGGTACATTATCTAAGCTACATACATTCTAGAGTATTCACAACATAATACTAGACAGTTGGGCTTCAAATGACATATGGAATATGTTGTCCATGTTTTATTTTTTTCATTACCTTAACGAGGGCGATAATCTTCTGTGACTTCTCTTGCAAATGGTCTTTTGTCTTGTTTGAATCTTGGTGCGCTTCTGATGTCTTCGGAGAGTAAGTTAGTGTACGCGTTATTTTGGAGCGTGTGCATTTGTTCAGATGTTGGGATTGCGTTGCAGAATATTATATGTTGTTGAGCGTGGCTTCAATTTGGAAGCTGGGGGAAGACATATCTTTTGTAGTTTTTGTACTATAAATACTTTTTAAGTTTTCATTTGGTCTGTCGCACTTTATCCTACCACTTTTTATTCGATCCTCTTGAAATGTCTAGTAGTTGTCCTTGTAAACCTTTTATGGTCATGGACAGAGCTTGTAGGTCCTCTGTCATTTGGTATTCCTCTATTTTTTTATTTATGTATACGGTGTTTACGGATCTTCCATATTTCTTTTCATAGGGTCATCAAAATATTTTTCCAATGGTTAGCGATGCCTTTCAGAAAGATATTTCTGGTCGTGTTCGTGGAACTTTAGCTTTTGTTCATGATGGGGCTCTTGTCGATGATGTTTCTTCTCGAGCACCCTGCTGCAGTTCCTGTTGTGATATTTATGGTTCTTTATATCCTTCAGAGAATCTTGGTGATTAGCTGGTGTGTTTTTGTTCAGGTTATGTTTCCTTTGTTGGATTTTCGGAGGTATTTTACGTTTATCATTTATTGGTTTTCTTTTTCTTGGTCTTCTTGCAACAATTCGATTTTTTATAGGATCTTGAGGATTGTCTCGCGGTGGATATTCAGAAGAGGCTTCGATAGTTAAGGAGGAAATCCGCTTTCTTTAAGGATGCATATAGGCGTGAGTTAGGATGGGAGATTAATGTTGGGGAGGAACTTCATTCCGCTGCAGACACTTTTGCGGAGACTTGCGGTGGTGGTCCATTTTCGGTGCTAGCTGAAAATACCTAGTATTCATATGTTGAGGAAGTTATGATAAAGGTGAATCAGGATTTTGCTGATGTTATTCGTGAATCTCGTATTTGTAATTCTCGATGGCTGGGGATGTTTTGTCTCTGCATCGCTCTTCAGGAGCTTCATTAATTGTTGTTTTTGCTTTTTGATATCCTAACTGAATGAGGTTTTTTGTTACCTCTTTCATGCTACATTGTTTTCTCTGTGCGTTGATCTCGGAAGGAACATGTCCATTGAGTAACCTTCATATTTTTTCGTCCATTTTTGTTTATCCTATTATGGAAGGAGCTAACTTTCCTCTACATGACATCCATAAGATAATCGGATCATTTTTGGCCATTTTTCTATTTCATGTGGACTTTAGGACCGTCGTCCCCTTATTGCTAGTTAGGAGGTATTCAGTTAAGCACCTTTATACTAACTTCTGGTGCTCGTGCTCCAATTGTCAGGCATATCTGCTCAAGGGAGATTATAACCATTTAGACCAATTTATAATAATTTCTGGAAAATTCATAGACAAATAATGTCAATTAAGAAATTAAAAAAAAATGGTTGTCTTATTTATAATTACAACAAGTTATGTGCTATAATCATCTTACTCTTGACAACACTTATAATACTAGAAGACTATTTATGAATTTTAATTGTGTTTTTCTATCAAATCCCTATGTTCCAAGCTTAATGAGTCTTCAGGTTTTAATAACTTCCATTATGCACCCCTAAGGCCAATTTCTTTATATGGTTTGCATACAATTTATGAAAATTTTAATATATGCTTGCTGCAAAGGGATCACCAAAGATGACCGTTTTGTGTGGTAACTTTAATGAAACTTCAGGTCATTTACTGTTATACTATAAGGTGGATAATAAGGTGTAGGTGATGTTGTTGCCTGTAACAGATTGGTTTTGGTATTTTACAAGAATTATATACGACTTAACTCGTTGTTGGCATAGTAATCACTCTCCTAGTACTAGCAAAGTGTTGTGGGATATAATTTGTGCACAGTAAGTTAGATCCTTTGGAAAGAACGAAATGGTTGTTCTTTCAGGGAGAAAATATTTTTTAAAATTAACATTAAATTTGGTATTGAAGCAAAGTCATTGATGTTATCTTGGATAACTGTTTGTGATCATAAGTTTTGTCAAACCTTACTAGCTTGATCAGTTTTTACTTAACTTTTTGTTTGTAATATACCCCTAGTAGCTTTTGTACATTCTCTCATCGAGAATAAAAGATATGATCTAAATTTCCCAATCAACTTTGACCTCCACCTTGGCACATGATCTTTTCTAACACCAGTATGGAAGATGCTCAAATATAACAAACAACTGATTACTTTGGACACACTTTCTGTTCCCCCACCCCCCACCCCCTACCCCCCCCCCCCCCCCCCTCCCCTCTCTTCTTTTCTCCATTTTATACCTTCACAACCCTATCCGCCTATCGACCAAATTCGAGCTCTGATTTCTTCTCAATCTTTTATTTTTTTTTATTTTCATACTGATTTGGGAGTTCTAATCTTTGGTTTATGAAGTTTCACTTTTAGATCTAGATCAATTTGGGTCTCTATTGTGGGTTTTCTATCCATCCTAAGCTTTGTGGTGATGTTGTGCTTTTCTTCTTCATGATTATTTGCCTTCCTTTTCATTTTCATTTTCTGTCAAAACCTTGAGTAAATCCTTCCTAACTCTTCCAGAGTGGTTTCAATGGTGGTTGATCACTATGAGGCTGAAGATGGTGGTGCAGATGATGGTGGAAGCGTCTCAAAGTTACAGTTTTTTTCAAAAATGGGTTCTTCTAGGAGGCAGTAGTTTTGTTGCTTCTCTTGGGTTCTTGTCGTTAATGGGTTCTTGTCAATCCTTCTTTGTTCATCATCTTTTTCGATCAACATCAATGAAATCACTAATTCATCTCTCAGGTACATGTTTATGTATGAAATAAGTGGCGACGATTTCTATTTGATGGCTTGGTCATGGAAGATGGCGGCATTAATCTTTCTCAAGCTTTTCCGGCGGCGGCGGGTATTGGTGAAGTCAAGGCAGTTAGGGTTATTAGGTTTCCAATTGAGGTTATTTTGGGCCCTTGAGCTTAGGATTTCTCACTGTTTTTATTTTAGAGGCTTAACCCCCTTGGTGGGTAAGGGATTTTCAATCATGGGTGAAGTGTTTAGCCTATACGAGTTTCTACAAATCCAAATCAATGTAAGAAGCAGTTTCCACTTTGGAGTTTGTACAATGTACTTACTATTCCAGTAATAAAAATTCTATTTACCGAGCAAAAAATAAAATAAAACAAACAACTAGAGATTTATGATGTTTGTTTTTGATATTGTGTCTCACCAGTCCTTTCGGACTAAATAATTTTCCAAAGGAGAAGGTTCACGGGTTGGAGTGTAGGTATACCAACAGAGAAGGTTCACGGGCTGGAGTATAAGTGTACATCGCTATTGATCTTTTCACAAAAATTTTTGTTGAAATTCCTCTCGGTTTTATGTTGAAATTCCTCTCCGAGCAGGAGTGTAAGTGTGCATCGTTATTGATCTTCTCACAAACTTTTATGTTGAAATTCCTCTCAGTTTTTCTTACATGGTGAAAATTCATTAACAACGCGTTTGTTTCAAGTTTTTCAGAGGCTAGGAATTCAATTACGGGGAAATCTAATTCTAAGAATTGGATTCCAGGGAAAGGATTCCTATTTCAAAAGATATTGTTTGGTTGAACTAATCGAATTAAACGGTAATCTAAATTTGGTAAATGACTGAATTTCCAATCTCTGTTTCAGAATTTTATCTAAGAGCCGCCATGAAAGTATAAATTATAAGAAGAAAAAATGTACCATGTTTCGAACGTATTCTAATTTCTAATAAAGAAAACAATTGCAAATACAATTCCAGTTTCAGAATTACTCCAATCCTATAGGTTATCATATATGGAATTTGAATGAGTAAGAGAGAAAATAAAACCTAAAAAAATATTGGTGGCTTCTACTGGAACAATTTCTTTACTAGTTTTAGGGTTACATAAGATGCAACTAGGGTTAAAAAGTTCGATCAAAATAAGTCATGGAAGAGCTTTATGTCTTTGTTTTTCTTTTTCAACTCTCAATCGGCAAAACCCGATCCGAGAAGATGAAAGAGAGAAGAAATTTAATCTGTTAGGAGGGGTAGTCAAGTCATTTTAAATCAATTCCCTCGTTATTCATACAGAATTGGATTGTATTCCTTCGGTGAGTCGCTGCAATGGAAAAGAAGCATTTCAAGGGAATGAGATTCCTTGGAAATCTGATTCTGAAAATTTATACCCGTTCGGTTCGTGGAATTGGTCCCATTCTCTCCGAACTCAATTCCTGGAGTCCCAAAAACGTGAACCGCTGAAATATTAATCAAATAAATCGACTGAGTAATTTTCTAAGCGACTACGGATTTAACAATGTTTTCATTTGGGAGATTGATCGAGATTGCTAGCTAAGTCAAGGTCTAGAGCTTGACTCACGGCTACTATCAAATGAGGAAAAGAAAATTGCAACTTAAGTAAACTGAAGCCTCTCACTTTCTATTCGTTTGTCATGGCTCATAGCATTTCAAACATTCAACCAAAATCAAACCGAAGACTTTTAAACTACAATACAAGATCAAACTTCTTATCTCGTTTCATTTGTGGAAAATTAAGCTAGTGCGTATTGTTACCATTTCAATCATGATACAATTAGTTGATTGATCTAGTTAGAAATGGGAGAGTCTTCCGTGGTCGTAGGAAAGACACTAATGAGATCATTGATCTAGTTAAACAATTAGTTGTTCTTTGGTATTTTGAAATCGATATTTTTAAATTTGTTTCCCTAGTCTCATTTGGAACAATTGGGAAATACTCATTAGTGAGTGATTAGCTTTGTATGTTTCATTTTTCTTTTAATATAATCTTTTCTTCCAAAAAAAATCATGATACAACACTCGAACAAACTATTAAGTACGATTCAGAAGTTCTCGTAATCACGACCATTCTTCACAATATTATAACACAAATTTCTCTTAGTACACGGTCTAATCTTCGAACGTGAAAATGAAGAAGAGAGATATCATTAGCCTACTGATTATCTGCCGTTGGTTGCTAATTAAATGCTCAATTCAGGCTTTGTTCATAATCACTCCCACTTAACATGGGTGAACAAAAGGCACAACTTTTATTGGTTCTGGCCATGTGGTTCAGCAGTGGGTAGTTAAAACGTTAAAGCTTAAAGAAAAATCAAATCCAATGACAGGAAATCATACTAAATTGTGTATGACGACCAAACCTTCTAAACATTAACATTGTCTGCTGTATGAGCAAACTCAACATCCAACACCAGCAATAAACAGCAAAACAAGAGGAAATTAAAGCTTTCAAGTTAAGAATAATACTTCATAGAGATTTCATTAAGCTTCTAATTAATTAATTAATCTCCCTTCTTCCATTTTTCCTCAAATCAGTAACTCTATCTCTATGAATAGTAGGAGAATAAACATGTTTCTGTGGTTGACGATGATGAGACCTGATCAAGCTATCCTCTTTAACCCCACATGAATTCTTGCAAGAAAATATTCCAAATCCACTACTTTTTGAAGCCGTAATACTTCTGCTTTTTGCTGTACTAATACTTCTACTTTTGGTTTTGGTACACTCTTTATAAGCTGCAAAAAACGGGTCCTCATCATTAGATCTTTTGAGTCCTTTCCTAGAACCTGTGGAGTTACTCCTAGAGAGCTTGAGCTTATATTGAATCGGGCATGGTGGAAGTGGGATTTGCAGGTCTATTTTTGGTTTATGAGGGTTTTCTAAAATTGGATGACAAGGAGGAGGAGGTGGTAGAAGTTGTTTGTAATAATACCCATCATCATCTCTGGAATATTGCTGATTATCTTCTTCATATGTTTTCTTGGAAATTCCTGGTTGATTCTCCCATGAAAATGGTACGTTTCCTTGTGAATGAACCTTACTGTTACTCATACTGAAACTGCGGAAGAGATTGAAAGTTAGCTAGAGTATTGTTGATTGTTTGTTGAGAGGAGGATTTCTATGAATGAATTTTATATATGGTATTTGGATTCATGCAATACATGCTTTGTAACTGCTGAGGGATATTTTGTTGAGAGAGTGTGAGAGATAAGAAAAGAAAGGAAGATATGGGTTTGTTTTTAAACTGAATTTGGAGAGAGGAAAACGAAGATAGAACGGAAAAGAAAGTGAGTTTAACAGATTAAATTCTATTTTGTTTACGTCATGTGAAACGTGTTGGATATAGAAAGGAAGTTAGAGACAAAATTTAAATACTAAACTTTTTCAAATAAGTTGACAAGTTCGTTGATGATTTGCGCTATCTTCTTGTTTTGTTAGGATACGATAATTAGGAAATATACCGGCTTTACGATTCAAAATACTAGTATAAAAAAAGAATGCAAAACGGCAAAGATTCATTTCAGAAAAATATGAATGAGAACGGGTTATCAGGATTCAGAAAGAAAGGGAAAAAAATGCTCGGGTTTAGTGACTTTAGTCTCAGCTGAAATGTTTGGTGAGGTGACTATGTACAGTAAAGATGTTCATCATTAAGAAGGTGATTGTTCATTCTACCTAGTATTGAGTATTTGAGTTGAGTTAATAACCACTTCAGTGGATATAACTTATAAGAATCTGAATCTGAATAGTTAATGCTTATTTATTTTCGAAGAAATATATACTCCATGCTAATGCATTTCGTGTACGCCAGCTTTGGAAGATTTAATCCAAAACATCTTAGTACTGATTAGAAGGTACGATAATTGATGCTATAATTAATGTGGAAAACGGGTCATTTGTCCAAATATTTTTAAAACATGGTTCAAATGGACGAGTAAAAATCAGTATGGGTGAAATGGATACTAAAAAAATAGCGAGGATGAAATTAGAACTGCACATGAGCCGGTACGTTTCGGTTTTCTGTTGGAACCGATACTTGTACCTGGAGTTGACCGGGACCTCATTTTAAGGACCGGTACTTGTACTTGTTCCTGGAGTTGTACCTGTACCTGTAAGACCGGTCCGGTACAACTCCGGTACCGGGTTTTTACCTGAAACTTTAATACATAAGTAAACAAGCTCAGAACTAAAGTCCTAACATACATCTATTGAGTATCAAAAACAGGTCTCTACAATCCAACAAATTAATGTTATACAATCTTCTCAATCAAGTACTATGTTCAAACCGATTAACTCTTCATTGCCTCTTCCATCTCAGCAAACCCCTTCCATCATCTCATATACTGATATACCTGCAGTTTCAGAACAAACCACCAACATCACCTCATCATCTTCCGACATAACATCACAGAAAACACAAAACTGTTCTCCAACATAGTAGCAGCACAATTCCTTGCAGCTCTACCTCCTCTCAGACCCCCATACTCAATTAACTCTTTGTAAGATCCTCATGTCTGACAGTCTGAGCCGGTGCCCTAATTTTTCAGTTAGGAAACAATCATTTGAACAAAATCAATACGTGATTGACAATCAACAAGGTCTTATCAACAACAACTACAACATCAATTTATTAAATTTATAGCATATTACCATTCTACAACATCAATCGATTCCGTGTTCACGATTCAGTAGATCCATCTTCTAATTATCATTATGCATCCATGAATCAACAACAACTTCAACTAATTTCCTGTATAATCAAAAACCCATATCAGAAAAAATCTAAAACCATTAATTTCACTAGAATCAATCGATTCAATCTCAAACAAAACCCTAATTAAACATGCAATCAAGAAAAACCAAATTCACATTTAACAAATTAATCAAACCTGAAATTAATAGAAACCCTAAGTTATTTTGTAGATATACAAATGAATCTGATTGATTAATTTACCTATTCACATTTAACAAATGAACCTGAAATAACTGAAGAAGAATAAGTGAAGAGAAGGTGGTGGGGGCTGTGATGGAGAGGTGTTGATGTCACTGTGATAGAGAGGTATTGATTGAGATTAAACAATATCATGTGATTTGTTCTGGTGGTGTTGCTGAAGAAGATGAAGTTCTGGATCCCTTAGAAGTTAGAAGACTGAAGAGAAGAATAAGAAGGAGGAAAGACCGAGAGACTAATAAGAGAAGTTGTTGTATATACCTAGGATCAATGGTTAGATTCACAGGAAATCAAAGGCTAATATAATTCGGGACTATCGGTCTGGTACATGCCGGGATTCTCAGCAGAACCGGTGCTTGTACCGGTATACCACCGGTTCTTGATTCAATTCCCGTTTCCTGTACCGGCTACACCGATTCTGGTACGGTACCAGAGTTTTTTTCGGTTCTGGGCCGGTACACCGGTTCCGGGCCGGTTCCTGTGCAGCCTTAGATGAGACTGGATTCATCCTGACTTAAACTTAAAAAATAGTAAGGATGAAACTGGATGCTTTCTGATGTAAATTAAAATAAGGAAAAGTATTTGAAAATGGGTAGGATGAAACTGTTTACATCCTGGCTATTTTTACATTTTTGTCCATTTAAACAGTTCAAAATCTAAATGTCTTTTTCACCCAGAAATGATTGATTTTGGTCATTTTAACTAATTTTGTGTAATTAATGTTGTGGAAGAGTTTAATTCTGGATTATACGCTGTTGGGATTTTCTGTGAGTTTGGGACCCGAATTAACCCCAACTAGTAGTTAGACAGTGAGCCCTGGGCATGAGGTAATCGGAGCTGGTTTGTGCTATTGTGTCTTGTCTCATGTAGTCTTGTAGACCATGCATAAATTGACGTAAGCATAATAAAACTGGTATTTATTTATATATTCCAAAAATTGCCCACCATTCAAAAATCGGTACTCACTACAATGCAAAAATAATGGAACTGTGACAATTCAATATCGACAAGGATCAGAAAACAAAAAACGAACTTATTGGACTTTGTCATCTTCATGTACCCATATCCATTCCCACCTATAGACATCTTAAGTGACTAACTAATGGAGATGATCTTTTTTTTCTCCCCTCCAGTATTTAATCATTCAATAAAGTGAGAAATACGTAAGAGGGAATTGGCTGGAATTCTGGGCATAGTAACCAGGCTAGAATGCCGGCTAAATTACAATTTGCATGAGTTGGTGGGCTAGTAGGTAATCAAGATGGTGATGGCATAAGGATGACCAAATGAAAGTTACACGATATTGCTGGCACGACGTCTAGGGCTACTGCCATCAGCATGGTTCTTTTTTTCACGCATCAGTCTGCTCTCCTCCGTAGCTGTTCCATTCGTGCTGAGGATCTCTAATTAGGTTGTAATTTCTAATGCTAGCTTCCGCAAAAACAAAGTCCCATTTGGAAAAGAGACAAAACATAAGGGTTGAGACTGGCAGCCTCCACTTGGAGTAATAACGATATCAGCAATACTATTTGAAGAGTAAAAAGATATAATAAAAAATTAAGTGTATTATTTTTTAGTCAAAAAGGTCAAATTTTATTAAAAAGTCCAATACATCACTAAGGAAGTAATAGTATTGGTGTAAGCAAAGAACAAAGACACGCTAAAATGGTGCCATGAAAGAAAAAAAACTAAAATTACATGGAGCTAATGAACAACAGCCTCCCAATTATGCAAAACCATGTTCAGAGTGATCCCTTCAAAAAAATTTAGTGCCCACACACCAATTAAAGATCAAAGTCTTGGCACTATCCTTCAGATTTTCCATTGAATTATACCTGCCACTGAAAGCTTTTGAGTTCATTTCAAGCCAAACATCCCATCAAATTGCAAAAGGAATTATATCCCAAATCTTTGTTTTTAGACTTAAGTTATTTCCTTTCTTTTTCCTCCACTCCCATAATATATCCCTTATACTGCTTTCAAACACCCATTGAAGATCATAATCGCTTAAGAAGTAAAACCAAATTTCTCTGACTGTATCACAATGCAAAAACAAATGCTGGTTGGATTCAGCAATTTTCTTGCATAACAGGCATCCATTGACATTATAAGTGCTCCTCAATGAATCCATAGTTGGTGCAACATTATAACAGAGAGTCCAGAGAAAAAATATTACCTTTTGTGGTAGTTTTGGATTCCACACACTCTTATAAGGGAATACGTACAAGCAAACCATCATCCTTTAAAGCTTATAACATTCTGCCAAGGAAAAGTTTTTTTTGCCATTCTGCCAAATTCTATGATCCTGGCCTTCACCCCTATTAAAAATATAAAGCAAATTCATCAAATGAGCAATATCTTCAATCTATGCATCCTTTAAGTTCCTGCAAAATGCAAAATTCCAGTTGTTCCCTGCATTAACATCTAACACTTCCTGAATTGTAGCATCTTGCAGTCTGCTCAAATTGTAAGGATTAGGGAACAAGACTTGTAAAGACTGTCCATTGCGCCACACATCCTTCCAGAAAAGCACTCTATCACCACTGTTTACCTGTAAAGTTGTTTTTTGCTCCACATGATTCATACATTTCAAAATGCCAGTCCACAAACTCTTATCAACTGACTTGTTTGCAGGGTTTGGTAGAAAATATTTCAAATTTAAGCCTCACAATTTTTCTCCAAAGAGCTTTTTCCTCATTTCCATACTTCCATATCCATTTAACATGTAGTGACTTATTCATTAGCCTTAACTTTTTGATTCCAGTACCATCACCTTCCTTTGGTAAATTTACCTTTTTTCCAACCAACCCATCATTTCTTAGGTTTCTTATTCACAAAATCCCAAAGAAACTGCCTCATAATCTTCTCCATTTGCTTCTCAACGAATAAGTGTCCAAAATTATTGTGTAAGAGAAAAAAAAATTCTAGCCTTTTGTAGGGCCCCTGGTCCATGTGCGCCCATCTACATGTAACCAGGATTTACATCCTAGTTTATATATATATATATATATATATATATAATAGAGGCTTATTCCTATGTAATATGTATCTCATATTATCTAATAAATAAGTTCTCTTTTCTTGCCTATCAATACTATAACACGTTATAAGCACGACTCTACTAACTAGTAATTTTTTTTTCTTCGATCGAGATTGTTGAAGAAGTACTTATTGAAGACATTAGCTTGGTTCTGATCATATTTTGCTTATATTATGGATGTGTTTCTAGGTATTCCCCTTTAACAAAAGAATTTCATATTCATGGTATATACTAGGGTTCCACGGATGTATGATTATTAAACAATAGAGATTTAACCATTAGATTTTCATAAAGTTTTAATGTGTTCAAACCAATTAGGTATTACTTACTCTTTTAAAATTTTAATCAAATCAGAATATGATGCAATCTCCAAAACCTGATTTTAATGAAACTGTTTACGTTTAGAAAAATCCTAGTTCATAACAGCGTCGTAAACTAAAACTTAATATTGTAGAATTTCAACCCCTTGATTATGGTGTATTTTTGGTATGTGTTATATATGATTCTTATTGAGCTACTGTAAAAATTTCATAAAGATTCAACTACGGGAAGTACTTTCCAGCTGTGTCCACAGAAACTTTAATTGGAACAATCGTACGACTTCATGAATATCTTCTTACATAGTCATTGAATTACCTTTAAATTTTATTATGTTTGGCGCAACATTTTTATGAATTATCATCGTCATACACGGTCACGATTGGTTGCTGATCACTAAAGTTCGACGATGAAATTTCCTATTTTAGGGTAAACAATATGTTTTGGGATCATGTTAATAGTTTCAAGTTTATTATCAATGGAATACTGCATACATAACTTATATTTGTTATCCATGACCTTGTCAACCCAATTAGACCGGGCCTTGACCAAATAGTTGACCAGATTTTAAGTAAACCAATTCGACTCGAAATTTACCTTTTGTGCTCAGAAGTATTTGAGCACTATTAAAGGGTATTTGGTGTGGAAGTTTGTGTGCACAAGTACAATACTTACGTCATAAAAAAAAAATATTCTACCCATGACGATGCATCGCTCAAAGAGGAAGCTATAGTTTTTATGTTTCTAAGGCGACATATTGACTTCAAACTATGTAATGCTTTGAAGGAAGTTTGTCGAAATATTTTTTTATCCCCAAAACTTGAATGGTCAATGGGACGTAATCCACTTGTTAAACTACAACAAATCTGTAAATACCAAATTATTTTTATTTTTATCAAAAAGCCTTGTATAGAAAAAACCTATTATTGGTTATAGTAATTCTTGACAGGAAAAATATTCTTTTTTGAAACTAAGGGAATTAATTTTTATTTAATAAAAAAATTATGAATAACGTGATAAATAACAACTAATCCTCTCTCTTCCTCTCCCACATTCTTTAAAGAAAAATTTCTAGCTTCCATCATTCTCATACACAGATTTGGTCTTTGGGGATGAGATCTGAGTAAGATTTCTTTGCTTTTTAAGTTTTGGCTAATAAACATTTAGATCATTATCCATTGAACAACCGAACAACATCATCAACGCAATTATTACCTATGAAAATAATACGACTTGAATATTACCTATAGAAACAGCGGGACTAATGTTTGTTTCATAGAGGCAGTGTTTTAAAAAGCGCACGCCTTGCGCCTCAGCCCCAGAACACTTTAAAAGCGTCGCTATATGATTTGGTTTCATAAAAAAAAAACATTAATAGCTGATTAAACAAAAGACAACAAAAAATTAAGAAAAAAAGTCATGGGAAATCATTCTTCGAGTATAATTACGTGCACAATCCTCTAACAAATGTGCACAAAATCGGACTCTAATAAAAACTTTTTTAATTGCTTTTCATGTATTTCGACATATTTCTTCGTTATTTGGGGCGATTTTTTTCCACCATTTGAGACGATATTATATCCGTTTTGAGTGCGACTTCATCAAATTTTAACGGTTGGTTTGCAACTTGCAATTTTCGATTTAAGAACACTAAGTGTTTCAACTCGATATTGCCTTGCATCCATATTTTTAACGAATTTAGGGTATCTGAGTTCGTTTAGATCTACAAGATTATGGGAAAAATACTCATTTCTTTTAGGAGCATATCTCTTATCGAAGAAGACGAAAATTATAATAAATGATCGCCATTGATTCCGTTCCATACCATCATCTTTCCATGTTACATAATCCAAAAATTGTTGTAGTTTATTACTCTTTCTCTTAAGATTTACTTTTAATTGATATCTTTATATGTGTTAAGGTTTTGGTTACCTTGTATTTTAATGTTTTTGTAATCTTGTGAGCGATCATATAATCACTATTTTGATTTGAACAAATTGAATATGTTGATTCACTAGTACAAAAGTGGGATCTAGACACGCCACTTATAATTTCCCTAGCCACGCTTTTGTTTTTTGGCGTGTCTATAGATTAGAAATCTACCCTGTAGCCACACCATGTTTTATTGGCGTGTTAATATAGGTGCTTTCCGCCACGCCAGGGCTATTGTTGTTTCCAAATATCACCATTTAGTAATGTTAACTTTTAGGTTTTTGATAGGAGTGTTTATAGACTAGTCTATGGCCACGTTAACCAATTGTGGCGTGTCCAAAAAAATAGTCACGCCATTTAAGGCGTGGTTAAAAAGTTGGTTTTATTATACACGCTAGTATGCGTGTGCATAGTGTACGATTTATAGACACGCCGATTTATATGTGTGGATAAAAAGTTCGTTTAATTGGACACCTCTAGAACCTCTAAAAAGAAGGACAAAGAAAGATGAAGTTTGCACACAATTCATAATAAGTGAATGAATAGTGCCAGAAATGCCAAAGCTATGAAAAACTATTCTCAAAAACTCCCACTCCACTCTATCAAACGCTTTACTCATGTCCAGTTTTAAAGCGACCAAGCCCAAAATGGAATTAGAATGACTCATGGAATGAACGAGCTCTTTTGCCGCTACAATGTTATCCACGATCTGCCTTCCAAGAATAAAGGCAGATTGATTTTTTCCAATCAAATCTTCAAGGAAGGGACTAAGCCTTTTAGTAATGAATGTTGTGATAACTTTGTAAATAACATTACATAAAGCTATGAGTCTAAATTCTGAAGGGGTTGACGGAGTCTTAACTTTGGGAATAAGAGACAAGAAAGTATGATTTAAGCCTGGAGGAGGCAAGGAATATCTAAAACTGTAGGATCTGACAAGATATGACACAATAAGATATAGAACACACAAAGAACTTTTCCAAACAAGAATCTATTAAAAACAATAAACTCTTCTGATGCGCATACATAACTCTCAAAGGCAATCAGAGTTCCAAAAAAACTAACTTCCTAGACAATCAAACTACTAAATAAAAGAACAAACATAGATTCCAAGTGTAGCTTAGAAAACTTCTGGAACATTCTAAACAGACTCTTAAACGTAACAACCAAGTAAAACTTGGTTTCCAAAATTTGTTGCAGCTTCAATAGTCTCGGATGATCCTAACTTCCAACATCCTCCCTCAAGCCGAGACTATGAAGTCCCATTATTCCCAATTTTCCTTTTAAGTATATAAATGTGTCACCCTTTAAAGGTTTTGTGAATATTCCAGCAACTTGCTCATTGCTTTGACAATACTCAACAGTTATCTCTTTGTTGTTGATCAGTGTTAGAGGATTGCTCGGTTGAACACACCAAGCGTTGGTATGTCCAGTTTGGTTGTCATATTTTAGTGAATCAAAACTCATGTGAAGAGTCGCTTGATTATGTATATAGGTTACCTTGAAAGTATTAGGATATGAGACATTACAAGTATTGCGAAGTCTTGAACATGTGAAGAAGCAAGGAGCTACAACGACAACAATCATCCTTCCACTTGATGTTAGTGATATTTGAATTGAACTGTTTCATTCCCTAACGTATCTTTCAAGTCGTACATATTGAAAACATAACTGCGAAACATATTTGAACTCTAGATAGACATAGTATTAAGGAATACAATACGAGGTTTATTGCTTAACCATTAAACTTTGTAGATAAGACATTGCCATAATCATTTGAATGCTATTGTGATTATGTATGGGTATGAGGTGAGGATTTCATCATAGGGAACAATATTTACATGTGTTCTAAGGAAGTAAGTTCATAAACTTGTTTGTGGACCGAAAAGGAAATTTCCAGGTGTTATTGGTTTTGTTATCCATTGCATATTTTATGAACAACCAATATGTGCGATAAAGTATAACTGCTCACAACTTGTTGTGTTCTTGGTAGAACTATTCACAAAGGCCTGACTTATGTATTGGTATAACTTTTATTAGTAAAACCGATCTTAAGTAATCACCTGTGGTATGATCGGATTTTGTATGTCTGACCAATTAAAAGAAAAGGGGAACCGATCCTTGTAAGGGGTGCAGTACATCAAAGGGAACTGATCCTTGTATAGGATGCAGCAAGGTTGATAGCAGAAAGGGGAACCGATCCTATGGACATTTGCAACACGTTTTTAGGCAAAGGGGAAATGATCCTATGGACATGTGCAACACATATAAGTTATATACCATATATATGTGGGAACCGATCCTAGTACCTAGTCAACCGAATTTTTGGAAAGCTAGTGTGACTATCCACAATACTCACATGGAGGTAGAACCGAAACTTGTTTTGGTAGAACCGTAAACCCATGATTGTGATTGAATGTTGGTTTGATCAATCATATAGTTCTTGAAAGTCATATGAAACAATTCTAAACTTTTTTGGAAGTGTGACAAATCGGTTTCAAGGTTGTAAGTGTGAAAGAGAACTTACAAAGTAAAGATGTCGACAAACTTTAAACACGTGTTGTGAATGTTTATTTCTTTAATTGTTCAAAGATATTCCTTAATGGCTAAGGGAAGAGAATCCCAGGATCGAAACATAAGTAAGTTAAGAATCTTTTAATTAAGGTTATTAATTTCATTTTGTAGGGAAATTACAGAATTAGTAATGTGCATTTACTAATTATATTTTCTGAGAGATTTCGATCATTATTTTTGGACAGAGCATTTCCAGGAATTATGAAAACCGAATATGTTCTTTTATGAATATCTTGAGAATATTTTCGGTTTTGGAAATTCCTTGGTGTCCAAACTTTCTTGTCTATAAATACTCAAAGTTTGCCTTTCTTGCAAACTAATCCTTCGTAACAACAAATTTACTCTTTTGTTGTTTTTACTGGTGTAGCCGCCTATTCGGAGAGGAGAGTAACCTAATTAAGCGAAATCTCTTACGACCGCTCAGTTTAAAGTCTTCTTTGGGATTGAGAAGCTCTAGCGTGTACCGTTGGTGGGAAACTAGATAATTGTGGTTTATCTTTTGTTTTCGATTGATTTGATTGACTAACGGTGGTCGAAATATGATTGCACCTAGTTTGTTTATTCTTGAGAATCTTCTCTTCTGATATAAGATTCACTCAAACTAGTTCAGAGTTTCAACAGGGGTCATTAGACTGTTGTTAGTTCTAAAGACGATCTTGTGATAATCCATTGTTAACAGACTCCGTTCTGTGCGTGATTGATCACAAGAGATTCAAGTGATTGTGTGCAGGTTTTTATTGAAGATTTAAGAAGATTTGAAGACAAAAAAGATATTGAAGATCTGACTTGGGTTTTATAATCTTTGGTGTGCACAATACTTGTTTCGGTAAAAGAGGATCCAATTAATAATCGGTTTATCCTTGTGGTAGATTGGATTGATTAATTGAGTAGATCGGCATCAACACGATTCTTCGGATTAAAGGTGTTGTTGGCTTAATCTTAAACAATTACCTTTGGGTGGTTGAATCTAAGATATATCTAAGGACCTGACGAAGGAGATTATGTTGATATAAACAGAAGAGCCTTTGTCCGACTCATATCACTTGGTTGAATAGAGTTGATACCAAACAGATTTGTTGTTCCTTTACTGTTTGGAATACGAACCAAAGGAATTGTTCCAAGTACGTGACTTATTTATAAGTTGGAGGCGTGGAAATACAGAAGGAACTAGGTGAACTATAGGGTTAGTTACTTGGTCTCAACTATACGAAGTTAGTGTAATTTTGTGTAGCGGCTTAATCCTGAGAGTATTCAATTCTGGACTAGGTCCCGGGGTTTTTTTGCATTTGCGGTTTCCTCGTTAACAAAATCTTGTTGTGTCATTTACTTTTATATTCCGCATTATAATTGTTTTATTATAATTAAAGTAAATTACACAAACGTTAATTCCTATTTACTTGATAAGAAATCCTATTGTGTTTGGTTAAGTCCGAACCTTTGTATCAAGTAAACACACTTCGGTGTTATATTATCTCGATCTCGTATCCATAGACGATCACACGAAGTATGAACCGATTAGTTATGTTGTCTCGACTCAGTCCATAGACAATCACTTTCGGAGAAAGGACTTATATGTAGGAATCACTTTCGGAGAAAGGACTTATAAGTATTGTCTCGACTCAGTCCATAATTGATATAAGTATGTATCAATTCGTGTCTACCAAGCACGTGGTGCTTGCTTCAAGCCATACAAAGGCTTTGTGTAGCTTGTATACACACTTTTCTTCCCTTTCTTTTATATATCCACCAGGTTGCTCAACATACACCTCTTCTTCAAGCACACCATTTAGAAATGCAGATTTCACATCCATCTGATATATTTTGAACTTGTGTTGCGCAGCTATTGCAATTAATAATCTCACAGTATCAAGTCTTGCAACATGAGCAAAGACTTCAAAGTAATCAATTCCTGGTTTCTGTTTGTACCCCTTAGAAACCAGTCTTGCTTCAAGATGATCAATCTCACCATTAGGTTTATACTTTGTCTTGTAAACCCATTTAACTCCAATGGACTTTTTATCATGCGGAAGTGTAGTGAGTTCCGAAGTTTTATTCTTCTCTATTGCTTGAAGCTTTAATCCAACATTTAGTTTGAGATGCTTATTCAAAATTGACTGGATCACAGTCTCCAAATAAAGCAAAATTAATAAGATCTTCATCTTCATTCTCATCATCTCTTGTCACTACATAATCTTCAAATCGTCTTGGTGCAACGCGATTACGTAATGGACGTGTTGATACTTCTTCTTCTTGCTGTGTTGTAGTCTCCACGGTAATAGGAGTAGTAACTTCAGTATCATTAGGAACAGTGATATTATCTTGTAAAGTTACGATTCCTTGCTCTTCAGAAACAATATTATCTTCTGTTGAATTCCATTCCCACTGACATGATTCATCAAAAATAACATGTCGACTAATAATTATCTTTCCTATCTTAGGATTATACAGCTTATAACCCTTTGTTGCAACACTGTATCCAACAAAGATACACTTTTCACTCTTGTTATCCAGTTCTTTTCAAAATTTTGCTGGTATATGTGCATATGCTATGCACCCAAATATCTTGAGATGTATAACATTAGATCTTCTCCCTGTCAATGCCTCTTCTGGTGTTTTGTCTAGAAGACATCTGGTAGGACATCTATTTAACAATTAAATTACACATGATACAGCTCCCCCCCAAAATTCTTTTGGTAGATTTTTAGCTCTTCTCATAGAAAGAACCATTTCCACTATAGTTCTATTTTTTCTTTATGCCACACCATTTTGTTGTGGTGTGTATCTTGCTGTCATTTGATGTTGAATTCCACAATCTTCTAGAAACTTGTCACTTACAGTGTACTCAGTTCCTATGTTCGTACGTAAAATCTTGATTTGCTTTCCACTTTGTTTTTCAACAAATGCTTTAAAATTCTTAAAAGCATTAGCAACTTCACTCTTTTTATTTAGTAGATAAACCCATGCTTTTCTACTGAAATCATCAATTAATGTAATGAAATATCTATTTCCTCCACGTGAAATTTCTTCCATAAGACCACATAGATCAGAATGAACTAACTCTAGAGGTTGTTCTGCTATTCTTGATTTCCCTATAGGAAAAGTTTCTCTATGTTGTTTTCCAAATATACATATTTTTGTTAAAGGAAGAGCAAAAACAGATCTCGGAGAGCAAAAATCGTATTCGACTCACTAAGTAGCGATTTCAAGTGTTTTTATGAATTAGGCTATATTAACCTTAGTAACACACAGATTCTTGACACGTTTCCGAAGTTAATTCTTTTTTTATAGCTTGTCGTTCTTCTTTCACCGCCACCACCATCATGCTGCTACCACTGCTTCCACCGCTGGTGTAGCAAAATCTTATTACTTCTCGAGCAACATTTGAATTCAATTCTCTGTAGGAACTGGGATACAAAAACATTTTCATTGAATCTTAAAAATATAACTGGAATATCAGGTGGAAATCTAAGGCATCCCTAACTTGATTAACATTATTATGATTACTCGTTTTGTATGCTCTTAAATATTAATCTACCATTCATATACCTACAGAGATTTGAATTCAGATTCAAAATTACGATTTTTCCAAGTTATGTATCAACAAATCAAGAGATTGTCATATGTTCATTATTGATACAAATTCTTCAATCAATTTATCTATCGATCGAACGGGTTTTTCCAAATCCTTCCATTGAAATGTCATTAAAGACATAAAAAGATGAGACTGATTTGTGGATCTTCGAGCTCTACATCACACGGAAGCCATTACTAGAGATAATCTATTGAATTGGAAATCCAAGCCTGACTAAAAGAGATTTTCTATTTTGAAACCTATATTCATAAAAATAATAACTAAAGCGAGCGTTTGCAATTGGTTCTCTACTTAAAGTATTGTTGATTATATTACAGTGTAAGTTATAAGTTGTTCAACTACAAAAATGGTGGTGGCCAGTAGCTGTTGTTGCGGGGACATGAGATAACTATGCCCTAGATTACGTCAAAATATTATTTTAAGTGTGCGAAGACATTGTGTGTGAGGTGAATTTAGTCCGACTGGGTAGCATATTTGGACTCGGTGTTACTTATCGAGTCAAATACGATTTTTGCTCTCCTCAGATCCGTTTTTGCTCTCCTTTTAACAAAAATCAATATACAACTTTCACACTTCTTCTATAGATAGTCTATAGCTGGTAAACCTGGAACCATCTCTTTTTTTGATAAAAATTGCAAACTTTTAACGTTAACATGTCCCAACCTCATATGCCATAACCAGGTATTATCTTGTGCTGATGAACTCTCTTGAACTGATGTTTTATAGAAAATCTCCTTTTGATATTGTATATTTAAAGGAAATAACCTATTCTTTGTCATATTTACCTTTGCAATCAGTTTCTTCCTTTTATCATGAATTGAGCAAACTCCATCTGAGATATTCATACTATATGCTCTTTCTACTAACTGCCCCACACTTAGTAGATTTTGATGTAGACCAGGAATATAATAAACATCTAAGATATATGAATAAGTTCCATTCTTGAGAATAATACCAATCTTCCCTTTTCCTATTACTGGAACTGTCTCATTGTTCCCAAATTTTACACTTGTGCTTACTGATTCATCTAAATCCACAAATAGCTCTTTCATTACACACATATTGTTACTGCACCCAGTATCCAAAAACCATTTATTTTGTTGTGTTCTTGAGCTGTAAAACACGCCAGTAGAAGAACTTCAGAATCATCTTGTTCTTTCTCAACAAAATTTGCAGTATTTTGTGTTTCAATCTTCTTTTCAGGGCACTCTCTTTGGAAGTGACCTAGATTTTTACAATTAAAACAACGTATCTTGCTTATATCAATATTTTTCTTAGGTATTCTATATGAGTTTGATGATTGACCATTACTCCAGTTATTCTGAATTTGCAGCTCCAATAGTCTCAGTTGATCCTAACTTCCAACAAAAACAATCTTGTATAAGTTGAGTTTCCTCTGTTCCAATGATATGCCAACTTTTTTTTTGTAGAACAAGACTGGAAACCTGTCTGGACCCAACGACTTAAGAGGTTTCATACCTTTGATGATACCAAGACTTTCATCTGGAGTGGGGATTTCCGCAAGAGACCTGCATTCTTCTTCAGAAAAAGCGTTAGCGTTATCTAAAGAAAATAGATTAGGAGTAACAGGATTATCGACCGCGAAGAGATTATGAAATTGGGAGACAAGTAAATCCTTGACTTGGTTATGCTCATAGATTCGGTGCCATCTCCATTTTTTATAATGATAATTCTTCTTCAGACAAAGCGTTAGCGTTATCTATTTTTAGATCTCCTATTAACACAGATAGGTGGAAAAGATGAGTGTTTCTATCACTACTAGGAATCTGATCAGATTTTTAATTGTTGTTGTAATAATATAAGATTCGAACTCTAAGATTTGTGAAGACTAAATTTAAAGGTTTAACGAAAATAATAAAAGAGAGCTACTGGGACTAGGATTCCACCGAATTCATATCATAAGGCTCAATTATTCATTCTCAACAATTACCGCTCAATAAAAATAATATCGACTCTTATTTTGCCGAAGTAGATTCTCAAAATATTAGTTATAAATCGTAAGCATGGGACATCAAAAATTTAAGCAAGCATGACCCATCAAATAAAATAATAACTAATTAATTTAAATCATAATTCTATTTTAATTAGTGCAAAAGTCATATAGAAAATAAAATAAATTTACCCATGTATGAAATTCGGCCTCCTCCGTCGTCCCAGTGTTGGGGTTTAGCTCATTAGGTTGGAAACACGCTCAAAAATATAATTCATAGCTCAAAAGGTGTTTTTATTGAAGAAGAGTAATAATATAGTGAATCTGCAATGCTGTATTGGCGTTACAGACGTCACCGTTACAAGACATTGTTGCAAATTCAAAACAAGCGTGCCAAACTGACTGTTACGAGTACTGTTAATAAACGACAGTTCTCTGCTACAGTTTGTAGGCGTCAAATGTTCTTCTTCTTTTTCTTCTTCTCTGCAACAGCAGAGAAATCTGCTCTGCAACCCTCTGTTCTTCTCCCCAACTCTCGATGCCCATCTATGACTCCAGTAAACTCAATACATAGTCTCAGCAGCACCCAATATCTCTTGTTCAATGCGCAAATATTCTCTCTTCACTCCATTATTCTCCACGTGAATATTTTCCATTATTATCACGTGATTCTTAGTTGTTTGATTCATCCCAAAACCCCCCATTAGACAGCCGTAAATATTAAAAGAATATCCTACGTAACTTCCTATTATAACTCAGAGAATCAAATCACTTAAACCCGAAAATATCTTCTTTTGACTTCTCTGCCAAATCATGGAGATTTTATTCTCCTTCCCTTTTCTATTACATGTATATGAGTTGTTGAACTATCTTCAGGATAATAACAAATCAAAACAGAATATCTTCTTTCCATTTCCTTCCATATAACTCCCAAATAAAACAGAAAACCCGAGTTATTCTATCTTCCCTGTCTAACGATAATCTACAGATTTCCTCCCTTTTTTAACGTGAAACAATCAATTACCAACCCTGTTTTAACCTAACAGGGAGATAAGAATCCAAAACCGAGAGAATATCTGACCAGAACTCGTGGAAATCAATTCCATAAATGTACGCAGCTTAACACCATTTTCTCGCCAAAAATAATTACTTAAACCGTGAAGAAGAAGGTGTCCCCTATCCAGAGTAGGGTTTCCTATAACAGTGGGGTGTCTTGGGGTGCAAATAGAAGCTGGAGTGCCCCTTAGAAACGAGGTGTCCCTTAGTAATTGAGGTGCCCCTTAACCAACAGTGAGAGTCCGTTTAGCAAATGCCCTCCGAGGGTGCGTTTAACAACTTTTCGAGTTGATTCTTCTAAAAATGTTTATTGCAAAAAAAAAAAACACCTACACACAAATTTAATAGTGATAAAATGAGTCCCAACTAATGTATTTATGGGTGAAAATGTGTCACACTTGCGTGTTCATCAAATTCCCCCATACTTACATTTTTCTAGTCCTCAAGCAAAACAGAAAATTGACCCGCTACACATCTGGTCATATAATAAGATAGAGAGAAAGAGACCCGCTACCCAGCTGGTCATATTTTTTAATTTTTTTTCTTTAGACCCGCTACACAACTGGTCATAACATGCAAGAAAAAGGAACAGACCCGCTACATAACTGGTCATAACCCTAACAATCAAATTATTATTATTTATTTATTTTTATATTTTTCATCATTTCTTTTAGACCCGCTACACAGCTGGTCATAACATGCAAGAAAAAGGAACAGACCCGCTACACAACTGGTCATGATTTGCAAGAAATTTCCTGAAAAAATAAAGTAAAAAGTTAACCTCTCCCCCACACTTAAACATTACATTGTCCTCAATGTAATTGAGTCATCCAACGCAAATATTAAGATGGGAAATGCAAAAAGTAAACTAAAATAAAAATAAAATAAATATACCTACTGGAATGTACAAAAATGGATCCCTAAAGATTAACAGCCTGAAAATTTGGGGATCAACCCAAAATACAGTATTTACAAACGACAGCTTCACAATTATGCTATGAAAATATGGTGACATTGAAAATGTCTGAAATAGAGGATTACCCCCAAACCTAATTCTTACTTCACATGGAAGTGAGTATAGCACATAATATGGGGATACTATTGGGACAGGGAAATTTTCAATAGGCTCATGCACGGTATCAGAAACAGGGACGTCCTCTGGGTATTTGGATGCAAAGTATTCCAACAAAAATTTTGAAGCACATAATTCGAACCCTAAATTAGGTAACTTTTGGAAGTCTAGGGTACTAGAAACAACCTCTAAGTCGGGTGAAAGATCTTGCGAGATAGATTCTCCTAATAAATTAGACAAATCATCTACACAATCATTCACAGGGTCATCTGCAAATTCTGTCTCGACCAGAGAGTCACTACAAGACTGATCATCATCATCATATAATTTTTTACATTCCAGAATTATCAATCTTAAGTCCAAACTAAGTGGTGTGTGTTTATAATACTTCTCATATATCTCTAGAGGGGATTCTTCACTTACCACATGTGGATCAAAAACTCTATACCGTTTCCTACGCTTATATTCAGCAAGCGTCATCTCATACGAGGTTTCTTGATAATTTGACTTTATACACTTATATTCCGCAAGCGTCATCTTAGATGACGTATCCCCAGAAGAAGTCATCAACCTCAAAATGTCCCTGAAAAGAAATACAAAAAGAAACGCATAAAAAAGAAAAAAAATCTAAAAAAATTGAAAATACTGTACAAAATAAAAAAGTAAACCTAAAAATTAATCTAAAAAAAAATCCGCGTCGGTGGCGCCAAAATGCTCAGATTTTTAATTGTTGTTGTAATAATATAAGATTCGAACTCTAAGATTTGTGAAGACTAAATTTAAAGGTTTAACGAAAATAATAAAAGAGAGCTACTGGGACTAGGATTCCACCGAATTCATATCATAAGGCTCAATTATTCATTCTCAACAATTATCGCTCAATAAAAATAATATCGACTCTTATTTTGCCAAAGTAGATTCTCAAAATATTAGTTATAAATCGTAAGCATGGGACATCAAACATTTAAGCAAGCATGACCCATAAATAAAATAATAACTAATTAATATAAATCATAATTCTATTTTAATTGGTGCAAAAGTCATATACAAAACAAAATAAATTTACCCATGTATGAAATTCGGCTTCCTCCGTCGTCCCAATGTTGGGGTTTAGCTCATTAGGTTGGAAACACGCTCAAAAATATAATTCATAGCTCAAAAGGTGTTTTTATTGAAGAAGAGTAATAATATAGTGAATCTGCAACGCTGTATTGGCGTTACAGACGTCACCGTTACAAGAAATTGTTGCAAATTCAAAACATGCGTGCCAAACTGACTGTTACGAGTACTGTTAATAAATGACAGTTCTCTGCTACAGTTTGTAGGCGTCAAATGTTCTTCTTCTTTTTCTTCTTCTCTGCAACAGCAGAGAAATCTGCTCTGCAACCCTCTGTTCTTCTCCCCAACTCTCGATGCCCATCTATGACTCCAGTAAACTCAATACATAGTCTCAGCAGCACCCAATATCTCTTGTTCAATGCGCAAATATTCTCTCTTCACTCCATTATTCTCCACGTGAATATTTTCCATTATTATCACGTGATTCTTAGTTGTTTGATTCATCCCAAAACCCCCCATTAGACAGCCGTAAATATTAAAAGAATATCCTACGTAACTTCCTATTATAACTCAGAGAATCAAATCACTTAAACCCGAAAATGTCTTCTTTTGACTTCTCTGCCAAATCATGGAGATTTTATTCTCCTTCCCTTTTCTGTTACGTGTATATGAGCAGTTGAACTATCTTCAGGATAATAGCAAATCAAAACAGAATATCTTCTTTCCATTTCCTTCGATATAACTCCCAAATATAACTGAACACCCGAGTTATTCTCTCTTTCCTGTCTAACGATAATCAACAGATTTCCTCCCTTTTTTAACGTGAAACAATCAATTACCAACCCTGTTTTGACCTAACAGGGAGATAAGAATCCAAAATCGAGAGAATATCTTACCAGAACTCGTGGAAATCAATTCCAGAAATGTACGCAGCTTAACACCATTTTCCCGCCAAAAATAATTACTTAAACCGTGAAGAAGAAGGTGTCCCTTATCCAGAGTAGGGTTGCCTATAACAGTGAGGTGTCTTGGGGTGCAAATAGAAGATGGAGTGCCCCTTAGCAATGAGGTGTCCCTTAGTAATTGAGGTGTCCCTTAACCAATAGTGAGAGTCCGCTTAGCAAATGCCCTCCGGGGGTACGTTTAACAACTTTTAGAGCTGATTCTTCTAAAAATGTTTATTGCCAAAAAAAAACACCTACACACAAGTTTGATAGTGATAAAATGAGTCCCAGCTAATGTATTTATGGGTGAAAATATGTCACACTTGCGTGTTCACCAAATTCCTCCACACTTACATTTTGCTAGTCCTCGAGCAAAACAAAAAATTGACCCGCTACACAGCTAGTCATATAATAAGATAGAGAGAAAGAGACCCGCTACACAGCTGGTCATATAATAAGATAGAGAGAAAGAGACCCGCTACAGAGCTGGTCATATTTTTAAATTTTTTTTTCTTTAGACCCGTTACACAACTGGTCATAACATGCAAGAAAAAGGAACAAACCCGCTACACAGCTGGTCATAAACCTAACAGTCAAATTATTAGTTATTTTTTTATTATTTTTCATCATTTTTTTAGACCTGCTACACAGCTGGTCATAACATGCAAGAAAAAAGAACAGACCCGCTACACAGATGGTCATGATTTGCAAGGAATTTCTTGAAAAAAATAAAATAAAAAGTTAACCTCTCCCTCACACTTAAACATTACATTGTCCTCAATGTAAGTGAGTCATCCAACGCAAATATTAATATGGGAAATGCAAAAAGTAAACCAAAATAAAAATAAAATAAATATACCTACTAGAATGTATAGAAATGGATCCCCAAAGATTAACAGCCTGAAAATTTGGGGATCAACCCAAAATACAGTATTTACAAACGATAGCTTCACAATTATGCTATGAAAACATGGTGACATTGAAACTGTCTGAAATAGAGGATTACCCCCAAATCTAATTTTTACTTCACATGGAAGTGAGTATAGCACATAATATGGGGATACTATTGGGACATGGAAATTGTCAATAGGCTCATGCACGGAATCAGAAACAGGGACGTCCTCTGGGTATTTGGATGCAAAGTATTCCAACAAAAGTTTTGAAGCACATAATTCTAACCTTAAATTAGGTAATTTTTGGAAGTCTAGGGGACTAGAAACAACCTCTAAGTCAGGTGAAAGATCTTGCAAGATAGATTCTCCTAAAAAATTAGACAAATCATCTACACAATCATTCACAGGGTCATCTACAAATTCTGTCTCGACCAGAGAGTCACTACAAGACTGATCATCATCATCATATAATTTCTTACATTCCAGAATTCTCAATCTTAAGTCCAAACTAAGTGGTGTGTGTTTATAATACTTCTCATATATCTCTAGAGGAGATTCTTCACTTACCACATGTGGATCAAAAACTCCATACCGTTGCCCACGCTTATATTCAGCAAGGGTCATCTCAGACGAGGTTTCCTGATAATTTGACTTTCTACGCTTATATTCCGCCAGCGTCATCTTAGATGACGTATCCCCAGAAGAAGTCATCAACCTCAAAATGTCCCTGAAAAGAAATACAAAAAGAAACGCATAAAAAATAAAAAAAATCTAAAAACTTTTGTAAATATTGTACAAAATAAAAAAAATAAACCTAAAAATTAATCTAAAAACAAATCCGCGTCGGCGGCGCCAAAATGATCAGATTTTTAATTGTTGTTGTAGTATATAAGATTCGAACTCTAAGATTTGTGAAGAATAAATTTAAAGGTTTAACGAAAATAATAAAAGAGAGCTACTGGGACTAGGATTCCACTGAATTCATATCATAAGGCTCAATTATTCATTCTCAACAATTATCGCTCAATAAAAATAACATCAACTCATATTTTGCCAAAGTAGATTCTCAAAATACTAGTTATAAATCGTAAGCATGGGACATCAAACATTTAAGCAAGCATGACCCATCAAATAAAATAATAACTAATTAATTCAAATCATAATTCTATTTTAATTAGTGCAAAAGCCAGATAGAAAATAAAATAAATTTACCCATGTATGAAATTCGTCTTCCTCCGTCGTCCTAGTGTTGGGGTTTAGCTCATTAGGTTGGAAACACGCTCAAAAATATAATTCATAGCTCAGAAGGTGTTTTTATTGAAGAAGAGTAATAATATAGTGAATCTGCAACGCTGTATTGGCGTTACAGACGTCACCGTTACAAGAAATTGTTGCAAATTCAAAACAAGCGTGCCAAACTGACTGTTACGAGTACTGTTAATAAACGACAGTTCTCTGCGACAGTTTGTAGGCGTCAAATGTTCTTCTTCTTCTTCTTCTCTGCAGTAGCAGAGAAATCTGCTCTGCAACCCTCTGTTCTTTTCCCCAACTCTCGATGCCCATCTATGACTCCAGTAAACTCAATACATAGTCTCAGCAGCACCCAATATCTCTTGTTCAATGCGCAAATATTCTCTCTTCACTCCATTATTCTCCACGTGAATATTTTCCATTATTATCACGTGATTCTTAGTTGTTTGATTCATCCCAAAACCCCCCATTAGACAGCCGTAAATATTAAAAGAATATCCTACGTAACTTCCTATTATAACTCAGAGAATCAAATCACTTAAACCCGAAAATATCTTCTTTTGACTTCTCTGCCAAATCATGGAGATTTTATTCTCCTTCCCTTTTCTATTACATGTATATGAGTTGTTGAACTATCTTCAGGATAATAACAAATCAAAACAGAATATCTTCTTTCCATTTCCTTCCATATAACTCCCAAATAAAACAGAAAACCCGAGTTATTCTATCTTCCCTGTCTAACGATAATCTACAGATTTCCTCCCTTTTTTAACGTGAAACAATCAATTACCAACCCTGTTTTAACCTAACAGGGAGATAAGAATCCAAAACCGAGAGAATATCTGACCAGAACTCGTGGAAATCAATTCCATAAATGTACGCAGCTTAACACCATTTTCTCGCCAAAAATAATTACTTAAACCGTGAAGAAGAAGGTGTCCCCTATCCAGAGTAGGGTTGCCTATAACAGTGGGGTGTCTTGGGGTGCAAATAGAAGCTGGAGTGCCCCTTAGAAACGAGGTGTCCCTTAGTAATTGAGGTGCCCCTTAACCAACAGTGAGAGTCCGTTTAGCAAATGCCCTCCGAGGGTGCGTTTAACAACTTTTCGAGTTGATTCTTCTAAAAATGTTTATTGCAAAAAAAAAAAACACCTACACACAAATTTAATAGTGATAAAATGAGTCCCAACTAATGTATTTATGGGTGAAAATGTGTCACACTTGCGTGTTCATCAAATTCCCCCATACTTACATTTTTCTAGTCCTCAAGCAAAACAGAAAATTGACCCGCTACACATCTGGTCATATAATAAGATAGAGAGAAAGAGACCTACAACACCCGCTACCCACTGGTCATATTTTTTAATTTTTTTTCTTTAGACCCGCTACACAACTGGTCATAACATGCAAGAAAAGGAACAGACCCGCTACATAACTGGTCATAACCCTAACAATCAAATTATTATTATTTATTTATTTTTATATTTTTCATCATTTCTTTTAGACCCGCTACAAGCTGGTCATAACATGCAAGAAAAAGGAACAGACCCGCTACACAACTGGTCATGATTTGCAAGAAATTTCCTGAAAAAATAAAGTAAAAGTTAACCTCTCCCCCACACTTAAACATTACATGTCCTCAATGTAATTGAGTCATCCAACGCAAATATTAAGATGGGAAATGCAAAAAGTAAACTAATAAAAATAAAATAATATACCTAGGAATGTACAAAAATGGATCCCTAAAGATTAACAGCCTGAAAATTTGGGGATCAACCCAAAATACAGTATTTACAAACGACAGCTTCACAATTATGCTATGAAAATATGGTGACATTGAAACTGTCTGAAATAGAGGATTACCCCCAACCTAATTCTTCTTCACATGGAAGTGAGTATAGCACATAATATGGGGATACTATTGGGACAGGGAAATTTTCAATAGGCTCATGCACGGTATCAGAAACAGGGACGTCCTCTGGGTATTTGGATGCAAAGTTTCCAACAAAATTTTGAAGCACATAATTCGAACCCTAAATTAGGTAACTTTTGGAAGTCTAGGGTACTAGAAACAACCTCTAAGTCGGGTGAAAGATCTTGCGAGATAGATTCTCCTAATAATTAGACAAATCATCTACACAATCATTCACAGGGTCATCTGCAAATTCTGTCTCGACCAGAGAGTCACTACAAGACTGATCATCATCATCATATAATTTTTACATTCCAGAATTATCAATCTTAAGTCCAAACTAAGTGGTGTGTGTTTATACTTCTCATATATCTCTAGAGGAGATTCTTCACTTACCACATGTGGATCAAAAACTCCATACCGTTGCCCGCTTATATTCAGCAAGGTCATCTCAGACGAGGTTTCCTGATAATTTGACTTTCTACGCTTATATTCCGCCAAGCGTCATCTTAGATGACGTATCCCCAGAAGAAGTCATCAACCTCAAAATGTCCCTGAAAAGAAATACAAAAAGAAACGCATAAAAGAAAAAAAATCTAAAAACTTTTGAAATATGTACAAATAAAAAAAAAAACCTAAAAATTATCTAAAAAAATCCGCGTCGGCGGCGCCAAAATGATCAGATTTTTTTTTGTTGTTGTAGTATTAAGATTCGAACTCTAAGATTTGTGAAGACTAAATTTAAAGGTTTAACGAAAATAATAAAAGAGAGCTACTGGGACTAGGATTCCACTGAATTCATATCATAAGGCTCAATTATTCATTCTCAACAATTATCGCTCAATAAAAATAACATCAACTCATATTTTGCCAAGTAGATTCTCAATACTAGTTATAATCGTAAGCATGGACATCAACATTTAAGCAAGCATGACCCATCAAATAAAATAATAACTAATTAATTCAATCATAATTCTATTTTAATTAGTGCAAAAGCCAGATAGAAAATAAAATAAATTTACCCATGTATGAAATTCGGTCTTCCTCCGTCGTCCTAGTGTTGGGGTTTAGCTTAGGTTGGAAACACGCTCAAAAAATATAATTCATAGCTCAAAGGTGTTTTATTGGAGAGAAGAGTAATAATATAGTGAATCTGCAACGCTGTATTGGCGTTACAGACGTCACCGTTACAAGAAATTGTTGCAAATTCAAAACAAGCGTGCCAAACTGACTGTTACGAGTACTGTTAATAAACGACAGTTCTCTGCGACAGTTTGTAGGCGTCAAATGTTCTTCTTCTTCTTCTTCTCTGCAGTAGCAGAGAAATCTGCTCTGCAACCCTCTGTTCTTTTCCCCAACTCTCGATGCCCATTTATGACTCCAGTAAACTCAATATATAGTCTCAGCAACACCCAATATCTCTTGTTCAATGCGCAAATATTATCTCTTTACTCCATTATTCTCCACGTGAATATTTTCCATTATTATCACGTGATTCTGAGTTGTTTGATTCATCCCAAAACCCCCCATTAGACATCCGTAAATATTAAAAGAATATCCTACGTAACTTCCTATTATAACTCAGATAATCAAATCACTTAAACCCGAAAATATCTTCTTTTGACTTCTCTGCCAAATCATGGATATTTTATTCTCCTTCCCTTTTCTGTTACGTGTATATGAGTTGTTGAACTATCTTCAGGATAATAACAAATCAAAACATAATATCTTCTTTCCATTTCCTTCCATATAACTCCCAAATAAAATAGAAAACCCGAGTTATTCTATCTTCCCTGTCTAACGATAATCAACAGATTTCCTCCCTTTTTTAACGTGAAACAATCAATTACCAACCCTGTTTTGACCTAACAGGGAGATAAGAATCCAAAATCGAGAGAATATCTTACCAGAACTCGTGGAAATCAATTCCAGAAATGTACGCAGCTTAACACCATTTTCTCGCCAAAAATAATTACTTAAACCGTGAAGAAGAAGGTGTTCCCTATCCAGAGTAGGGTTGCCTATAACAGTGGGGTGTCTTGGGGTGCAAATAGAAGCTGGAGTGCCCCTTAGCAATAAGGTGTCCCTTAGTAATTGAGGTGCCCCTTAACCAACAGTGAGAGTCCGTTTAGCAAATGCCCTCCGAGGGTGCGTTTAACAACTTTTCGAGTTGATTCTTCTAAAAATGTTTATTGCAAAAAAAAACAAACACCTACACACAAATTTAATAGTGATAAAATGAGTCACAACTAATGTATTTATGGGTGAAAATGTGTCACACTTGCGTGTTCATCAAATTCCCCCATACTTACATTTTGCTAGTCCTCAACAAAACAGAAAATTGACCCGCTACACATCTGGTCATATAATAAGATAGAGAGAAAGAGACCCGCTACACAACTGGTCATATTTTTTAATTTTTTTTTCTTTAGACCCGCTACACGACTGGTCATAACATGCAAGAAAAAGGAACAGACCCGCTACATAACTGGTCATAACCCTAACAATCAAATTATTATTATTTATTTATTTTTCATCATTTTCATCATTTTTTTAGACCTGCTACACAGCTGGTCATAACATGCAAGAAAAAGGAACAGACCCGCTACACAGCTGGTCATGATTTGCAAGAAATTTCCTGAAAAAATAAAGTAAAAAGTTAACCTCTCCCCCACACTTAAACATTACATTGTCCTCAATGTAATTGAGTCATCCAACGCAAATATTAAGATGGGAAATGCAAAAAGTAAACTAAAATAAAAATAAAATAAATATACCTATTGGAATGTACAGAAATGGATCCCTGAAGATTAACAGCCTGCAAATTTGGGGATCAACCCAAAATACAGTATTTACAAACGACAGCTTCACAATTATGCTATGAAAATATGGTGATATTGAAACTGTCTGAAATAGAGGATTACCCCCAAACCTAATCTTTACTTCACATGGAAGTGAGTATAGCACATAATATGGGGATACTATTGGGACAGGGAAATTTTCAATAGGCTCATGCACGGTATCAGAAACAGGGACGTCCTCTGGGTATTTGGATGCAAAGTAGTCCAACAAAATTTTTGAAACACATAATTCAAACCCTAAATTAGGTAACTTTGGAAGTCTAGGGTACTAAAAAAAACCTCTAAGTCGGGTGAAAGATCTTGCGAGATAGATTCTCCTAATAAATTAGACAAATCATTCACAGAGTCATCTACAAATTCTGTCTCGACCAGAGAGTCACTACAAGACTGAGCATCATCATCATATAATTTTTTACATTCCAGAATTCTCAATCTTAAGTCCAAACTAAGTGGTGTTTGTTTATAATACTTCTCATATATCTCTAGAGGAGATTCTTCACTTACCACATGTGGATCAAAAACTCCATACCGTTGCCTACGCTTATATTCAGCAAGCGTCATCTCATACGAGGTTTCCTGATAATTTAACTTTCTACATTTAAATTCCGCAAGCGGCATCTTAGATGACGTATCCCCAGAAAAAGTCATCAACCTCAAAATGTTCCTGAAAGGAAATACAAAAAGAAACGCATAAAAAAGAAAAAAAAAATCTAAAAAAATTGAAAATACTGTACAAAATAAAAAAATAAACCTAAAAACAAATCCGCGTCGGTGGCGCCAAAATGCTCAGATTTTTAATTGTTGTTGTAATAATATAAGATTCGAACTCTAAGATTTGTGAAGACTAAATTTAAAGGTTTAACGAAAATAATAAAAGAGAGCTACTGGGACTAGGATTCCACCGAATTCATATCATAAGGCTCAATTATTCATTCTCAACAATTATCGCTCAATAAAAATAATATCGACTCTTATTTTGCCAAAGTAGATTCTCAAAATATTAGTTATAAATCGTAAGCATGGGACATCAAACATTTAAGCAAGCATGACCCATAAAATAAAATAATAACTAATTAATATAAATCATAATTCTATTTTAATTGGTGCAAAAGTCATATACAAAATAAAATAAATTTACCCATGTATGAAATTCGGCTTCCTCCGTCGTCCCAATGTTGGGGTTTAGCTCATTAGGTTGGAAACACGCTCAAAAATATAATCCATAGCTCAAAAGGTGTTTTTATTGAAGAAGAGTAATAATATAGTGAATCTGCAACGCTGTATTGGCGTTACAGACGTCACAGTTACAAGAAATTGTTGCAAATTCAAAACATGCGTGCCAAACTGACTGTTACGAGTACTGTTAATAAACGACAGTTCTCTGCGACAGTCTGTAGGCGTCAAATGTTCTTCTTCTTCTCTGCAGCAGCAGAGAAATCTTCTCTGCAACCCTCTGTTTTTCTCCCCAAATCTCGATGCCCATCTATGACTCCAGTAAACTCATTATATAGTCTCAGCAGCACCCAATATCTCTTGTTCAATGCGCAAATATTCTCTCTTTACTCTATTATTCTCCACGGGAATATTTTCCATTATTATCACGTGATTCTGAGTTGTTTGATTCATCCCAAAACTCCCCATTAGACAGCCGCAAATATTAAAAGAATATCCTTCGTAACTTCCTATTATAACTCAGAGAAACAAATCACTTAAACCCGAAAATATCTTCTTTTGACTTCTCTGCCAAATCATGAAGATTTTATTCTCCTTCCCTTTTCTGTTACGTGTATATGAGTTGTTGAACTATCTTCAGGATAATAACAAATCAAAACAGAATATCTTCTTTCCATTTCCTTCCATATAACTCCCAAATATAACAGAGCACCCGAGTTATTCTCTCTTCCCTGTCTAACGATAATCAACAGATTTACTCTCTTTTTTAACGTGAAACAATCAATTACCAACCCTGTTTTGACCTAACAGGGAGATAAGAATCTAAAATCGAGAGAATATCTTACCAAAACTCGTGGAAATCAATTCCAGAAATGTACGCAACTTAACACCATTTTCCTGCCAAAAATAATTACTTAAACCGTGAAGAAGAAGGTGTTCCCTATCCAGAGTAGGGTTGCCTATAACAGTGGGGTGTCTTGGGGTGCAAATAGAAGCTGGAGTGCCCCTTAGCAATGAGGTGTCCCTTAGTAATTGAGGTGCCCCTTAACCAACAGTGAGAGTCCGCTTAGTAAATGCCCTCCGGGGGTGCGTTTAACAACTTTTCGAGCTGATTCTTCTATAAATGTTTATTTCCAAAAAAAACACCTACACACAAGTTTAATAGTGATAAATGAGTCCCAACTAATGTATTTATGGGTGAAAATGTGTCACACTTGCGTGTTCATCAGAATCCAACTGGATTTATTTCTTTGTTCCCATAACATATTTTCTCATATAAAATTGTTTATCAAGCCAAGTAGTGGTAAACTTGATTGGCTCGTTTTTGTTGGCTTGTGTTCGTATAAGTATTAGACAACCATGAAATAAAATCAATTGCATAAATAACTATTTTAATTGCAACCTTCTGTAATATCTAAAAAGTAAGCATCATTCTTGTTCAACGATGACGTCCTTAAGAGTTTCTCTTACCAATATTGATATTTGATAATTCATATACTCACAACAACAGATTGGATAAATCTTATACTTATTGTTATTGTTGCAAGGAGAAAAATACACAAAAGTGAACCCTAAAAAAGAAGTAAGCAACGACCATTTCTTCCAATTTCACTATAAATAATCCAATTCACTTCATTGAGGCTTGGAATTAGGTAAAATATTTATCTCAGCACCCACTCATTACACTACACGAAAAATTTGGAAACATACTCACTTGACAGAAAATTCAGACACAAAAACAACCAAATGTAGCTGGAGGAGATAACCCAACACACCAGAGAAAAAACAATATCTGATAGATACTTCTATAAGCTAAGGCAGCTCAAATTGACAGGGATTTAGAATTTAACAGGATTATCAGTAATTAAAACCAGGGCCGTCGCTGGCTATAGGCCACCTAGGCGACGACTTAGGGCCCCCAAATCGTATATCATGTTGCTGTGCATGTATGTTTGAGAAAAGAAAATATTGGTTTCTTGTTACGTGAATCGGTGACTACAAAATCCACCGAGTATTAATAAAATAAAGCTTAGGGTCATCGGTGTAACTTCTTTACTCTTTTTTTATTTTCCATTTTTATTATAAGTTCTAGGGTTTTTTCCGATCTCTAATTGAAAAATAAAAAGAAGATTAAACTACTGAAGAAAATTAAGTTCCGTCATTTGATAATCAAGTTCTTTATCTTGTTTGTAAAATTGTGGTTTAACAATTCATTAGTTGTTGCAAATAAAGAATGTACGTTACATACATTGCAATTGTGGAACATCAGATTTTATGTTTTGCCTGAATGTCGCTTTGGTTCAATGTTTTTTCTTTTAGCATTTATGGTTCACTAACTTGTTAAGATTTTTTAGGTCTTTACTCTTTGGACTACGTTTGTGTCGTGGTTAGTGTTGCCAAGTGGTGATTGATATTGTTCACTTTAACTGTAGTTTACCGACATGGACATACGATTTTGACATGTTTTTGTATAGGTTTTGTACCTTTTGAATCTGAAACTTATCAAATACAAATTCTAGTCATTGCTCCGATAGAAAGACAAAATGCAAGAGCTCGCGGTGCTTTTATAAGATAGACAAATGTGCAAAATGTTATTGACAACTCATGTCACAGTTGCCTCGGCAAAAGAAGTTTCTCTAAATTGGAGCTAATTAAGAGTTACCTTGGATCGACGATGTCACAAGAAAGATTGAATGTGTTAACAATGTTATATACAAAGATTGAGATGTCAGATAACATGAATTTTGTTGTTGTTGTTGTTTTCTTTTTTGTTTTTTTTTTCAATTTGCTTCGTTTGACAATCTAAGGTATCTTTTATATTAAACTGTAAAAAAAGAAAATTATCTCGCTTATATAGGTCCTTGTTTCAGCAAGCTCGCCTAGGGCCCCTAAAAACTTTGCTACGGCCCTGATTAAAATAAACTTACCCTTCGAAGATGTTCTTGATAAGTACCAGAAATAATCCTAAGCTCCCCATGTTTAATTGCCTGAACCAATGCATCGAAAGAGAATGATATCGATGAAGAGAAATTGATCGTACATAATAATGTAAAGCCCTAATAAACATTTTTTTGCTCCTTTTTAGATTTCACCCTAGCCCCAACTACGATGAACGGTCGAGATACACATAAACTGTGGTTGTTTATATTAAAACGAGACTGATGTACTGAATCCTTTTCTTGAAACCCTGGTGTCTTGTTTAGATTGGCCGTTCCCTTGCTTAGTTGTCCGTGGGACTAACCCTTCTCATAAATATATCTGCATGTTCTTCTCCTTTCACTTGGTGAAATTCCTTCTGCTATCACACTACTCATCACAACAAATGGAGTATCTTGATAATGTAGCTGATATAATAAATTATGAGTATCGAGGATCATCGATTCAAGAGAAATGAAATGAGACAAGAGATTTAACGTGGTTCGGTCAACTCGACCTACGTCCACGGACAAAACCCCGAAGGATGAAATATTATTGATCTCCATACTGATTGTAGTAGGATGATTACAATTACACTGAGAGTCTATATTTATAGAGTAAATAAAGAATTGATTAAGATATTATCTTAATCTAGAGAATATATCTTAATAAACTAGAATATATAAAATGTAGGAAATTAAATAGATATTTTCCTTATCTAGAAAACTACCTAATCACACAAGATATCTTATTCTTGGAAACTTGATATGATCTCTGTCGAGCTTCTCCGATATTTGATATCCGTCGATCTTCTGGTAGCTATGTTGAGTCTTGAGTCTTGACCATTTCATCTTGAATTTGACAACCTCGATATTCATCTCGGTATATATATTCTAACCACTAAACACTGATAATATGTGAATAATATGTGAACAAGCTAAAAACTGATTAATTAAGGGGGATGTTGGAATATGACACGTATACTCATGTTAATCAAGTTACTTCACGTGCACGTACATTGAAGATATTCTGGAAGATAACACTAAGTCAAATATCTTGAAGATATTCTGTAATATTTTACATTCATAGATATTTATTCTCATTCTATTCTAGGATATTTATATATTCTCAACTCTATAAATATAGAGTTCTGTGTAAATGTATAACCATCTTAGAACATTATCTCTGGATCGAAAATATATCATCACCTTTATGGGTTTCTCCGTGGACGTAGGTCGAGATGACCGAACCACGTAATATCGTTTGTCTTTCTCATTTCATCTATATTTTCTTTCATCATGATTTTGATATATAGTTTTGATTTATTTCTTTATCATTGATATATTTTTAATATTATCTGCTAATCTATGATATTCATCGTAGTTTTGATCTACATATCAAAATTTAAGATGGTATCAGAGCAGAAAGGCTATCGATCCAATCGCTTTCGTAACTTACTTTGTATCAATGTTCTTCTTCTATTGAAATATTTGATTAATTAATTATGTATAAATATCAATAGAATAAAATGTTTACTTATATTTTCGGTGAACAAATATAATAATATTTGCATCATGTGTTTCATGGTGTTTTTTATATTTCTTCCATTAAATTTATTTAGAGCATTATTGATTTGGACGAGTCATTCCCAAACAATTAAATTATTGTTCATGGCATCTTTAGAGATTAAGGATGTATTATTCTTACACCAAAAGTGTATTATTCTGACTTAATTGATTATCATTTTTTGTAAGCAATATTGATCAACTCAATTAAAAATTTGTCATTCCTGGTAATATATTTTCTTTCCTAAAATATGTATCATTATATTTCCGAAGATCAATTAAAGATACTCACTCGTATCTCAAAGAAAATATCAGTCAATTTTTTTTGATATATTATTTAATATACTTCATATATACATGCATAAATCATTTCCAAAGGATTTGGATTTTCCAATATGATGTATTTTAATTTCTTTTCGACATCTTTTGGCATGAGTAATTTCATTAGTACTTTTAATATTGTCAAAAATATAGTAAAATTGAATGCCAAACATATATTTTCATTATGGCATATCCGCCATTCTATCATTCATGAAAATATTCTTTCAAAAGAATCTTATCTTTTGTCAAATCCTACGTTGCCATTTCTGCAATGATTTTATTCCGGAAAATTTTCCCATGACACTAATCTTTATTTCTGACATGGCTTTCCATTTCGGACATTCTATCTAATACTATAGGTATTATATTTTTATAAGGAATATTCCGAATATATATTATTTAAACTTTGGATATTTCAAAATTTCTAAAAACATTTGCATGTTACCGCATTTTTTCAAGATGCTTTCGGATTGGCCCTAAAATAAGCCAAACTTTTCTCAAAAATCTTACCATATTTGGTAATCATGTGCCATTTCCAACAATATATTCTCTCTTTTGGTTTTGTACTATCATATTATTAAGCAATTATTAACCAATTTTTTGGTTTTGTTTGATTTGTTACTCAGTTATTAATCAAAATTATTTATAGAAAATATCATTCTATTTTTGATAGTATCTCATTATCGTGAAAATACTTTCATATCTTGACAGTTCATTCAAGATGCCTCACTTATATTCTTGTCATTCTACATCATTACTGCAATGACGTTCGAGTATATTAATAAATTATCTAAAATTGTTATATGCTCATTCAATGTGATTAAGTGTCTCTTTATTTGAGAATCTTGTTTATTCACATCATAGATGGTGTTCTTGGATTTAACTTTGTTTCAATCACAGTAGTTACGCATTATCTAATGTCATCATGACTTCAAATCCCTATTACCATGTCTTTACCAGTGTTTCAAGTCATTTCAACGTGTTACATTAATAAATCAAAAAAAAAAAGTTTAGTAATTCCTTATGGAAGTCAGTCATGAAGTTAAAAGTGTTAGTCCGCGGTCGAAGATCACTGCAACACTCATTCAATTTAAAAAGTTACTTTTCAAAAAGTTGTTCAAGTTGCACACTACAATTATCTCCGCGTCCAACTTGAGGGGGGATGTCGGAATATGACGCGTATACTCATGTGAATCAAGTTACTTCAAGTGCATCAAGGCACGTACATTGAAGATATTCTGGAAGATAAGACTAAGTCAAATATCTTGAAGATATTATGTAATATTTTATATTCATAGATATTTATTATCATTCAATTCTAGGATATATCTTGTCAACTCTATAAATATAAATTTTTGTGTAAATGTATAACCATCTCAGAACATTATCTCTGGATCGATAATATATCATCAACCTTATGGGTTTCTCCGTGGACGTAGGTCGAGATCACCGAACCACGTAATATCGTTTGTCTTTCTTATTTCATCTCTATTTTCTTTCGTTATGATTTTAATATGTAGTTTTGATTTATTTCTTTATCATTGATTTATTTCTTTATCATTGATTTATTTTTAATATTGTCTGCTAATCAATGATATCCATCTTAGTTTTGATCCACATATCAAAATTTAAGAGAAGAGGCTAGAAAAAAGAACGGTGAAAATGGAGGATCAGTCAAAAACACGTATTTATCTAATAAAATTTTGCATTTATCAAAACATCAAGAGTGAATGTTGAAAGATTTCTGCTAGACAAACCCTAAAGTTTTTATGTTACGAGAGGGTGATTCTCTAGTCCTAAGGCCCGAAGATCAAAGAGATGATGGTAAGTGGTTTGATTTTGGTTTTAGTTTTGGTTTTGTGGGTGGTTCAGTAGCTAGTTAATAAATGGTAAATTTATCTACGGGGTCAGATTTTTGTAGTGTTTATGCAAGTTGGGGCTTGGTTCAGCTCCAGATGAATATCATCCGAAGACTATACGAAGGAAAGGGAGGTATTCAGTTCAAATTTACGAGTTGAAGATTTTGTGAATCTTTTTACGGGAATTCCTGGACCGCGTCGTAAATCTGATATGCTTATACTATTGCACAATGGCTTTGTTTCCCCTTCGGTGAGTAATTTCTTGTATGGAGATTCTTGAATTGTTTTAGCTGTTAAATAGTTTTACCAGTGGTACTCTGTTGAAGTGGTTTAAAATTAGTTGAGAACTTTTGATTCATGAGAATTTTGAATTAGCTTACTAGTCTTTGTTGTGGAACATGATTTTGTTCCCAATGAATCAACTCCTTTCTTTAGCTATTTAGGTTTAATTTGACAATCCTAGTGTATTATTCCACCCACAACCAAAGGAAAGTTCAATTTTTGTTACATTCATAATTCACAACTCAAACCCTTCTCTAATGATGGAAGATTTTAATATTATAGGTCTATCAAAGTTGCAGACAATGTGAAGCTCCACATATAAGAAGAGCTCTTGGTGTGAAAACCAAGGAAGTAGTACTGATAAGCATTCCCAGACTGTAGATCCAAGAATCATCCATGGCGGTGGTCTACTTCATGCTTTCAACATAGATGTATACATACATACAACTGCTACGATTGAACTGGTAGAAAAGTTCTGAGCTATTTCAAAAATTATAGTTCTGAGTTGTTTCAAAGAGTGGAGTCAGATGACCAAATCGTAAACTTTGGAAATAGTAAGCAAGATTCACGGATCGTTACTATCCATATACGAGTCTACGATACATGCGATAATAGAAGCCAATGATTTTTCTATACTATCTCAAAGCTCTCTTGTAGGAAAGTTAAAGATCTTTGACAAAAAACTTTGTTGAAGAATCGAAATATTGGATATGATGCCTCAGTTAATACAAGTCAATCTTCGATAGAAGTAAGTGTAAATCTGACTGAGAAACGTTGTCAATGGGGATAGAATACTTGTTGAAAAGGAGCTTAACTCAACAATTATACTCCTAACACAATGGATTAAGGATATTTTATTGAAATATAAATCTAGTCCTGCTACATTATCTTTTTGTCATGAAAAAGGTAATGAAGAAATCCAATGTTTCAAGTACCGTAGCTTCGGACATATGGCAAAACATTGTTCTAGCAGAAAAGCTCAGAAGTGCAACAAGTCTTGCGTCTCTAACCTAGATGATATCCCGGAGGAAAAAACCTATGAAGGAATATCAAGTTCTAATGCACCTTTTGCCAATTCTAACAGTGATGTATCTTGTGAGTCTGATCAACTCCTAAAGAACTGTTTAGAAAAACTTGAGTTAGGAATTAAGAAAAGTCGAAGATTAAGTCTAGAACTTGATAACCTTATAAAATCCTTGTCAGATAAAACTTAAGAGGTAAAATCCGAGCAAGAAAAATTGGTTGACATTCAATCAAAGTTGTCATAAGTTAACAAAGGAAAAGGTAATTCTTCTGACAATATATTAAGTTCTTTATGTGGAAGAGATAGCCACACTGCAAACATCCATGGAATTCTTCATCAAAATAGATTCATCAAGGCACTTCGTAAGGGCATGAGAATTTTGAAGGTTGATGAGTCTATTAGATCTCAAAAGGAAGTTGCAGACTCTTGCAATGACAAGAGAAAGAAAGAACACAAAGGAACACAATCTATTGTGTTCATAAATCATCCTAAATATGTGATTGTTACCTATGGTGACACTAATTCTCACCTCACCACACACTGATTATGTTGAAAAATGCATCCTCACTTGTTGCCCAAAATTCTTTTCGTGGGGAGGCATAAAATTGGGCAGACACTGTAAATTTGTTCTTTAGGTAATAATAATCTCATAATCGATATATTTCACTTTTGGGATAAATATATTTGGTTTCCATAAACTAGATTATATCACCCCTTGATTTTCTCCTATCGAATATTATATATATTCTTCTTATCCAAAATAAGACTATCTTGCATCAATGGAGAGATCATTGAAGGAAGGTTTGTCTCTAGATGATTTATCACTTTGTGCATTGGTTATGACTGAAACTCAAGATGTCTTACAACATGATAATCTTCAAGGTTCTCTGAGAAAACAGATTCTTATTGTTAGAAGTTGTATTAGACATCATGAGCTAATGATAAAGGATTCAAAAGAAGTACTAACTAATCTTCACTCTCAACTGTCTGAGATGAACAAATCTCCTATTGGAAAAGGAAGTGCTCAGAAGAATTTGAATCCAGAATTCGAAAGCGATCTTCACAAGACACGTGATTAGAGAAAAATAGACATCAATATATTGATTTATTTCGATTATTGTACAAGGTCTGTTTTGAATAAAAACTATCATTACTTATGAATAAAATTATTATTTTATAATTTTCTTGTGATAGTTACCGATTATATAGCCTGTGCATGAATGTCTATATTTTTGCTATGTGTTTTCAATTTATGGGTTGTCTGATTTCGGTTTTCATTAACCTTAATATTCAATCTCATATGATGTGAACCCTTATGGTTTGTGTGGCTTTTTGATTTAGCAGGATTAATTTCTAGCCCATGTTGGTGGGATTTATCAAAGGATTATAAGGTGTTCCGATTTAAACTCATATGTGAAAAGTCACAATATGTTGAATCAATTTGTTCTTACATGAGTTGTGTTTAGCATAACATATGTGTTTCGGGTTTTAACTTTTGCTATTGGCACGCATTAGTTAAAACCAGTTCAACCTTTCTATATTAAAGGTTGCCTTTGTTGTTGTTACTGGGGTAGAGTTCTTATTTGAACTTGCGCTTAATGATATATCTTTTTGGGGAGAAGAGGATGCGGAATTTGAGGTAACAAATTTGTTAATTAATTGTTTTCTTGTTTAAGAAAAGCCTGTTTATACTGCTTATATTTTGCTTTTACTTAACAAGGTTTCGGTACAATTGATATATTCTATTATGATGTGTATGGATGTGTGCGTGTATGATTCAATTGTTTCAGGTTAAGAGAAATTGTGTCAATTTATTTGGCTTATGGTTTGGTATCTTCTTTATTGTTGGGTATCAAGTGTTTTTGCTTAACGGAATTTCGGTGCAATTATGGTGCTATAATGTCTATGTTTGTTTCAATTCTTCCGGTTAAGAAAATCATTGTGCACGTCAATTTATTTTGGTTTGTATGAATTGTTTATGGCTTAACTAAATACAGGATCATTTGTTTACTCCATTTCGATTCCGAATAAGAGAAACGAATTTAATTTTGATCTTAGTTAGACTTACCAAATTTAAGGATTCGGTTATTCAAGTCTAATCGAATGCCTTGACAAGAAAAACTAGTTAACTAACCTAGTGTTTGTCTTGTCTAAAGAGAAAGGTCTAAGTTATTTTCTGAATAATTAGAGCCTGATGAGAGAAATAATGTTAATTCTGATCTTCATTTTGGTCCTATCGAAATAAGCGATTGTATGTTTACAATCGATTTAACAAGGGAATTAAGTTTCTTAGTAGAATTGTTAAACTAATTTTTTTCTTGATAACATATTAAAACTAAATTACTTGTATTTTCGGTATTAATATTGCTTATCTAAATTGGTATGTGAAACCTTCGTGCTTAACTCTTATAGGTTGTTTACAAGTCTCTTAGATTTGTAAGATCCTTTCGATTTGTCCTTTATTTGCTCGAACCTTTGTCATTTTGTGACAAAAAGGGGGAGAAATATATGGAGTAAACAAGTGATTTGCAATCAGTAAGGAAAGGACAATTGTGCTTAAATGTTATATCTAACGAAAGAGTAAAGCATTGACTAAGGGGGAAAAACATATAATATTGTTGTTGTAGTTATTTTGACTACAAAAAGGGGAATAACAAAGATGTTCGGATTCAAATATCAACAACGACATTTATTGATTGAATATATGCAGGTTATTGTGTTGTTGAAACTTAGAATCAAGCATATGTAAAATGAATTCTTGTAATTTGTTTATCCATATGTATGAAGAGTTTTGTCACTAAAATTGACAAAGGTGTAGATGGTTAGAGCATAGCTCGGTTGAACCCACTAAGCGTTGGTATGTCAATTTTGGTATGTCAAAGATCAAGTCTATCGTATCGTTATGCAAATGTTGATGAAAAATAGAATGAATCTTTGAATATTCCACAATATTGATCTTTCCCTGATCCACTTCTATGTGAAAGTATTGTACGGCTCCGTAAGTTTTCTTATGTCGAGCATTTTTCAATTAAATTAATCATTGAGGTTCCTTTGTGATTAATTTAGTTGAGTTTTCTGGATACAAATTCATGTCTCATGTGATTTGTTAATGTCCAAAGAAATCCTTCTTTTCTTTTAAAAGTAAGGTCGCTCTTGTTGTTCTTTTGGGAATGACATTTTATGGGGGAAAGTTCTTAATTGAACTTGTGCTTAATTGCCAAATTTTTGTGGGGAGTGCGGTTGTGCAATATTTTAGGAGTTATCTTGTATATTTATAAACTCCTTGATGAATACACTAAGTTTCGACTATGTGAAATCATCGAAACAAAGTTGATATGTTCTCTTTTAGTCATGAAGTATCTCTATGAGAATTTCATTATGATCCCGCTAGTTTTCGTACTTGTGCCAATTTATATTGAAAAAAGAGGGACAATTATTAAGTAGTTCACACAACAAATACATATGGGTTACGGATCATTATGTAAGGGGGGGTGGTTTTCATTGTGAGATGAAGTATTGATTAAGGGGGAGTGATACATATCACCATAGTATTATTGTCAAAGTTGTGATGCAATTGGACATTGATGTTGTGTAATAATACCGTCACACTGTATAACAATACTAAAACATCTTGTTTTTATATATTGTTATGGCTACGGATCTTCAAAAACTATGATGCTGAGTTGACACATTAGAATCACTGGAGTACTTGGAAGTGACAAAGATTTCGAGTAATATTAAAGAACCAAGGAAATCAAGCATTTGTACAAAGTTTATTTATTTTGTAATCCATATGTATTCATAGTTTTATCACTAAAATTGACAAAGGGGGAGATTGTTAAAGCACTGCTCGGTCGAAGTCAAGCTACAAAGTTTATTTATTTTGCTATCTCAAGCTTGTTTGTCAAGTTTAGTTGTTAAAACTATAAGTCTTGATTTATACTCTACTTATAGCTATGTCTCGGATTAGGATAGAATGCGTAGTTGAACATTAGACTTCACGGTGTTCATCGATTGAAGACGAAGAACTAATAAGGTGAGCTTGTGGAACTTCATCAAAAAAAGGTATGTGGAGACTTGAACTCGTCTATCACTCAGAAGTCTATTTCTATTTTATCTCATATTGAGACAAAAGTCGTATAGCTGTATAGACTTTAAATTATACGCATTTGATATTTCGAGCTGAGTTTAACTCGCTTACATATTTCTCGAAATATGCATTGGTAGACTTTCGCTTTAACCAAGTTCATCTTTTATTCTTGACGAAAGTCAAAAGATGATCATGTGAAAATCGCCTGGTAACATCTTATATGATTTGTGTGAGACAGTCATTTGTGATCGGTTGTTAACCGTCAAATATAATTTCACTTTCTTACTTAACTACAATAATATAGTAAGTGGTACGAAAGAGTTTGTATCCACAGAGAGGCTTTTGTTGTTATGTAATTTTCAGTTTCTAAGATAACCAAGGGGGATTTTTGTTTTAGCAAATATAATAAAATAAAGTAAATCAAAGCAAATAGTTGGAATAATCAATAAGGAGAAGATATTGGTCATGAGATAGTATCATTCACAAAGATGTATTTTCATCAATGACTAGAATTGATATTTTAATCTCGCATTTATTAAAAGTCCTAGGGTAACTTGATCGCAAGAATATCCCGCTAATTTCCTAATTTCATCACAACCACATTAAAAGATGCATATGTGAATTCTTCATAGAAAGCAACTCAAAGTGTAAAAGCACAATTAAGTTTAACTCCCTAAAAGCTTTAAGATTTATGGAATAAGACTAATCAAATCAAACAAACATGTAAAAGCACTAATTCGTTTTAACCAGGGTTATGATTCATATGTGACTAGTAGGATATATCACTACAAGCACTACCTACAATTATGCTACTTAAAATCAGGGACAAACAATTTTTTCGTATTGAAAACCCTAATATAGTTCTAGATATGAAAGCAAATCGGATTGATTCCGGACTTAACCAATCAAACAATCAAATCATATGATAAAATAAACCATGAATCAAAAACAATAAAGTTGAGACAAAACTAATTCATAGAATCAAATAACATGCTTGAGAAATCAACTTTTATCCCATAATCAATAATTGTATTTAGTTACTCATAATAATGGAGTTCATCATAATCATAATCAATAAATTAAAGAAGATGAAAACAAACGAAAGCAAACCCTAGAAGAAGTTCTCTCCAAAGCTCCAAGTAGAAAATAATACGTGATCCCAATAGAAGTACAAACTTTTTCTTTTTGTAGCTTTCCTCTTTCCAAAACTAGGTCTTTAAAGCCCAAAGTCCAATACAAAGATGTCCATCAAACCCATATGTGAGGAATACCCATGTGAAAATATACCCCAAAAGTGGTCGCCGGAAAAACTGGTAAAATGGCCGAACTTCACCGGGAAAGTAGTCGGAACATAGCTTTGGTAACCGGCAAAGTCAACCCGGTCACCGGTCAACGATTGAACTCGGTCTGGTCAACTGAGACACTCAGTCAAAGTTACTGAGTCAGGGTACGAGTCAGGTGAGTTGGATTCAGAACAGTGATGTCAGCTAAGTCAGATCTGGGTCAGTGCTAACTCAGCTGACTTAGTTCTAGGACAAAGCCACTGCAAAGGTCTAAGCTTCTGCTGCACAATCATTGCTTGTCACAGCTTCAGCTTCAGCCATGATGGCTCTATATTACCTCCACCAAAACAAAGACATCACCAACACAATCTTAAATGAAACCATTCATTCCTGCACCTCAGCTCAGAGCAATAGCAACACCTCTGCTTGAATGCAATCATTTCAACCACCAACTTCAGTCCAGATCAACCCACATTCGCAACACAATCTACCAGCTTTACTTCCTAATCTGCAGTGTGACATCTCAGGCAACCTGTAACACAGCCAGTGCAATTCATGGCTGCGACTTCGTATCTTCTCAGCTCAATTGCACAATCACTGCCTCGCTGCAACCACCACTCTGGGTATTCCATGCCTGCAATATTCAACCTGAGTTGAACCCAAAAACATTCTCATTTGGGTTTCAAGTCCTCCAACAACAGCTAAAGTCTCAGCTGCACTTCATTTTTATTCTTGTTGAGAGCCGCCTGAAATCAGCTCCACAATCTTCCATGAGTCCATTGTATACAACGTGGCACAAGCTCCAATTCTTTGCTTTAAACTCAACAAAACTCAAGATTGCAACCTTGCAATTTCTTTCCACATGAATTAGCAACAATCTCCATTTCATTCACAACTTCCCTGTAAACAATGGCAGCAGCATCCCACCTGCAACTGCACCCTTCTCCGCATTACAGCTCCAATCTCAGTACAACCAGCATCACATCAACACCAATGACATCCTGACATCACCAACTAGACCACAAACCCAGTGCAACCTAAACTGCAGATTCAAACTACAAACAACATGACTAGCTGCCTGCAATCATCATTTCCAGTCCACTGCAAACCACCAATTCATCTCTGCCTAGCCATTGCACCTGTAACCTAAACATTCATCTAGACAACATTTCAATCCTGTAGCTGTACCACCATTAGCAGCAACTTTGCTCCAAGCCAATCAACACCACAATCCCATTCAAACTTACATTCCACCTTCATCTGCGGCAAAATCAATAGCACCAGCTTCTCTTCCCATGACAACTGCAGTTCACCTGCAACTTCATGATGAACCAAACCCATAGCATCACCACCTGAACCCTAGACATTCATCTACACAGATTCAGTTCAATCTCACCTGCGCTTCCTTGCAACCTGCTATCACCTGCAACCACTGCACTTTCTTCTTTGCTCAACTTCTCAAGCCACTGTTAACTGCAGTTCATACACAGTCATTCTCAGATTCATAATCGACTCCATCTTATCTTTAATTTCAGTGGCAGTAGCACCACCTTCATCATCTTCTTCCCTGTCTCTGCAAGCAGCTGCAATAACACCACAGCTCTTGTTTATTTCCTTCTCAGTTCCTCCATCCTTTAGCAGCAGAATCCAATTCCACCAGGTTATCACAGATCTTCAAAATCAACTTCAAACCCCATTTGGTACCTACAATCAACAGCAGTTCTTCAACACTAATGAAGATCACATCATCTCAGGTCCTTGTTCTTGACAGAATCCCCAAATTCTCTACCATCTCCTTGTTCACTCAGCAGAAAGCAGATTCATACCAAATCTCACTGTAGCCTTGAATCTGAGACATACCCATGTTTCTAATTCATCTCACAACCCTAAATCATCCACCATTCTCGACCAAATCCAAATCTCAGAGATTCAATATTAGATTTGAACTCTTCTTCTCATCTTCACCAAACCCTAGTTTGAATTCTGCTTCAATCATTAACCCATCTTCTCTGTATTGTTCTCTCCATTAAACTCTCTTACAGCAGTCACTCGATCCCTAATCTCCCATGGTGTTCTTCTTCAGTTCATCTTCTCTGAATTCCAGCAGCTGAGCCGCTGCTTCTCATTTTCTGTTTTTTAGACGAAAAATAATTGAGAGAATTGTTTCCTCTGAATTTTGGTTTTGTGTGGGAATTGATCTGGATATAGCCACCCAAATGAACTGGATAGGGCCAGCCAAAATTATAAATGACTTGCCAGTTTCGCAGAACTGACGAGCTAATTCCTTTTTCAACTCAATTGTCAGTTGCGGGGGACTGACGGTTCATCCTTCGCCTCCCTTGCTGCATATCCTTTGTTGGCCAAGTATCACTCGCCTGTGAATTGATTTTTGCCTTTTACGCTCCAAATGTACGATTTCTCTTTCTTTTGCTCCAAATGACTCCAAAGTACCTAATAAACTCAAAAGCAAACATAAGATACATCATTTACAAGAAAAGTAGCAAAGAAAGCATAAATATAGATAAATATCAAGGTGTTTACAACACCTATCAAATTCCCCCACACTTAGACTTTGCTAGTCCTCGAGCAAATCAAAAAAACAATTATAAAACATACATACAACTCCGTCTCGTCGAGCCTACGGTCACTTTTAGCATAAATAACAAGCCTTTGAACCCCTAGGTGTCCCTAGTGGACGAGTTATAGTCTCGTGAAGGTTTACAAGAGGTTTGCCTACAAAACCTATTTTTCAAACTCCATCTACCTGTGACAAATCCATGAATGAATCCAAAATGGTTGCAAAAGGAGGTACCTTGTTATGAATCCAAATTAATATATATAAATTAAGCTCTGAAGAAAGTCGAACAAGCCACAATCTCGGAAACTAACAAACCACAATCACAAATGAATAGATAAAGAAGATGGAAATAGATATAGATGGTTGCGATGTTTACTAAAGTGACCGATGTTTCCCATATCTGTCTGAAGGTCGCTGCCAATGATGAACCTATGAATCCTATTAGATTGATCTACTGGTCTGAATTCTAATATCAACACACTGGCATATACAAGGGAATCAGCAGTCAATAAACTTAAATCTAGATCGACTCACTGGCATATACAAGAGAACCAGGAGTCGATTTTATTGCACCATAACAATTTTTTTTGACATCATGATTGGATCTTGTGGATCCAAACGCATGTTTCTTGTCAGCAGATTACATGATAGTTCCCTTGGATCCTGCACTCCACGCTTTCTTAGGAGACGGATACAGGGAGAACACACACATATTGCTTTATCCAAGTGTCAAATTTATTCTGTTTGGTCAATTGGTCGGTCTTTTTTGTTTTTTTTTTCTCTTTTTGTAGTAACTCAATCACACTATTTCATCCTAACAGCAATAACAAGTCGATGTTAGTGACCCACCAAATCACATAGATATAACATAAAGGTTGCAAAAGTAAAAACAGAAAGTGATATGGTGATATTCCGAGCTATGGTAACAACTTTCATATTATTTCTAACACTTGAATAATTTTGTCCCTTGTAGTTAATGGGTTCCTCAGCTCCTGCAACCAAAACGGTTTCATCCACATAGATTGGTAGTGTCATCCTAAAGGCACATATTTCTATGTTTTGGAGTATCATTTATGTTTTTTTTTTTTCATTTTTCATTTTTATTTTCTATTTTTTTTTTTTTTACTAAAAAGCATCAAACTCTAAAAACATATAAATGCTCCCCCACACTTAAACTTTACATTGTCCTCAATGTAAATTAACTCATCCAAAGTGAAGTTCAAGGTGGGAAATTACGCAAATAATATGCAAAAACAAAGATAAAAATACTTAAAAAATAAAAAGATAAAGGTAAAGATACAAAACCGGTGGGTTGCCTCCCACTTAGCGCTTGGTTTAAAGTCGTCAGCCCGACTATCTCCTTGCTTTCTATGACTCCTCCAGAGGGATTGCATCCACAAAATTAACTCCTTCCACCACTTCGGAAGAGAAGTTCTCATAGTATGGTTTCAACCGGTGCCCATTAACTTTAAATTCCTTGCTGTAGCTATGCTACGAATTTCGACTGCACCATGAGAAAACACATTAGTAACAATGAAAGGTCCAATCCAACGTGACCTTAATTTACCCGGAAATAATTGCAAGCGAGAATTAAACAAAAGCACTTTCTCCCAACACAAAATTTTTTCTAGAAATCATAGTATCATGAAATGCCTTCGTTTTCTCCTTGTAAATGCGTGAGCTTTCAAATGCATCATTGCGAAGCTCCTCTAGCTCTTGGAGTTGTAACTTCCTTTGCTTTCCAGCACCATCCATCTCCATATTGCATTGCTTAATAGCCCAAAACGCCTTATGCTCAATCTCCACGGGTAAGTGACAAGGTTTACCATACACAAGCCTAAAAGGAGACATCCCAATAGGTGTCTTGTATGCGGTTCTATAAGCCCACAAAGCATCATTAAGTCGCATGCTCCAATCCTTCCTTGTTGGATTCACCGTCTTCTCAAGTATGGATTTCACCTCTCGGTTGGAAACCTCGGCTTGTCCATTTGTTTGGGGATGATAAGGTGTTGCAATCTTGTGCGACACATTGTACTTCTTCAACAAGTTTTGTAAGAACCTGTTTTTGAAGTGAGAACCCCCATCGCTAATTATGGCTCTTGGAATTCCAAACCTTGCAAAAATATTAGCTTGCACAAAATCTGAAACCACTTTAGAATCATTAGTTGGGGGGTGGCCTTAGCTTCCACCCATTTAGAACATAATCAACACAAGTAAGATATAAAAATTCCCATGGGAGTTGACAAAAGGACCCATAAAATCAATACCCCATACATCGAAAACTTCAATAAATTGAATAAAAGTTTGTGGCATTTGATTTCGAGCACCTAGATTGCTTGTTCTTTGGCACCTATCACAAGTTGTACAAAATATATATGCATCCTTAAACAAGGTTGGACAATAGAAACCGCTTTCAAGCAACTTGTGAGCGGTTCTCTTACTCCCAAAATGTCCTCCGCAAGCATAAGAGTGACAAAAAGACAATATAGAATTAAATTCGCATTCGGGAATGCACCTTCTTATTACTTGGTCGCTGCAATGTTTTCACAAGTATGGATCATCCCATATGTATTGGTTTCCCAACTTCTTAAGTTTGTCCCTCTCAGCACGAGACAAGTTCTTTGGGATTTGTTTAGACACCAAGTAATTAACAATATCGGCATACCATGGTTCTCCAAAGGCAATTGAGAATAGTTGCTCATCCGGGAAGCTTTCACGCAATGGGATAACTTCTGTGTCCACATTAAGACGGCTCAAGTGATCCGCAACGGTGTTCTCAATTCCTTTCTCGTCTTTGATTTCAAGATCAAACTCTGCAAGAGTAAAATCCATCGTATGAGCCTTGGTTTCGCTTCTTTCTTCAGTAGCAAGTACCTAAGTGTTGCATGATCAGAAAAGACAACAACTTTTGTACCAATTAGATAAGAGCAAAACTCTTCCAAAGCAAACACAATGGATAACAACTCTTTTTCAGTGGTTGTGTAGTTTTGTTAGGCCTCATTTAATGTTCTAGAAGCATAGTAAATAGCATGAGGTATCTTCCCCACACGCTGCCCAAGCACTGCATCAACTGCATAGTCACTTGTATCACACATGAGCTCAAAAGGCTTGCTGCTATCCGGTGGTTTAATGATAGGGGCTGAAATCAAAAGCTCATTCAAGCGATTGAATGCCTCCACACACTTTTCATCAAAGTTAAAAACCACATCTTTTTGCAATAAATTACAAAGTGGTGACGCTATCTTGGAAAAGTCCTTGATAAACCTACGATAAAAACCTGCATGTCCAAGAAAATAGCGTATCTCCCTCACCGTAGTGGGAGGGGTTATAGCACGAATAAGGTCAATCTTAGATTTATCAACTTCCAAGCCTTTAGAAGATATTATATGGCCTAAAACTATGCCATGAGTTACCATAAAATGACACTTCTCCCAATTTAGCACAAGATTTGTTTCAACACATCATTCAAGGATTAGTGACAAATTGTTCAAGCAAAGGTCAAATGAATTACCAAAGACACTAAAGTCGTCCATGAACACTTCGATTATGTTTTCAACATATTCTGAAAAGATACTTATCATACACCTTTGAAAGGTAGCTGGAGCATTGCACAAGCCAAAAGGCATCCTTCTATAAGAAAAAGTACCGAACGGACAAGTGAAAGTAGTTTTCTCTTGATCCTCCGGTGCTATCAAAATCTGAATAACCTGAATATCCATCAACGAAGCAATAGTAAGAGTGTCCAACTAAACGTTCAAGCATTTGATCAATAAAAGATAATGGAAAATGATATTTCCTAGTGGTGGCATTCAATTTTCTATAATCAATACAAACCCTCCAACCGGTTTGCACACGAGTTGGGACAAGTTCATTATTATCATTCTCCACCACCGTCATACCTGATTTCTTTGGTACCACTTGCACCGGGCTTACCCACTTGCTATCGGACATGGGGTATATAACACCCACTTCCAAAAGATTGAGTATCTCCTTTTTCACAACTTTCATCATGGGAGGATTCAAACGACGTTGCGCTTCCTTTGTAGGCTTTGCATCGTCCTCCAAACGAATCTTATGCATACAAACGGCAGGGCTTATACCCTTGATATCAGCGATTGTCCATCCAATGGCCGTGTTGTACTTCCTTAGCACCCTTAGAAGTTTTTGCTCCTGTAATTCATTAAGCTCCTTAGAAACAATCACAGGTAACTCTTCCTTGTCACCCAAGTACAAATACTTTAAGTGACTTGGGAGAGGTTTCAATTCTAATTTTGGAGATTTAACAATAGATGGTAAAAGTTTTTCATCACTGCATGGTAAAGAAATAAAAGAGATATTATGAGTTTCCGGGCATCCTTGTTGTGAATTAATATCACCAAGGTCTTCCTTGACTTCATTACCACACTCTACACCATTATCCATGGATCTAGTTAAAACGGTTTCCAAGGCATCATCACCATTCAATTCGAACACTTGTTGTGCCAATGTATCCATAACATCAATGGAGAAACAAGAGTGGATATCACTAGGATATCTCTTCGTCTCAAAAATGTTGAAACGTATTATTTCTCCATCAAACTCCATAGTCAACGTTCCCTTGTCCACGTCAATAATGGTTTTCGCCGTTTTCATGAAGGGACGCCCAAGTAGCAATGGAAGAGACGAGTCCGGTGAACCTTCATTCATCTCTAACACGCAAAAGTCAGATGGAAATACAAGTTGATTAACCTGCACAAGAACATCCTCAACAATACCCATTGGGTAAACATTATAGTGATCGGCTAATTGCAACACAATTCCAGACTTTTTAAGAGAACCTAACTCAAGTGAATTATACATGGACACAGGCATAACATTAACGGATGCACCTAAATCCAACATAGCTTTGTTAAATGTAGTGTTACCAATTGTGGCGGGAATGTCAAAGCTACCCGGATCCTTGCATTTCAGTGGGAGTTTGTGTTGTGAGATTGGCGAAGCATTCTCCCCAACACTTAGCACTTCACTGTCTTTGAGCTTTTTCTTGTTGGTTTGGCATTTTCTTTATAGAATCTACAAGTGGTATGTTCACATGAATCTTTCTTTGAACGTCTAAAATCTCCTTTTCTAGTTCCTCCATCTTGGACTTTGCGAATCTGCGAGGGAAAGGTAAAGGAGGAACATAAGTAGAAACCGGAGTTTTAGAGTTAGGAATAGGTACCTCAGAAGTTTTGGGAGAATCCTCTTTCTTCTCCTCCAAAATAGGTTCCTTTGGTGTTTCCACCTTGCCCGAATCAGTAACTTAGGGTTGCACAAGTTGTGTACCACTTGTCAACGTAATAGCATTCACATCCCCTTTTGGGTTAATAGGTTGAGAAGGGAGTTTCCCACTATTTTGTGCCTTCAATTGGTTAAACTCAATATCCATAGAACCAACTTGAGTTTGCAACTCCTTAACCGTGCTCTCCGTCCTTTGCATAAAAGATTTCATCAACTCTTCCATACTTGACCCATGATTTTGAGGTTGTTGTTGTTGTAGTTGGTGAAATTGTTGACGCGGCTGGAATTGTTGTTGTTGAGGTTGAAATCCACTCGGATGGTTGAAATTAGGTTGTTGAACCGCTCCTTGCTTGTTCACATAGCTAAAATTGGGGTGATCTCTCCATCCCGGATTGTAAGTGTTTGAGTAGGGATCATACCGTCTTTGCTGATTTGGGAAGATCACATTAGTTTGTTCATTGGAGTCTTCATACCCTTGAGAATAACTTGGTATCACCGCGGCTGCAACTTGTTGCATCATAGCTGTCATGTTACCCATTTGTTGGCGAAGTTCCTCCACCTCGCTCACTTCATTTACTCTCCTAAGAAGCACATCTGAACCACGACTCAAGAATTGTTGGGAGTTTGCTGCCATGTTTTCAATCAATTCTCTAGCTTGTGCCACCGTTTTGCTCACTAGTGCACCACCACCCGCGACGTCAAGAAGATTCATATAGCTTGATTGGAGTCCTTCATAGAAGTATTGGATAATCATCGCGACGCTGAATTGATGGTGAGGGAAGCTTGCCACCAATCTCTTGTATCGTTCCCAACATTCGTATAAAACTTTGCTTCATCCCGCAAATCTCCTTGTGAATTTGAGTAGACTTTGATGCAGGAAAATACCTCTCTAAAAAGAGTTTCTTCAACCCATTCCATGTTGTGATACTTCTGGGAGGTAAATAACACAACCAATCCTTAGCACTATCCATCAACGAGAATCGAAAAACTTTCAACATTGCACCATCCGCTGGAAGCATGGCCGTGACAATGGTGTGGAAGTCCATAAGATGATTGTTTGGGTCTTCATTCACCATGCCATGGAACTTTGGTAATTCTCTAAGAAACCCCGACTTGATCTCAAAAGTAGAGTTTGTTTGAATACACCCTTGTTGTGTATCCAACTTGTGAAATGCCAAGTCCTTGAGTGTACGATTTGCATCACTCATTGCTGCTTCTTCTTCTTCAAAAGGTGGTTCTTGTTCAACCGGTTCCTCTTGTTCTAGAACTTCTTGTTGTAACTCTTCTTCCACTTCTAATTGTTGTTCTTCCGTTGTACCTTGACTTAGTTGGAGTATTGTGCCTCTTCGAGTGGCTATTCCGCACCTTGGATAGTTCCAATCTTTAGAAGCCAGGGATTAGGTACCTGAAAACAATTCTCGCAAACAAGTGAGATACAAGACAAGAAACAAAAAGAAAATATGGAAGCGGAAGTAATGATAAGAAACTAAAAAAAAAAAAAACTTAATAACAAGTCGTATGCCTCTCCGGCAGCGACGCCAAAGTTTGATCGGTTGTCAACCGTCAAATATAATTTCACTTTCTTACTTAACTACAATAATATAGTAAGTGGTATGAAAGAGTTCGTATCCACATAGAGGCTTTTGTTGTTATGTAATTTTCAGTTTCTAAGATAACCAAGGGGGATTTTTGTTTTAGCAAATATAATAAAATAAAGTAAAGCAAAGCAAATAGTTGGAATAATCAATAAGAAGAAGATATTGATCATGGGATAGTATCATTCACAAACATGTATTTTCATCAATGACTAGAATTGATATTTTAATCTCGCATTTATTAAAAGTCCTAGGGTAACTTGATCGCAAGAATATCCCGCTAATTCCCTAATTTCATCACAACCACATTAAAAGATGCATATGTGAATTCTTCCTGAAAAGCAACCCAGAGTGTAAAAGCACAATTAAGTTTAACTCCCTAAAAGCTTTAAGATTTATGGATTAAGACTAATCAAAGCAAACAAACGTGTAAAAGCATTAATTCGTTTTAACCAAGGTTATGATTCATATGTGACTAGTAGGATATATCACTACAAGCACTACCCACAATTATGCTACTTAAAATCAGGGACAAACAACTTTTTCGTATTGAAAACCCTAATATAGCTCTAGATATGATGGCAAATCGGATTGATTCCGGACTCAACCAATCAAACAATCAAATCATATGATAAAATAAACCATGAATCAAAAACAATAAAGTTGAGACAAAACTAATTCAAATAATCAAATAACATGCTTGAGAAATCAACTTTTATCCCATAACTGATAGACGCATTTATGTGTCTAATATATCTCAATTGTATATAGTGTTAGTGCTCGATTCTATACTTATTTGGTTATTTTATTTATTTGTAGGTGTTTTTAGAAGAATAAGGTTTTGCGGCAAAATTGGCTAAAAATATGGCATTTGGACCTCTGTAGATAGCATACCGGAAGCTCCCCAGAAGTGTACCGGAAGTACCCCAAAAATAGCTCGGAGGAACCACGAAAAAGTGCAGAAAACATCCCAGAAGAATTTCTAAAGGAACTCCTAAGTTGGATAAGGGGCACCCCATTTCACGGCATGTGCTAAAGGGACACCATAACTGGATTAGGGGGAGATCAGTTTCCTTCTCAAAATTCAAAACAGAAACTGGCGGGAAAAATGGCAGCAACGAAGAACAGTTTTGAAAGTGGAATTTGAGCGAGTTTTGAGGATATTCAATGGATGTATTTGGTACGTATGGACTCTAGAAGACATAACAGGCCTGTTGCAAGCAATTAGACCTAACCAATTGGGCTGGATAAGCCAGAAGAAGAGATCAAAGTCCAGGCAGAGAGACGTGTCCTGCTGTTCACTGTCGAAGATTTTGTGGAGATTTTGGGAGACTTTTACGCTGGATAATCATGTATTTGGTCCTTTTCAAGTCATAGGAAGAGTTTGGTGGCTATTTTATAGCTAACAGACGCGTACAAAGAAACAGAAAAGAGATTTCTCTCTCAACTGCACGTGAAGAAAAAGGGAGATAAACTCGGATTTAATCGAGTTATTTGGACCCTGTTGTGTATATAAAGGCTGTTGAGAAGTGGTATAGAGTTTTTATCAAGAGTTTGGGGTCGAGCCAGATCCAGGGGGAGCGAAGAAGAAGGAGTAGCAGCAATGTTCACCTGCTGCTGCTGCTGCTGCAATTAAAGAGCTTCAAGAAAACGAAGAACAGACTCTCCAGGAGAGTCTTATTTTCAGCAGCGTCAGCAGCAGAGAAGCGTCGTTCTTCAACAGTTCCAGCGCAGTGGATAAGTGTCGCAGTTTAGCTGCAGTTTTGTGGTATCGTTTCTTTTTGGACGTGTTTTGTGAGTCTCAGAACCACTGTTTTATAACTTTTGACTCTTTTAATCATACTTTGAGCATCAAATATATATTTTGAAAACATGATTATTATGATTAACTAAACCCCAACACTGGGATGATGGAGGAAGCCGTTCTTTACGCATATGATAATTTTATTAATTCGTTTTTTTTTTACTACTTGCACTTTTTATTAATCGATTTATGATTTTTCTTAATTGGTTGTGATATCGTATGATGATGTATGCTTGGTCGTAGTGCTTTTGATGCGTCATGCTAGTGATATACAATAAATATTCTAAAAATCTACCTTAGCAAGAATGAGAGTCCTTATGATTTGAGATATAATTGTTTCGAATAAATATATGAATTGTGTGAATGATTAATGGTGGAATCCTGAGTCCTAGTGTCTCTTGATCATGTGACAAACGTTTGTATATATTTTTATGTTTTTAAATCTTTACAAGTCCGAGCAACGAACCCTTATTTACCGCAATCGAAATACTACAACAAAATGGCACCACCGACGCGGATTTGTTTATAGATTTGTTTTTAGGTTTTTTTTTTACTATTATTTGTTCCTTTTTACGTTTCTTTTTTGTGTCTTTGATTTACAGGTTCGAAGTGGAATACTAAGGACTTGGGAACAAAAAGCTTAAATCTAAAAGCTAAAAGCTAAAAGAGAAGAAAAAAAAAGACATAAATTTTTTTTTAGGATTTAATTTTTATTATTATTATTTTTTTTTTGTATAGAGCTTTTATTTATTTTTTTTAGAATTTGTAAATAGGCTTTATTTTTCATAATTTTTGTAATTTTTGGACTTTTTATTTGGACTTTATTCTGGACTTTTGGACATTTTTTTTATTTTTATTTTTGTAACCCTACGGAAGGGTATTATTAAAAAAAATTTATATAAACTGTGTGCAGGGAAGGACGTCGATTACGATATCGTCTCGGCCCCTCGGGTTCGTACATGACATAGGAGTCGTGGCCCGAGTCGACTTCAACGGTTCATCCCCCATCTGGTACGGGAGGTAAGTCCATCGAAACACTCGCGAATATCCTGTAAGCGAGTTACTGTATTCCTTAAGGTGATTCACTGATTGAAGACGAATTTGGACTGTTTTTAATTTCCTAGTAAAGGGCAAGGCCTGGCCAAATCAAGATAAGGACTCGGATTTCATCACCGTTTCCTTCTTGCCCGCCTTAGGAAAACGAAACCTAACGCGAACCCAAGCTTAAAACTTGACTAGAACGAGACCGATAGGGTAACGCGCTTATTAGGAAAAAATTTCGAAGGATATTGGTTACTTTCTTAAGCACACCTCGAAGTTCATAATGGTTTCTGTGAGTTGAATGCGTGACTGCGCCGCCTTGTGATAGCGGTGAGGCCTTGGGTATCAAAGCTCCACTGAGCTTCCCTCGCCTCAATTCAACTTACTTTGACTCGGATTGATTCCAGAGGGGTTTGGTCAAACTGTAACGAATTCCCCTTCGAGAGATAGAAGCTAGTCTAGAAAAAATCTAAGGGAGCCATCATGATTTTTGCTAGATAAAATAGGCTTGTCGTGGTCGAGTCAGCCTTCTTTGTGCTTGTTTAGAATTCCCTTGCAGTTAAAATGTCAAACTGGTATTATAATAGCCATCGGAATGAATATAATTATCCAACTGAACAATATGGACATTATTATGACCATAGTGTGAATAATGGTTGGGAACGCCAACCTTTTGAAGGTTATGGGTCGTACCATGGTGATCCCAATTACTATCCACACGTGCATCAGTCATACGAGCAAGAAGATTATAGTACTAGTTCTTCGTCTCTAGAGGATACAATCAAACTATTGAAAAGTAGTCCTTATTATGATCCTTCAGTTCCTATTACTTCTCTAGAAGAGACTCTCAGGAATTTAGCTGAGTTATCACGTCAGTTAGTTGAATCGACGTATAAATTAGATGAGGTGAATAACATAGTTATGGACGAAAGAACTGCAACAACAACTGAATCTGTAGAAGATATCCTCAATAGATTAACTCAAAACTTAGATCCTACACTAAGGGAAATTTCTTTGGAAGAGACCCTTGAGATGATAGCTGAGTCGACATGTAGACTTGAGTTAGAGACGAACAAAAGTATTGCTCGAAATAACTTGAATTGCCAATATAGTGTATCCAATAGTACCCTTGAGAATGAAGATAGTTTTTCACATAATCAAGATAACGGGGTTATAATTGGTAACACTACTTATTTAGATAAGGTTCAATCATCTTCGTATTATTATGATGATGAGGATAGTAGTGATGAAGAATCTCAAATATGTAGGCATAGTGATCAGGAATCTAGTAATCCAATTGAGCTTTATAGTGATTATATTATTTCTACTTCAAATCCAAATAATTTTTATGATTATTCACCTATTCAAGAGGACGAGGATTTGATTAGGAATACCACCATTTTAGACGATATAGTATTTCCTTCTGATTACGAAGCCGATAGTGGTTTAGAGGAACGGGTTTATTCTGAAAATGCTGTTCTAGAGTCTATCGACTTAGAAACAATAATCTTAAATGAAGAACATAGACCCGTAGATATGAGTAAAGATGCACTACCTGATAAAAACTTAGAAGAATCAATTGACCACTTCCAAGAATCTGATGATCTATAAATTAGGGAGATTGTGACTAGTCTATCTAGAGACACTGAAAACTCTAAGTTTGGGGGTGATTATCACTTTCCTAGTGCTTTACCTTTAACTCTCAGAAAGTCCCCTCACATAGGACTTGATATCCATGCCTCAACCATCTTACAAGATTATCTTCATACTAGGTTTCCCGAACCTAATGATGTCCTGAAAAAAGTTCAGTCGTTAGAAACCCATCCTCTGGTTGATGTGGTTTGCCCAGGCTATGATACCCAGATTGACTTTGTTTTCCCACCAAATAGTTTTCTTCCAATTGTGGGAACGTATAGATTTCAAATGGGTCACTTATTAAGTTCTGAGACTAAGCCTAAGTACTTTAGGAAATTAGAATCGACACATTTGCTTCAGAATGACCACTACTCTGACTGTGGTCAACTATGTAAGTCATACCTAATTGACTTAGAGGATCCTAAATTATTTAGGTTATTTTGTGATTCCAGGTTCTTATCTGAGTTTTTCCAGACTCTAGGACCTAATAATTTGGATCCTACCTATGAGGAAATGCATCCGAGGAAAATAGTCTATTTAGACCCCTTCATAGAACCTGAACCGCAATTAGCGATAGTTATCCATAAACTAGGTAAAGGCATGCTAGTATTGTACATTTTCTTGGTTCACTGCAGTTTTCTTTTGTCATCTCTTTTTGGTTTTAAAGACCCACAGTTATTCCGGCTACTGTTATACGGTTCGAGTTGACTAAACCTTTTCTATGTCTGGCTGAAGACTTTAAACTTAGCGCTTCTTGGGAGGTAACCCAATCTCATGCAACACGGTAATATCTTTCCTTAACTCTTTTGCTTCAAATGGTAACAGTTTCTCCTTGTTCGTGCTTTTAATTTTATCTTTAAAACATTGAGGACAATGTTAGATTTAAGTTTGGGGGTATGGGAGAAACTTTTTAGTTGCAGTATGAATAAATAAACTCCAGAGCTTAGAAATTTATGCCTATTGAGGATTGCACTAACTAATCTAAGTGGATGGAAGCATTTTGGTTGTAGGAGTTGAGGAACCAATCTGATTAGATGGCAACATCTAGAAGAGTCTATTCATAAAAGCACAGAGCTCAGGTGTTAGAAATAACATGATAGTTTCACCATATCTCGTTGAGTCCTTTTCACTTCTGTTTTTATTTTTTTCATTTTAAACTATGTTTCTCTAAGTGATTAGGTGGGGCTCACGATTCAAGTTGTTACCACTGCTAGGGTGAGATAGAGTGATTGAGATACCAAAAAAAAAAAAAAAAGATTGAGACCAGACCATTAGACCAAAACGGAATAAGATTCAATAAAGTCGACCACTGGAACCCTTGTATATGCCAGTTGTGTTGACCTAGAGTTAGGGTTATTGACCACTGGTTCCCTTGTATATGCCGGTGAGTTGATACTAGTCAGACTATCTCAGTCATTTAGGATAAGTTTATTTTGGCAGTGGCCTTCAGACAGATATGAGAAACACCGTTCACCTAGTTAACATCAAAACCATCTATGTTTTTCTATATCCATCTTCTTGATCCATCCATGTGATTAGTTTTGACTCCGAATATGATGTCCATAGTGCAACTATCTGAGTAGAGCTCTGTCACTTTATATGAATTTTAGTATGCTTGAGCGCGAACTCGTGTACAACAATTGGAATTTCGCATCAGGGTACTTCTTCCTGTAGTCAATAAGTATGCCAACCAAGGAGATTCTTTAGTGCCTTCCAAGGTTCTGCGTAGATAGCTAAGGTCTGGAGTACAGGTTTTGTGGGTACACCTCTGGTAAACCCTTCCGAGACTATAACTCGGCCACTAGGGCCACCTAGGGGTTTAAAGGCTTATTGCATACGCCAAATGCAATCTACGATGCCTGCGACAGTGAGTTAAGATTTTATTTTCTATTTGATTTGCTCGGGACTATCAAATAATAAGTTTGGGGGTATTTGATAGACGCATTTATGTGTCTAATATATCTCAATTGTATATAGTGTTAGTGCTCGATTCTATACTTATTTGGTTATTTTATTTATTTGTAGGTGTTTTTAGAAGAATAAGGTTTTGCGGAAAAATTGGCTAAAAATATGGCATTTGGACCTCTGTAGATAGCATACCAGAAGCTCCCTAGAAGTGTACCGGAAGTACCCCAAAAATAGCTCGGAGGAACCACGAAAAAGTGCGGAAAACATCCCAGAAGAATTGCTAAATGCACTCCTAAGTTGGATAAGGGGCACCCCATTTCATGGCATGTGCTAAAGGGACACCATAACTGGATTAAGGGGAGGTCAGTTTCCTTCTCAAAATTCAAAACAGAAACTGGCGGGAAAAATGGCAGCAGCGAAGAACAGTTTTGAAAGTGGAATTTGAGCGAGTTTTGAGGAGATTCAATGGATGTATTTGGTGCGTATGGACTCTAAAAGACATAACAGGCCTGTTGCAAGCAATTAGACCCAACCAATTGGGATGGATAAGCCGGAAGAAGAGATCAAAGTCCAGGCAGAGAGACGTGTCCTTCTGTTCACTGTCGAAGATTTTGTGGATATTTTGGGAGACTTTTACGCTGGATAATCATGTATTTGGTCCTTTTCAAGTCATAGGAAGAGTTTGGTGGCTATTTTATAGCTAACAGACGCGTACAAAGCAACAGAAAAAAGATTTCTCTCTCAACTGCACGTAAAGAAAAAAGGAGATAAACTCGGATTTAATCGAGTTATTTGGACCCTGTTGTGTATATAAAGGCTGTTGAGAAGTGGTATAGAGTTTTTATCAAGAGTTTGGGGTCGAGCCAGAGCCAGGGGGAGCGAAGAAGAAGGAGTAGCAGCAATGTTCACCTGCTCCTGCTGCTGCCATTAAAGAGCTTCAAGAACACGAAGAACAGACTCTCCAGGACAGTCTTATTTTCAGCAGCGTCAGCAGCAGAGAAGCGTCGTTCTTCAACAGTTCCAGCGCAGTGGATAAGTGTCGCAGTTTAGCTGCAGTTTTGTGGTATCGTTTCTTTTTGGACGTGTTTTGTGAGTCTCAGAACCACTGTTTTATAACTTTTGACTCTTTTAATCATACTTTGAGCATCAAATATATATTTTGAAAACATGATTATTATGATTAACTAAACCCCACACTGGGATGATGGAGGAAGCCGTTCTTTACGCATATGATAATTATATTAATTCGTTTTTTTGACTACTTGCACTTTTTATTAATTGATTTATGATTTTTCTTAATTGGTTGTGATATCGTATGATGATGTATGCTTTGTCGTAGTGCTTTTGATGCGTCATGCTAGTGATATACAATAAATATTCTAAAAATCTACTTTGGCAAGAATGAGAGTCCTTATGATTTGAGCTATAATTGTTTCGAATAAATATATGAATTGTGTGAATGATTAATGGCGGAATCCTGAGTCCTAGTGTCTCTTGATCTTGTGACAAACGTTTGTATATATTTTTATGTTTTTAAATCTTTACAAGTCCGAACAACGAACCCTTATTTACCGCAATCGAAATATTACAACAATAACCAATAATTTTATTTAGTTACTCATAATAATAGAGTTCATCATAATCATAATCAATAAATTAAAGAAGATGAAAACAAACGAAAGCAAACCCTAAAAGAAGTTTACTACAAAGCTCCAAGTAGAGAATAATACGTGATCTCAAAAGAAGTACAAACTTTTTCTTTTTGTAGCTTTCCTCTTTCCAAAACTAGGTCTTTAAAGCCCAAAGTCCAATACAAAGATGTCCACCAAGCCCATATGTGAGGAATATCCATGTGAAAATATACCCCAAAAGTGGTCGCCGGAAAAACTGGTAAAATGGCCGAACTTCACCGGGAAAGTAGTCGGAACATAACTTTGGTAACCGGCAAAGTCCACCCGGTCACCGGTCAACGATTGAACTCGGTCTGGTCAACGGAGTCACTCAGTCAAAGTTACTGAGTCAGGGAACGAGTCAGGTGAGTTGGATTCAGAACAGTGATGTCAGCTAAGTCAGATCTGGGTCAGTGCTAATTCAGCTGACTTACAACACGTTTGTTTTTTCCTCTATATAGGTAGAGTGTTCTATATAGAGGTTTACCTCTATATCTATATAAATATCACTATATAATCTCTCTTAAAATCATGTTTGTTTGACCACTATCTAACAACTCTATATTGTGTACCCAATTTTATATATTTCTCATTTTACCCTTATAATATTCAAAAAATCCATAAATATCCATTACAACCAAAGATGTTCAAAAATTCCAAAAGGAAAAAAATGTATTAGAAGATACAACCAAAGATGTTCACTTTTTCTGAAACGGAGCGAAAGTATAACTTTTTTCTGAAACGGGGTAAAAATATCACTTTTTCTGAAACGGATCAAAAATATCACTTTATCTGAAACGGGCGAAAGTATCACTTTATCTGAAACGGGCGAAAGTATCACTTTTTCTGAAACGGAAAAAAATCACCTTTTCTGAAACAGGGCAAAAATCACTTTTTCTGAAATGGGGCAAAAACATAACTTTTTCTGAAACAGAACGAAAATATCACTTTTTCTGAAACGGGGCAAAAATTTCACTTTTTCTGAAACAAGGCAAAAATATCACTTTTTCTGAAACATGGAAAAAATCACTTTTTCTGAAACGGAGCAAAAATATCACTTTTTCAGAAACGGCGCGAAAGTATCACTTTTTCTGAAGCATGCGAAAGTATCACTTTTTCTGAAACAGGGCGAAAATATCACTTTTTCTGAAACGGCGTGAAAGTATCACTTTTTCTGAAACGGGGGAAGTATCACTTTTTCTGAAACGGGGCTAAAGTGTCACTTTTTCTGCAACGGAGCAAAATATCACTTTTTTCTGAAACAGCGCGAAAATATCCCTTTTTCTGAAACGGGCGAAAGTATCACTTTTCTTGAAACATGTAAAATTTTAGATTTTAAATTAAGGAATTATTTTTGGACATTATAAGTTTGTTCGAGGATATATTAGTCATTTGAAGGTTTAATAGAGGTAGAGGCTCAAAGATAACACCTCATTGGTGCTATTTGATTTCCTCTATATAGATAGAGATTTGCCTCTATCTTTGTAGAGGTAGTGGAAAAAACAAACACCAAATAAATGGGACCCACCACTATATAGAGGCTAATAGAGGTTAGCCTCTACATAGAGGAAAAAACAAACATGATGTTAGTTCTAGGACAAAGCCACTGCAAAGGTCTAAGCTTCTGCTGCACAATCATTGCTTGTCACAGCTTCTGCTTCAGCCACGATGGCTCTATATTACCTCCACCAAAACAAAGACATCACCAACACAATCTTAAATGAAACCATTCATTCCTGCACCTCAGCTCAGAGCAATAGCAACACCTCTGCTTGAATGCAATCATTTCAACCACCAACTTCAGTCCAGTTCAACCCACATTCGCAACACAATTTACCAGCTTTACTTCCTAATCTGCAGTGTGACATCTCAGGCAACCTGTAACACAGCCAGTGCAATTCATGGCTGCGACTTCGTATCTTCTCATCTCAATTGCACAATCACTGCCTCGCTGCAACCACCACTCTGTAATACAAATTCCATGCCTGCAATATTCAACCTGAGTTGAACCCAAAAACATTCTCATTTGGGTTTCAAGTCCTCCAACAACAGCTAAAGTATCAGCTGAACTTCATTCTTATTCTTGTTGAGAGCCACCTGAAATCAGCTCCACAATCTTCCATGAGTCCATTGTATACAACGTGGCACAAGCTCCAATTCTTTCTTTAAACTCAACAAAACTCAAGATTGCAACCTTGCAATTTCTTTCCACATGAACTAGCAACAATCTCCATTTCATTCACAACTTCCCTGTAAACAATGGCAGCAGCATCCCACCTGCAACTGCACCCTTCTCCGCATTACAGCTCCAATCTCAGTACAACCAGCATCACATCAACACCAATGACATCACCAACTAGACCACAAACCCAGTGCAACCTAAACTACGGATTCAAACTACAAACAACATAACTAGCTGCCTGCAATCATCATTTCCAGTCCACTGCAAACCACCAATTCATCTCTGCCTAGCCATTGCACCTGTAACCTAAACATTCATCTAGACAACATTTCAATCCTGTAGCTGTACCACCATTAGCAGCAACTTTGCTCCAAGCCAATCAACACCACAATCCCATTCAAACTTACATTCCACCTTCATCTGCGGCAAAATCAATAGCACCAGCTTCTCTTCCCATGACAACTGCAGTTCACCTGCAACTTCATGATGAACCAAACCCATAGCATCACCACCTGAACCCTAGACATTCATCTACACAGATTCAGTTCAATCTCACCTGCGCTTCCTTCCGACCTGCTATCACCTGCAACCACTGCACTTTCTTCTTTGCTCAACTTCTCAAGCCACTGTTAACTGCAGTTCATACACAGTCATTCTCAGATTCATAATCGACTCCATCTTATCTTTAATTTCAGTGGCAGTAGCACCACCTTCATCATCTTCTTCCCTGTCTCTGCAAGCAGCTGCAATAACACCACAGCTCTTGTTTATTTCCTTCTCAGTTCCTCCATCCTTTAGCAGCAGAATCCATTTCCACCAGGTTATCACAGATCTTCAAAATCAACTTCAAACCCCATTTGGTACCTACAATCAACAGAAGTTCTTCAACACTAATGAAGATCACATCATCTCAGGTCCTTGTTCTTGACAGAATCCCCAAATTCTCTACCATCTCCTTGTTCACTCAGCAGAAAGCAGATTCATACCAAATCTCACTGTAGCCTTGAATCTGAGACATACCCATGTTTCTAATTCATCTCACAACCCTAAATCATCCACCATTCTCGACCAAATCCAAATCTCAGAGATTCAATATCAGATTTGAACTCTTCTTCTCATCTTCACCAAACCCTAGTTTGAATTCTGCTTCAATCATTAACCCATCTTCTCTGTATTGTTCTCTCCATTAAACTCTCTTACAGCAGTCACTCGATCCCTAATCTCCCATGGTGTTCTTCTTCAGTTCATCTTCTCTGAATTCCAGCAGCTGAGCCGCTGCTTCTCATTTTCTGTTTTTTAGACGAAAAATAATTGAGAGAATTGTTTCCTCTGAATTTTTGGTTTTGTGTGGGAATTGATCTGGATATAGCCACCCAAATGAACTGGATAGGGGCCAGCCAAAATTATAAATGACTTGCCAGTTTCGCAGAACTGACGAGCTAATTCCTTTTTCAACTCAATTGTCAGTTGCGGGGGACTGACGGTTCATCCTTCGCCTCCCTTGCTGCATATCCTTTGTTGGCCAAGTATCACTCGCCTGTGAATTGATTTTTGCCTTTTACGCTCCAAATGTACGATTTTTCTTTCTTTTGCTCCAAATGACTCCAAAGTACCTAATAAACTCAAAAGCAAACATAAGATACATCATTTACAAGAAAAGTAGCAAAGAAAGCATAAAGTATAGATAAATATCAAGGTGTTTACAACACCTATCAAATTCCTCCACACTTAGACTTTGCTAGTCCTCGAGAAAATCAAACAAAACAATTATAAAACATACATACAACTCCGTCTCGTCGAGCCTACGGTCACTTTTAGCATAAATAACAAGCCTTTGAACCCCTAGGTGTCCCTAGTGGACGGGTTATAGTCTCGTGAAGGTTTACAAGAGGTTTGCCTACAAAACCTATTTTTCAAACTCCATCTACCTGTGACAAATCGATGAATGAATCCAAAATGGTTGCAAAAGGAGGTACCTTGTTATGAATCCAAATTAATATATATAAATTAAGCTCTGAAGAAAGTCGACAAGCCACAATCTCGGAAACTAACAAACCACAATCACAAATGAATAGATAAAGAAGATGGAAATAGATATAGATGGTTGCTATGTTTACTAAAGTGATCGATGTTTCCCATATCTGTCTGAAGGTCGCTGCCAATGATGAACCTATGAATCCTATTGGATTGAGGTACTGGTATGAATTATAATATCAACACACTGACATATACAAGGGAACCAGCAGTCAATAAACTTAAATCTAGATCGACTCACTGGCATATACAAGGGAACCAGGAACCGATTTTATTGTACCATAACAAAAAAAAAAAATTCTTTTTTGGCATCATGATTGGATCTTGTGGATCCAAGCGCATGTTTCTTGTCAGCAGATTACATGATAGTTCCCTTGGATCCTGCACTCCACGCTTGCTTAGGGGACGGAGACAGGGAGAACACACACATATTGCTTTATCCAAGTGTCAAATTTATTCCGTTTGGTCAATTGGTCGGTCTTTTTTTTTATTTCTTTTTTCTCTTTTTGCAGTAACTCAATCATACTATTTCATCCTAACAGCAATAACAAGTCGATGTTAGTGACCCACCAAATCACATAGATAAAACATAAAGGTTGCAAAAGTAAAAACATAAATTGATATGGTGATATTCCGAGCTATGGTAACAACTTTCATATTATTTCTAACACTTGAATAATTTTGTCCCTTCTAGTTAATGGGTTCCTCAACTCCCGCAACCAAAACGGTTTCATCCACATAGATTGGTGGTGTCATCCTAAAGTCACACATTTCTATGTTTTGGAGTATCATTTTTGTTTTTGTTGTTTTGTTTTCATTTTTCATTTTTCAGTTTTCTATTTATTTATTTATTTTTTACTAAAAAACATCAAACTCTAAAACATATAAATGCTCCCCCACACTTAAACTTTACATTGTCCTCAATGTAAATTAACTCATCCAAAGTGAAGTTCAAGGTGGGAAATTACGCAAATAATATGCAAAAACAAAGATAAAAATACTTAAAAAATAAAAAAGATGAAGGTAAAGATACAAAACCGGTGGGTTGCCTCCCACTTAGCGCTTGGTTTAAAGTCGTCATCCCGACTATCTCCTTGCTTTCTATGACTCCTCCAGAGGGATTGCATCCACAAAATTAACTCCTTCTACCACTTCGGAAGAGAAGTTCTCATAGTATGGTTTCAACCGGTACCCATTAACTTTAAATTCCTTGCCTGTAGCTATGCTACGAATTTCGACTGCACCATGAGAAAACACATTAGTAACAATGAAAGGTCTAATCCAACGTGACCTTAATTTACCCCGAAATAATTGCAAGCGAGAATTAAACAAAAGCACTTTCTTCCCAACACAAAATTGTTTTCTAGAAATCATAGTATCATGAAATGCCTTCGTTTTCTCCTTGTAAATGCGTGAGCTTTCAAATGCATCATTGCGAAGCTCCTCTAGCTCTTGGAGTTGTAACTTCCTTTGCTTTCCAGCACCATCCATCTCCATATTGCATTGCTTAATAGCCCAAAACGCCTTATGCTCAATCTCCACGGGTAAGTGACAAGGTTTACCATACATAAGCCTAAAAGGAGACATCCCAATAGGTGTCTTGTATGCGGTTCTATAAGCCCACAAAGCATCATTAAGTCGTATGCTCCAATCCTTCCTTGTTGGATTCACCGTCTTCTCAAGTATGGATTTCACCTCTCGGTTGGAAACCTCGGCTTGTCTATTTGTTTGGGGATGATAAGGTGTTGCAATATAAACCCATTTCATCAACCTAACGACTAGAATAAAGACTTTTTTATGGAAAAATTAGGGGAGACCAGAAAAAAATAATATTCTCATTGTCAGGTCCACGATTAATTTTGGGTACCGTGAGACCCATAATTATTTTCGTGACACCCATAAAATGTATGCATGACGGATTATGCATCCGCATGACAGGTTATGCATCAGGGGTATAATTGACAACGCAACTTGGAAATAACATATCTAAAAATCCGCGCTTTAAAATTTTACAAATTTTATATCGTTGGAAATATTTTTAAAAGAGTTGCGCAACGAGTACAAACAAGAATATCAAATTTTTGCTTTTCACGAAAAAATCGGAGGTGATCATCATTTTAGGAAAATTTTTCGAAAACTTGATACATAACCATTATGCAGCCACCAAAAAAGATGCATAACACATTCTGCAGACGCATAACGAATTATGCAACCATTTTTTCCATTGCATAACAAATTATGCATTTGGATAACAAAGTTATGCATCTATAACAAGTTATGTAACCATTGTTTTGGTTGATTTTAGTGCGTACATAAAAAATTTGATGCATAATGCAGTATGCATCTATATTTACGGATGCATATCAGGTTATGCATCTATTTTCTCGATGCATAAAAGATTATGCAACAATTTTCTCGATGCATAATGCATTATGCAGTCATATTTTCGGATGCATAACATGTTATGTAGATATTATTGTAGGTGCATGACAAGTTATGCAGCCTTATTTTTTGTTGGTTTCAATACTAAGAAAAAAGTACCTGCATAACGTGTTATGCAACCGTTTTCTGGACTACATAACAAGTTATGCAAAAATAAAATAAAATTGCAGAACGTGTTATGCAACCAATTTCGAGAATGCATAACAAGTTATGCAACAAATTTTGTAGATGCATAACGTGTTATTCTCGGCACCATCATTTCATCTTATAACCAGTACCACCAATTCTTCTTCCAGGCAACGGCTCACAATAGCAACACCAACTCCCATTGCAACTCAACTCAGACACTGTCACAGCCAAACTCAGTCTATCACCTGCAATTCCATTAAACCTGGAATGTTTATTACTATATATCAAAAAATACGTTTACAAAAATGTTGCTTTTACAAACTATTTAACTTGGCTAATGTAATATCATTTATGCTTGAAAACACCGCTAGAAGAGGACAACGAAATGATTCCAAGTACTGCTCCACCGAGGAGAAGGTTTTAGGAATTCTATGTACCTAATAAGTAATAAACAAACATTTTTGATCAGCCAAATAGCAGCTGTTAAACGTAGAGTTACACCATGCTAGTACAAATAGCAGATTCTGCTCAAAGATAGTTAGATAGATCAACTCACCGAATGCAAATAGATTAGTTAAAATGCCTGATCTTCTCTCCATAGAAGTGCTCATCTAATACATCATTGAGAGTCCAAGAGAAGACAGTACATATCAAACTCTCCTTTTTAATAGATTCTTCTTTGCTAGAGCAAGATGAATCGGAAGCCATTTCTTGCATAGCCATTTGATTCATTTCATTCCTCGATTTGGTTACTGCATACACACGACATAACATCAAACCACTAAAATGAAAAGCATAAACAAAGAGGGCTCAATAAGGTGAAGCTTTTCCAAAAGATCCATATGTCCTCTCATTTTGTTAAGGAAGCGTCGGCTCAATGAGAGTCTTGTCTTGTTCTTCTTCTTCATCTTATTGGAATTACAGAAGATCTAGCTCTTTCTGATCCCTTTGCTAGCACAGATCTTTCTACGTGCTTCATTAAACAAGTTGCAAAAATGAAAAGTCGCTGCCATCGATTGCAGCCAACACAAACTATTCCCACCATCGTCGGCAGCCTTGAACTGGATCTGGAAACTCCAGTTCAATACAAACAAAAAAAAACCATTTCAATCGCTCTTGTCAAGAACAATTGAAGCAATTGGCCGGAATCCCAACCAACACCACTGGCTCAATTGAAATTTCCCATAACGCCATTCCATTACAGAACCCATCTCAAATATCATGCAATCATTACCTGCTGCTATCTTCATTTATATCTACAACACCAATTTTCCGATCCTTCAAAATTCCGGCCACTAATCCTCAAATTCATAGCACAACAAATCAATTCAGCCAACATGGTGCGTCCAATCATCACCAAAAATCCATTGTTGTTGCTGTTAAATTCCGTCAATGAAGTACCCATTCGTTCTCATGCCTTCTAACATCTTCTTCAATCAAACACAACACCAGATCGGTTGTTTCCGTTAAATTTTGTGTGATATTTGGAACCGAAGTTCCCACATCTAGAAAGCTAAAAACAAAAAAAAAAAACTCGTCAAATCACAAGAAAACTATGAGATATAAAAACCTTGAGATAATAAGTTCATGGAATCAAACCTTGAGACATTCATCACAAACATCAACATCATCTTCTTCTTCTCCTGGAACTCAAACAAACACAACACCATCACCTTCGTCTCCAACTAATCAATTTAACAAGCTTCCTAAGATCAACTCACAAGATTTAACTCAATTCTATGAACTGAATTCGGCGGAGTAAGAACAAAAGAAGAAGAAGATAAGAAGAACGAAGAGAGAAAACAAAATTTCATAATTATGGGTTTGAGAATAATTTTTTCCCAAAAATGAGTGCGCGCCTTCAGTTTTCTGACCGTGGATTTCTCAGTAGAAAAATGTGTGAGAATGGGTCTCACTGTAGTTTTCACCTTTTTTATTGAATATATATACACGGTCCGCGAGATAACGTCGTTCTGGGACATGTTGCACCTATGTCCAGTCCACTATGCCGACCAAAAAAAGTGCCCGCATTTCATCTAAACCCATCAAAATTGGCAGAGCCAACTGCAGCACAGTTCCAAGCCCGCATTTTAGAAACCTTGAAAAGCCCGTACAGTTCCAAGGATAAAATAGTCTTTATGATAACCTAGGGTTTAGTTTTATTAGGGTTTCGTAGAACGATAAAATCATCGCTTTGTATTGTATAAAATCAAACGCAGAAACAAGCCCTTAAATCACCCGCTGCAACTTCACTCTCTTCTTCAGATCGATTTGTCTGCTGGTTAAGTCCTTTTTTTCCCTTCAATATACGTTTAGATTTTTTATTGTTTTTTCTTTGTTCCTTCCAGTTATCAAATTCAAGGAGGTTTTTTTGAATCAATAGAACAGCATGCAATCAAATGTGTTATGAAATTCAAACACTCCTAACACTGAATCAGTGGCGTTTAAAGGTCTAATGTGTCAAAATAAATCCATAGATTAGACTTACGTACGCCTCTACAATATTTTCACATTCTTCTTCTTTGTTTTTGATTTGGTCGATTCGTGGGCAGTGATGACTGACTAAACGTTTCTCGATACTGATACTTGAATTACCATATTCAGTGACCAAAAATCTTTTGATGACCTTATTTGTGCGTGTCTGAGCCTTCTTGATTTTCTTTTTTCTGATTTAGATTTGATCTTACTGAAATTAGATTTGGTGCTATGATTATAAAAATTCCTCGTACTGAATTGCCAATGGCATGACAGACTATATCTACCCATAGAATATGAGCACTATTTCTTTATCAATGTCTTATCATAAGTCGCTCTGAATTGATTTTACCTCTTTTTTTGGGTTTTTTATATTTCTGATTAAGTTGAAGATTTCATGAGACTTGGGGTTGCGATGATTATAAAAATTCCTCGTACAGAATGCTAAATTGCATGATAGACTCAATCTACCCATAGAATATGAGCTTCCCCTGTTCAATCTTTTGTTATTTATTTGTTTCGTTTTTCTTATATATGTTTGCTGCCTTTTGGAAAGGAAAAAAAGTGTGCAAGAATGATTTCTTGACTGTGTTTGCAACCTTTTTTTAGGACTGAGAATACTAGATGCTGTTTAGTTAATTATGTGCCGTTGGATGAGAATTTAATCGGAATCATAATATGTCGATTCAACAAATCAGACTACAATTATCTGATCAACGGCTGAAGAAAATAAAATGAAACTGTGTGGTTATTATGGTTTGCTCTTACTACCTTGATGAGACTTTGCTGAGACTTATTCAGACATTACTGAATGATTCTTCATTCAGGTAGCTTCAATGAGCCATTTTAATGTAGAAAATTTTACTCAAACTGAGAGCATCCTCTTGAATCTAAGATTGTAGCGACATAGCGTGAGAACACCTCCTTACGGTTGTGATATTAATTTTGCTGCAAAGTATTATGGTCTGTGTATTGGAGTTGTGCCCGGTGTTCTGCAGTGTATTTTTGACAACTCTTTTGATGTTTAAACCAGAAACAAAACTTGCTGGAAGTGCATAAAAACTGATTTGAATTGCAGTTTTTAATAAAAATTCAAAAATTCCCCCAAACAGAATTTGAGATGGTCAGAGAAACCACAATCATAACTTGGGTGCAGGTAAGATGCATATAACAGTTTATTTAGGTTGTTTTAGTACCCGTAATAACTATGCGTTCATGTATGCTGAAGAATCCATTCACTTTTACACGTTACAGAAGTAACAGAACACAAATGATTGTTTTGTGTTTGTTTGAAAATTGAGTTAGGAGGACGAATCCAAGTGATGAAAAGATAACTGCAACAATATGAATTGGAATTTAGATTCCGTGATTCTTAGTATTTAAGTCTCTGATGGTTCTTCCTTTATTTTCATTCAATCTTAATTTATTTATTTTTTGTAATTTTTTTCTTCTTTTAGTCAACTTATGATCTGAGGCTGAGATGATGAGCAATATATTGGTCCGTGTTTCTGAACAAACAATGTCGATAAACCATAACCACTTCAGATCTTCCTTAGAAAAAGTAACAGATAAACCATGTAAAGCTGTTCCGCAATGCAATGGTCGTGTATCTCAACACCCAAGGTTTACCGTTTCATACCTGAGAGACATTTGCCACAATTGGCATTACTTAGCAATTGGGGTAATGAAGAAAGGGATTTTTGTATATCATCCCCTTGGTTAGAGAAAATGCTTTTGCAATCTGAAGTGCCTTCTCTCGCAGTTTTTGTCCCGTTGGTTCGTCCATCACAATCCTCATTGCTTTTGCCACTGCATCTCTAGCAAAAGGAGCGCCTTCATTTCTTTCAACTTCATGACCAAGTCCTTTTTCAACTAGGAAACCTAGTATTTATTCCTTGGTCAAGGATCATTGGCATTAGGATCTGGCAATGTCCATAGAAGAGATTCTCTGAAATAGAACTCGATCCAGCGTGACCCAAACTCCATCCAATTGCCATCTACTTGAGAGATCCATCCAAAGCACATAAAACCTCTACCTCTGATTCCCTTCTGGTTTCCTAAGTACCCACAAGAACGGTAACTCGGAAGATTCCAATCCAAATGCTAGTACATGAATTTCTTCAATACTCATTTTGTACTCACTTCCAAATGACACATAAACAACGGTTTTTGGTTGTTGTTTGTCCAGCCAATGAAACATTTCAGAGTTGCTAGAATCACCAGAGATGCTCCTAACTGATGAATCCTGCACATGAGGTGGTAGTAAACCAATAGATAGAACTGGTTTTTGGTAGAGATCCTTGAGGAGGTTCACATAATCTCCATAAAGTTCTGTACAACTTTTGAGTAAAACGAAATTACAGCCTTCAACAACTTTTACTAGCCTGTCACCTGTAGATAGTCCAGTTGCATCTTTAGTGTTCAAAGCTTCATTCATACCGACAGCTTCATGGTATCGACATGCAACACGGGAAGGAAAAGGTATCCTTTCCGGTACTGAAGTTAAATACTCCGGCGTGCGTTCCATATTTGATTCTTTACATTGCCAAGGTGGTCCAACAAATGCAAGCGATGGTGCATAATACACACTGAAAAATGCAGTAGGAACATCGATTTTAGCTCCTACGTCCGGTATCCAGCAGTTGATAAGATCGAATATTATCAAATCTGGTTTGATCTGGTTTAAAAGCGTCTCGATCGGCGCCTGTAATAGATCATAGGCTATCTTAAGATCCTGGGTTTGCTGCCCATCTTTCAAATCAACAGTTGCTTCACAACCCGCAGGCAAGTTATCAACTGAAGGCAAATCAATCGATATGAGTTCATACGAGCCCTCAAACTTGGTGGATGGATTGGTGGTAGTCTTTTGATAGTACTTGGGGTGGATATGAAAGATATCTGAATATCACCATTTGAGGCTAAACTCTTTGATAACTCTAGAAATGGTATAATATGACCAAATGCTAACCATGGAAACAACAGCACTATGGTAAATTGTAATCGGCGGCTTAATAACAGAAGCGCGGATGAAGGTAATACGCGGACGGTTGTATTCATATATAATACTATAAAGCTTAAATTTAACAACATAATAATGTATATAATAGTATAAAGTTTAAAATATCAATATAATAATCTTTAAACTACTGTTAGGAGTCGGAACAAACTGATAGTATTTGATAAAGTTGTAATGGCGTTTCTTCTTTACACGCTGGCGAACAGTGTTTGGGCGCGCGTTTCTGGCTCAAACCCAACGAGTGCCACGATCGCCCGACCTTCAATTAAGCATATGCCTGTTTTTCCGTCTCGCTCAACAAATTTGTTGGTTTGTTCATCTCTTTATTGGAGTTGATGTGATATTACTGAACTATGCTCTTAGATCCAATGAATAGAATGGAACAACCATTCTTCGGACTTAAAATATTATTTACAAACAATTTAGTTATTTGTAGTTTGCTCTTACTATCTTAAGGTATGCACAGACGTTATGGAATGACGATTGGATGAATACACCAGATCAAGGACGTACCCAGAAATGTTACTTTGTGTTTTATTTTTTTAAGTAGAGACCAGAAATATTATTTGGGTAGGACTAGAAGATTGTTTTCTAAGGATGAATCGTATAATTAGTATATAATTGGAATTTATGTATAAAATATTAGATGCGTAGATAAATAAAAAATGAAATAAAGAAAATCTATTGAAAAAGGTGGTTGGAGAAAGAAATTTAAGGTCCATGAAAGAAATGTGAGAAAATAAATAAATCATGTTTTAAACAAAATATTAAGTTTAACTCTAATATATGAGCTAAAAATTATTTGTGCTAAAATTTGCATCGGTTAGATATAATCGGTGGGCGAGGCACAATTCTTTAAGAAAAAATCCATATCATAAAATTGTTGGACCAAAATCCATATTAGATTTATAAAATTCTAAAACAGGTAAATGTTTCGAACTACCACCTAGTTCCACTAAGAGGTATTGCTGGTGGATTATGTCTTATTTGGAAGAATAACGTTAATATTAGAATAAAATATGACTATAATTATATAAATTCCACTATCATTAATCATTTTAATGACAATAGTTGGATTCTCACATGTTTCTATGGGAGTCCATATAGAAAATTAAAACTGGATTTTTGGAAAATCATAAAAGATATAGCAATAACAATGGATAAACCTTGGATAATCATAGGAGACTTGAATGTGGTTCCAAACGAAGAAGAAAAGAACAATATTTTTTCTTTCAAGGAAAATGGGGCTAAAATCTTTAATAATTTGATAAACAAATGTGGTTTAATGGACTTGAGTTTCTCAAAGGATACATGTTTACCTGGAATAATCATATGATTGATAGTCATCATAACACAGAGAAAAGGTTAGACAGAGCTCTAGTAAACTCTAAATGGAAATATAAAATTCTTGAATTCTAACAGAAAACATCTTGGACCTCTTACTTTTGATCATGTGCCAATCAAACCCAATACTTATAACCACTGGAATGATGGGGCTATCTCATTTAAATATTTTGGGGAATGGATCAAACATGAAAAGTGCAAACCTCTCATAACTAAACTTTGGAAAAAACATGTCAAGGGTTCTCCAGCACATAAAGTTAATAAAAAACTAGCAAATGTAAGACATATATTGAAACTGTGGAATAGATCTAGCTTCGAGAACATCTAGAATAATATTGATAGTCATAAAAAAGACCCGGAAAGAACTAATGATAAGCCTAACTATGCTAATAAGTCAACTGACCTTGTTAATCTCATATAAGATCTAACAACTTGGTACGCCATAAAAGAGAAATTTTGGAAGGATAAAAGCAGAGACCAAAATCTAACTCTAGGTGATAGAAATACTATGTATTTTCATGATAAAGCGAAACAAAGATTTAGGAGAAATAGAATCGAAATCCTTAAGAATGATAAGAATGAATGTTTAGATAATAATAAGGAAATCGCAGATTGTGTAACTGGCCACTTTCAAAACGTTGCTACCACTGTTAATCCCACTATTGACCAAAGCATGATATACCTCATTCTTAGTAGCATAAATGATTTGGATAACGAAATGTTCTGTTGTACTCCCTCGGAAACTTAAATAAAAAACATTCTATTTTCAATGGAACCTGATAAAAGTTAAATCCCGGATGGTTTCTGGCCTAATTTTTTCCAACAAAAATGGGAAACCCTAGGGCTTGACTTGATCAACATGGATCAAAATTTATTCATATCTGAAAATCACATTAAGGAAATGAATGCCCCATTCATCTCTTTAATCCCAAAACTCTTAACCCCACTACTCCTGTCGAGTTTCGGCCAATAGCCCTTGCCAACACGTCGTACAAAATAATATCGAAACTAATAGCAAGAAGAATGAAAGGTGTTTTGGGAAAAATTATTTCACCATATATCAATCTTCCTTCATTCCTAAATGGAAAATCTCTCAAAATAGTACGATTACGCATGAAATCATTCGCAAGATGAAGAACTCGAATTTATGATATTAATAAAATCTTTCGACATAGTCGAATGAGACTTCCCGATACAATTATGACTAAAATAGGATTCAATAACAAATGGTGTAAACTTGTGTACCAATGTGTTTCAACAACTTCTCTTTCTGTTTTACTAAACGGGTCCCCCACTAAGTTCTTTAAACCTACCAGAGCTTTGAGACAGGGAAATCCAATGTCTTCATATTTCTTTCTTTTTTGTGCGGAAGCGCTTTCTAGATCAATAATGCATGCTGAAACACATGACTAATAAAATGTATCAAAATAGTTCACCAAGCTCCCTCTATAAGCCACTTATAGTTTGCTGACAAATGTCTATTATTTTTTTTTAAAATAAATGAAAAAACTTGTCATAACTTAGTCAACCTGTTCAAGAACTTTGGTTTAGCTTCATGGCGACTTATTAATCTAAGTAAATCGGGTGTCTTCTTTATCCCCAAAACTGAAACAAGCATAAGGAACGGAGAAATCTAGGAGTTACGGCTATACTTTTAAAATATAAGTACTTGGGATCTCCATTATTTCAAATAGATCAAAGATTGAATGTTGCGAACCATTGGTTGAAAAAAATAAAAAACTAGACTGGCTAGTTGGAAAGGAATTGACTTAAATAATGCTGGTAAGACTGTAATGATCAAGAACATAACTACACTTTATATTTTTACCAAATGAATTGCTTTAAGTTACCAGTAAAGACATGTAATAAACTAACAAAGTTGCAGAGAGATTATTGGGGGAGAAAGGACGAAAACAGGCTAAATGACAAAGGTAAGAAGGGTGTTTGCTTAAAAAACTGGGATTCTATTAGTAGATCTCTTGAGAAATAGGAGCTAGGGATGAAACATGTGTAGAACTTTAATTTAGCTATGATTGCTTATATGGGATGGAGATGTCAAGAGAATCCTGATTCTCTTTGTGCCTCCGTTCTCAAATCAAAATATTACCCAAATAATGATATTCTTCATATAAATAATACCGCTAATAGAAATGATAGTTGGATTTGGAAAGGCCTGTTAAATGGCATCAGTCAAATCAAAAAAATATTGTTTCTAGGAAGTTGGGAATGACTCTAGTATTGACATTTGGGATGATTTCTGGATCTCAGAAACAGAGCCACCACTTTGGAAACCAGAACACCAATCCAGGGACTAAATAAGGTTGGGATTTGTTCACTCCTTATAAAACCTAGGATATTGAAAAATTGGTAAACTGTTTTAATAGTCAAACTGTAGAGAAAGTTAGAAATATAAGAATTTTTGCAGATGACAAAGCAAATATACCTCACCAGACTCTAAACAAAAAAGATACATTCACTGTGAACTATTTATATAGTCATATAAACTGTAATGGTACCACAAACAACAACTAGAAAAAGATTTGGCAGATGGAAACATCAACATCTATTCAGAATTTTATTTGTAAAGCTACTCACGCCATATTTCCCAATAGTACGAGGATGACAACTATTATCCCAAATATAAACACCAAGTGCAATTTATGTAATGATGGTCAAGAAATACTCACCCAATTTTTTTTGCAATGTAATTATGCTCAGCAAGTTTGGATGCATTTTAACTGTGACATGCAATATGTTACAAATGGAACGGAAAATTTTCATGATTGGTTAAACAACTGTTTTAAAAATCCTTATATAGGAGCATATGATATAGATTGACAGGTCTTGTGCAGTGTTATCATTTGGCATATATATGGGAGGCCAGGTGTGACATTACCTTCCAAAAGAAAAGCCAAAATAGTGCCAGTACTGCAAACAACATAATTAAATTCATCAATGAATATAAGTCTGTAAATCAAACATGTTATAGTGTTATGCAATCACTGTATTACAAACCTAAGAATGATGAGGGGCTTAAGGTCACTAGTGATCAGTTGGATGAGTCGGAAGAATCCATGAACCTGAAAATTAATACTTCACTAACAATGATGATTTTTTTAGCTAAGGCTATAATTGGTCTAACTTTATTTGATCATATAGGGAGAATTAAAGAAGCTAGAGGACTGCACGCAGATTGTACTACCATTGATGAGATAGAAAAGGTTGGAGCGGATGCGGCTTTCTGATGAGCAACATAATGGAGTGGACACATCATCTCTTTCAGAAACGGCTCTCGGCCAACTTTATTGATGCTAATAGGAAAGTATGCGAAAGCTAGACAACAAAGATACAAGATCAATGCAGAATTTAGCAACAACACCAAATTTGATATAAATTTCATAGCTAAGGACTTTAGTTTAGTTATGCGATCTTAAATTATATGGGCAGCTAAGATATCTGTGTTTTGTAACAAATATGCTATTAAGCACAACTGGTTAGACCAGAGCCTATAGGCTATTTTCATTTTTTTAAACATTCAAAATTGGAATGAAGATGTAATGATTTACCGTAACTCCCCATGAGAAAGATACAATTCTTATCTGTCAATACAATGAGGTTATCCTCTTTTTCCATAAAAATAAACAAAAAACCTAGGAATGGGCTATAGCCTCGGTTAGCCACTTTCTAAGTCCGTCCCTGCTAATATACCAACGAAAAAACGTTATTTGATATATACTTCTGCAACTCAAATTGACATTAAAATTGACAGAGATTTAAAATTTAACAGGATTACTAGTAATTAAAAAAAAAAATTACCCTTCGAAGATGTTCTTGATAAATACCAGAAATAATTCCATGCTCACCATATTTAATCGCATGAACCAATGCATCGAATGAGAATGGTCTCGATGAAGAAGAATCTGATTGAAAATAATAATTTAAAAACCTAATAAACATTTTTCCTTGGCGAGTTCGCTGTTTTTAGATTTGTCACTCGCCCCAACCATGATTAACGGTTTCAGGTCCTTTGAGATATACATAAAAGATCATTACACGAATTCCCATGTTCCACAGTTACCTTTTGGAACTTTCGATCAGATTATGTGGGTCCAAGACATTTGCCAGTTAACCAGGGTTGTGGCTGTTTGTATTAAGACAAGATAAATGTGGTGGATCTTTTGCTTGAACTTAAGTATTATATCTAACGGTTTTGCGATCGCTAGCTTATAAAGCTATTATGCACCTTCTCACGAGATAACACATCCCCTTATATTCCCGGGGTCTGGTTTTAATTGGCTGGTTTCTTACTTATGTGGATGTGGCCTGTTCATAAGTATGTCGTATGTATTTTCTTCTCCTTTCTCTTAATGAAACCTCAATTTCATCTTCTACTATCACTACTCAGCACAAAAGGTGAATGGATACCCAGTATCTTGATTATATAATAGATGCAAACATTAGAAAAATGAAGGGGTATGACAAAGGATCAATAGGAAAACACATATTTATCTGGAAGAATCTCACATTTCATGAAAATATCAAGAGTGAATGTTGGAAAGATGAAAGAGTTGTGTTGAACAAACCTAACATTTTTGAAGTTACTACTTGGTGATCCTCGTGGCCTAGGAACAATTGACACGTCACATTTTTGTTGTAGCATTTGAACCGGTATAGTTATGTAAACAATAATATTACTAGGCTAAGTCACCGATGAGAATGAATCAAATGTTTATGGATTTCAAAATTCTTAACAAAATATAATCACAAGGGATTCGGGGATTTAATCTACATTCTTCAACTGAGATAAGAAACAAGATGGTTAAGGTTCTTAGGAAGTTCATTCCTCCACCAACCAACTGGTTTAAATTCAATACATACGCCAGTGTGAGAGAAGAATACGAATGAAGTAAAGTGGAAGCTAGTAAAGATTGCAGTGAGTGCTATTATAGTTACAGACCATGACAACAATATTGTGCTTGCATTCTGTGTTACAAGTCTCATTCAGTACACTCGTTTTATTGAGAAAATTCGAGGTATCGTTAATGTAACAATTTTATTTTTTTTGGATAAGCCTGAATATTGGAGGTGGAGAAATAAAATATCTTGATAGTGTCAGATGCAAAATATGCAGTAGAAGTGATAACCGGAGTTAGAGATATGGATGATGACGATGAATTGCGTCAGAAAACTGTAGCTAATGATCTTATTGGTAAGATGATTGATTTTTTTGCTCGTATTGGTAACCCCAATTTGCATCTTTTCTGGAATGAAAGAGAAGCAAATGGGGTGGTTGATGAGTCCACTAGATTGTCTAATGTAAGCTTTATTACGTTCCTGCACATGCAAAAGGGAAGTGATTCATACGATATTCCAAGGCTCGTCGTCATGGGACATATACAATTGAAATAGATTTTTAATTCTGAAACTACAATTTAGAACTTGTTCTATTATTTTTCTTTTTCTGCTTCTGTAAGACACTCTCTTACATCCGTTGATTTCTATTTCGGGTTTGGTTTTGTGTTTACTTGTTGAATTAATCTCATAGTTAAGTTTCATTATTTTCATTGCATTTCTTTATTGTCATCTATTTTACTATTTCAAAAAAAAAATAAACATTACTCGGCTAAGTTAATAACATATTGTTTGAGGGTGAAAACAATTTCTGCTGATTTTGGTAATTTCGAGTGTGTGGGTGAGAAACGAGTCTAAACCCTAAGCAATGTACTGCAAGGGAATACTTTGATTCGAGAGATCAATTTGTACAAATACGGCCTAAACCAAGAATGGTCGTTCCAGAATAGCTTCGGTCACAAAGTGAATGAGAAGGGTTGGTCTAGGAAAGGAAGCGAAGAGAGTGTCGAGACCAGAATAGTTGATTCGGGAAGAGTAGTTGTTTGACGACTTGTATCAGAAAGTGGAAAGCTAACAGATGGGAAAGCTAACAAGTGATTTCTGAGTGTTGTATTCTCCTGACCAAAAACTTGTCTTTGGTGGAGATAGGTGAGACCTATTTATACAAGTCGCAACGAAACGTACCCTGGTCTCGTAAGAAGTGGAAACAGTTAAGTAAATGGTAACGGGTAACGCCTGGAATTGATGTTTCCATAATGAAGGAAACGTTTCACCATTACTTCTTGTATTTAATAACCACCTTACCCTTATGACACTTTCCTGTAACGGGCGTAGTGTACGCCGCACGCTGTAAACCGCCAGACCAATACCCTGATGAGCATCCCCCAGTTTGTGACATATTTTGATGTCTCGAGTGTTTTCGTTGGAAAACGTGTAGCATGTTGCCACGTGTGGCGTGGCCAAAGGATTTGGCGTTTGTATCCAAGTTGGTGCCGTGACCAAAGAATAGGCATCGTAGCCAGGTTGGTGTCATGACCAGAGAGTTAGCATCGTAGCCAAGTTGGTGTCGTGACCAAGAGTTAGCATCGCAGCCAAGACATTGCCACGAGTCGTTTGGTAGCAGGTTTGTACGGATGAGATCTGCATCTCAGGAGGAAGGTTAGCCGTAGATTGTTGCAACCCTTCGTTTGGAAACCAGCGACATGGTTGCAGCGCTTGCATGCTCTTGGCACGACCAGATTAGGGTTTTGGCGTCGTGGCCAAGAATTGGCGCCGCGGCCAAGAGATTGCCACAAATCGTTTGGTGGAAAGTTTGTATGGATGAGATTCATATCTCAGGAGGAAGGGTGGTCGTTGATTGTTGCAACCCTTCGTTTGCTGCCAGTGGCATGGTCTAGGCGCGACCGAGCTAGGATTTTGGCGTAGTTTATGCGTGGCCAACATTAGGGCTTGGCATTGGGCCAAAAGTTGCCATTCGTTCGGTGGCAAGCTTGTACGGCTGAGATTTGCATCTCAGGAGGAAGGGTGGCCGTTAATTGTTGCAACCCTTCGTTTGCAACCAGTGGCATGGCTTAGGCGTGGCCGAGCTAGGATTTTGGAGTAGTTTAGGCGCGACCAAAACTAGGGTTTTGGCATAGTTTAGGCGCTGCCAAAATTAGGGCTTGGCATTGGGCCAAAAGTTGCCATGCGTTCGGTGGCAAGCTTGTACGGCTGAGATTTGCATCTCAGGAGGAAGGGTGGCTGTTGATTGTTGCAACCCTTCTTTTGGCATCCATTGGCATGTGCTAGGGCCGGCATGGCTTTGGTATATTTTAGGCGCGGCCAAAATTAGGGTTTTGGCAAAACCGTGATGTTTGGCCTTGGGCTGGAAATTGCCATGCGTTAGGTGGCGAACTTGGACGGCTGAGATTTGCATCTCAGATAGAAGGGTAGCCGTTGATTGTTGCAACCCTTCGTTTGGCAGCCAGCGGTATGTGGTAGGTCCGGCGTGGTTTTGGCATATTTTAGGCGCGGCCAAAATTAGGGTTTTGCAAAAAACCGTGATGTTTGGCCTTGGGACGGAAGTTTCCATGCGTTAGGTGGCGAACTTGGACGGCTGAGATCTGTATCTTAGATGGAAGGGTAGCCGATGATTGTTGCAACCCTTCGTTTGACATCCAGCGGCATGTGGTAGGGCCGACATGGCTTTGTCATATTTTAGGCGCGGCCAAAATTAGGGTTTTGGCAAAAACCGTGATGCTTGGCTTTTGGCCGGAAGTTGCCATGCGCTAGGTGGCGAACTTGGACGGCTGAGATCTGCATCTCAGATGAAAGGGTGGCCGTTGATTGTTGCAACCCTTCGTTTGGCAGCCAGCGGCATGTGGTAGGGCCGACATGGCTTTGGCGCGGAGATGTGGCTGGCATGGTATGCCATTAGCACTGTGGTGCGGCTGACATGCCTTGGCGCGGAAATGTGGCTGGCATGGTATGCCATTGGCACTGTGGTGCGGCTGGCATGCCTTGGCGCGGAGATGTGGCTGGCATGGTTGGCATGCCTTGGCGCGGAGATGTGGCTGGCACGACATGCCATTGGCACTGTGGTGCGGCTGGCATGGTTGGCATGGCTTGGTGCGGAGATGTTGCCAGTCAGTATTGAGGATTCTGCCGTGGAATATAGCGTATATAAAAAAAGGTACCCCGGTAATTTTTACTTAGGCATGTTGAATGATTCAATAAATGTGCTAGTGGTCGTAGTGACGTCATGTCAGATGTAAGGTTTTACGATTTTAACCCTAAGCTAAAAACCACCATCAACATTAAGTCCCCTGCTTAGCTTGGAACAGGAGCATTGTTGCTAAGTAAACATAAGATGGTGACATGCAAGGACAAAATTGAAATGGCAAGTCATGAAAAGATGATCAGGAAGATCCGTCTAACCTTTTTCGGGAGTGTTCTGAGAATCCGTGATTCTTGCGTTGATGGCCTTGCGTAAATCTTGCATGTAGTGTTGCTGGCTAGACCGTGAGAATGGTAGGGGCGGTTGCTGGTTGAGATGTAGAATGTTGGCTTGGTATGGCGCTCGCTCGGCATGACGCGGACTCTTGGCACGGTGCCAGCATGGCATGGCGCGGACTGTTGGGCACCGTGAGACTTGTTTCTTGCGGGCCCAATTGCCTTTTCCCATTCGTGGCTAAAATAGGGAACCCTTTCCTTTTTCAAATTCCAAAAGTGTCACGCCTATAAAAGGGGTTGCTCTCCCTTTTATTTTGTGCCCTTGTTCTCATGTCCTTGTTCTAGCGGCAGAGTGGTAGCAATAAAGCGAGCAAGCATTCCAGGTATGTACTCCAGGGTTTCTCCTTCAATATCTTTCCTCTTATTTTTTTATTGGCGCAAACCCTAGCCATAGGTATATCTTCTATGAACTTGTAGAAATATTTTAGCGTGAACACCGCAATAGCGTTAAACACCTCAATTATTATGCAATAGTAGGCCTGCACGGGCAGGTGACTGCCACCAATTCCTTTCCCATGAAAACCTAGCTTTTAGGGCTTCCCCTTTTCTTGGTGTAGCCGTGTGTATAATTTTCGCGGTGGAGCGTGCTTTCTTGGACGGGCGTGTACTTTTCGCTGCGAGGTACAATTTTGGCAAGGAGTGTGCTTTCCGTGGCTACGTAGGGTTCGCTAGTTTCCATTTCTTCGGTTATGTGTGTTATGACTTGTGGTTGAAAATAGAGTGGCTTGCAACCGAAATGAATTCTTCATTGATGATAAAGTAATCTTCGTGCACCCTCCTTCCAGTAATAATTTTTTTATACCCCTTTCTTTTGTTGTAGTTGAAAGCGTAAGTAGCTTAAGAAGGTTTCGTTAGGATGTCACCTGAGAAAATCCCTGATGCGGCTTCGAAAAATATTGGCAGCTCTAAGACAAACATGGATGATGAATTTTTCACAACGTCTGCCACAGCTCGGAGAAATCATCGTAAGTTCGTGCCCGTCCTCCTGACCGGTTCAGAGGGTGAAGGAAACACCCAGTCGGTTCGACCAGGTTGTGTAATACGATTTTGCCTTCAGAGGCAAGAGTATCCTGATTCTTCCATTGACTTCAGAATCTGTCAGAGTCCGTTGCGCTCTTTTGACAAGTGGATGCAATTCATGATAAGTCAGGACTGCGTAAAAGCAAATTTGATCAAAGCGCAAATCCTTGGCGCTGTCACAGCTTCTACAACGCTTCAAATCAGGAAAGATATCCCGAGCTTAGTTTCTTTCGTCTCTCGATGGTGTCCAGACACTCACACAGCATATGCAGCTGGGGTGAAATGACCGTCGCTTTGGAAAGCGTGGCTGTCTTGCTGAACCTTCCCTAACAGGGAATCTTGATATCACCTTGTCTGAAGATGAAGAACAAATGCACGCTTCTCTCGTTGCAAAGTCAAAAGGTTTTGTTCGGGAGGAAAACGAGACGAGGTGTTTCTACAGCTGGTAGGTGTCTCAATGGTTCCCAGATGAGTCGGAGCCAGATCAAAAGAATAGTACGCTTCATGCCGCGGCATTCTTGGTTCTTTGGTTATCCAGGGAAATTTTTGACGACGACTCTTGTAAGAAGGAAATAAGACAGGGTCTCATTAAGTTTGCCATCAGATTAGCGAAAGGTGTTGTTCTCCCTATTGTCGGCTTGTTTATCGATTCTCTGTACACACATTTGGATCATCTGGTTGTGGACATGCGTGCTTCAAACGGCTACATGAAAGTGGACTCGTACGTCCATGTTGCTTTTCTTCAAGCGTGGTTGTGGGAGCATTTCGAGAAGTGCGCTCCCAAACCGCTGGCTTTACTTCCCGAGTCTTGGGGTGGTTCTAGGATACTTTGTTGGGTGAACAGGCACCCAAGATCTGGCTCGAACCTGGTTGACTTCGTTGAAAACTCCTACACAATCAACTTTCGTCCATGGGATCCGGTGCACGGCTCCACAGTTCAAATAGACACTTTTTCCTCTGTTCCGAATACATTTTTGCTTTCTGAAAAGAATACGAGCATTGGCGAGGTTTTGTTCATGCGAAGTTGCACGCCTGGTTATGTATTGTCTTTCTTTCGAGGATCTTGTCAGGCAGTCTCTTACAACATTGACAGAGCGGCTCGACATATGGGATTTGACCAAGGGGTACCTCTCTCTCGTTAGTTGGCCGTTCTAGAAACAAATTTGCCAGCTGCTCTTGATGCTAGTGCTCTTGCTCCGGGTACAAGTCTTCCCTTCTTTCTCTCGGCACGAAATCCGATAACAACTTCCAAGTATAACATATTCTGGCAGGACGAGTTCCTTGCCATTCATGGATTCGTGAATGACGTAGTGAAGAATACCTGTGGTAAGCCTTCTGCTGCAACTTTAGCAAGACATCCATTGTTAAGGGATCTTTCCTCGCCCAAACAGAAACACGGACACAGACAGTCCCCAAAAGAAGGAGCGAAGGTCGAAATATCGCGCGGGTGGTTTTCGACCAGATTCAACGGCCCTTGTGACTTTCAGTTCTTCTAACGTTCGGGTATGTATTCTTTTTCTTGCCCACTCAGTTGGATTGTACAGTTTTTTCGTTACTGAAAATCTTTCCTTATTCCTTACCAGGGCGTGAACGCCTTTGCCCAGCTTGCACGTAGTTAGAAAACGGCGGCTCTCGCAACAGAGGGTGGCAATTCTCAGCCTCAGAGGACGGCGGCTCTCGCGGCAGAGGGTGACAATGCCGAGCCTTCTTGCGGTGAAGAAGAGCTCGAAAAGGAGGAAATCCCGGAATCTAGTGATGATGAAAATATCTCTTCCAAAAGCAGCGCTGAGTCTTCTTCTAGTCAGTCTGAAAGTGAATCAGTGAGTCTTCCATGTATTCTTCTTCTTCCTTTCTCTCTTTTTTTTTTTGAAAAAAGTCTAAACCACGATATCGCAGGGAGAACCCGCTCCTGAAGATGGCCCCGAGGCGGAAAACCGTGGAGATACAGCTTTGTCTCCAACCGTGGCAGCTGCGCCTGGCGTCCCGGAAATGGAGGTCGATCAAGATGAATATGTTGTTGCGGCTCAAGTAGCGGAGAGTGCTCCAGTGACCGCTGGCACCATTGTAGTTAGGAATCCCTTGCCAGTTGTCGGTTCGGTTGCGGGTGCCGTTTTCGCTCCTCCATACTTAGTTCCTTATCCATATCATGTGTTGATCGGCGGCTTCAGAGTGCCAGCCAAATACGGTACGTTATATACCAAGATATGGGAAAGGTATGGACACATCTCCACAACTAGAAAGGTTACTAATCGGTTTGCGCTGGTCAAGCGTGTGGAGGAAGCTTTATCTTCGATTGACGACATGTGCAAAATGACTGTCCATACCATTTTCGAGGACGTGGTCTCAAGCTGGAAGTTCCATCGTGATGTGTGCGTAGACCACGGGTTCAACGTTCCCTGGTTTGTTGAAGGTTTCTCTGAGATCGAAAGGTTGCATACCACGGAGGCTGAAGGCCCTTCCATGGATGAGGTCGCAAAACAGGAGGCGGAAATCGAAAGGTTATCCACGGAGATGAAGCTGAAATTGGCGACTCTCGAAAGCACGAAAGAGGCTTTCTCCAAGAAGAGCAAGCCATTACTAGATGATTTTCCTTGAATGTACTCTTGTTTTCTGAACTTCTTTATTTAGACTTATTTTTTTTTGAAAGGCGAACAGAGCGCCTAGTTTATGGTTTGGTTTTCTGGTTCTTGGGTTGATAGATAATTGTTACCTATGAGGGTTTTGGATTATTCTTTTGAAATGAATTGTTTTTAGAATAATGCTGTTCTTGGTCATGACTGTATGTGGCATAAATACCCTAGGAGAGTCATGGAGTTATGAATGTTGTGTTGTCGGTAGAAAGTATGGGACGAAACATGGGGATAGCATGGCTGTCGGTTTCTACTATCTATGTGAAAATTCTAGGTAGTAGAGCACGCAACTCGTCTGACGAGACTTACTTTTTTTTTAGAGTCTCCCGACAAAATGGATCTTTCCGGATGAAAATCTGAGTTTTTGTGGGCGGCGGCGTCGTGATTGTGAAAAGTCCCCAATCACTTCTGAGTCCCCAGTCGTTCCAGAGTCGTCTGGTAACCGAGGAGGCGGCTAGTCTACTTCCATCATCTCGATATCTGGGTTGAAAAGACGGAATCGGAAATCGGGAATTGATATTGTGACCGATAGATTAATCTCCCACTGTGGTCGCCAATTGTTTAAGGGTGAAAACAATTTCTGCTGAATTTGGTAATTTCGAGTGTGTGGATGAGAAACGAGTCTAAACCCTAAACAATGTACTGCAAGGGAGTACTTTGATTCGAGAGATCAATCTGTATAAATCCGGCCTAAACCAAGAAATGGCCGTTCCAGACTTGCTTCGGTCACAAAATGAAGAAGAAGGGTTGATCTAGGGAGGGAAGCGAAGAGAGTGTCGATACCAGAATAGTTGATTCGGGAAGAGTAGTAGTTTGACGAATTGTATCAGAAAGTGTAAAGCTAACAGATGGGAAAGCTAATAAGTGATTTCTGAGTGTTGTATTCTCCTGACCAAAAACTTGTCTTTGGTGGAAATAGGTGATACCTATTTATACAATTCGCAACGAAACGTACCCTGGTCTCGTAAGAAGTGGAAACGGTTGAGTAAATGGAAGAAAATGGTAACGGGTAACGCCCAAAATTGATGTTTCCATAATGAAGGAAACGTTTCACCATTACTTCTTGTATTTACTAACCGCCTCACCCTTATGACACTTTCCTGTAATGGGTGTAGCGTACGTGATAGACACATTTTTGTGTCTAATTTATCCTCAATGTCCGTATTGTTGGAATTCTATTTTTGTACTAATATTGTGTTTTTATGTATTTTTAGGAAATAAACATTTTTGGAAAATTCGGCTCGAAAAGTTGATTTTGGCACCCGGAGGACAAGTGTTATTAGGACTCTCGCTTTTGGATAAGGGGTAACCTAATTACTAAGGGGAACCCCCAGGTCACCCCCAAGGCAGCTGCTATTCGCGCCCCTACTCTGGATAGGGGGATACCAGTTTCTTCCCCATTTGAAACGATTTTGGAGGGAAATTTCTAAACAGTTCTGGCAGAATTTCGATCGTCAAAATGAAGGGGTTATGGGTCGATTCAATGGCTGAAATTTGGTATAGAGATGTGATATAGGTTAAGGAACATAGTATGGGTGATATGATCGATCAAATTTGGCTGGAATTTTTCGGTATGATTCACACACCCAAAACAGAGCACGTGTACTGTAACACGAGCAAAATTGAAGTTCTTGTGTGCATGGGGGAGTTCTGCTGGAGTTGGAAGAGTGTTGAGGCGTGAATAAGTCGAATTGGAGCGTGCTGGACCAGAGAAAACGTGTGAAAAGCTAAAACAAGAAAGAAAATATCCGAAAATATTTTCTTTCACTGCCGAGGATTTGTGGAGTTATGGAGGAGATTCGATGAATGCTTCGGGTTTAAATAGAGTCCTTGGAGGTCAGAGAAAGGTTGTCGAGAGTTTGGGGTCGAGAGGAGGTCCATAGAAGCAGAAATCAAGAGTTGATGAAACTCTGTTGCTGCTGCTGCTGATGATGAAGAACACCAAGAACACGAAGAACGGACTCGCAAGGATAGTCGTTTATGAACAGTGTCTAAGACGCACATTCGTGGGTCGCAGCGCAGTCTAAACAACGGCAGCACTTGTCTTTTATCGTTCATTCTGTGACGCTTTTTGTGCGTCGCAGATTACAGTTTTACACCATTTTCTCTTCTTCTCATCATTTGTAAACCATTTTTGAGCCATAATAAATTATTTTGAGAGCGTTTATACTATGATGAGCTAATTCCCTCGTAACTAAGGCAATGGAGGAAGCTATTCACGCAACATAAATGGGTAACTATTTCATTTAATTATATAATTCACCTAATCGCTGCTTTTGCAGAATTTTAAATTGTTTGAATGATTGTCTTAATTATTTGTTATTCAGTTTGATAGGTTATGCTTGGTTTAATCTCTTGATAATCTATGCTTAAGGTTTACAAATAATGTTTGAGAATCTGTATGATTGATAGTGAATTAAAGATAAAAGAGGACTTAAGAATTGAATAGAGTTTTGAAATATTTATCGTTCAATTTTGCATAATAGTGGAATCTAGTGTCTTGGTTACCTCTCGCACCCATTGTTAATAATTTTGTATATAATTTTATTAAATCTTTAAATTTAGTCTTCACAAGTCCGAGAGTTTGAACCTCATTACTACAACCCCAGAAAATCTATAATCATTTTGGCGCCGCCGACGCGGATTTGTGTTTAGGTAGAATTTTTAGGTTTTTATTATTTTTTTTTATTATTCCATTTGTTCTTTTTACGTCTCTTTGGTATGTCTTTGTACTACAGGTTTGAAGTTGGATACTAAAGACCTTGGAATCAAAGCTTAAAGCTAAAAGAGAAGGAAAAAAAAAAAAAAAAAAAAAAAAAAAAAGAGAGAGAAAAAGAAAAAAGAGAGAGAATTATTATTTTTTTAAGAGACTTTCCATTTATTTATTTTTTGTAATTATTATTATTATTATTATTTTTATTTTTATTTTTTTTTCTTTTCTTTGGACTGGACAATTGGGACATTATTATTTTATTTTTTTTAAACCCTACGGAAGGGTACCCTTAAATACAAACTGTTTGCAGGGAAGGACGACGATTACTATATCGTCTCGGCCCCTCGGGTTCGTACATGACATAGGAGTCGTGGCCCGAGTCGACTTCAAAGGTTCATCCCCCGTCTGGTACGGGAGGTAAGTCCATCGAAACACTCGCGAATCTCCTGTAAGCGAGTTACTGTATTCCTTAAGGTGATTCATTGATTGAGGACGAATTTGGACTGTTTTTAAATTCCTAGTAAAGGGCAAGGCCTGGCCAATACAAGATAAGGGTTCGGATTTCATCACCGCTCCCTTCTTGCCCGCCTTAGGAAAACAAAACCTAACGCGAACCCAAGCTTAAAACTTGACTAGAACGAGCCGATACGGTATCGCGCTTATCAGAAAAAAATTTCGAAGGATATTGGTTACTTTCTTAAGCACACCTCGAAGTTCATGATGGTTTGTGAGTTGAATGCGTGACTGCGCCGCCTTGTGATAGCGGTGAGGCCTTGGGTATCAAAAATCCACTGAGCTTCCCTCGCCTCAATTCAACGTACTTTGACTCGGATTGATTCCAGAGGGGTTTGCTTAAATTGTAACGAATTCCCCTTCGAGAGATAGAAGCAAGTCTAGAAACAATCTAAGTGGAGCCATCGTGCTTGTTGTTTGCTAGATTTTATAGGTTTGATTTGGTCGAGTCAGCCTTGTTTGTGGTTGTGTAGAATTCCCTTGCAATTAAGAATGTCGAACTGGTATGATAGAAGCCAATACAATGAGTATCGACCTGAATTTGAATATGGACATCATCAGTTTTATGACCATGGTGGGAATAGTAGTTGGGAACGCCAACCTTTTCAAGGTTATGGTTCATACCATAGTGAGCCCAATTACCATCCACACACGAATTGGTTTTACGAGCAAGAAAATCAGGAATGTTATAGTACTAGTCATGCGTTTTTGGAAAATTACTTAAAAACTAGTCCTGATTATGACATTTCTAAACCTTTTCAATCTCTAGAAGAAACCTACCAACAAATTCGAAGGGAGTATGAACGTGCAGTTAGTTCAAGAGAAGAGAGTACACAACGGTCTATGATATTCAATGATACTTGTGAACGTATAAGTGTTACGCTCAGTGAAATTCAAGCACATTTAGAGGCAGAAAATGAACAGTTAGCTAATGCTGCTCGAAATAATCAAAATTTCCAAAATAGTGTTTCCAATTCTACCCTTGATATCAATAGTGAATATTTTCCCAATCTAGAGGACGAGGTTAGAATAAAAGACACTACTTATTTAGATAAGGTTCAATCATCTTTGTACTATTATGATGATGAGGATAGTAGTAATGAAGAATCTGAAATATGTAGGCATAGTGATCAGGAATCTATTAATCCAATTGAGCTTTATAATTATTATATTATTTCTAGTTCAAATCCAAATAATTTTTATGATTATTCACCTATTCAAAAGGACGAGGATTTGATTAGGGATACCACCGTTTTGGACGATGTAGTTTTTCCTTTTGATTACGAAGCCGATAGTGGTTTAGAGGAACGGGTTCATTTCGAAAATACTATTTTAGAGTCTAGCGACTTAGAAACAATAGTCTTGGAAGAAGAAGATAGACCCGTAGAGATGAGTAAAGATGCACTACCTGATAATAACTTAGAAGAATATCTTTAATATTTTAAGGACTCTGAAGATACGGAAATTCAAGAAATAATTAGAAGTCTATCTAGAGACACTGAAAACTCTAAGTTTGGGGGTGATTATCACTTCCCTAGTGCCTTACCTTTAACTCTCAGAAAGTCCCCACACTTAGGACTTGATATATGTGCCTCGACCATTTTACAAGATTACCTTCATACTCGTTTTCCCGAGCCTAATGATGTCCATGAAGAAGTTCAGTCGTTAGAAACCCATCCTCTGGTTGATGTGGTTTTCCCAGGCTATGATCCCCAGATTGACTTTGTTTTCCCACCAAATAGTTTTCTTCCAACTGTGGGAACGTTTATATTCCAAATGTGTCGAATATTAAGTTGTGAGACTAAACCTAAATGCTTTAGGAAATTAGAATCGACACATTTGCTTAAGAATGACCACTACTCTCATTTTGGCCAATTATGTAAGTCAAATCTTATTGACTTAGAGGATCCTCAGTTATTTAGGTTATTATTGTGCGCTTCTAAGATCATATTTGAGTTTTTCCAGACTCTAGGACCTAACGATTCGGATCCCACCTATGAAGAAACGCAACCAATGAAAATTTTCTATTTAGACCCTTTCATAGAACCTGAACCTGAACCACAATTAGATATAAATTTCTTAATCAGAAAACTAAGTAAGGGCATGCTAGTCTTGTTCACTTTCTTGGTTCATTGCAGTTTCCTTTGGTCAGCTCTATTTAGTTTTGAAGACCTACAGTTATTTCGACTGTTATTTTATGGTTCGAGTTGACTAATCCTTTCCTAAGTCTGGCTGAAGACTTTAAACTTAGAACTTCTTGGGAGGTATCCCATGCTCATGCAACACGGTAATATCTTTCCTTAACTATTCCGCTTCAAATGGTAACAGTTTCTCCTTGTTCATGCTTTTAGTTTCATCTTTAGAACATTGAGGACAATGTTAGATTTAAGTTTGCGGGTATGGGAGAAACTTTTTAGTTGCAATAAATAAACTCCAGAGCCTAGAAATTTATGCGTATTTAGGATGGCACTAACCAATCTAAGTGGATGGGAACATCTTGGTTATAGGAGTTGAGGAACCAATCTGATTAGATGGAAACATCGAAAGAGTCTATTCATAAAAGCACAGAGCTCAGGTGTTAGAAATAACATGATAGTTGCACCATATCTCGTTGAGTCCTTTTCATTTGTATTTTATTTTTTCATTTTAAACTATGTTTCTCTAAGTGATTAGGTGGGACACACGATTCAATTTGTTACCACTGCTAGGGTGAATTAGAGTGACTGAGTTACTAAAAAAAAATGACCGGACCAGTTAGACCAATCGGAATAAGTATTAACACTTGGATAGCAATATGCGTGTGTTCTCCCTGTTTCCTTCGCCTAAGCAGATCTATTCATGCCGTTAAGTTAAAAAAAAAATTAAAAAAAATGGTTATTGTTCTGTGTAGTCAACTGCTGGTTCCCTTGTATTTGCCAGTTTGTTGATCTAGATTTAAGTTATTAACCACTGGTTCCCTTGTATATGCCAGTTGTGTTGATATTAGTCAGACCGGTATCTCAGTCCATCAAGATAGGTTCATTCTGGCAGTGGCCTTCAGACAGATATGTGAAACATCGATCATTTGGTTAACATCAAAACCATCTACATTTTTCTATTTCCATCTCCTTTTTCAATCCATATGATTAGTTTGACTCCGAATATGATGTCCATAGTGCAACTATCTTAGTAGAGCTCTGTCACTTTATATGAATTTTAGTTTGCTTGAGTGCAATCTCGTGTACAACAATTGGAATTTCGTATCAGGGTACTTCCTCCTATAGTCAATAAGTATGCCAACCAAGGAGATTCTTTAGTGCCTTCCAAGGTTCTGCATAGATAAGCTAGGGTCTGGAGTAATGGTTTTGTGGGAACACCTCTGGTAAACCCTCCCGAGATTAACTCGGTTTTTTTTTATTAGCTTTGCTCGAGGACTAGCAAATAATAAGTTTGGGGGTATCTGATAGACACATTTTTGTGTCTAATTTGTCCTCAATGTCCGTATTGTTGGAACTCTATTTTTGTACTAATATTGTGTTTTTATGTATTTTTAGGAAATAAACATTTTTGGAAAATTCGTCTCGAAAAGTTGATTTTGGCACCCGGAGGACAAGTGTTATTCGGACTCTCGCTTTTGGATAAGGGGTAACCTAATTACTAAGGGGCACCCCCAGGTCACCCCCAAGGCAGCTGCTATTCGCACTCCTACTCTGGATAGGGGGATACCAGTTTCTTCCCCATTTGAAACGATTTTGGTGGGAAATTTCTAAACAGTTCTGGCAGAATTTCGATCGTCAAAATGAAGGGGTTATGGGTCGATTCAATGGCTGAAATTTGGTATAGAGATGTGATATAGGTTAAGGAACATAGTATGTGTGACATGATCGATCAAATTTGGCTGAAATTTTCGGTATGATTCACACACCCAAAACAGAGCACGTGTACTGTAACACGAGCAAAATTGAAGTTCTTGTGTGCATGGGGGAGTTCTGCTGGAGTTGGAAGAGTGTTGAGGCGTGAATAAGTCGAATTGGAGCGTGCTGGACCAGAGAAAACGTGTGAAAAGCTAAAACAGGAAAGAAAATATCCGAAAATATTTTCTTTCACTGCCGAGGATTAGTGGAGTTATGGAGGAGATTCGATGCATGCTTCGGGTTTAAATAGAGTCCTTGGAGGTCAGAGAAAGGTTGTCGAGAGTTTGGGGTCGAGAGGAGGTCCAGAGAAGCAGAAATCAAGAGTTGATGAAACTCTGTTGCTGCTGCTGCTGATGATGAAGAACACCAAGAACACGAAGAACGGACTCGCAAGGATAGTCGTTTATGAACAGTGTCTAAGACGCACATCCGTGGGTCGCAGCGCAGTCTAAACAGCAGCAGCACTTGTCTTTTATCGTTCATTCTGTGACGCTTTTTGTGCGTCGCAGATTACAGTTTTACACCATTTTCTCTTCTTCTCATCATTTGTAAACCATTTTTGAGCCATAATAAATTATTTTGAGAGCATTTATACTATGATGAGCTAATTCCCTCGTAACCAAGGCAATGGAGGAAGCTATTCACGCAACATAAATGGGTAACTATTTCATTTAATTATATAATTCACCTAATCGCTGCTTTTGCAGAGTTTTAAATTGTTTGAATGATTGTCTTAATTATTTGTTATTCAGTTTGATAGGTTATGCTTGGTTTAATCTCTTGATAATCTATGCTTAAGATTTACAAATAATGTTTGAGAATCTGTATGATTGATAGTGAATTAAAGATAAAAGAGGACTTAAGAATTGAACAAAGTTTTGAAATATTTTATCATTCAATTTTACATAATAGTGGAATCTAGTGTCTTGGTTACCTCTCGCACCCATTGTTAATAATTTTGTATATAATTTTATTAAATCTTTAAATTTAATCTTCACAAGTCCGAGAGTTTGAACCTCATTACTACAACCCCAGAAAATCTATAATCAGTACGCCGCACGCTGTAAACCGCCAGACCGATACCCTGATGAGCATCCCCCAGTTTGTGACATGTTTTGATGTCTCGAGTGTTTTCGTGGAAAATGTGTAGCATTTTTTCTACGTGTGGCGTGGCCAAAGGATTTGGCGTTTTTAGCCAAGTTGGTGTCGTGACCAAAGAATAGGCATCGTAGCCAGGTTGGTGCCATGACCAGAGAGTTAGCATCGTAGCCAAGTTGGTGCCGTGACCAAGAGTTAGCATCGCAACCAAGACATTGCCACGAGTCGTTTGGTGGCAGGTTTATACGGATGAGATCTGCATCTCAAGAGGAAGGGTAATCGTAGATTATTGCAACCCTTCGTTTGGCAACCAGCGACATGGTTGCAGCGCTTGCATGCTCATGGCACGACCAAATTAGGGTTTTGGCATCGTGGCCAAGAGATTGCCACAAATCGTTTGGTGGCAAGTTTGTGTGGCTGAGATTCGTATCTCAATAGGAAGGGTGGCTGTTGATTGTTGCAACCCTTCGTTTGCAGCCATTGGCATGGTTAAGGAGCAGCCGAGCTAGGATTTTGGCGTAGTTTAGGCGCGGCCAAAATTAGGGCTTGGCATTGGGCCAAAAGTTGCCATGCGTTCGATGGAAAGATTGTACGGCTGAGATTTGCATCTCAGGAGGAAGGGTGGCCGTTGATTGTTGCAACCCTTCGTTTGCAACCAGTGGCATGGCTTAGGCATGGCCGAGCTAGGATTTTGGCGTAGTTTAGGCACGGCCAAAACTAGGGTTTTGGCATAGTTTAGGCGCGACCAAAATTAGGGCTTGGCATTGGGCCAAAAGTTTCCATGCGTTCGGTGGCAAGCTTGTATGGCTGAGATTTTCATATCAGGAGGAAGGGTGGCCGTTGATTGTTGCAACCCTTCTTTTGGTAGCCAGTGGCATGTGGTAGGGCCGACATGGCTTTGGCATATTTTAGGCGCGGCCAAAATTAGGGTTTTGGCAAAACCATGATGTTTGGCCTTGGGCCGGAAGTTGCCATGCGTTAGGTGGCGAACTTGGACGACTGGGATTTGCATCTCAGATGGAAGGGTAGTCGTTGATTGTTGCAACCCTTCGTTTGACAGCCAATGGTATGTGGTGGGGACGACATGGTTTTGGCATATTTTAGGCGCGTCCAAATTTAGGGTTTTGGCAAAAACCGTGATGTTTGTGTTAAAGAATTGCTCGGTCGAACTCGCATGCGTTTCTATCTCAAACATGTTGGTCAATGTTAGTGATCAAAACTATAAGTCTTGATTTCTAGTCTATTATAGCTAAGTCTCGGACTAGGATATAAAGTGTACTTGATCTCAAGGACTTCATGGCGATTCATCATATAAGAAGAAGAAATACTCAAGGAACCGCTGGAACTTCTCGACAAAAAGGTATGTGAAGACTTGCACTTATCTGTCACTCAAAAGTCTATCTACTCTATCTCTTACTCTTTGAGACAAGAATTCGTATGCTATATATATAGACTTGGATTATACACATTTGGTATTTAGAGCCGAGTATACCTCGCCTATCTATAACTCGAAATATGTGTTGGTAAACTTTTCAGTTCGATCAAGTTTATCTTTACCATGTGACGAAAGTCATAATATGTTTCAAACATCTTGAAAATTGCTTTGACGAAAAATGGTGTAACAACTACATAACGTCCTCTAAGAATGTTTCAATGATTGAAATGAGAGTTTAGATTACATAACCAATGGTGGACATAAGCATTGTTGTGGAAACACATTTATGTATAAGTCCTATTCCTTGAACCAAAGTTTGCGAACTTTGTTGATCAAGAGAACCGAAAGAATGGCGTGAGTTAAGTCCGCAAACTGCCGAAGTTCTCAAACCCGAGAAGTTCTGCTGGAGTTGACAAACTACTTGCGTGAAGCTAAGTCCCCGAACTCAGTCTGCGAACCCGCTAAGTTCTCAAACCCGAGAATTTTTGCTGGAGTTTGTAAACTCTGCCCGGTAACATAAGTCCGCGAACCTAGTCTGCGAACTTGAGAAGGTTATATATCTGAAGATGATTTCTGAACTTAAACTTAAAAAAAGACTAAGGAATGCAGTTTGAAATCCGTGGCTATAAAAGTTCATGAACCGATTCAAGTGAATCAAATCATCTTTTCTTCGATTGTGTCTTGTGTAGTACATGAGAGTTCCTTGCAATTGAACAACTCTCTAACTAGTTCATTTGAAGTCATTTGAACTAGTTATGGTGAAGAAGAACATGGTTGATATGAAATGCTCATATGGCTAACCTTTTGGTTAACTGTTGTTGAACCAACAAGTGCATACGTTTGGGTACGGTTAACAAACCTAGGAGCGTGCATTATCAAGTGTATGTAACAAGCTAACGGTTGAGAAATATTAGCTTGAATCTAAATCAGGTTTTCATTTAACGGTGAATATTGAATGCTTTGTTAATAAGCTAACATTGATTGCAAACCCTGATTTGAAAGACTATATAAAGGAGAGTCGGTTCTCCTTTAACCTTTAGTTTTATTCTTCTAAAACCAGGTTAATGACTTAAAGACTTCATTGAGATTGTGAAGCCAGACCGATACTACTTTTATCGTAGTTGTGTGATCTGATCTTGCATCTTCTATCGTACGAGTACAATCAGATTGATTGGCTTGAGATTGGTATCTCTGATAGGCAAGATATAAAAAGTAATCACAAACATATTCGTCTCATTTTTTGTGATTCCACAACATCTTGTTTCGCTACCATACGATTAAGATTGTTGTGAGGTGATTGATAACTCTAGGCTGTTCTTCGGGAATATAAGACCGGATTATCGATTGGTTCCTGTTCACTTTGATTATTATCAAAAGACGGAACAAAACCTTCAGGGTTTATCTATGGGAGACAGATTGATCCTTTGATAGACTTGTCTGTGGGAGACAGATTTGTTTATTGTGAAAGCCTGTGATTTTGGGTCGTAGCAACTCTTAGTTGTGGGTGAGATCAACTAAGGGAATCAAGTGCGCAGTATCCTGCTCGGATCAGAAGCGTAGGAGCATAACTGTACCTTGGATCAGTGGGAGATTGATAGGGGTTCAACTACAGTCCATTCCGAAGTTAGCTTGGAGTAGGCTAGTGTCTGTAGCGGCTTAATACAGTGTGTGTTCAATCTGGACTAGGTCCCGAGGTTTTTCTGCATTTGCGGTTTCCTCATTAACAAAATTCTGTTGTCGGTGTTATTTTTATTTCTGCATTATATTGTTTATCTTTATAATTGAAATAATACAGGTTGTGCGTTGTAGATCATCAATTAGAATATCCAACCTTTGGTTGTTGATTTAAATTGATTGATCCTTGGATATTGGTCTTTGGTACCATCCAAGTTATTCCTTGTGTTTGATTAAAGACTCGCTGATTTATATTAGCTCGAGTGAATCAAAACAAGAGAGAGATATTAACTCCTTGAGATACTTTACCTAGATTGAGTCTGACTGTATAGTTGATTCTCTAGAAAGTATTTCGGAGTTAGTCCATACAGATTTCTAAGTGAAATATTGGGTGGTGTTGTTAGACCCCCACTTTTTCAGTTTGGCTTTGGGCCGGAAGTTGCCATGCGTTAGGTGGCGAACTTGGACGGCTGAGATTTGCATCTTAGATGGAAGGGTAGCCGTTAATTGTTGCAACCCTTCGTTTGGAATCCGCGGCATGTGGTAGGACCCGCATGGCTTTGGCAACTTCCGGCCCAAGGCCAAGCATCACGGTTTTTTCCAAAACCCTAATTTTGGCCGCGCCTAAAATATGCCAAAGCCAAGCGGGCCCTACCACATGCCGCGGATTCCAAACGAAGGGATAATAAATAAATTAAGTTCATGAAACAAAGGAATAACAAATTCGACGTAACGTAATTCTACAACAGAATCAAGCTCCGGTGCCACTATTTGTGTCTAAACCCAATCTAACCACTCATGTTACTGTCACTTCAAGACTTCATGTTACCGCCACTTCAAGCCCTGTGGCATGTATACATGATAAAGAGCTTCTCTTTTAGCCCATCAAATGCTTGGCCATACAAATTCAAGTACATGTATTGTGTTGTACCCATGTATGCTTTTCCACCCTCATCCTCAACTGGTATTCTTTTTCCACTTGCACATGCAATTTTTTACCGGGTGTAGTCATAGTCATATGTTGTTTGATGTTCTCCTAGAACCCCATGTTACACAATATCCGTTTCTTCTATATTCTATCAAATCCCTTAATATCATTATTCTTCTTATAAAGAAGCCGCTCCATTCCCAAGCACCAATGATATGCAATTAATGATTTAAACTATTGAGGTGAGGGTGTAAGAAATTTAAGGCTAACGAATAAAGCAATGTTAGCTAAATGGTCATATGTATCAAAAAAATGAGACAGACTCTAGGAAGGATGGTAACTCAAGAAAAAACAAAGCGATGAAGTGGACATATGAGCCAAATATACAATAGCACCTCATGGCAGAGGGTTTTGGAAAGGGATACAAAAATGCAATATATAATGGAGAAGAACAAAGCTAGAAACATGCACAATGGGTTATCATTATAAACGTTAACACCCAAATTTTCGTTAGGTTCTACCTGTCCTAGCTAGCCAAGTGACCTCACATTTGCTAATAATAGTAAGAGAGAGTCTTGTCCATTGTATCTTGTCCTTCTTTATATAGACTTTCCCAAAATCCCTTCCTTTTATGGCATCGTGCCATGTGTCCTAACTTCTTTAATTACTGCTAATTCCATTCTTTCTCTAATAAAACTTATTTCTTTCCTATTAATTCCTCCCTTGTCCTTTCTATCTAATGGATACTTTCTTAGTGGACTTGGACCTTAGTCCCCAAGTACCCACGTCTCTTGTCGGGCTTGCCTCCCCTTCGGGGGTACACTGGCCTGGCTAAAGGGGTATTTTTCATGTATCAACATTAATCCCCTGACTATTGGTTCAATTGCTAAATGACCCGATAGTCAAAGAACCTCTTTTGAGCGTCATTCCCGACGATCCAAAGACGTGGTGGATCTTTTCCTTTTGTCAGGTTGGCGGTCATGGGCGACGTTCCAACTCCTTCGTCGTGCTAGGTTTCCTCTTCCCACTTTCTCACGGTTACCATTCCCCATGCATAAATGCCACGTGCAAACCCCAGGACCCTCTATATATAGAACTTCCAATTTGTTTTCTTTTCAATCTTAGCCTTTCTTTTTTTTCTTCCAACACACCCATACACTCGCCATGTCTAGCAGCTCTTCCAGTAGTTCTTCGTCCGAGGAGTCTAGTGAATCCGACCAGCACAGGAACGAAGATCCTGACGAAAACGAGTATTCCGATATGGACGAGATCACCTTACCCGCCCCGACGGATGGTAAGTTATACACGATTGCTGAATTCACGAGTGGTCCTGCCTTAAAGCGCGCCCTGAGACTTAGAGAATTCCGCGATGGTAAGCGCGTTTTCCCTCTAGATGACATCCTATCCTCTCACCTTCTGAACCCGCCTGTACTTCCTTACCCTTCCGCTCTCGGATGGCTCTTGCGACTCGAGTCGGAGACCATGGACGCCTTTGCATTTAAAACCGTGTCGCGGATGGCCATCCTTCGGGGCGACTACGATCTTCCTGCTATCGACATTCGATCTAAATCGAAAACTCACCCGGTGTGGCCGCATTGGGCCTCTCGCATACGCTCCAATCCCAGTCATGTGGTTACTCTCCGCAAGGCAGGCATCAATGAATCCATAGATTCGTCTTTTAAGTGGGAAGTACATAGGTGCATTCGTGATATAACACGACTTTTCTGCCGTTGGGCTTCTCCCGTGCATACTCTCCTCACGGCATGGGGGGAACCACCATCGTTTTAGAAGACGTCGTCGCTCTTACAGGATTACCGATTCATGGCAATCATTCGTATGATGAGGCGGCTGTCTTCGGAGCGCTGAATGACGAGGATAAAGAACTGTGTACCTATTTCCTAAAATGCAAAGATGACTCCCGTCGTGAAATACTGCAGAAGATCCAAGCGCCATTGGGACAAAGCGGAGACAGAGTGACCACAGGCACAGGTAAGAAGGGGGCATCTTCGTCCGCCTCGAAAAGAAAAAGCAAGTGGGTGGAGAGGAAGTCTCCTCCTAAGTGCCCTTCTGCTGAGCACCTGCTATCTAGCTCCATCCGTGCTTATGAGGCAATTCATGGTCCGTCGAATCCGACAGAAGCTGGTCCCGAATGGTCTGTTAAAGTTAACCATCGCGCTTCTTTTTCTCTCTGGTTGAAATATTGGGCTACTCAGATAGTGGAGTGAAAAGCGCTCCCTCCTAAGATCAAGGAGAAGAATCCCCGTGCGGAGCTAGCCGCCTTCATCTTGTTTTGGCTTTGTCATGACATATTTGAATACAGTCCCAGGATACTATCAAGGGTGAGCTCTTGCCACTAGCAGTGTTATTGTCTCGCGGCGTCTTTTTTCCACTGGCGCCGATGTTCTTGGGTGGTCTGTATCGCCACATCGACCTGTTTTGTCAGGATATTCAAACGATGGGTTCATCACACAAAATCGAGACGTATATCCCGACTTATTTTATGCAGGCTTGGTGTTGGGAACATGTTCCTCCGTGCGCGCCTGAGCCTAAGGAACTCGCAGTTCACCGTGAAGAAGATGTAGAGCAGGATGATGGTTTGGTAAAGAAGCTACCCGTTACTTATGGCTACCCGCGGATGGCCCTTTGGAATTTGAAGGAGAAAGTACCCTAGGGCGATCTTGGTAATTATTTAGATGTGGCCAAGGATTTCGAGCCATTCCCCTATCAAAATGATTGATCAGGTCCAGAACATTATGATTTCGTTGCCCTCTTTGACGTGGAGTTGGACTCGACAAAGCTCTTGTCAGATGTAGATTTTGATTCAGTGATGGCGGTGTTGCCTGGTTATCTTCCTGGTTTCTATGCTGGCAAGTTCGTTGCCGTGTCTTACAATTATGATCGCGCGGCTCGACAAGTGGGGTTCTACCAAGGGGTTCCTCATAGGTTCCCCCCTCCGAAAAATTATAGAATCAAAGACATTGTCGCTAGCTTCAATCGTTACATCTTCAAGGAGGTGACCCGTCTCTCTGATCGCGGGGTCAATTTTTTGTTCTAACAACCTATTTCTGTTCAGCCTTTGGAGGTTACTGAAGGGGCCCACAAGTATCATGACTTCATTCGGCGCCGCGCTTTGAACTTCCTGTTACGCGAATCATCTTCTCCTCGTGACTTGACCGTTCCAGATCTTCAGGACCTCCATGCTTCTGGTCGAATCAAACTCGATGATGCCGTAGATGCCGAGCATCACCTAGATTCAAATAACAAAGGTCGTTCAGATCCTGTGGTGACTTCTTGGGCCCCGCCCGAGGGTCATGAGCCCGTGAAGCCGAAGAAATGGTCGTTTTTGATCGCAAGCCTCCGCGGCTAAATGTGAAGCCGCCCGTAGGTCCCTTAGCATCCCAGGTATTTTCCATTCCCTTTGCCTTGTATTGTTGTTATTTATCACTTCGTTCCTCCTTTATTTTATTTTGATGAGTTGGGCGGCAACAATCACTTCACCAGGAGACTCCCCCTGCCAGTTGCCCAGGGTGGAAGCCCTTTTCTTATGTGATAGAAGAATACTTGAATATGCCTGAGTGTGATTGGACTGAAAGTAGTCTAAAAAAGAAAGCTAGGCGGGAGGCAAACCAATCGCCTGCCCCGCGTCCTTATTCCTCTGCTAACACCGTGCCCTTGCAGCCTCGTCAAAGCCGCCAGAGGGGTGTGTCGCAACCTCCCAGGGATATAAGTGCCAGACCGACTTTTTCATTCGTGGGTTAGTTGAGGAGCCTAGGGGTTAGCCTTCCCCCGGGGTCCGGTTGGGTGTCGCCGCACCTTCATATAACATCAGTTCACCCCCTTAGGGCTGAAACCGTTCGTGGGAGGGGGCAACCTCTCCTAGTGCCGTGCTGCAATCGATGAGCCTTTCTGGGTCTAGTCGGTCAGTTTTTGGTGTGTCCTCATCCCACATGGCGTTAACCGTTGATGATCCTGCAGGTAATTCCCTATTTAATACGTATCTTTGTTTTTGTTATTCCTTTTCCTCTCTCTTCTTTCCTTTCTTATAAATTTAAGTTGTCTTTGCAATGGTGCTCATTTCTCGTTTGTCAGGCTCCGGTGGTAGCTCTGAATCGTCTTCTAGTTCCTCTGCATCTCGTCCTAAGGCTGATGATACTCCGCTGGGTTCGTCGATTCCCAAGGTTAGTTTTCCCTTCCCTCTTTTTTTTTGTTCTCCCCCTCCCCTCCCCCCATTTTTTTGACATGTTGTCCCTGGTATTAGGATATGGGTAAGAAACGAAAAGAAACCACGAGGCCCGATTTGGATGGTACCATGCGCGTGGTCCCAAGCGGCGAAGGATCCTCTAAGCGGACTAAAGTGGATTCCGAGGCCATTCATTCGGAGAAGCAGGCCAATGCTTCTACGGTTGATGTACCAACCACCCCTGTTGTAAAAGAAGATTCCGAGGATGTACGGTTTCGTTTTCCTTTGGTAGTGAGCGTTGTCGAGGTTGGGGTAGACCCTGCTACCCATACTCTGGTTCACGGCTTCTGGGTGCCGACAGTTTATGCTGCCGCCTATAGGGATATTGTTGAGCATGGTGGCGGTCATATGGAGAAAGAGGGTCACTTGGTTGTTCCCTTTTTGTGCTATATGACTAGAAACCTCTTGGAGGTCGCAGACTGCCTTACTCGTGTGGGAGATGATCCTATTGACGCAGAAACTTTACGTGGCAGGGAGGCTGCTGTGCAATCTGCGCTTAATATTAAGTTCCCAGTGCAGTGGTTAGAGGAGCTGCTGGTGAAGGTGAAGGGCCGGAATGATCCTCGTAGTCGGCTCACAAGTCAAATTTCTCAGTTGGAGGAGGAGTTGAAGAAACGCTCGGGGACGACTTCTAGCAAGAAGGAGGCATTGGATTTATTGCTTGCTGATGTTGGAGTGGCTACTGACGAGGTGTTGCGGGCAGAAGCTGTTGAGGCAACTGTTCGAGCTGCGCTTAAGGAGAAACGTCAGAAGATGAGCGACTCTAATCATCTTGAAGCACTCTGCCCCTGTGCCAGTTCTTTTTGTTTTCCTTTGTTAAGCTTGCTCTTAAAGCGCCGTGATTGTTGTTTGTTTGTATTTATGTTGTGGGGTATTGTGGTATTTGACTATCTCTGTTACTAGTATTTCATTATCGTATTCATTGGGTATGTCGATTGTCAGATGATTATACTCCTTCCCTTCATGATCATATTTATTATTAGTATCGTATATATATTTAGCCAGGTAAGCCAAACATTGTAAATTGCACCTAATTCCTGCCAATTTACTCAGTGGGGTTATTCCTCGTAGTAGGTAAGGATAGTACGCGCATGTTTATTCGGTGAAATGCGCCCGGCATCCCTGGGATCCGGGTATGCTTTGTCATCCGATTAGCCATCTTCAGCATTTTCAAAGGCTTCTTCAAGTTTGGTAATCGATCAGGCGTCTTTGGCGTTCCAGACACTGGATAATATCCCTTCTGTAATAGATTAATTCTACCGTGATATTCACCACTGAATTCCTAGAAGATAATTTATTTTATCTCATTACTCCGATTTCATGATCGAATCCACGATGATCTCATGGAATGGTAATAGATAATCTCATTACTCCGATTTCATGATCGAATCCACGGCTGATCTCATGAAATGGTAACAAATACTTTTATTACTCTGATTCTATGGTCGAATCCACGACCCCATGGAATGGTAATACTCGTTTTATTATTCCGAATTCATGGTCGAATCCACGGCTTCCTATGGAATGATAATAAAAAACTACTCACTTTTATTACTCAGTTTCATGAATCATTCTCCACTGAATTTCATAAATTAGTAATAAATACTCGACAATCGGGCATCTGGACTACCACTGAGTAAGCCCCATAAAATGGTGCAAGTGTACTCGACAATGATGCACGAACGAGCATCCAAAATATGGAAAAATGAGGAATCCTACACAAAATAGGAGAGAGAGAATAATAACATTAAAATAATGGAGAAGCGCCCATGGGCCGGGATCAACGGCCTGTCGGCGTGCCTTAGCCGTGGCCAGTGCCATGCTTCCTCCATTATTTTTCCTTATTTTGTTATTTTCATGTACTCATGAAGACTTCTCCATTCTAACAACTTTCTTCGTTTGAGCAAAACTCATGGTTTCTCCATATTTTCGTGGTTTCACGAAGAAAAAATAATAATATAAAATAGGTAAAGGTGTTGCGGGACCGGGAAACTTAACCGGCCAGCCACGCCCTAGCCGTGGCCGGTCCCACACCTTGCAATCCCTAATCTCTCATAAATTGTTATTCTTCTCATCTTCTGAAACTTCCCTATTTCAGCAAAAATCATGGTTTCTCCATATTTTCTCAAATATTGCTGAAACCATGAAAAAGCCAAAAGTCAACATGGTCACATGACCGACTAGGCTACTCACGAAAATATTTTAAAATATTATTTTAATATTAACAAAATATTGATCAAACGGGCATACTTGCTCATTCGAGCAAAATCGAAATTCCAGTCAAAGATCGAACTCTTCTGAAAATCCAAGATATTGCTCAAACGCACATCAAAAAATGTCGAAACTCTCAGGACTGAGACACGGCATTATGTGACACGAGCATGCTCCCTTGACCGACCAAGGGCGACTCTAAGGCTTTCAACGAGCCGGTCCCACATGTTTTCACAATTTTGACCTAATTTGCGCAATTGCTCATATTGGGTCCAAACTCTTCCCAACCAACTTGGAGTTTGCTCGAACGTGTCCCAAGACCACCAAGGGCCGGTCTCATGCCATCTTGGTCGGTCCCTCACTTTTCCATAATTAGGTTTTATCACCTAATGCTCAATCGAGCACTATTGCAATAAATGATGAAACCGGCATCTAATCGTCATTCCTTCACCAACGGTCAACTCAGGACCCTGGTGTACGCTCATGGGCATCACATGGACGTCTTTAGTCCCATATGGTCGGTCCCTCCTTCGCTCATGATCTATTTTCAGCAATTCGTCAATTAATAAGCAATTGATCAAAAATTAGAGTTTCGAACAAACGCTCCACGAATCATCTGAGCAAGTTCAAACACTAAATAAATTTATGTTGATCCAGCAAACAACACGTGGATTAATTATATAATATTTGGTAGCTACCAATATTTTAATTAATATTTTATTGGGTCATGCACCAATAATAATTCGTCGAATTGGGAAATACTTGCTCAATTACACGAATATTGATCCAACTATCAATATTCAGTAATTCGTCGAATTGAGTAATACTTGCTCAATTGCTCGAATATTGATCCAACTATCAATATTCAATAATTTATTAGTAATTCGTCGAATTGAGCAATACTTGCTCAATGGCTCGAATATTGATCCAACTATCAATATTCAGTAATTTGTCGAATTGAGCAATACTTTCTCAATCGCCCAACTATCAATATTCAGTAATTCGCAATACTTACTCAATTGCTCGAATATTGATCCAACCATCGATATCCAGTAATTTGTCGAGCAATACTTACTCAGTTACTCGAATTTTCTACTGAGCAATTTATTCATGCTCAATTCAACAAAACCTAGACTCATTGTCTAACCAGTCAACGTGACTAATCAAATACACGTCTGTCATGCAGACTCCACGATTCGTGAGACATCAATCATGTCACATGGGGGATATCAATTAGGGTTTTGGTCTGGCGGCCTACGACGCGTGGCTTCATCCACGATGAGAATGTAAGTAAGTCGTGCAATGGTTGAAGGAGTTAACAAAGTAGTGGGTGGACGGTTAACCAAGTCTCCGCACGACCTGGAACTGGTTTCACCACGATCTTCCACTTTCCCACTCTTTCACTCAAGAAACCGTCACGCTTACAGGAATCAGGGTGTTCATCATTCTTGCAATATAAATAAGTCCAAATCGAGGACAATTGATCATGATCATCATTCAGCAGTTCATCAATTTGCAGAAACCTTCAACACATCCACAATCCTTGATCATCGTTGATTCCACACAATTCTCAGCTTCCCTCCTACAGATCAACCCATCTCCATCTTTGTGACCGAATTGACTCTGGAACGGCCATTGATTTGGTTTAGGCCGGAGTTCTACAAATTGATTTCTCGAATCTAAGCACTCCCTTTGCAGTGCATCTGTGTGAGGTTCAGCAGTTTGCTCGGTCGAGGAGTCTCATCCGCACGCTCGACTCTTCACTTTCCTAAAAAACCAGCAAACCGTTTTTCCTCATCCACAGATTTGCTACCACAGTGGGAGATTAATCTCTCGGTTGCAATCTCTCCTTTTCACAAAATGGTTGATCTTAGATCAGGTTCGGTTACCAATCCTAACCCAAACAATGCTAGCACTAGCAACAACGGTGGTACTCCAGAAATCGTTCCTACTTCCAACAATGGCGGTAATACCACTCCTCCACAAACCAATATCGGAAATAATCCTCTCTTTGGTCGGTCTCCCGAAGAAATCAATGAAAATCCACCCACTATCGCCGATCTCATGAAAGCCCAGGAAGTTCTCACCAAGAACCAAACTGATATGGATACTACTCGGAAGGAGTTGTGTAACTACCTAAAAATTCTCACTGACAAGATGTCAAATAAAACTCAGGAGAAGGGAAAAGACAAAGAAACCCAACTACGGATCCCGAAGTTATTCCAGTCCCTGGCGATGATGAAACCCGCAAAGCTGCAGAACCTGAACCTGCCGGTTTTATCACCCGGGAAGACCTGGAACGTTTTATGGAGAATCGGGGAAATGAACATACACTGTCCGTTCACCGGCATCAACCTCCATATCCCGCTGCTACGCAAAGAATCCCTCTCCCAAAGGGCTACACTTCTCCAACATTCACACTCTACAATGGAACAGGGAATGCTCGAGAACATGTATCTTGATTATTGGAAGCATTAGGAGAGCATGAACACAACCATGTTGTCCGTTTAAAGGAGTTTTCAAAATCCCTGACGGGTCGAGCATATACTTGGTATAACAACATTACACCAGGAATCATAGCCAATTGGGGAGAGATGATTAATGCTTTCTACAGGAAATACTTTTTTGTTTCTGAGAAGATTACTCTTTCTGACTTAGGAAGGATGGCTCAGAAAACTACTGAAAATCCGAATGATTATGTGAAGAGGTTCAGGATTCAATCTTTGGATTGTCATGATCCTAATGTTACTGAGCAACAACTGGTGGACTTGTGCATCAGCAGAATGATTCCAGTCTATAAAGACTTATTGGAAAATCTCCGATTTCAAACCTTTTCAGAACTTCATGAAGCGGCCAAGAGATCAACAACCACTGCTCCAACTTTGTTAGAAAGAACAAAAACTGTCAAAGTAGAGGAACCGAACGCTCGAAGCAGCACCAACATGCGTTTAATCAACAAGCAGTACAACGTTGAAGCTTCCATGAATGTTTCTGAAGAGAGCAAGAGAAAAGCCGAGGCACAGCAACACAAGAATTCTCCTCCGACGTCTCACCCTCCAAAAGCACCAAGGAAGGACAACCATACTAGAAACACACAACCACCGGTTCAGCATCAACAGAACGATCAGGAAGCGCCTGACTTCCCCTTTCCCATTGAAGAAGTGATCGAACTATTAGAAGTCTAGATTCAAGATGGTGTAATCAAATTACCTCCCGTCAAAAAGGAACCAACCGAGGAACAAATGGAAAATACACGCTACTGCCATTTTCATAGGCACTCAGTCATCCAACAAGTGATTGCAGAACTTTGAAGCGCATATTCAAATAAAAGGCCGACTCAGGGGAACTGGGGACTAAAAGAGTGCACATAAATCCTCTCCCGATCAGAACGTTTGCACTCTCCAAGCAACCGGTCAAGGAAGCAGTTCAATCCTTAATTGATCATATCTACGAGTTGCTGTAATTGTCAAAGCCCCAAAGAGATGGCATGTTTGCTGCACTGAACCATGTTGTATCACGAAAATGACTAAAAATTCAGGAGACACTCCTTGATCCTCCAGCAACAGACAAAGAGATGTATGACTGGGGACTTCTCACTACAGTCCATCTCGAAGGAAATGAATTCAAGCGAACGTTAGTCGACGTTGGAACTGCTGTTAACATCATCCCCTTGAAAACCCTCAGAGCTGCTGGCACCACTCGACAAGAAGAAACTCATGCTCCTATCTCAGTCAGAGACCATGAAGGAATCTCCAGGGATGCTTATGGTTACATCATTCTCAAGATAAGAAATGATTCAATCTGGACGGAAATAAAATTCTTCATAATTAAAGAGGATTCGGGATATGACATGGTTCTTGGGAGAGCATGGATTCATGATGGAAAATTTGCTGCGATATCTTCATCTTCAGTTGCACATTTCTCCGTTAAAGAAAGCTCTGACTCGGAAGATGATCAACCGTTCGAGCATTTGGTAAAAGTTGAAGCCTTGATGCAACTCACACAAAAAACTGGGGAAAGCGCCCACGAATTCGTCAGAAGTTTTCGCACTCTGGCAAGTCTTATTCCCCCTGATGCATATGTATTACCAACTTTCAAATATGATACCCTAGTCCGGGGACTCAGTTCTGCTCAAAACCTAGTTATCACCAAATGCTATGAGTGGTTAGTCTCACCTCAACAATACTTCACCAAATGTTTAGATGCAAAACCTCTCCAAATCCATCATCTCACTAACACGGTCATTGCTAGGATAATGACTGAGTTTCACGATTAATATCCTAAATATTCTCCTTTGCACGCATGTCCACATGTGCCGCATAATTGGAAAGCTCCACCAACATGGAATCCCACTATACGAGGAATTCCAAACCAGCAGAAGATATTCAAGGCACGCACAACCAAGCCTAACAAATTTCCTGAAGGAGATTTGGTTCTTGAGGCAACCAGACGCAATTTTCATTCCACAAAGAGTTCTAACTGGGAAGGACCTTTTGTGATTGCTAAGTCAATTGCTGGAGGATATTACAAGTTGACTGACATCAAGGGAAAGACAAGTATACCAGTGATTTATGAGAATTGGCTCAAGGTTTTCGACGCATGAAGCATTCAACATTGGGTGTTTTATGTCCAAGAAAAACGCTCAAAACATCTGACGTTTGTGTCTTAGGATTTTCTTTTACCTGTATTTTCAATTCCTCCAAAACGTTCGCAATACTTGCATCCAGTATTTGAAATTCGGAAATTTATCAAAAGTTCTTTTATTTAAGAAAAATCTCTATCAAACCCAAAATCCAAAAGGAAATCTTTAGTCACTCATAAATTCAAAACCAACCAAAGAATCAAAGCCAAAATAAAATCTCAATCTCTCAGAAGTTTAATTTTCAAGAGATTACGGAAAGAAAACTAAAGAAAGCCATCAAAGTATGATTTCTGCTTCTCAGCATTCTCCAAGACTTGCAAAGCCACTTTCTCCAACTCCAGCTTTTTGGTCAGCTCAACAATCTTGGTCATTTTCTCCATCATGACATCACTAGTAAAAGGGATGTTCTTCACCACTGCGTCCTTGATGGTGTTGATCTTCTGACGAAACCACTTCAAGTTAAAGCCAAGTCTCTCAGAATTCTCCAAGTTATATTCCCAATCAAAGAGTACATCTCGAGTAACAGTATTTCTGGCCCTGGTTCGTATATCATCTATAACACGCAATATGTTTCCTAATTGCATTGTCAAGAAGTATCTACGTTCAGGATCTCTTGTAACGACAATATGGCCATACATCTTCCACAACTTCTCATACATGCTGGCATACCCAGTGGGAACGCTGAATCCACCAACAAACACATGATACGGGAGTAAAGCACCAAATTGAGGCTCACAAATAATCCTTGCATTGGGATATTCGTGTATTACTACATGATTCTCAACTACTGGAGCATCCTTTATTGTCATTGCAACATCTTTTTCTAGGATAGTCTCTTCTGTTCTTGGCTCGATTTCAACAACAACTGGAGTCTCAGTTTCCTCCACGTCTTCAGCAGCAATATTCTCATAACCCGGAGGTGCAGAGCTGGTGATGCCACTACTTTGATTCACCATATTGCTCGAATCATCAACATTGGTTCTGTTATCCTCAACTTCAGTATTCAGCGCCTAATACGAAGATTACATGAGATTAGAAGGATTCAAGCATAAGGACCAAAGGAAATCATAAATTCCAGCATGTAAGTGAACTAATACTATCTAAGTTATTTATTATGCATCCAAGGCATGAGAAAATGGTGCGGAAGTCATGAAACACGTTTTTCAGTAAGTCCGACTGAAGAGATTTTATACTTCCTTGTATGAGATGACGAACTGGGAGAAATTGGTAAAGAATCTAAGTTTAAGTCATATACCGTTCTCTTCGTATGGATGTTTTTCTATAACATATCAAAATTTCATAGTAATCGGATAAACGAGTAAGGATTTATAGCCAAAACATTAGACTACATGCCAGCTGAAAAATTCCTGAAAGTCTCATGGAAGTTTACTGTTTCGCTGATTTCGACCCCTAAACATGCTCAAAACTCTAAGAGATTATTTGGAAAAGCTTGGAAATTTCCTGGGCATAAGGATCCATGGGCAGATCGCGAAAATCTGACATCGTATGACTATTTTATGGCGTTTTTGCTAAAAGGCTGAGTTCTGAATTTTCTGGTAACGTATTTCGCTAAAGTTTCTTCACTCATTCATGCGAATTTTCATTCAATCAACTCAAATCATAAATCTTACACTTATATGAAGATAATACAAAATGGATACTTACTTGAGGAGTCTCCAAGTCATTCGAAGAGTTAACAGGGTCGACATCAACATTGGGAGCACCATTCAGTCGCGATTCTTGAGGATTCTCTTTCTCACTACCATTCAAAGATGAATGAATAGCATGAACATGTTGGATTTCCACAAAAATCTCTTCTTGGATCCATCAACAATAATCATCATTATTTCATTCAAGGAAATGCCGAAATCACTTGCATGAAAGGATACTCACATCAACCTCTCCATCGATGTTGGATTCCTGAATTGTTCGTATGGAGGAAAGATGAAGACCGTCAATAATCGATGGAGCATAATTCTGAAACAAATTAACAGCATTCTTTTGGGATCCTAATTACATGGACAAGAAAATCGCAACGATAAAGGAAGTGCTAACAACTCACCAAAGAAGCAGCTGGGGACTGCGTATTGTTTGCTATCATTCTGTAATTCATCCTGCTCCTGCTTTCTCCACCCTGGGGACTGACTTGCCATTCAGATAAGTCTACAGGAATTCGAGGCCTCATAGCACGACCAACCTACAATGATTTAATCGAAACAATTAAAGTTGCGATTATTATGCTATTATCAAAAACATGAGGAAAATATTCACCTGTGAAGATTCTGGAGATGTTTTCCTTTTATCACCACTAGAAAGAGGTTTCAACCGTGGGCGATCCAAGAGTATTTCAGCAGAAAGAAACACTCGTGTCAGAGATTTGACATCCATAACAAAATTATACAAGCGTTCAAGTTGTTGATTCCATAATGCTGCATAACCTGGAGTTACGTAAATGTCCAGGTCGGTAAAAGAAGACACATAATCATTCCCTTCCACATGTGTGTTATCTAAATGATCCTTCAAATATTCAAGCGATGGTTTATTCATTCGATGACCTGGAGTACACTGATCGAGACCCATTTATCGAGCTGCTATGTCGATATTATATTCTTCCACCTGGAATTCTCCTTGCATCACTGACACTATGTAACCAGGAGTGCAAATGAGCATAAAATATTTCTCTCCATCACTCAAATCAGTGGCAGGCTTCAAAGTGATGATCTCTTTAGTATCATTGAAGGTGATAAACTGCGAGAATAAAGGAGGAACTGTCGTCCAGGGACGAAAGTTGAACTAAGATTCAGTGTCTAAAATACTAGCAAGACATGTCTTTTTCCGTGGTCGCTTCGTAGACCAGCACATAATCCTAGCACTATTTTTCTCAAGGATGCCATGACGGGTATCCACATTGGGTCCTTGCAAGACACTACGGGGAGTTGGAGCATATTTCTCAAGGTGCTCCCACATTAAGGCTTGGAGGAACGCGGTGTTAGCATATGTCTCAATCTTCTTGAAACCATTGGAGACACTGGAATCCATGACTAAAGAATCCAAGTTAGCAAACAGTGAACCCAGAAACAAACTACCAATAGGAAGTTTCTCACCTTTAGCCAGTTTTATAGCAAAAGGGATTACAAACGGCTTCAATAAATGTCCACTGTCTTCAAGAATGTCTCTAGAGATCCACAAACACAAGAAAGCAGCAATGTTCAAGGTATCAGGTTCTTCAGGAATCACGTCTCTCAGCCACAAGTGTTTCAGCCATCGAGCATAGAAAACTATGGGAGACTTGTTGAGTTCTTGCATTTTGGCCTCCAGAATGCCAGATATTGCATTTTCCTCCGTTGAGAGCTCTTCAGGGAAATTACCAGTAACTGGGAGATGAAATAAAGAGACTACATATTCCAAAGTGACAGTGAATTCTCCCCATCTGCATATGAATGTGTGAGTAGTAATGCACCAACGGGCAAGCAGAGCCACCATACCTGGTATGTTGTGATTGATCACTAAATACCCAGTTGCTTGAATAGCTCGTGTCACTTGTGCACGATCCAGCATAGTTCTTACATGACTATAGCTAAACATATGACATGCCCATCCAGAGAAATGCGCCAGGGGTTTTCGAGAAAGTTTGAGTTCTACGTGAGAACCCAGATAGTGCTTTCCACCCAAACAGAACCTAATTATCGCCTGAGGAGTTACCATTTTGTTCTGAGTAGTGCTTCTGGGATTTATGAGCAACCGGAATGCGTAACCTGAAGGACGCTTTTCGGGTTTGTACTGAAACACGAAGAATTCGTCATTAGTATTTGGGATATTCTTGGTTTTATCCTCCCTTTTCCTAGAGTCCCTAGAATCATTATTTCTGGAAGATACATCAGCAGAAGCATCCTCTCCGGAAGAATCCTCTCTAGAAGCATCCTCTCTGGAACCATCCTCTCTGGAAAACTCTTCCCTAGAAGCATCTTCAGAAGCGTTGTCCTGATGATCAGTCATCTTTACAAAGTCGCCGTGACATCCAAACATAAAATTCATCATTGGAATTAAAGCGAAGGAATAATCATGATGCTCACATTAGCTTCTACAGAAAATGGTAATCCTTAACTCTTACCTATTTACGTTTTCACGAACTTAGTGATAACAACGTAAAACTCTGAAAACTTGCTCGTTTCTTCAAACCTGCAAGGACGAGCAAAATTTAAAGTCAAACACCTGACTTTTCATGAAACCATGAATGATTCATATAACCTTCCATATGAAAATTCGCCGATTTTTACGTGTACATACACTATAAAATCATCAAACTCATACATGCACTACAAGTTAATGAACTCACCAAATATTGTTTGCTTTTAACAATTTTCCATAAATCAAAGTTTGATTTTTATTTTTAAACAAAAACATGAACATGTCACGTAATTTAAAAAAAAATCATGAGTTAATAACTCACGTAAATTATATATATATATGAAAAAAAAAAACTTTTGCTCATATGAGCATTCGTCTACAAAACGAGGATCTTTGTTATTTTTGTGAAAGTCTACATGTTCCAAAAAAAGTTTTGAATGTTCACAAATAAATTTTATCATGAACTACAGGTCTTTTCAAAATTCCTTTAACTCTAAAGATCATTATTTATTGCTTTTAGTACGAATGAACCTATGTTCCTAAAAGTATTTGTGAAAGTTCATGCTTTGAAAATAAATTTGGGTTTTCATGAAACCTCATAAACAAAATTTTCTCTACTGCAACTAGACCATGTCTACTTAATAATATATGTATCTCTTTGATGTTAGGGATTTTTGGTCGTTTCTTAAACTATTGAACAAACGTGCATACTTATTCTCAAAAGCAACAAATTTCATAAAACCTACGTCTACATACTTGCATGAAATTTTTGTGTTTTGAACATCTCATGGAAAATTCATTAACTCAAAAAAAATAAAAAATTCACTCACCTGGTCGGTGCCGGCCGGAAACTGGTCGGACGGTCGTCGATCGCCGGCGACTGAAGATTCCGGCGTGATTTTTCTTCCTCCTCCTGATGCTCGGGTGTGAGGGTGATGAGAGATGGTCGGTCAGCTTAGGAAAAAATAATTTTATTTTAAGGTCTCTTCCCTTTTATATTAATTTTATTTCCAAAACCTAATAAAATGTGGGTTTCCTTTTTTGGGCTTGGGTGCATAAATCCTAAATCGACCAAAACTAGGCTTTTGAACGGCCGAATCAGCGATGCTTCTTCTCTCTGTGCTCACGGAATTACACTTTATCACACTATCAGGGTCCTCACCCGAACATTTGCTCGTACATGACACCATTGGAGCAAATCGAGAATTCTGAAAATACCTTTGTACGATTGAGTTCAACCGTTGATCTCGTCGATTGAAAATCACCATTTAATGCTTACTGCGGAACATGACCGTCCCTCACTAAGAAGGGGACTTAATGTAGATGTTGGATTTTCAACAAAGTACAAAATTGTAAAATCATGATACTGCATGTTTCTGACATGGCTTTCAGGCATGTGATGATTCATATTTTACGATCCATGGTGAATTTGTTTTCGAAAGGCCTCCACTAGCTGAGCGTTCGATACCTTGCATTTCATCATGCCCTCTATGTAGAATAACATAATTAGGCAGTTCTCCGTAAGATTGAGAGCATTAATGCCTTCAGGACGTCGGTGATACTCATTGTTCCCTGACTACATGAGAGATACCCCCCTCTATATAGAAGAACGATTGGGAGATTCTCCGTAAGATTGAGAGCAATAACGCCTTCAGGACGTCGGCGACACTCACTGTTCCCTGACTATGTAGGGAGACCGTGCATAAATCAAGGAGGTTCTCCATAAGATTGAGAGCAATAACGCCATCAGGACTTCAGCAACACTCGCTGTTTTCTGACTATGTACCTTTCAGAACGGGTATGGCGCTTTAACTGGCTAATATCCCTTCTGTAATAGATTAATTCTACCGTGACATTCACCACTGAATTCCTAGAAGATAATCTATTTCATCATTACTTCGATTTCATGATCAAATCCACGGCTGATCTCATGGAATGGTAATAGATAATCTCATTACTCTGATTTCATGATCGAATCCACGACTGATCTCATGAAATGGTAAAAAATAATTTTATTACTCTGATTCTATGGTCGAATCCACGATCCCATGGAATGGTAATACTCGTTTTATTATTCCGAATTCATGGTCGAATCCACGGATGATCCTATGGATTGATAATAAAAAATTACTCACTTTTATTACTCAGTTTCATGAATCATTCTCCACTGAATTTCATAAATTAGTAATAAATACTCCACAATCGGGCATCTGGACTACCACTAAGTAAGCCCCATAAAATGGTGCAAGTGTACTCGACAATGATGCACGAACGAGCATCCAAAATATGGACAAATGAGGAATCCTACACAAAATAGGAGAGAGAAAATAATAACATTAAAATAATAGAGAAGCGCCCATGGGCGGGGCCCACCGACCGGCCGGCCGTGTGATAGACACATTTTTGTGTCAGATATAATCTCAATTGTATATATTGTTAGTGCTCGATTTTGTATTTATTCTGGCTTTTTATGTCTTTGTAGGTGTTTTTGGAAAAATAAGATTTTGCGGTGAAATTGTCTCGAAAAGTGTTCTTTACGTTCATGGGAGGACATTTGCTATTCAGACCCTCACTTTGGATAAGGGGTAACCTAATTACTAAGGGGAATCCCATTTCCAGGCATCTGCTAATCGCACCCCTACTCTGGATAAGGGGCAACCATCTTCAACATTCAAAAAAAAGGATTTTTGCGGGAAAAAAAATGCAGTTAAAGAGCAGTTTTGGCAATCGTGATTTGAAGGAGTTTGAGGTCGATTAAACCTCTAATTTTCATAGGATAGACTCCTTATGGGTCTAGGAATCTGATATGGGTGTTTAAATCGATTAGATTGGGCTCAAACGCGGATTTTTCTCACAACAAGAAAATATGGAAAGTCACGTGTGTGACCTGTTTTAGGGAATTTTAGAGTGATTAAAACGCTGTAAACCTTCCCAAAGATTTGTATCTATCTAAGGAAGAGTTTAGAATAAAAAGGAAAGCTCAGAAACGCGTAGAAATCCTAAAACAAGAAATTGTCGCAACTTGGTCGTGAAGAGAAGGAAAGAGATTTTGGAAGATTTGAGAGAGATTTAATCGGTATTTTTGATATAAATAGATGTCTTGGGTCATACAGAAAAGGTGTCGAGAGTTTGGGAACCTAAGGAGAGCCAGAGAAGAAGAAATCAGAACTTTACCAAACTCTGCTGCTGCTGCTGTTGAAGAAGAAGAATAGCTGAAGAACATTGACCCTCGGTAGACAGTCGCAGAAAAGTGTCGCTGTTTAACAGCTGAAGAACATTAAGATGTTCAGGGCAGTCTTATTCTAGGGTCTTAAAATCAGCGACAAAGCAACAGTTTTTCTGTAACAGCTGTTTTGCAACACCAATACACTGTTGCAAACAATATGTGTTATTACTTTTCACTCTTTTAATCATCTTTTGAGCAACAAACACATATTTTGAGATCACGATTAATATGAGGAGATAAACCCCAACACTGGGATGACGGAGGAAGCCATCATACCTGTGGTAATTATATTTAATTCTTTTTATGACTTTTTGCATTAATTTAATCGTTTTATGATTTTTCTTAATTAGTTGTGAAGTCGTATGATGATGTATGCTTGGTCTAAGTGCTTTTGATGCATCATGCTAGTGATTTACAGTTAATCTTTTTAAAATCTACCCTGGCAAAGAATTAGAGTCAATAAACAAGAGCTATAATTGTCTAAGAATTGATTTTTGAACCACATGGTATGAGGTTTGGTGGAATCCTGAGTCTCGGTAATCTCTCGACATTGTGACAAACCTTGTGTATATATTTTCTTTATTTTTATTGTTTTCTATTATTAAGTCTGAAATTGAGTCCGCACAAGTCCGAGTTGAACGAACTTTATTTACCACTAAAAAAACTACATCAATTTTTGGCGTCGCCGACGCGGATTTGTATTTAGATTTGTTTTAGGTTTATTTTTATTTTTATTATTTTTTTGTTCTTTTTTACGCGTTTTGGTATTTTTCAATTCTTTTCAGATTTGGAACGAAGCTACAAGGAAAGAAAAATTGCTATAAAAGGAAAGCATTGCCAAAGAAGGAAAGAAAAGAGGAATCTGAAAGGAGTGAAGAAGAAGATTTTGTATATAGTTATTTTGTTTATTTTTAGAAACTGTAAATAGGATTTTATTTTTGTAATTTTTCTTTTCCTTTTTGGACATTTTTATTTTTTACTTTATTTTTGGACTGGACATTATTATTATTTTGAAACCCGAAGGAAGGGTTAACAATTAAATATAAATTGTTTGTAGGGAAGGACGACAGTTACGATACTGTCTCGGCCCCTCGGGTTCGTACACTGACATTGGAGTCGGTGGCCTGAGTCGACTTCAACGGTTCATCGCCCGTCTGGTACGGGAGGTAAGACTCTATCCACCCACGAATCCCCTGTCAGTGGGTTTTATTTTGTGTGAAAACTCACACCCCAGCAGTAGAATGTCGAACTGGTATTACAATAGCCAATACAATGAATACCCGACTGAGTTTCAAAATGGACGTTACTACTTTGACCATAGTGTGAATAGTAGTTGGGAACATCAGCCTTTTGAATATTATGGTCCATACCATGGTGAGCCCAATTACTATCCACATACGCACCGGTCATATGAGCAAAATTCTTATATTTCTCCTTTAGAAAAGTCTCTCAGGAAGTTAGAAGAGTCGACACGTAGGATAGCTGAGATGAATAACTTAGTTTATGACGAAAGAAAACTTTCTTTAGAGGAATCCCTCAAGCTGATAGCTGAGACGAACGAAAGAATTGCTCGAAATAATCTTAATTTTCAATATAGTGTCTCCAATAATACCCTTGAAAATGAGGATAGTTATTTGCATAAACAGGATGACGAGGATAAAATTGGTTACACTACTTGTTTAGATGAGGTTCAACCATTTTCATGTTATTATAATGATTATGATGAGGATAGTGTTGATGAAGAATTTGAAATAAATAAGCATAGTGATCAGGAATTTGCTACTCCAAATGAGCTTAATAATAATATTATTTCTAGTTCAAATCCAAATAATTTTAATAATTATTCACCTATTCAAAAGGGCGAGGATTTGACTAGAGATACCCTCGTTTTAGACGATGTAGTATTTCCTTTTGATTACGAAGCTAATAATGGTTTAGAGGAACGAGTATATTTTGAGTCTAGCGATTTAGAAACAATAGACTTAGAAAAAGAAAATGAACTCGTCGAGATGAGTGAGGATGTACCCGATTTAGAAGAATCAATTGACCATTTTCATGAATTAGATGACCTTGAAATTAGGGAAGTTGTGACTAGTCTTTATAGAGACACTGAAAACTCTAAGTTTGGGGGTGATTATCATTCTCCATGTGATTTAACTCTTAGAAAGGTCCCTCACTTGGGACTTGACATATGTGCCTCAACCATTTTACAAGATTATCTTCATACACGTTTTCCTGAACCTAGTGATGCCCACAAGAAATTTCAGTTATTAGAAACCCATCCTCTGGTTGATGTGGTTTACCCAGGCTATGATACCCAGATTGACTTTGTTTTCCCACCAAATATTTTTCTTCCAAATGTGGGAATGTTTGATTTTCAATTGTGTCGAATATTAAGTTTTGAGACTAAACCTAATTACTTTAGGAGATTAGAGTCGACATACTTGTTTAAGGAAGATCACCACTCTCATTGTGGTCAGCTGTGTAAGTCAAATCTGATTGACTTAGAGGATCCTCAATTATTCAGGTTATTATTATGTGCTTCTAAGTTTGTATTTGAGTTTTTCCAGACTCTAGAACCTGAACATTTGGATCTAACCTATGAGGAAATGCAACCCATGAAAATATTTTATTTGGACCCAGTTATAAATCTTGAACCTGAACCACAGCTGGATGTAGTTGTCTTAAACAGGAAACTAGACAAGGATGTGCTTTATTTGTTCATTTTCTTGGCATGTTGCAGATTCCTTTTACTTGTGATAGCTCTATTTGGTTTTGATGACCCACAGATATTTCGGCTATTACTTTATGATTTTATAAGGTGACTAATCCTTTATTAGTCTGGCTGAAGACATTAAACTTAACACTTCTTGGGAGGTAACCCATTCTCATGCAACACGGTAATATCTTTCCTTATCTCTTTTTCTTCAAATGGTAACAATTTCTCCTTGTTCATGCTTTTAATTTGATCTTTAGAACATTGAGGACAATGTTAGATTTAAGTTTGGGGGTATAGGAGAAACTTTTTAGTTGCACAATTAAACTCCAGAGCCTAGAAATTTATGCTTATTAAGGATGGCACTAACCAAAAGTGGATGGAAGCATTTTGGTTGTAGGAGTTGAGGAACCAATCTGACTAGATGGAAACATCTAAAGAGTCTATTCATAAAAGCACAGATCTCAGGTGTTAGAAATAACATGATAGTTTCACCATATTTCGTTGAGTCCTTTTCACTTCTGTTTTTATTTTGTTTTGTTTTTAAACTATGTTTCTCTAAGTGATTAGGTGGGGCTCACGATTCAAGTTGTTACCAATGCTAGGGTGAATTAGAGTGATTGAGAAACAAAAAAAAAAAAAAAAAAAAAAGAGAGAGAGAGAGAAAGAAAAAGAGACCAGACCATCAGACCAACTGGAATAAATTCAATAAAGTCGACCACTGGAACCCTTGTATATGCCAGTTGTGTTGACCTAGAGTTAGGATTATCAATCACTGGTTCCCTTGTATATGACAGTGTGTTGATATTAGTCAGACTAGTATCTCAGTCCATTAGGATAGGTTCATTTTGGCGGAGGCCTTCAGATAGATATGAGAAACACCGTTCACCTAGTAAACATCAAAACCATCTATGTTTTTCTATATCCATCTTCTTGATCTATCCATGTGATTAGTTTCGACTCCGGATATTGATGTCCATAGTGCAACTATATGAGTAGAGCTCTGTCACTTCATATGAATTTTAGTATGCTTGAGTGTAAACTCGTGTACAACAATTGGAATTTCACATCAGGGTACTTCCTCCTGTAGTAAATAAGTATGCCAACCAAGGAGATTCTTTAGTACCTTCCAAGGTTCTTTGTAGATACCTAGTCTGCGAACTTGAGAAGGTTATATATCTGAAGATGATTTCTGAACTTAAACTTAAAAAAAGACTAAGGAATGCAGTTTGCAATCCGTGGCTATAAAAGTTCATGAACCGATTCAAGTGAATCAAATCATCTTTGCTTCGATTGTGTCTTGTGTAGTACATGAGAGTTCCTTGCAATTGAAAAACTCTCTAACTAGTTCATTTGAAGTCATTTGAACTAGTTATGGTGAAGAAGAACATGGTTGATATGAAATGCTCATATGGCTAACCTTTTGGTTAACTGTTGTTGAACCAACAAGTGCATACGTTTGGGTACGGTTAACAAACCTAGGAGCGTGCATTATCAAGTGTATGTAACAAGCTAACGGTTGAGAAATATTAGCTTGAATCTAAATCAGGTTTTCATTTAACGGTGAATATTGAATGCTTTGTTAATAAGCTAACATTGATTGCAAACCCTGATTTGAAAGACTATATAAAGGAGAGTCGATTCTCCTTTAACCTTTAGTTTTATTCTTCTAAAACCAGGTTAATGACTTAAAGACTTCATTGAGATTGTGAAGCCAGACCGATACTACTTTTATCGTAGTTGTGTGATCTGATCTTGCATCTTCTATCGTACGAGTACAATCAGATTGATTGGCTTGAGATTGGTATCTCTGATAGGCAAGATATAAAAAGTAATCACAAACATATTCGTCTCATTGTTTGTGATTCCACAACATCTTGTTTCGCTACCATACGATTAAGATTTTTGTGAGGTGATTGATAACTCTAGGCTGTTCTTCGGGAATATAAGACCGGATTATCGATTGGTTCCTGTTCACTTTGATTATTATCAAAAGACGGAACAAAACCTTCAGGGTTTATCTATGGGAGACAGATTGATCCTTTGATAGACTTGTCTGTGGGAGACAGATTTGTTTATTGTGAAAGCTTGCGATTTTGGGTCGTAGAAACTCTTAGTTGTGGGTGAGATCAACTAAGGGAATCAAGTGCGCAGTATCCTGCTCGGATCAGAAGCGTAGGAGCATAACTGTACCTTGGATCAGTGGGAGATTGATAGGGGTTCAACTACAATCCAGTCCGAAGTTAGCTTGGAGTAGGCTAGTGTCTGTAGCGGCTTAATACAGTGTGTGTTCAATCTGGACTAGGTCCCGAGGTTTTTCTGCATTTGCGGTTTCCTCATTAACAAAATTCTGGTGTCGGTGTTATTTTTATTTCTGCATTATATTGTTTATCTTTATAATTGAAATAATACATGTTGTGCGTTGTAGATCATCAATTAGAATATCCAACCTTTGGTTGTTTATTTAAATTGATTGATTCTTGGATATTGGTCTTTGGTACCATCCAAGTTATTCCTTGTGTTTGATTAAAGACTCGCTGATTTATATTAGCTCGAGTGAATCAAAACAAGAGAGAGATATTAACTCCTTGAGATACTTTTACCTAGATTGAGTATGACTGTATAGTTGATTCTCTAGAAAGTATTTCGGAGTTAGTCCATACAGATTTCTAAGTGAAATATTGGGTGGTGTTGTTAGACCCCCGCTTTTTCAGTTTGGCTTTGGGCCGGAAGTTGCCATGCGTTAGGTGGCGAACTTGGATGGCTGAGATTTGCATCTTAGATGGAAGGGTAGCCGTTAATTGTTGCAACCCTTCGTTTGGAATCCGCGGCATGTGGTAGGACCCGCATGGCTTTGGCAACTTCCGGCCCAAGGCCAAGCATCACGGTTTTTTCCAAAACCCTAATTTTGGCCGCGCCTAAAATATACCAAAGCCATGCGGGCCCTACCACATGCCGCGGATTCCAAGCGAAGGGATAATAAATAAATTAAGTTCATGAAACAAAGGAATAACAAATTCGACGTAACGTAATTCTACAACAGAAACAAGCTCCGGTGCCACTATTTGTGTCTAAACCCAATCTAACCACTCATGTTACTGTCACTTCAAGACTTCATGTTACCGCCACTTCAAGCCCTGTGGCATGTATACATGATAAAGAGCTTCTCTTTTAGCCCATCAAATGCTCGGCCATACAAATTCAAATATATGTATTGTGTTGTACCCATGTATGCTTTTCCACCCTCATCCTCAACTGGTATTCTTTTTCCACTTGCACATGCAATTTTTTACCGGGTGTAGTCATAGTCATATGTTGTTTGATGTTCTCCTAGAACCCCATGTTACACAATATCCGTTTCTTCTATATTCTATCAAATCCCTTAATATCATTATTCTTCTTATAAAGAAGCCGCTCCATTCCCAAGCACCAATGGATGTGATATATTTGACCATTATGCAATTAATGATTTAAACTATTGAGGTGAGGGTGTAAGAAATTTAAGGCTAACGAATAAAGCAATGTTAGCTAAATGGTCATATGTATCAAAAAAATGAGACAGACTCTAGGAAGGATGGTAACTCAAGAAAAAACAAAGCGATGAAGTGGACATATGAGCCAAATATACAATAGCACCTCATGGCAGAGGGTTTTGGAAAGGGATACAAAAATGCAATATATAATGGAGAAGAACAAAGCTAGAAACATGCACAATGGGTTATCATTATAAACGTTAACACCCAAATTTTCGTTAGGTTCTACCTGTCCTAGCTAGCCAAGTGACCTCACATTTGCTAATAATAGTAAGAGAGAGTCTTGTCCATTGTATCTTGTCCTTCTTTATATAGACTTTTCCAAAATCCCTTCCTTTTATGGCATCGTGCCATGTGTCCTAACTTCTTTAATTACTGCTAATTCCATTCTTTCTCTAATAAAACTTATTTCTTTCCTATTAATTCCTCCCTTGTCCTTTCCATCTAATGGATACTTTCTTAGTGGACTTGGACCTTAGTCCCCAAATACCCACGTCTCTTGTGGGGCTTGCCTCCCCTTCGGGGGTACACTGGCCTGGCTAAAGGGGTATTTTTCATGTATCAACATTAGTCCCCTGACTATTGGTTCAATTGCTAAATGACCCGATAGTCAAAGAACCTCTTTTGAGCGTCATTACCGACGATCCAAAGACGTGGTGGATCTTTTCCTTTTGTCAGGTTGGCGGTCATGGGCGACGTTCCAACTCCTTCGTCGTGCTAGGTTTCCTCTTCCCACTTTCTCACGGTTACCATTCCCCATGCATAAATGCCACGTACAAACCCCAGGACCCTCTATATATAGAACTGCCAATTTGTTCTCTTTTCAATCTTAGCCTTTCTTTTTTTTTTCTTCCAACACACCCATACACTCTCCATGTCTAGCAGCTCTTCCAGTAGTTCTTCGTCCGAGGAGTCTAGTGAATCCGACCAGCACAGGAACGAAGATTCTGACCAAAACGAGTATTCCCATAGGGACGAGATCACCTTACCCGCCCCGACGGATGGTAAGTTATACACGATTGCTGAATTCACGAGTGGTCCTGCCTTAAAGCGCTCCCTGAGACTTAGAGAATTCCGCGATGGTAAGCGCGTTTTCCCTCTAGATGACATCCTATCATCTCGCCTTCTGAACCCGCCTGTACTTCCTTACCCTTCCGCTCTCGGATGGCTCTTGCGACTCGAGTCGGAGACCATGGACGCCTTTGCATTTAAAACCGTGTCGCGGATGGCCATCCTTCGGGGCGACTACGATCTTCCTGCTATCGACATTCGATCTAAATCGAAAACTCACCCGGTGTGGCCGCATTGGGCCTCTCGCATACGCTCCAATCCCAGTCATGTGGTTACTCTCCGCAAGGCAGGCATCAATGAATCCATAGATTCGTATTTTAAGCGGGAAGTACATAGGTGCATTCGTGATATAACACGACTTTTCTGCCGTTGGGCTTCTCCCGTGCATACTCTCCTCACGGCATGGGGGGAAACCACCATCGTTTTAGAAGACGTCGTCGCTCTTACAGGATTACCGATTCATGGCAATCATTCGTATGATGAGGCGGCTGTCTTCGGACCGCTGAATGACGAGGATAAAGAACTGTGTACCTATTTCCTAAAATGCAAAGATGACTCCCGTCGTGAAATACTGCAGAAGAGCCAAGCGCCATTGGGACAAAGCGGAGACAGAGCGACCACAGGCACAGGTAAGAAGGGGGCATCTTCGTCCGCCTCGAAAAGAAAAAGCAAGTGGGTGGAGAGGAAGTCTCCTCCTAAGTGCCCTTCTGCTGAGCACCTGCTATCTAGCTCCATCCGTGCTTATGAGGCAATTCATGGTCCGTCGAATCCGACAGACGCTGGTCCCGAATGGTCTGTTAAAGTTAACCATCGCACTTCTTTTTTTCTCTGGTTGAAATATTGGGCTACTCAGATAGTGGAGTGAAAAGCGCTCCCTCCTAAGCTCAAGGAGAAGAATCCCCTTGCGGAGCTAGCCGCCTTCATCTTGTTTTGGCTTTGTCATGACATATTTGAATACAGTCCCAGGATACTATCAAGGGTGAGCTCGTGCCACTAGCAGTGTTATTGTCTCGCGGCGTCTCTTTTCCACTGGCGCCGATGTTCTTGGGTGGTCTGTACCGCCATATCGACCTGTTTTGTCAGGATATTCAAACGATGGGTTCATCACACAAAATCGAGACGTATATCCCGACTTATTTTATGCAGGCTTGGTGTTGGGAACATGTTCCTCCGTGCGCGCCTGAGCCTAAGGAACTCGCAGTTCACCGTGAAGAAGATGTAGAGCAGGATGATGGTTTGGTAAAGAAGCTACCCGTTACTTATGGCTACCCGCGGATGGCCCTTTGGAATTTGAAGGAGAAAGTACCCTAGGGAGATCTTGGTAATTATTTAGATGTGGCCAAGGATTTCGATCCATTCCCCTATCAAAATGATCGATCAGGTCCAGAACATTATGATTTCGTTTCCCTCTTTGACGTGGAGTTGGACTCGACAAAGCTCTTGTCAGATGTAGATTTTGATTCAGTGATGGCGGTGTTGCCTGGTTATCTTCCTGGTTTCTATGCTGGCAAGTTCGTTGCCGTGTCTTACAATTCTGATCGCGCGGCTCGACAAGTGGGGTTCTACCAAGGGGTTCCTCATAGGTTCCCCCTCCGAAAAATTATAGAATCAAAGACATTGTCGCTAGCTTCAATCGTTACATCTTCAAGGAGGTGACCCGTCTCTCTGATCGCGGGGTCAATTTTTTGTTCTAACAACCTATTTCTGTTCAGCCTTTGGCGGTTACTGAAGGGGCCCACAAGTATCATGACTTCATTCGGCGCCGCGCTTTGAACTTCCTGTTACGCGAATCATCTTCTCCTCGTGACTTGACCGTTCAAGATCTTCAGGACCTCCATGCTTCTGGTCGAACCAAACTCGATGATGCCGTAGATGCCGAGCATCACCTAGATTCAAATAACAAAGGTCGTTCAGATCCTGTGGTGACTTTTTGGGCCCCGCCCGAGGGTCATGAGCCCGTGAAGCCGAAGAAATGGTCGTTTTTGATCGCAAGCCTCCGCGGCTAAATGTGAAGCCGCCCGTAGGTCCCTTAGCATCCCAGGTATTTTCCATTCCCTTTGCCTTGTATTGTTGTTATTTATCACTTCGTTCCTCCTTTATTTTATTTTGATGAGTTGGGCGGCAACAATCACTTCCCCAGGAGACTCCCCCTGCCAGTTGCCCAGGGTGGAAGCCCTTTTCTTATGTGATAGAAGAATACTTGAATATGCCTGAGTGTGATTGGACTGAAAGTAGTCTAAAAAGAAAGCTAGGCGGGAGGAAAACCAATCGCCTACCCCGCGCCCTTATTCCTCTGCTAACACCGTGCCCTTGCATCCTCGTCAAAGCCGCCAGAGGGGTGTGTCGCAACCTCCCAGGGATATAATTGCCAGACCGACTTTTTTATTCGTGGGTTAGTTGAGGAGCCTAGGGGTTAGCCTTCCCCCGGGGTCCGGTTGGGTGTCGCCGCGCCTTCATATAACATCAGTTCACCCCCTTAGGGCTGAAACCGTTCGTGGGAGGGGGCAACCTCTCCTAGTGCCGTGCTGCAATCGATGAGCCTTTCTTGGTCTAGTCGGTCAGTTTTTGGTGTGTCCTCATCCCACATGGCGTTAACCGTTGATGATCCTGCAGGTAATTCCCTATTTAATACGTATCTTTGTTTTTGTTATTCCTTTTCCTCTCTCTTCTTTCCTTTCTTATAAATTTAAGTTGTCTTTGCAATGGTGCTCATTTCTCGTTTGTCAGGCTCCGGTGGTAGCTCTGAATCGTCTTCTAGTTCCTCTGCATCTCGTCCTAAGGCTGATGATACTCCGCTGGGTTCGTCGATTCCCAAGGTTAGTTTTCCCTTCCCTCTTTTTTTTTGTTCTCCCCCTCCCCCCCCCATTTTTTTGACATGTTGTCCCTGGTATTAGGATATGGGTAAGAAACGAAAAGAAACCACGAGGCCCGATTTGATGGTACCATGCGCGTGGTCCCAAGCGGCGAAGGATCCTCTAAGCGGACTAAAGTGGATTCCGAGGCCATTCATTCGGAGAAGCAGGCCAATGCTTCTACGGTTGATGTATGTACCAACCACCCCTGTTGTAAAAAGATTCCGAGGATGTACGGTTTCGTTTTCCTTTGGTAGTGAGCGTTGTCGAGGTTGGGGTAGACCCTGCTACCCATACTCTGGTTCACGGCTTCTGGGTGCCGACAGTTTATGCTGCCGCCTATAGGGATATTGTTGAGCATGGTGGCGGTCATATGGAGAAAGAGGGTCTCTTGGTTGTTCCCTTTTTGTGCTATATGACTAGAAACCTCTTGGAGGTCGCAGACTTCCTTACTCGTGTGGGAGATGATCCTATTGACGCAGAAACTTTACGTGGCAGGGAGGCTGCTGTGCAATCTGCGCTTAATATTAAGTTCCCGGTGCAGTGGTTAGAGGATCTGCTGGTGAAGGTGAAGGGCCGGAATGATCCTCGTAGTCGGCTCACAAGTCAAATTTCTCAGTTGGAGGAGGAGTTGAAGAAACGCTCGGGGACGACTTCTAGCAAGAAGGAGGCATTGGATTTATTGCTTGCTGATGTTGGAGTGGCTACTGACGAGGTGTTGCGGGCAGAAGCTGTTGAGGCAACTGTTCGAGCTGTGCTTAAGGAGAAACGTCAGAAGATGGAGCGACTCTAATCATCTTGAAGCGCTCTGCCCCTGTGCCAGTTCTTTTTGTTTTCCTTTGTTAAGCTTGCTCTTAAAGCGCCGTGATTGTTGTTTGTTTGTATTTATGTTGTGGGGTATTGTGGTATTTGACTATCTCTGTTACTAGTATTTCATTATCGTATTCATTGGGTATGTCGATTGTCAGATGATTATACTCCTTCCCTTCATGATCATATTTATTATTAGTATCGTATATATATTTAGCCAGGTAAGCCAAACATTGTAAATTGCACCTAATTCCTGCCAATTTACTCAGTGGGGTTATTCCGTAGTAGGTAAGGATAGTACGCGCCTGTTTATTCGGTGAAATGCGCCCGACATCCCTGGGATCCGGGTATGCTTTGTCATCCGATTAGCCATCTTCAGCATTTTCAAAGGCTTCTTCAAGTTTGGTAATCGATCAGGCGTCTTTGGCGTTCCAGACACTGGATAATCCCTTCTGTAATAGATTAATTCTACCGTGATATTCACCACTGAATTCCTAGAAGATAATTTATTTTATCTCATTACTCCGATTTCATGATCGAATCCACGATGATCTCATGGAATGGTAATAGATAATCTCATTACTCCGATTTCATGATCGAATCCACGGCTGATCTCATGAAATGGTAACAAATACTTTTATTACTCTGATTCTATGGTCGAATCCACGACCCCATGGAATGGTAATACTCGTTTTATTATTCCGAATTCATGGTCGAATCCACGGCTTATCCTATGGAATGATAATAAAAAACTACTCACTTTTATTACTCAGTTTCATGAATCATTCTCCACTGAATTTCATAAATTAGTAATAAATACTCGACAATCGGGCATCTGGACTACCACTGAGTAGCCCCAAAATGGTGCAAGTGTACTCGACAATGATGCACGAACGAGCATCCAAAATATGGAAAAATGAGGAATCCTACACAAAATAGGAGAGAGAGAATAATAACATTAAAATAATGGAACGCCCATGGGCCGGGATCAACGGCCTGTCGGCGTGCCTTAGCCGTGGCCAGTGCCATGCTTCCTCCATTATTTTTCCTTATTTTGTTATTTTCATGTACTCATGAAGACTTCTCCATTCTAACAACTTTCTTCGTTTGAGCAAAACTCATGGTTTCTCCATATTTTCGTGGTTTCACGAAGAAAAAATAATAATATAAAATAGGTAAAGGTGTTGCGGGACCGGGAAACTTAACCGGCCAGCCACGCCCTAGCCGTGGCCGGTCCCACACCTTGCAATCCCTAATCTCTCATAAATTGTTATTCTTCTCATCTTCTGAAACTTCCCTATTTCAGCAAAAATCATGGTTTCTCCATATTTTCTCAAATATTGCTGAAACCATGAAAAAGCCAAAAGTCAACATGGTCACATGACCGACTAGGCTACTCACGAAAATATTTTAAAATATTATTATTTTAATATTAACAAAATATTGATCAAACGGGCATACTTGCTCATTCGAGCAAAATCGAAAATTCCAGTCAAAGATCGAACTCTTCTGAAAATCCAAGATATTGCTCAAACGCACATCAAAAAATGTCGAAACTCTCAGGACTGAGACACGGGCATTATAGTGACACGAGCATGCTCCCTTGACCGACCAAGGGCGACTCTAAGGCTTTCAACGAGCCGGTCCCACATGTTTTCACAATTTTGACCTAATTTGCGCAATTGCTCATATTGGGTCCAAACTCTTCCCAACCAACTTGGAGTTTGCTCGAACGTGTCCCACGACCACCAAGGGCCGGTCTCATGCCATCTTGGTCGGTCCCTCACTTTTCCATAATTAGGTTTTATCACCTAATGCTCAATCGAGCACTATTGCAATAAATGATGAAACCGGCATCTAATCGTCATTCCTTCACCAATCGGTCAACTCAGGACCCTGGTGTACGCTCATGGGCATCACATGGACGTCTTTAGTCCCATATGGTCGGTCCCTCCTTCGCTCATGATCTATTTTCAGCAATTCGTCAATTAATAAGCAATTGATCAAAAATTAGAGTTTCGAACAAACGCTCCACGAATCATCATTCTGAGCAAGTTCAAACACTAAATAAATTTATGTTGATCCAGCAAACAACACGTGGATTAATTATATAATATTTGGTAGACTACCAATATTTTAATTAATATTTTATTGGGTCATGCACCAATACATAATTCGTCGAATTGGGAAATACTTGCTCAATTACACGAATATTGATCCAACTATCAATATTCAGTAATTCGTCGAATTGAGTAATACTTGCTCAATTGCTCGAATATTGATCCAACTATCAATATTCAATAATTTATTAGTAATTCGTCGAATTGAGCAATACTTGCTCAATGGCTCGAATATTGATCCAACTATCAATATTCAGTAATTTGTCGAATTGAGCAATACTTTCTCAATCGCCCAACTATCAATATTCAGTAATTCGCAATACTTACTCAATTGCTCGAATATTGATCCAACCATCGATATCCAGTAATTTGTCGAGCAATACTTACTCAGTTACTCGAATTTTCTACTGAGCAATTTATTCATGCTCAATTCAACAAAACCTAGACTCATTGTCTAACCAGTCAACGTGACTAATCAAATACACGTCTGTCATGCAGACTCCACGATTCGTGAGACATCAATCATGTCACATGGGGGATATCAATTAGGGTTTTGGTCTGGCGGCCTACGACGCGTGGCTTCATCCACGATGAGAATGTAAGGAAGTCGTGCAATGGTTGAAGGAGTTAGCAAAGTAGTGGGTGGACGGTTAACCAAGTCTCCGCACGACCTGGAACTGGTTTCACCACGCTCTTCCACTTTCCCACTCTTTCACTCAAGAAACCGTCACGCTTACAGGAATCAGGGTGTTCATCATTCTTGCAATATAAATAAGTCCAAATCGAGGACAATCGATCATGATCATCATTCAGCAGTTCATCAATTTGCAGAAACCTTCAACACATCCACAATCCTTGATCGTCGTTGATTCCACACAATTCTCAGCTTCCCTCCTACAGATCAACCCATCTCCATCTTTGTGACCGAATTGACTCTGGAACGGACATTGATTTGGTTTAGGCCGGAGTCCTACAAATAGATTTCTCGAATCTAAGCACTCCCTTTGCAGTGCATCTGTGTGAGGTTCAGCAGTTTGCTCGGTCGAGGAGTCTCATCCGCACGCTCGACTCTTCACTTTCCTAAAAAACCAGCAAACCGTTTTTCCTCATCCACAGATTTGCTACCACAGTGGGAGATTAATCTCTCGGTTGCAATCTCTCCTTTTCACAAAATGGTTGATCTTAGATCAGGTTCGGTTACCAATCCTAACCCAAACAATGCTAGCACTAGCAACAACGGTGGTACTCCAGAAATCGTTCCTACTTCCAACAATGGCGGTAATACCACTCCTACACAAACCAATATCGGAAGTAATCCTCTCTTTGGTCGGTCTCCCGAAGAAATCAGAGAAAATCCACCCACTATCGCCGATCTCATGAAAGCCCAGGAAGTTCTCACCACGAACCAAACTGATATGGATACTACTCGGAAGGAGTTGTGTAACTACCTAAAAATTCTCACTGACAAGATGTCAAATAAAACTCAGGAGAAGGGAAAAGACAAAGAAACCCAACTGCGGATCCCGAAGTTATTCCAGTCCCTGGCGATGATGAAACCCGCAAAGCTGCAGAACCTGAACCTGCCGGTTTTATCACCCGGGAAGACCTGGAACGTTTTATGGAGAATCGGGGAAACGGCCATACACTTTCCGTGCACCGGCATCAACCTCCATATCCCGCTGCTACGCAAAGAATCCCTCTCCCAAAGGGATACACTTCTCCAGCATTCACACTCTACAATGGAACAGGGAATGCTCGAGAACATGTTTCTTGATTCTTGGAAGCATTAGGAGAGCATGAACACAACCATGTTGTCCGTTTAAAGGAGTTTTCAAAATCCCTGACGGGTCGAGCATATACTTGGTATAACAACATTACACCAGGAATCATAGCCAATTGGGGAGAGATGATTAATGCTTTCTACAGGAAATACTTTTTTGTTTCTGAGAAGATTACTCTTTCTGACTTAGGAAGGATGGCTCAGAAAACTACTGAAAATACGAATGATTATGTGAAGAGGTTCAGGATTCAATCTTTGGATTGTCATGATCCTAATGTTACTGAGCAACAACTGGTGGACTTGTGCATCAGCGGAATGATTCCAGTCTATAAAGACTTATTGGAAAATCTCCGATTTCAAACCTTTTCAGAACTTCATGAAGCGGCCAAGAGATCAACAACCACTGCTCCAACTTTGTTAGAAAGAACAAAAACTGTCAAAGTAGAGGAACCGAACGCTCGAAGCAGCACCAATATGCGTTTAATCAACAAGCAGTACAACGTTGAAGCTTCCATGAATGTTTCTGAAGAGAGCAAGAGAAAAGCCGAGGCACAACAACACAAGAATTCTCCTCCGACGTCTCACCCTCCAAAAGCACCAAGGAAGGACAACCATACTAGAAACGCACAACCACCGGTTCAACATCAACAGAACGATCAGGAAGCGCCTGACTTCCCCTTTCCCATTGAAGAAGTGATCGAACTATTAGAAGTCTAGATTCAAGATGGTGTAATCAAATTACCTCCCGTCAAAGTCCCAAAGAGATGGCATGTTTGCTGCACTGAACCACGTTGTATCACGAAAATGACTAACAATTCAGGAGATACTCCTTGATCCTCCAGCAACAGACAAAGAGATGTATGACTGGGGACTTCTCACTACAGTCCATCTCGAAGGAAATGAATTCAAGCGAACGTTAGTCGACGTTGGAACTGCTGTTAACATCATCCCCTTGAAAACCCTCAGAGCTGCTGGCACCATTCGACAAGAAGCAACTCATGCTCCTATCTCAGTCAGAGACCATGAAGGAATCTCCAGGGATGCTTATGGTTACATCATTCTCAAGATAAGAAATGATTCAATCTGGACGGAAACAAAATTCTTCATAATTAAAGAGGATTCAGGATATGACATGGTTCTTGGGAGAGCATGGATTCATGATGGAAAATTTGCTGCGATATCTTCATCTTCAGTTGCACATTTCTCCGTTAAAGAAAGCTCTGACTCGGAAGATGATCAACCGTTCGAGCATTTGGTAAAAGTCGAAGCCTTGATGCAACTCACACAAAAAACTGGGGAAAGCGCCCACGAATTCGTCAGAAGTTTTCGCACTCAGGCAAGTCTTATTCCCCCTGATACATATGTATTACCAACTTTCAAATATGATACCCTAGTCCGGGGACTCAGTTCTGCTCAAAACCTAGTTATCACCAAATGCTATGAGTGGTTAGTCTCACCTCAACAATACTTCACCAAATGTTTAGACGCAAAACCTCTCCAAATCCATCATCTCACTAACACGGTCATTGCTAGGATAATGACTGAGTATCACGATTAATATCCTAAATATTCTCCTTTGCACGCATGTCCACATGTGCCGCATAATTGGAAAGCTCCACCAACATGGAATCCCACTATACGAGGAATTCCAAACCAGCAGAAGATATTCAAGGCACGCACAACCAAGCCTAACAAATTTCCTGAAGGAGATTTGGTTCTTGAGGCAACCAGACGCAATTTGCATTCCACAAAGAGTTCTAACTGGGAAGGACCTTTTGTGATTGCTAAGTCAATTGCTGGAGGATATTACAAGTTGACTGACATCAAGGTAAAGACAAGTATACCAGTGATTCATGAGAATTGGCTCAAGGTTTTCGACGCATGAAGCATTCAACATTGGGTGTTTTATGTCCAAGAAAAACGCTCAAAACATCTGACGTTTGTGTCTTAGGATTTTCTTTTACCTGTATTTTCAATTCCTCCAAAACGTTCGCAATACTTGCATCAAGTATTTGAAATTCAGAAATTTATCAAAAGTTCTTTTATTTAAGAAAAATCTCTATCAAACCCAAAATCCAAAAGGAAATCTTTAGTCACTCATAAATTCAAAACCAACCAAAGAATCAAAGCCAAAATAAAATCTCAATCTCTCAGAAGTTTAATGTTCAAGAGATTACGGAAAGAAAACTAAAGAAAGCCATCAAAGTATGATTTCTGCTTCTCAGCATTCTCCAAGACTTGCAAAGCCACTTTCTCCAACTCCAGCTTTTTGGTCAGCTCAACAATCTTGGTCATTTTCTCCATCACGACATCACTAGTAAAAGGGATGTTCTTCACCACTGCGTCCTTGATGGTGTTGATATTCTGACGAAACCACTTCAAGTTAAAGCCAAGTCTCTCAGAATTCTCCAAGTTATACTCCCAATCAAAGAGTACATCTCGAGTAACAGTATTTCTGGCCCTGGTTCGTATATCATCTATAACACGCAATATGTTTCCTAATTGCATTGTCAAGAAGTAGCTACGTTCAGGATCTCTTGTAACGACAATATGGCCATACATCTTCCACAACTTCTCATACATGTTGGCATACCCAGTGGGAACGCTGAATCCACCAACAAACACATGATACGGGAGTGAAGCACCAAATTGAGGCTCACAAATAATCCCTGCATTGGGATATTCGTGTATTACTACACGATTCTCAACTACTGGAGCATCCTTTATTTTCATTGCAACATCTTTTTCTAGGATAGTCTCTTCTGTTCTTGGCTCGATTTCAACAACAACTGGAGTCTCAGTTTCCTCCACGGCTTCAGCAGCAATATTCTCATAACCCGGAGGTTCAGAGCTGGTGATGCCACTACTTTGATTCACCATATTGCTCGAATCATCAACATTGGTTCCGTTATCCTCAACTTCGGTATTCAGCGCCTAATACGAAGATTATATGAGATTAGAAGGATTCAAGCATAAGGACCAAAGGAAATCATAAATTCCAGCATGTAAGTGAACTAATACTATCTAAGTTATTTATTATGCATCCAAGGCATGAGCAAATGCTGCGGAAGTCATGAAACACGTTTTTCAGTAAGTCCGACTGAAGAGATTTTATACTTCCTTGTATGAGATGACGAACTGGGAGAAATTCGTAAAGAATCTAAGTTTAAGTCATATACCGTTCTCTTCGTATGGATGTTTTTCTATAACATATCAAAATTTCATAGTAATCGGATAAACGAGTAAGGAGTTATAGCCAAAACATTGGACTACATGCCAGCTGAAAAATTCCTGAAAGTCTCATGGAAGTTTACTGTTTCGCTGATTTCGACCCCTAAACATGCTCAAAACTCTAAAAGATTATTTGGAAAAGCTTGGAAATTTCCTGGGCATAAGGATCCATGGGCAGATCGCGAAAATCTGACATCGTATGACTATTTTATGGCGTTTTTGCTAAAAGGCTGAGTTCTGAATTTTCTGGTAACGTATTTCGCTAAAGTTTCTTCACTCATTCATGCGAATTTTCATTCAATCAACTCAAATCATAAATCTTACACTTATATGAAGATAATACAAAATGGATACTTACTTGAGGAGTCTCCAAGTCATTCGAAGAGTTAACAGGGTCGGCATCAACATTGGGAGCACCATTCAGTCGCGATTCTTGAGGATTCTCTTTATCACTACCATTCAAAGATGAATGAATAGCATGAACATGTTGGATTTCCAAAACAATCTCTTCCTGTATCCATCAACAATAATCATCATTATTTCATTCAAGGAAATGCCGAAATCACTTACATGAAAGGATACTCACATCAACCTCTCCATCGATGTTGGATTCCTGAATTGTTCGTATGGAGGAAAGATGAAGACCGTCAATAATCGATGAAGCATAATTCTAAAACAAATTAACAGCATTCTTTTGGGATCCTAATTACATGGACAAGAAAATCGCAACGATAAAGGAAGTGCTAACAACTCACCAAAGAAGCAGCTGGGGACTGCGTATTGTTTGCTATCATTCTGTAATTCATCCTGCTCCTGCTTTCTCCACCCTGGGGACTGCCTTGCCATTCAGAGAAGTCTACAGGAATTCGAGGCCTCATAGCACGACCAACCTACAATGAGTTAATCGAAACAATTAAAGTTGCGATTATTATGCTATTATCAAAAACATGAGGAAAATATTCACCTGTGAAGATTCTGGAGATGTTTTCCTTTTATCACCACTAGAAAGAGGTTTCAACCGTGGGCGATCCAAGAGTATTTCAGCAGAAGGAAACACTCGTGTCAGAGATTTGACATCCATAACAAAATTATACAAGCGTTCAAGTTGTTGATTCCATAATGCTGCATAACCTGGAGTTACGTAAATGTCCAGGTCGGTAAAAGAAGACACTTAATCATTCCCTTCCACATGTGTGTTATCTAAATGATCCTTCAAATATTCAAGCGATGGTTTATTCATTCGATGACCTGGAGTACACTGATCGATACCCATTTATCGAGCTGCTATGTCGATATTATATTCTTCCACCTGGAATTCTCCTTGCATCACTGACACTATGTAACCAGGAGTGCAAATCAGCATAAAATATTTCTCTCCATCACTCAACTCAATGGCAGGCTTCAAAGTGACGATCTCTTTAGTATCATTGAAGGTGATCAACTGCGAGAAGAAAGGAGGAACTGTCGTCCAGGGACGAAAGTTGAACTAAGATTCAGTGTCTAAAATACTAGCAAGACATGTCTTTTTCCGTGGTCGCTTCGTAGACCAGCACATAATCCTAGCACTATTTTTCTCAAGGATGCCATGACGGGTATCCACATTGGGTCCTTGCAAGACACTACGGGGAGTTGGAGCATATTTCTCAAGGTGCTCCCACATTAAGGCTTGGAGGAACGCGGTGTTAGCATATGTCTCAATCTTCTTGAAACCATTGGAGACACTGGAATCCATGACTAAAGAATCCAAGTTAGCAAACAGTGAACCCAGAAACAAACTATCAATAGGAAGTTTCTCACCTTTAGCCAGTTTTATAGCAAAAGGGATCACAAACGGCTTCAATAAATGTCCACTGTCTTCAAGAATGTCTCTAGAGATCCACAAACACAAGAAAGCAGCAATGTTCAAGGTATCAGGTTCTTCAGGAATCACGTCTCTCAGCCACAAGTGTTTCAGCCATCGAGCATAGAAAACTATGGGAGACTTGTTGAGTTCTTGCATTTTGGCCTCCAGAATGCCAGATATTGCATTTTCCTCCGTTGAGAGCTCTTCAGGGAAATTACCAGTAACTGGGAGATGAAATAAAGAGACTACATCTTCCAAAGTGACAGTGAATTCTCCCCATCTGCATATGAATGTGTGAGTAGTAATGCACCAACGGGCAAGCAGAGCCACCATACCTGGTATGTTGTGATTGATCACTAAATACCCAGTTGCTTGAATAGCTCGTGTCACTTGTGCACGATCCAGCATAGTTCTTACATGACTATAGCTAAACATATGACATGCCCATCCGGAGAAATGCGCCAGGGGTTTTCGAGAAAGTTTGAGTTCCACGTGAGAACCCAGATAGTGCTTCCCACCCAAACAGAACCTAATTATCGCCTGAGGAGTTACCATCTTGTTCTGAGTAGTGCTTCTGGGATTTATGAGCAACCGGAATGCGTAACCTGAAGGACGCTTTTCGGGTTTGTACTGAAACACGAAGAATTCGTCATTAGTATTTGGGATATTCTTGGTTTTATCCTCCCTTTTCCTAGAGTCCCTAGAATCATTATTTCTGGAAGATACATCAGCAGAAGCATCCTCTCCGGAAGAATCCTCTCTAGAAGCATCCTCTCTGGAACCATCCTCTCTGGAAAACTCTTCCCTAGAAGCATCTTCAGAAGCGTTGTCCTGATGATCAGTCATCTTTACAAAGTCGCCGTGACATCCAAACATAAAATTCATCATTGGAATTAAAGCGAAGGAATAATCATGATGCTCACATTAGCTTCTACAGAAAATGGTAATCCTTAACTCTTACCTATTTACGTTTTCACGAACTTAGTGATAACAACGTAAAACTCTGAAAACTTGCTCGTTTCTTCAAATGAGCATTCGTCTATAAAACGAGGATCTTTGTTATTTTTGTGAAAGTATACATGTTCCAAAAAAAGTTTTGAATGTTCACAAATAAATTTTATCATGAACTACAGGTCTTTTCAAAATTCCTTTAACTCTAAAGATCATTATTTATTGCTTTTAGTACGAATGAACCTATGTTCCTAAAAGTATTTGTGAAAGTTCATGCTTTGAAAATAAATTTGGGTTTTCATGAAACCTCATAAACAAAATTTTCTCTACTGCGACTAGACCATGTCTACTTAATAATATATGTATCTCTTTGATGTTAGGGATTTTTGGTCGTTTCTTAAACTATTGAACAAACGTGCATACTTATTCTCAAAAGCAACAAATTTCATAAAACCTACGTCTACATACTTGCATGAAATTTTTGTGTTTTGAACATCTCATGGAAAATTCATTAACTCAAAAAAAAATAAAAAATTCACTCACCTTCTCTCTGTGCTCACGGAATCACACTTTATCACACTATCAGGGTCCTCACCCGAACATTTGCTCGTACATGACACCATTGGAGCAAATCGAGAATTCTGAAAATACCTTTGCACGATTGAGTTCAACCGTTGATCTCGTCGATTGAAAATCACCATTTAATGCTTACTGCGGAACATGACCGTCCCTCACTAAGAAGGGGACTTAATGTAGATGTTGGATTTTCAACAAAGTACAAAATTGTAAAATCATGATTCTGCATGTTTCTGACATGGCTTTCAGGCATGTGATGATTCATATTTTACGATCCATGGTGAATTTGTTTTCGAAAGGCCTCCACTAGCTGAGCGTTCGATACCTTGCATTTCATCATGCCCTCTATGTAGAATAACATAATTGGGCAGTTCTCCGTAAGATTGAGAGCATTAATGCCTTCAGGACGTCGGTGATACTCATTGTTCCCTGACTACATGAGAGAGACCCCCCTCTATATAGAAGAACGATTGGGAGATTCTCCGTAAGATTGAGAGCAATAACGCCTTCAGGCGTCGGAGACACTCACTGTTCCCTGACTATGTAGGGAGACCGTGCATAAATCAAGGAGGTTCTCCATAAGATTGAGAGCAATAACACCATCAGGACTTCAGCAACACTCGCTGTTTTCTGACTATGCACCTTTCAGAACGGGTATGGCGCTTTAACTGGCTAATATCCCTTCTGTAATAGATTAATTCTACCGTGACATTCACCACTGAATTCCTAGAAGATAATATATTTCATCATTACTCCGATTTCATGATCAAATCCACGGCTGATCTCATGGAATGGTAATAGATAATCTCATTACTCTGATTTCATGATCGAATCCACGACTGATCTCATGAAATGGTAAAAAATAATTTTATTACTCTGATTCTATGGTCGAATCCACGATCCCATGGAATGGTAATACTCGTTTTATTATTCCGAATTCATGGTCGAATCCACGGATGATCCTATGGATTGATAATAAAAAATTACTCACTTTTATTACTCAGTTTCATGAATCATTCTTCACTGAATTTCATAAATTAGTAATAAATACTCCACAATCGGGCATCTGGACTACCACTAAGTAAGCCCCATAAAATGGTGCAAGTGTACTCGACAATGATGCACGAACGAGCATCCAAAATATGGACAAATGAGGAATCCTACACAAAATAGGAGAGAGAAAATAATAACATTAAAATAATAGAGAAGCGCCCATGGGCGGGGCCCACCGACCGGCCGGCCGTGTGATAGACACATTTTTGTGTCAGATATAATCTCAATTGTATATATTGTTAGTGCTCGATTTTGTATTTATTTTGGCTTTTTATGTCTTTGTAGGTGTTTTTGGAAAAATAAGATTTTGCGGTGAAATTGTCACGAAAAGTGTTCTTTACGTTCATGGAAGGACATTTGCTATTCAGACCCTCACTTTGGATAAGGGGTAACCTAATTACTAAGGGGAATCCCATTTCCAGGCATCTGCTAATCGCACCCCTACTCTGGATAAGGGGAAACCATCTTCAACATTCAAAAAAAAGGATTTTGGCGGGAAAAAGAATGCAGTTAAAGAGCAGTTTTGGCAATCGTGATTTGAAGGAGTTTGAGGTCGATTAAACCTCTGATTTTCATAGGATAGACTCCTTATGGGTCTAGGAATCTGATATGGGTGTTTAAATCGATTAGATTGGGCTCAAACGACGGATTTTTCTCACAACAAGAAAATATGGAAAGTCACGTGTGTGACCTGTTTTAGGGAATTTTAGAGTGATTAAAACGTTGTAAACCTTCCCAAAGATTTGTATCTATCTAAGGAAGAGTTTAGAATAAAAAGGAAAACTCAGAAACGCGTAGAAATCCTAAACAAGAAATTGTCGCAACTGGTCGTGAAGAGAGGAAAGAGATTTTGGAAGATTTGGAGAGATTTAATCGGTATTTTTGATATAAATAGATGTCTTGGGTCATACAGAAGGTGTCGAGAGTTTGGGAACCTAAGGAGAGCCAGAGAAGAAGAAATCAGAGCTTTACCAAACTCTGCTGCTGCTGCTGTTGAAGAAGAAGAAAGCTGAAGAACATTGACCCTCGGTAGACAGTCGCAGAAAAGTGTCGATGTTTAACAGCTGAAGAACATTAAGCTGTTCAGGGCAGTCTTATTCTAGGGTCTTAAAATCAGCGACAAAGCAACAGTTTTTCTGTAACAGCTGTTTTGCAACACCAATACACTGTTGCAAACATCTGTGTTATTACTTTTCACTCTTTTAATCATCTTTTGAGCAACAAACACATATTTTGAGATCATGATTAATATGAGGAGCTAAACCCCAACACTGGGATGACGGAGGAAGCCATCATACTGTGGTAATTATATTTAATTCTTTTTATGACTTTTTGCATTAATTTAATCGTTTTATGATTTTTCTTAATTAGTTGTGAAGTCGTATGATGATGTATGCTTGGTCTAAGTGCTTTTGATGCATCATGCTAGTGATTTACAGTTAATCTTTTTAAAATCTACCCTGGCAAAGAATTAGAGTCAATAAACAAGAGCTATAATTGTCTAAGAATTGATTTTTGAACCACATGGTATGAGGTTTGGTGGAATCCTGAGTCTCAGTAATCTCTCGACATTGTGACAAACCTTGTGTATATTTTCTTTATTTTTATTGTTTTCTATTATTAAGTCTGAAATTGAGTCTACACAAGTCCGAGTTGAACGAACTTTATTTACCACTTAAAAAACTACATCAATTTTTGGCGCCGCCGACGCGGATTTGTATTTAGATTTGTTTTAGGTTTTTTTTTTTTTTTTTTTTTTGTTTTTTTACGCGTTTTGGTATTTTTCGATTCTTTTCAGATTTGGAGCGAAGCTACAAGGAAAGAAAAGCTATAAAAGGAAAGCATCGCCAAAGAAGGAAAGAAAGAGGAATCTGAAAGGAGTGAAGAAGAAGATTTTGTATATAGTTATTTTGTTTATTTTTAGAAACTGTAAATAGGATTTTATTTTTGTAATTTTTCTTTTCCTTTTTGGACATTTTTATTTTTACTTTATTTTTGGACTGGACATTATTATTATTTTGAAACCCTAAGGAAGGGTTAAAATTAAATATAAACTGTTTGCAGGGAAGGACGACAGTTACGATACTGTCTCGGCCCCTCGGGTTCGTACACTGACATTGGAGTCGGTGGCCTGAGTCGACTTCAACGGTTCATCGCCCGTCTGGTACGGGAGGTAAGACTCTATCCACCCACGAATCCCCTGTCAGTGGGTTTTATTTTGTGTGAAACTCACACCCCAGCAGTAGAATGTCGAACTGGTATTACAATAGCCAATACAACGAATATCCGACTGAGTTTCAAAATGGACGTTACTACTTTGACCATAGTGTGAATAGTGGTTGGGAACATCAGCCTTTTGAAGATTATGGTCCATACCATGGTGAGCCCAATTACTATCCACATACGCACCGGTCATATGAGCAAAATTCTTATATTTCTCCTTTAGAAGAGTCTCTCAGGAAGTTAGAAGAGTCGACACGTAGGATAGCTGAGATGAATAACTTAGTTTATGACGAAAGAAAACTTTCTTTAGAGGAATCCCTCAAGCTGATAGCTGAGACGAACGAAAGAATTGCTCGAAATAATCTTAATTTTCAATATAGTGTCTCCAATAATACCCTTGAAAATGAGGATAGTTATTTGCAAACAGGATGACGAGGATAAAATTGGTTACACTACTTGTTTAGATGAGGTTCAACCATTTTCATGTTATTATAATGATTATGATGAGGATAGTGTTGATGAAGAATTTGAAATAAATAGGCATAGTGATCAGGAATTTGCTACTCCAACTGAGCTTAATAATAATATTATTTCTAGTTCAAATCCAAATAATTTTAATAATTATTCACCTATTCAAAAGGACGAGGATTTGACTAGAGATACCCCGTTTTAGACGATGTAGTATTTCCTTTTGATTACGAAGCTAATAATGGTTTAGAGGAACGAGTATATTTGAGTCTAGCGATTTAGAAACAATAGACTTAGAAAAAGAAAATGAACTCGTCGAGATGAGTGAGGATGTACCCGACTTAGAAGAATCAATTGACCATTTTCATGAATTAGATGACCTTGAAATTAGGGAAGTTGTGACTAGTCTTTCTAGAGACACTGAAAACTCTAAGTTTGGGGGTGATTATCATTCTCCATGTGATTTAACTCTTAGAAAGGTCCCTCACTTGGGACTTGACATATGTGCCTCAACCATTTTACAAGATTATCTTCATACACGTTTTCCTGAACCTAGTGATGTCCACAAGAAATTTCAGTTATTAGAAACCCATCCTCTGGTTGATGTGGTTTACCCCCAGGCTATGATACCCAGATTGACTTTGTTTTCCCACCAAATATTTTTCTTCCAAATGTGGGAATGTTTGATTTTCAAATGTGTCGAATATTAAGTTTTGAGACTAAACCTAATTACTTTAGGAGATTAGAGTCGACATACTTGTTTAAGGAAGATCACCACTCTCATTGTGGTCAGCTGTGTAAGTCAAATCTGATTGACTTAGAGGATCCTCAATTATTCAGGTTATTATTATGTGCTTCTAAGTTTATTTGAGTTTTTCCAGACTCTAGAACCTGAACATTTGGATCTAACCTATGAGGAAATGCAACCCATGAAAATATTTTATTTGGACCCAGTTATAGATCCTGAACCTGAACCACAACTAGATGTAGCTGTCTTAAACAGGAAACTAGACAAGGGTGTGCTTTATTTGTTCATTTTCTTGGCATGTTGCAGATTCCTTTTACTTGTGATAGCTCTATTTGGTTTTGATGACCCACAGATATTTCGGCTATTACTTTATGATTTTATAAGGTGACTAATCCTTTCTTAGTCTGGCTGAAGACATTAAACTTAGCACTTCTTGGGAGGTAACCCATTCTCATGCAACACGGTAATATCTTTCCTTATCTCTTTTGCTTCAAATGGTAACAGTTTCTCCTTGTTCATGCTTTTAATTTGATCTTTAGAACATTGAGGACAATGTTAGATTTAAGTTTGGGGGTATAGGAGAAACTTTTTAGTTGCACAATTAAACTCCAGAGCCTAGAAATTTATGCTTATTAAGGATGGCACTAACCAATCTAAGTGGATGGAAGCATTTTGGTTGTAGGAGTTGAGGAACCAATCTGACTAGATGGCAACATCTAAAGAGTCTATTCATAAAAGCACAGAGCTCAGGTGTTAGAAATAACATGATAGTTTCACCATATCTCGTTGAGTCCTTTTCACTTCTGTTTTTGTTTTGTTTTGTTTTTAAACTATGTTTCTCTAAGTGATTAGGTGGGGCTCACGATTCAAGTTGTTACCAATGCTAGGGTGAATTAGAGTGATTGAGAACAAAAAAAAAAAAAAAAAAAAAGAGAGAGAGAGAGAGAGAGAGAAAGAGACCAGACCATCAGACCAACTGGAATAAATTCAATAAAATCGACCACTGGAACCCTTGTATATGCCAGTTGTGTTGACCTAGAGTTAGGATTATCAATCACTGGTTCCCTTGTATATGCCAGTGTGTTGATATTAGTCAGACTAGTATCTTAGTCCATTAGGATAGGTTCATTTTGGCGGAGGCCTTCAGATAGATATGAGAAACACCGTTCACCTAGTAAACATCAAAACCATCTATGTTTTTCTATATCCATCTTCTTGATCTATCCATGTGATTAGTTTCGACTCCGGATATTGATGTCCATAGTACAACTTTATGAGTAGAGCTCTGTCACTTCATATGAATTTTAGTATGCTTGAGTGTAAACTCGTGTACAACAATTGGAATTTCACATCAGGGTACTTCCTCCTGTAGTAAATAAGTATGCCAACCAAGGAGATTCTTTAGTACCTTCCAAGGTTCTGTGTAGATATATAGGATCTGGAGTAAAAATATTTTGTGGGTATACCTCTGGTAAGCCCTCCGGAGACAACACTCTGCCACTAGGGACACCTAGGGGTTTAAAGGCTTATTGCATACGCTAAATGCAATCGACGATGCCTGCGACAGTGAGTTAGGATTTTATTTCTATTTTATTTTTGCTCGAGGACTAGCAAATAATAGGTTTGGGGGTATTTGATACACACATTTTTGTGTCTGATATAATCTCAATTGTATATATTGTTAGTGCTCGATTTTGTATTTATTTTGTCTTTTTATGTCTTTGTAGGTGTTTTTGGAAAAATAAGATTTTGCGGCGAAATTGGCTCGAAAAGTTTTTTTGCGTTCATGGGAGGACATTTGCTATTCAGACCCTCACTTTGGATAAGGGGTAACCTAATTACTAAGAGGCATCCCATTTCCAGGCATCTGCTAATCGCACCCCTGCTCTGGATAAGGGGCAGCCATCTTCAACATTACAAATAAAAGGATTTTGGCGGGAAAAAAAATGCAGTTAAAGAGCAGTTTTGGCAATCGTGATTTGAAGGAGTTTGAGGTCGATTAAACCTCTGACTTTCATAGGATAGACTCCTTATGGGTTTAGGAATCTGATATGGGTGTTTAAATCGATTAGATTGGTCTCAAACGACGGATTTTTCTCACAACAAAAAAATATGGAAAGTCACGTGTGTGACCTGTTTTAGGGAATTTTAGAGTGATTAAAACGTTGTAATCCTTCCCAAAGATTTGTATCTATCTAAGGAAGAGTTTAGAATAAAAAGGAAAGCTCAGAAACGCGTATAAATCCTAAAACAAGAAATTGTCGCAACTTGGTCGTGAAGAGAAGGAAAGAGATTTTGGAAGATTTGGGAGATATTTAATCGGTATTTTTGATATAAATAGATGTCTTGGGTCATATAGAAGAGGTGTCGAGAGTTTGGGAACCTAAGGAGAGCTAGAGAAGAAGAAATCAGAGCTTTACCAAAATCTGCTACTGCTGCTGTTGAAGAAGAAGAACAGCTGAAGAACATTGACCCTCGGTAGACAGTCGCAGAAAAGTGTCGTTGTTTAACAGCTGAAGAACATTAAGCTGTTCAGGGAAGTCTTATTCTAGGGTCTTAAAATCAGCGACAAAGCAACAGTTTTTCTGTAACAGCTGTTTTGCAATACCAATACACTGTTGCAAACAGTCTGTGTTATTACTTTTCACTCTTTTAATCATCTTTTGAGCAACAAACACATATTTTGAGATCATGATTAATATGAGGAGCTAAACCCCAACACTGGGATGACGGAGGAAGCCATATTTCATACCTGTGGTAATTATATTTAATTCTTTTTATGACTTTTTGCATTAATTTAATCGTTTTATGATTTTTCTTAATTAGTTGTGAAGTCGTATGATGATGTATGCTTGGTCTAAGTACTTTTGATGCATCATGCTAGTGATTTACAGTTAATCTTTTTAAAATCTACCCTAACAAAGAATTAGAGTCAATAAACAAGAGCTATAATTGTCTTAGAATTGATTTTTGAACCACATGGTATGAGTTTTGGTGGAATCCTGAGTCTCAGTAATCTCTCGACATTGTGATAAACCTTGTGTATATATTTTCTTTATTTTTATTTTTTTCTATTATTAAGTCTGAAATTGAGTCTTCACAAGTCCGAGTTGAACGAACTTTATTTACCACTAAAAAAACTACATCATTGTGCCTTAGCCGTGGCCGGTCCCATGCTTCCTCCATTATTTTTCCTTATTTTATTATTTTCTTGTACTCATGAAGACTCCTCCATTCTAACAACTTTCCTTGTTTGAGCAAAACTCATCGTTTCTCCATATTTTCATGGTCTCTCCATATTTTCGTGGTTTCACAAAGAAAAAATAATAATATAAAATAGGGAAAGGTGTTGCGGGACCGGGAAACTTAGACGGCCGGCCATTCCCTAGCCATGGCCCGTCCCACACCTTGCAATCCCTAATCTCTCATAAATTGTTATTTTTCTCATCTTGTGAAACTTCCCTGTTTCAGCAAAAATCATGGTTTCTCAATATTTTCTCAAATATTGCTCAAACCATGAAAAATCCAAAAGTCAACATGGTCACATGACCGACTAGGCTACTCACAAAAAATATTATTATTTTAATATTCACAAAATATTGATCAAACGGGCATACTTGCTCATTCGAGCAAAATCGAGAATTCCAATCAAAGATCGAACTCTTCTGGAATATAAGATATTGCTCAAACGCACATCAAAAATGCCGAAACTCTCAGGACTAAGACACAGGCATTATGGTGACACGAGCATGCTCCCTTGACCGAACAAGGGCGACTCTAAGGCTTGCAACGAGCCGGTCCCACACGCTTTCACAATTTTGACCTAATTTGCGCAATTGCTCATATTGGGTCCAAACTCTTCCCAACCAAATTGGAGTTTGATCGAACGCCCACCAGCTGTCCCACGACCACCAAGGGTCGGGCTCATGACATCTTGGTCGGTCCCTCACTTTTCCATAATTAGGTTTTATCACCTAATGCTCGATCGAGCACTATTTCAGTAAATGATGAAACCGACATCTAATCATTATTCCTTCACCAACCGGTCAACGCAGGACCCTGGTGTACGCTCATGGGCATCACATGGATATCCTTAGTCCCATATGGTCGGTCCCTCCTTCGCTCATGATATATTTTCAGCAATTCGTCAATTAATGAGCAATTGATCAAAAATTAGGATTTCGAACAAATGCTCCACGAATCATCATTCTTAGAAAGTTCAAACACTAAATAAATTTATGTTGATCCAGCAAACAACATATGGATTAATTATATAATATTCGGTAGCCTACCAATATTTTAATTAATATTTTATTGGGTCACGCACCAATAAATAATTCGTCGAATTGGGCAATACTTGCTCAATTACTCGAATATTGATCCAACTATAAATATTCAGTAATTCGTCGAATTGAGAAATACCTTCTCAATTACTCGAATATTGATCCAAATATAAATATTCAGTAATTCGTCGAATTGAGAAATACCTGCTCAATTGCTCGAATATTGATCCAACTATCAATATTCAGTAATTCGTCGAATTGAGCAATACTTGCTCAATTGCTCGAATATTGATCCAACTATCAATGTTCAGTAATTTGTCGAATTGAGAAATACTTGCTCAATCGCCCAACTATCAATATTTAATAATTCGAAATACTTACTCAATTGCTCGAATATTGATCCAACCATCGATATCCAGTAATTCGTCGAGCAATACTTGGTCAGTTACTCGAATGTTCTACTGAGGAATTCATTCATGCTCAATTCAAAAAAACCTAGACTCATTGTCTAACTAGTCAACGTGACTAATCAAATACACGTCTGTCATGCAGACTCCACGATTCGTGAGACATCAATCATGTCACATGGGGGATACTAATTAGGGTTTTGGTCTGGCGGCCTACGGCACGTGGATTCATCCACGATGAGAATGTGAGTAAGTCGTGCAACGGTTGAAGGAGTTAGCAAAGTAGTGGGTGGACGGTTAACCAATTCTCCGCACGACCTCGAAATGGTTTCACCACGATCTTCCATTTTCCCACTCATTCACTCAAGAAACCGTCACACTTACAGGGATCATGGTGTGCATCATTCTTGCAATATAAATAAGTCCAAATCGAGGATAACCGATCATGATCATCATTCGTCAACAACTCGATTAAAACTTATTCACAGAACTCAACTTCAGTAGTTCATCAATTTGCAGAAACCTTCAACACATCCACAATCCTTGATCGTCATTGATCCCACACAATTCTCAGCTTCCCTCCTACAGATCAACCCATCTCCCTCTTTGTAACCAAATTGACTTTGGAACGGCCATTGACTTGGTTTAGGCCGGAGTCCTACAGATTGATCTCTCGAATCTAAGCACTCCCTTTGCAGTGCATCTGTGTGAGGTTCAGCAGTTTGCTCGGTCGAGGAGTCTCGTCCGCACGCTCGACTCTTCACTTTCCTAAAATACCAGCAAACCGTTTTTCCACATTCACACCAGGACCTTTTTGTGAATTTGTCAGTCTATCGGGAGCCTTTGGCTTTCCGAGACCTTTTGTCAGTCAACCAGAAAGAAAATTTTCTTACCAAACAGAAGTGTTTACAACTTGCGGGCTCATATTCCGCATCTTCTCTCTTTTTTTTCCAGGGTTAGTGGCGAGGGAATGGGTCGTATGTAATCGTTTGTCTTTTTATCTTGAGTTCTCCGCCTTCCAGCTTGCGGTCAAATATGCTCCAAATGGCAAAACATTCCTCTGTTGGGTGCCCCATCCTTCGGTGATAGTGGCAGTATTTGGCTGAGTTTTTATCCATTTTGTTGATATCCACTGTAGTCCGGGGTAACTGAATTTCTCCTTCGGCGATCCATTGATTCAAGAATCTAACTACGCGTTCTTTGCCGCAAGGAAGGGGAGGTGGTGTTTTATAATTGCATCTACTTCCTCCGTTTTTCCCTCGACTTCTGCCATCGATCTGGGGTTGGTCTCTATTTTCCTTACTAATATTAGGTCTTACATTGCTTGGGGTTCCTGACGTGGTACTAACCGTAGTGTTCCAAACAGAATATGTGGGTGCCTCTTCTGTGCAATCGGCGATCCTCTCAGCTGCTTCTTCTAACTCCACGAACGTCTGGAATCTGAAGTTGATTAAACTCCCTCTAAAATCTGGGGTCATTCCTTGTACACAGATTTCAACAAGCGCCTCCTCGTTGATCTCTTCATGGCAGTCCAATGCACTTTCCTACTTCCTCACCTATTCGTTGCCCGCTCTTGCTCAGATCTATCGCCGTGATCTTCCTTTTAGCTGAGTAAAACTTCCCGAGAAAGAGTGCAGACAGAGTTTTCCAGGAGTCCACGCTTTCCTCCTTTAGGTTGTCATACCAAGTAAACGCCGTGCCAGTGAGCGAATTAGGGAATTATTTTAGGAACAGTTTTCCATCAGTAGCCTTGTCGTTCATTCTGATAGGAATCGGCTGAGGTGCTCTCGCGCATTTCCTTGGCCTTCATGCATTTTGAACTTCGGAGATGTGTAATCTTCGGGGTATGTATATTCACGGATGTGTGCGGGATATGGGTTATTCACGCGGAAATGATTATCTTGTTTTACCACGTGATAGTTTTGCTCCAGGTACTTGGCTATTTCTTTTTGCGATGTTACTGTCGTCTTGTCACCTTTGTGTTGTGCGCTCTCTATTGCTTCTTCAGAAGAACGTTGTCCTGCTACTACTGCATGTGTTATCCATTTTTCAATCTCTTGCCTCCTTTGTGCGCGCTCGTCCAATTATTCCTACATGTTTTGCAGAGTGTATGATATGGGTTTCGCTAGCCGGGCTACTTGCTCGTTCTTCTTCTGTGACGTTGCCACCTCTTTATTTTGGGATCCCCGGTTTACCGATTGCTTGATAACGCCCAGGATTGACGTTTCTTCCTCGCTGTCATTATCCTCTATCGTCACATCATCAAGGTTAGGAGGTTGATTGGCCGCTTGGTTTCCTGTCGTACCCGAGATAGCGCCTTCTATGTGTGTCATGGTGGGCTAGGCACGAGCCTCTGGGTGTGGTCGCCAAATGTTAACACCTAAATTCTCGTTAGGTTCTACCCATCCTAGCTAGCCAAGTGACCTCTTCTTTGGTTAAAATAGTAAGAGAGAGAGAGTCATTTCCATTATACCTTTTCCTTCTTTATATAGACTTCCAAAAGCCCCTTCCTTTTATGACATCGGGCCATGTGTCCTAAACTTCTTTAATTACTGCTAATGTCATTCCTTCTCTAATAAAACCTCGTTCTTTCCTATTAATTCCTCCCTTGTCCTTTCCATCTAATGGATACTTTCTTAGTGGACTTGGGCCTTAGTCCCCACGTCTCCTGTCGGGCTTGCCTCCCCTTCGGGGGTACACTGGCCTGGATAAAGGGGTAATATTTTTCATGTATCAACAATAAACAACTCCATACGCAACAAAACATGCTCCCATGAACATATTTTTGATGGGTGTCTGCTTGTAGTACAATGGTATAGATTTGGTTTTCCAGAAACAAATGTGTTTTTAAAAATATAAGTCCATCAATTGAGAAGGTGGAGAAAGTATTTTGGGCAAGTGACTCGTGAAGGTAGTATTAAGATGAATAGGTATACTTGGAATACAAAATATAAAAGGAAAATGCTGGCCTTTTTTTTCTTCCAGATTGAGTGCAACAAGGCCAAAGTAACAAGAATTTTGGATGCAGATTTTCTCGTCATGGTTTGTCATGCATGTTATTGTGTTGTGATGGAGCTTTGATGCGTGTCTTAGGTGCAATCAAATTAGTGATCTTAAATTCATTCAATTAACTAGTAATATAATAGAATTCAACATCGTTCCAACGAAAAGCAGGGAGATTTCGTTGTCAAAGTGTCACAATGGGTATTTTGTTTTAGTTTAAAGTTGAGTTGTAAGCAGTAGAGAGAGATATGATCCAGGAATCCTTCTTTGTTACTAAGCCGTCAATAAGTTAATATATTCATCACTTCTTCATTAATCATAGATTATCATCAACCGTAGGAAAACATCTAGAGTAGTGCTATCCTCTAAAGTCCTTTGGTCACTGGATACCGAAGCGCTCGAATAGAAGATTTTATATCTAACCTGTTGGGTTGCTTTATCAAACAATCATAAGTAGATATTGATCAAACTCATGTGTGAAATCACGATTATACTATTATCTGTTTATGTTTCATAAGTTACGTATTTAGTATACATAAGAGTTTCGGTTTTAGCTTTTTACCAATGACAAGTAACAACTAAGACCTTTTTGACCTTTCTATGATAAAGGTTATCTCGTTTATTATTCTTTTGTCTTGCAGGGAATAAAAACACACAAGGGGAGAGTTATGTATTGACCTGATGCTTAAACATCTTCTCTTTGTAGGATGAGTGGTTGTGGAAACCAAGGGAAATAATTTTCATAATCTCTTTCATGATTTGTGAAAAAGTGGGGGTACAACAACCTCACCCAATATTTCGCTTAGCAATCTGTATGGAATAACTCCAATATACTCTCAGGAGAATCAACTAGACAGTCAGACTCAATCTTAAGAAAAGTATATTAAAGAGTTATATCTCAATCTATCAATTCAATCCGCAATAAACCAAATAATAATTTGCGAGCCCGATTGAATATAAGAGAAATAACACAGACACCAGAAGTTTTGTTAATGAGGAAACCGCAAATGCAGAAAAACCCCGGGACCCAGTCCAGATTGAACACGCACTGTATTAAGCCGCTACAGACACTAGCCAACTACAAACTAACTTCGGTCTGGACTGTAGTTGAACCCCCAATCAATCTCACACTGATCCAAGGTACAGTTGCGCTCCTTACGTCGTTGATCCCAGCAGGATACTACGCACTTGATTCCCTTAGCTGATCTCACCCATAACTAAGAGTTGCTACGACCCAAAGTCGAAGACTTTAATAAATAAATCTGTCTCACACAGAAAAGTCTACAGGAATAGATAAATCTGTCTCCCACAGAAATACCTACGAGTTTTGTTCTGTCTTTTGATAAATCAAGGTGAACAAGAACCAATTGATATACCGGACTATATTCCCGAAGAACAACCTAGAAATATCAATCACCTCACAATAATCTTAATCGACTAGCGAAACAAGATATTGTGGAATCACGAACGATGAGACGAAGGTGTTTGTGACTACCTTTCTATCTTGCATATCAGAGAAATTAATCTCAAGTCAATCTTACGAGTGTACTCAAATACGATAGAAATAGTAAGATCAGATCACGCAACTACAGAGAAAATAGTTGGGTCTGGCTTCACAATCCCAATGAAGTCTTTAAGTCGTTAACCAACATGGTCTTGATAGAAACCTAAGGTTAAAGGAGAATAGACTCTATCTTATACAACTAGTATCACACAGGAGGTGTGGGGATTAGATTTCCCAGTTGCTAGAGTTTTCCTTTATATAGTCTCCAAATCAGGGTTTGTAATCTAAGTTACCTTGGTAACAAAGGATTCAATATTCACCGTTAGATGAAAACCTGATTAAATTCAAGATATTATCTTTCAACCGTTAGATCGAACTTAGCTTGTTATACACACGTGAAATGTAACTTTATTTAGGTTTGAGTAACCATACTTAAACGTGTACAAGTAGTTGGTTCAACAGTAGTTAACCAATGGTTAGTCATATGAGCACTTTCATATCAACCTTATTCATCTTCACCATAACTAGTTCAAATGACTCAAAAGAACTGGTTAGAGAGTTGTTCAATTGCTTAGATCTCTTAAAAGAATACAAGACACAATCAAAGCAAAAACATTTTTGATTCACTCGAATCGATTCATGAACATTATAGCCACGGTTTACAAATATTGCATTCCTTAATTTATAAATGTCTTAGTTCACGAATAAACTGTTTTTTAGAAAAGAACCCACTTAAGTACGCATACCGGTACGCATACTTAAGTACCCGAACTGAGCTTGTTTTCAGTTCACAAACTCCAGCAGAAATTCACGGGATGTGAACTTCCGACAGTACGCTTACAGGTACGCCGACTTAGCTCCGGTCATCCAAAACCAGTAAAGTACGCATACTTTGGTTTAAGGTTTTTGGACTTACACAAGTATGAATTCACATACAATGTTTATATCCAAACATGGTTATATATTCTAAACTCTCATTTCAATCATTGAAACATTCTTAGAGGAAGTTATATAGTTTTTATTCACAAACTATTTTCATCAAAGCGATTTTCAATTTATTGAAATAATCAACATGACTTTCGTCACTAGTAAAGATGAACTTGGCCAAAGCAAAAGTTTACCAACGCATATTTTGAGACATAGATAAGCGAGATAAACTCGGCTCGAAATAGCAAATGTGTATAATCGAAGTCTATATAGCAATACGAATTTTGTCTCGATATACGAGATAGAGTAGATAGACTTTTGAGTGATAGATAAGTTCAAGTCTCCACATACCTTTTTGTCGATGAAGTTCCACCAGTTTCTTGAGTAGTTCTTCGTCTTTGCATGATGAACATCGTGGATTCTATAGCTCAACAACACTTACTATCCTAGTCTGAGACTTAGCTATAAGTAGACTAGAAATCAAGACTTATAGTTTTGGCAACTAAACTTGACAAACAATCTTGAGATAGCAACGCTTGCGAGTTCAACCGCGCAGTGCTCTGACAATTTGAAAACTTGATCTGTTCGAATCTTAGTATGTCATATCAAACAGTGAGGTAACGATTTATTTGTATTTTGTTAATTGTTTTCTTGTTAAGAAAAGCTGGTTTAATATGCCTATTTTTGCTTTTGCTTATTGAAATATGACACAATTGTTAAGTTTCAATTGGTTCCAGTTAAGAAAACTAAGTGATTCTGATTTTTGTTTTTGATTAACAAAAGGAGGTTCAACGGGAAAATTGCTTCGGGCAATTTTTTTCCTTGATAAGAGGCTAAAACAAATTACTTAGGTAGTTTCGGTTTTAGTGTTTCTTATCTAAAATGGTATGTTAAACATGTGTGCTTAACTTCTTATGAACTTGTAAGATCCTTTAGGTTTGCTTAGTATTTTTTCGTTTCTTTTTCATTTATGTGAAAAAAGGGAAGAAATAATATGGAGTATACATGTAATTTACAATCACTCAGAAAGGATATACGTGCTGAAAAGTATAAATCTAACAAAAGAGTAAAGCATAAACTAAGGGAGATAAAAATATCATCATGCTATGTAGTATTTCATATTATAAAAAGGGAATAAAAAATATGTTCAGACTGAATATCTACCTAGCTTTATTTTAGGGGGAGTAAAGCTTTTGTTATTCAAATGCGTCAACATCGGCATTTATTTTTGAATAAGTGCAGGTTATTGTGTTGTTGAAACTTGGAATCAAGCGTATGAAGAATGAGTTAAGAGACTGTTATGTAATGTGATATATTTATCTTTTAATTCGTGTATTCTCCATATGTATCAGAGTTTTTCCAATAAAATTGACAAAGGGGGAAACTGTTAGAGCATTGCTCGGTTAAACTATCCAAGCGTTGTTATGTAAAATTTGGTTATCATATTTTAGTATCAAAAATCAAAATTTGTTTTATTAGTTTACTAGTGTCAACTTCATTAGGTTAGACTAGGAAGTCTAGTAATGTTAAGACATACAAGTATTACTCTGAAGACATGAAGAATCCTAAAACGTATCGACAAAAACGAAGACATCATCCTTGTACTTGAGGTTAGTATACAAGACTTGACTTGTTTTTATTTCTATCGTTACTTTCAAGTCATTTATATTCAAAACATAACCTTCAAAGTTATATACATGAAACTATAGTATTAAAGACTTGATTCATCTTTCGGTTTTAGTGTTTCCAAGAAGACATTGAAGATTCGAAGATAAGAAGATTTCTTATTGGTTTCGTATCTTTGTGATTTAACTTCATGCAAAAATTTGATCGGTTGGGATCTGATAAGATCTTGTTTATCTTTTATAGACAATTAATTGATTAGTCGTATTAGATCGACAAGTTATCATTTGGTGGTATTCTTCAGTATCCGAATCTGATAGTATGTATACTTGATAATCAAGATCTTGGTAGATCTTACCTAACAAAAGAGTTTATTAGATTAAACGGAAGAGCCTTTGTAAACTTAACATATAATCTCTGATTTACTTCTTAAGATTGGAAGAGTGTTTATCGGAAAGATTAGTCTTTTACTTCGGAAGAAAATCCAAATGAGTTGAGCGCTTGAAGTTTTCACAGCGTATGAAACAACTTAAGTTAGTTGACCCTATCTTAGGATTCGCGTGTGTTGGCCAGATTGGATGTAGGTGCAGGGATATTAGGCAAACTAGGTATTAGAGCATTGCTCGGTCGAACTCGCATGCGTTGCTATCTCAAGCATATTTTTCAATGTTAGTGATAAAAACTATAAGTCTTGATTTCTAGTCTATTATATCTAAGTCTCGGATTAGGATAGAAAGTGTAGTTGAGCTCAAGGACTTGGCGATTCATCATACAAGTAGAAGAACTACTCAAGGAACCAGTGGAACTTTTCGACAAAAAGGTATGTGAAGACTTGAACTTATCTATCACTCAAAAGTCTATCTACTCTATATCCTACTCTTTGTGACAAGAAGTCGTATGCTATATATATATAGACTTTAATTATACACATTTGGTATTTCGAGCCGAGTATACCTCGCTTATCTATATCTCGAAATATGAGTTGGTAAGATTTTCGCTTTAACCAAGTTTATCTTTACCATGTGACGAAAGTCATGATATGTTTCAATCATCTTGAAAATTGCTTTGACGAGAAATGGTGTAACAACTATATAACATCCTCTAAGAATGTTTCAATGATTGAAATGAGAGTTTAGATTACATAACCAATGGTGTACATAAGCATTATTGTGGAAACACATTTATGTATAAGTCTTATTCCTTGAACCAAAGTTTGCGAACTTTGTTGATCAAGAGAACCGGAAGAATGGCGTGAGCCAAGTCCGCGAACTGCCGAAGTTCTCAAACCCGATAATTTCTGCCGGAGTTGACAAACTACTTGCGTGAAACTAAGTCCGCGAACTCAATCCGCGAACCGGCGAAGTTCTCATACCCGAGAATTTTTGCTGGAGTATGTAAACTCTGCCCGGTAGCTTAAGTCCGCGAACCTAGTCTGCGAACTTGAGAAGGTTATATATCTGAAGATGATTTCTGAACTTAAACTTAAAAAAGACTAAGGAATGCAGTTTGCAAACCGTGGCTATAAAAGTTCATGAACCGATTCAAGTGAATCAAATCATCTTTGCTTCAATTGTGTCTTGTGTAGTACATGAGATTTCCTTGCAATTGAACAACTCTCTAACTAGTTCATTTGAAATCATTTGTACTAGTTATGGTGAAGAAGAACGTGGTTGATATGGAATGCACATATGGCTAACCTTTTGGTTAACTATTGTTGAACCAACAAGTGCATACGTTTGGGTACGAATAACAAACCTAGAAGCGTGCATTGTCAAATGTGTGTAGCAAGCTAAGTTTTCGATCTAACGGTTGAGAAATATTAGCTTGAATCTAAATCAGGTTTTCATATAACGGTTGATATTGATTGCTTTGTTACCAAGGTAAATTAATTGCAAACCCTGATTTGAAATACTATATAAAGGAAACTCTATTATCTGTGCAAAACTAATCCCCCACACCTTACGTGTGATACTAGTTTGCGTGCTAGAGTCGGTTCTCCTTTAACCTTTGGTTTTCTTCTTCTAAAACCAGGTTAACGACTTAAAGACTTCATTGGGATTGTGAAGCCAAACCGATACTACTTTTATCGTAGTTTTGTAATCTGATCTTGCATCTTCTATCGTACGAGTACAATCATATTGATTGTATTGAGATCGATATCTCCGATAGGCAAGATATAAAAAGTAATCACAAACATCTTCATCTCATTGTTTGTGATTCCGCAACATCTTGTTTCGCTACCATATAATTAAGATTGTTGTGAGGTGATTGATAATTATAGGCTGTTCTTTGGGAATATAAGACCGGATTATCAATTGGTTCCTGTTCACCTTGATTATTATCAAAAGACGGAACAAAACCTTTTAGGGTTTATCTGTGGGAGACATATTGATCCTTTGATAGACTTGTCTGTGTGAGACAGATTTGTTTATTGTCAAGTCTTCGACTTTGGGTCGTAGCAACTCTTAGTTGTGGGTGAGATCAGCTAAGGGAATCAAGTGCGCAGTCTCCTGGTGGGATCAGAGGCGTAGGGAGTACAACTGTACCTTGGATCAGTGGGAGACTAATCGGGTTTCAACTATAATCCAGTCCGAAGTTAGCTTGGAGTAGGCTAGATTTTGTAGCGGCTTAATACAATGTGTGTTCAATCTAGACTAGGTCCCGGGGTTTTTCTGCATTTGCAGTTTCCTTGTTAACAAAATTTCTGGTGTTTGTGTTATTTCTATTTCCGCATTATATTGTTTTATCTTTATAATTGAAATAATATAGGTTGTGCGTGTAGATCATCAATTAGAATAATCCAACCTTTGGTTGTTGATTGTCATTGATTGATCCTTGGATATTGGTCTTTGGTACCATCCAAGTTATTCCTTGTATTTGACTAAAGACTCGCTGATTGTTATTAGCTCGAGTAAATGAAATCAAGAGAGAGATATTAACTCCTTGATATACTTTAATCTAGATTGAGTCTGACTGTCTAGTTGATTCTTTAGCAAAGCATATTGGAGATAGTCCATACAGATTGCTAAGCTTAATATTGGGTGGTTTTGTTAGACCCCCGCTTTTTCAATTGGTATCATAGCAGGCAAACACGTTTAAGACCTTACAAGTCTGTAATTATAGCGATCTGACTCTATGGACAGTTGTGATATCCCAGTAAACGTACCACCAATATTCGATGGCTCAAACTACCTATGGTGGAAAATCTATGCGTAATTTTCTTCAATCGCGTGATTTCCAATCATGGGTATATGTTTTTAATGGCTATGAGGTTCCCGTTGTTATAGTTGAAAATGTTGCCATGCCTAAAAACATCGGTACATATACTGTTGCTGAGTCGCTTGCTGCAAAGCAAAACTCCAACTGTTTGAATGCCATCATGCATGCAATTACCCCAGATCTTCGTCACCATGTGGATTCATGTTCCACGTCTAAAGATGCTTGGGATAATTTAGAAACTGTATTTGAAGGTAACTCCAGCGAAAAGGATGTTAGGCTTCAAAACCTTAATTCCGATTGGGAAAACCTTCATATGGTAGAAGAAGAGTCCTTTGATGAATTTTATCACAAAATGTCTGAAATTGTTAATGCATCCTGTGCATTGGGTAGGACTATTCCTGAAAGGGAAATTGTGATGAAGATTCTCATATCACTGCCATCTAAATATGAATCTAAAAACATGCCATCGTTGAGGGAAATAACCTTGATACTCTTTCGCGAAATACACTTGTCGGAAAGCTCAAAATTTTTGATTGCGAATTAAAATCAAGAGATAAACATCACTTGTTTAGTAGTCATGTTACTACTCCTGATGGAAAATCTCGTTGTACTAAAGTGATTGATAAGAAAAATGAGAATTGATTTATACCTACGTTGTCTCGGTTTATACAACAGCTTCAAAAAATTCTTAGACAAAGTAAAAGAAAGTCTCAAAAAGAAGTTCGATCAATCAAAAAGGAGAATAAGAAAACTCAGAAAAACTGTACTAGCAAAACTGGTCTCGTTTGCTGTAAAAGTGTTCATACTTCCAAAGGTCCAGATATTGAGGTAAATAAGATAACTAAAGCATGGATGAATACTCTTGATTATTGTCCTAAGGATGAAATATATGATAGTTCTCTTAATCTCCTTGCTGAAAATCACAATCATGATTCTTATATGACATGTCGAATAACTCCGACTGTGTCTCATAAGCTGTGTCAGCAAATGTCACCTGACTATGTATCACTCTCCAGTCATCTTGACAACAAGGGTGATACAGAAAAGCACAAGATGGTACCAAAACTCTCGGTTTCCTTGTGTAAAAATCAGTCTCATATTGGCACGAATGATCAAAAGGAGTCCTGCTCTGCTAAACACTGTGTGCAGAAGAAAAAGAAGAAATCTCTTGTGAAATCCTTTTTTCCTCAAAAGGTGATTTATAGAACGGTGCGGGATTTGCGCAAATCTTTAATCAAGTTCTTCAAAACTGTGATTATAAGGGGAAAAAATGATGTGCATAACTCATCCTTCCTAAGGAATAAACAAAAACTTGTATTAACAAGTAATTCCCACCCTCACGAGATATATTTCAGTCATACATCGGGTTGGAATGATTATGATCTGTAATCTTGATTATTCATGATTCTTTTGTCTATCCCTCTTAGGCAAGAATCATGATGTTCAAAGAGGGGTGTGTTGGAATGTATCTGTTAAAACTTTAGGAGTATTCAGCTTTTGTACCGTTTTTGTTCATGTACGGTTTTTGACATACTAGAAGATTTTTTTTTACTGGAGATAACCGAATTCTGTTAGGGTTTGGGAAAAGGTCTTTTTTGGAAATTCTTCATCTTCATTCCTTTAAAATGAAGTTTCTCCTCTTCTGGATGTTCATTTGATTTACCTTCTCTATCATGTCCTCCTCTAGTCTTTCAAGTAAATAAAGTGAAGTATGGACTGTTCTGTTTCCCTCTAAGAAGATTCGTTTTGATTCCTCTGATAACGAGATGTGTTATGACAAGCGTATCTCATCGACCGATGAGAATCCTTCAGTCTCACAATTTGATAAGCTCTCTTTAACCATGAATCTTGTCTTGGATCAAGTACATGCCCTGAAAAGTGAACTCGAAGCTTCCTCCAAAAGACTTGAAGAAAAGATGGATAATCTTGAGTCTAGGATTCATCTAATCGAAGATGAGCTTGATGAATATAGGGAATATGAAAAGAATTTTTCAAAGTAAATGAAATGCATCATAGAAGCTTATTTGTTGCCTAGTAAGTCTTTTTTTTTATTTAGTTGGAAGAATAACTAGTGCTTTGAATAGCAATGAGTGTGACTACACATAGCTATTATTTTTCATCTCCTTGTTTTTTTTTAGGTTTATTGGTTTAAATCCTAAAACTTTTTGGAGGATGATGTTTTGCAGTATTTAATCTTTATGATTTATTATATTGCAATTTGTTATGGGATATTGGTGTTTACGTCCGTGAACTATGTTTGTCCCATACTTTGTCAAAAGTAAAGTCGTTCGTGATCAGTATTCACGTACTGATAAAAGAATGAATGGACTTTTGACAAATACAAAAGTTAAGCCTATATTGTCAAATATTTGATGGAAGATAGGTTAAAATATTTTGTTTTCAAGGATTATGTCTATTAAATATCGTTATGCAAATAGTGATGGAAAATAGAATGAATCCTTGTGTATTCCGCAGTATTGATCATCCCTGATCCATATTCCATGTATTACTGTGAGGCTCCGTAATGTATCTTATGTTGAGCACTATACAACCAAGTTGATTTTTTTAGCTTAGGTGTTGTTCCGTGAGATATGTTATATCGAGCATATTGAACTAAATTAATCATCTTGTTTGGTTATTTAGTTATTGCTCCGTAAGTTTTCTTATGTCGAGCAAAACAAATGACAATTAAATTGATTACTTTTGTGATTAGTTTGGTTGTGTATTCCAATTTGATTAATAATGGGTTCTGTTGTAATTAATCTAGTTGAGTATCTCCATGTCTCCATAAGTTCTCTTATGTTGAGCATAATCAATTGAATTGGTCACTTTTTGTGTATAATTTGATTGCGTATTCCGATTAAATTAATCATGGGTTTACTTTTGATTAATTTGATTGAGTTTTTGGATATAGGAAATCATTCTCATGGTTTTTTGTGTCTAATAAAAATCCTTCTTTTCTTTCGAAATTAAGGTCGCTCTTGTTGTTCCTTCGGGAATGACATCAAATGGGGGAGAGTTCTTTTGAACTTGTGCTTAATGGTCATATCTTGAGGGGTGTGCGGATGTGGAATTTAGAGGGGTTATCTTGTATCTTTAAACTCCTTGATGAATGCATTTAGCTTCGGCTTTATGATTACATCTAAATTAGTTGGTATGTATTTTTTTTCCTTTTGTCATGAAATGTCTCTCTCAGAAATTTCATTATGATCCCGTTCTTGTACCTTTGCCAATTTTATTGACAAAAAGGGGGAGAATTAATATATAGTTCATACTACAAATACAAATGGTTTTCGGATCATTGTGTAAGGGGGAGTGGTTTTCATGTGAGATGGAGTATTGACTAAGGGGGAGTGATACACATCACCGTAGTATTATTGTTGAAGTTGTGAAATAATTGAACTTTGACGCTGTGTAATAATACTATGACACTGTATATAACAATGATCGAGAACTATGTTTTCTCATTGTTATAGCTACGGATCTTCAACAACACTGATGTTAAACTTACAACCTTTGGGATCATTGGAGTACTTGGAAGTGACGAAGATTTCGAGGAATGTTGAAGATTAGACATGTGGAATAGGAGCTACTAAAGTTTCTTTATCTTTTTTGTATTCTGTATGTATTGATAGTTTTGTCATTAAAATTGAAAAAGGAGGAGATTGTTAGAGCATTGCTCGGTCAAACTCGCATCCTTTACTACTCAAGCATGTTTGTCAATGTTAGTGATCAAAACTATAAGTCTTGATTTCTAATCTATTATAGCTAAGTCTCGGACTAGGATAGAAAGTGTAGTTGAGCTCAAGGATTTCATGGCGATTCATCATACAAGTAGAAGAACTACTCAAGGAACCGGGGGAACTTCTCGACAAAAAGGTATGTGAAGCCTTGAACTTATCTATCACTCAAAAATCTATCTACTCTATCTCTTACTCTTTGAGACAAGAAGTCGTATGCTATATATATATAGACTTTGATTATACACATTTGGTATTTCGAGCCGAGTATACCTCGCTTATCTATATCTCGAAATATGAGTTGGTAAGCTTTTCGCTTTAACCAAGTTTATATTTACCATGTGACGAAAGTCATGATATGTTTCAATCATCTTGAAAATTACTTTGACAATAAATGGTGTAACAACTATATAACGTCCTCTAAGAATATTTCAATGATTGAAATGAGAGTTTAGATTACAAAACCAATGCTGGACATAAGCATTGTTGTGGAAACACATTTATGTATAAGTCTTATTCCTTGAACCAAAGTTTGCGAACTTTGTTGATCAAGAGAACCGGAAGAATGAAGTGATCCAATTCCGCGAACTCAGTACGCAAAATGCCGAAGTTCTCAAACCCGAGAATTTCTGCTGGAGTTGACAAACTACTTGCGTGAAACTAAGTCCGCGAACCGGCGAAGTTCTCATACCCGAGAATTTCTGCTGGAGTTTGTAAACTCTGCCCGGTAACTTAAGTCCGCGAACCTAGTCTGCGAACTTGAGAAGATTATATATCTGAAGATGATTTCTGAACTTAAACTTAAAAAAGACTAAGGAACGCAGTTTACAAACTGCGGCTATAAAAGTTCATGAACTGATTCAAGTGAATCAAATCATCTTTGCTTCAATTGTGTATTATGTAGTACATGAGATTTCCTTGCAATTGAACAACTCTCTAACTAGTTCATTTGAAATCATTTGAACTAGTTATGGTGAAGAAGAACGTGGTTGATATGGAATGCACATATGGCTAACATTTTGGTTAATTATTGTTGAACCAACAAGTGCATACGTTTGGTTACGGTTAACAAACCTAGAAGCGTGCATTGTCAAGTGTGTGTAGAAAGCTAAGTTTTCGATCTAACGGTTGAAATATTAGCTTGAATCTAAATCAGGTTTTCATCTAACAATGGATATTGATTGCTTTGTTACCAAGATAACTTAATTGCAAACCCTGATTTGAAAAACTATATAAGCAGAACTCTATTATCTGTGCAAAACTAATCCCCACACCTTACGTGTGATACTAGTTTGCGTGCTAGAGTCGGTTCTCCTTTAACCTTTGGTTTTCTTCTTCTAAAACCAGGTTAACGACTTAAAGACTTCATTGGGATTGTGAAGCCAAACCGATACTACTTTTATCGTAGTTTTGTAATCTGATCTTGCATCTTCTATCGTACGAGTACAATCATATTGATTGTATTGAGATTGATATCTCCGATAGGCAAGATATAAAAAGTAATCACAAACATCTTCATCTCATTGTCTGTGATTCCGCAACATCTTGTTTCGCTACCAAACGATTAAGATTGGTGTGAGGTGATTGATAACTCTAGGTTGTTCTTCGGGAATATAAGACCGGATTATCAATTGGTTCCTGTCCACCTTGATTATTATCAAAAAACGGAACAAAACCTTTTAGGGTTTATCCGTGGAGACAGATTGATCCTTTGATAGACTTGTCTGTGTGAGACAGATTTGTTTATTGTCAAGTCTTCGACTTTGGGTCGTAGCAACTCTTAGTTGTCGGTGAGATCAGCTAAGGGAATCAAGTGCGCAGTGTCCTGCTAGGATCAGAGGCGTAGGGAGTACAACTATAACTTGTATCAGTGGGAGACCGATTGAGGTTCAACTACAGTCCAGTCCGAAGTTAGCTTGGAGTAGGCTAGTGTCTGTAGCGGCTTAATACAATGTGTGTTCAATATGGACTAGGTCCCGAGGTTTTTCTGCATTTGCGGTTTCCTCGTCAACAAAAAAACTGGTGTCTGTGTTATTTCTATTTTCGCATTATATTGTTTTATCTTTATAATTGAAATAATACGGGTTGTGCGTTTAGATCATCAATTGGAATAATCCAACCTTTGGTTGTTGATTGTCATTGATTGATCCTTGGATATTGGTCTTTGGTACCATCTGATAAGCACGTAAGTGCTACATTTTATACCCATATTTATATTATCTAGGACTCAATATTTTGGCTAACAACACTATTTTAGTACTTTTGCAGAAAATACAAGCGAATTCGATGACCGATGTGATAAACATCAAAAATGGTCAAAGTAGAGGAACTTGCGACTCAAAATACCAATACTATAAAGGAATTTATTTAAATGTGGCTGGCCTCGTATTTATATATCAGCATCCACATTTGTTGAGGGATTTGTCAACATATTCACTTCCTAACAGAGAAGGAGACCCTAGAGCACTATCTCGAGCATTTGGCATTTTTCAATCTGCTGTCGTCTTGTTCTTCTTTTTCTGTCGTTCTCTTTTGGCCGACGATGTCTAATTCTCAGACCGTAACAACAGCAACACCAATAGTTGATTTAGGGGATCGATTTTTCCAAGGCAAAGAAAGGAAGACGGTGATTTATGGTTGTGAAACGTGAAAGATATTGATGGGAGATTGCAGTAGATGTTGTCTGTGTATGAAGTTTAAATGTGACTCGAGAAGACAGACCAGTTGACGAGAATGGAATGTCTGGAGTTATATATTGAAATGTGTTCGGTGATTGTCTGATCTAGTTGCAACAGAGAGTAGACACCGCTGTTCTGGTTGGAATTTAGGAATGAATCTTGGCATTCGGTCACGGTGGCCGTGTATATATGCATGAAAGCATATGAAATTGGTGGTGATAATGTTAACAGCGAGAATAAAGGTACTGAGTTGGTTGTCTGTTGGCTGATGGAGTGCAACTTCTTCTTCCGAAATCGAAAGCAGCAGTTCTTAGGGCGACATTAATGGTGGTTGATTGGGTTTTCTGTGAGGCTGTGTATATGAATCAGCTAGAGCTGCAAATTGTGGTTGCCTGGGAAGGAGCTGAAGTGAAATGGTGAGAAGATGGAGCTGTGATAATGGAGTTTCTCATATTGCAGAAGCGAAGAAGAGCCTGAAGTCTGAGACCGAGATGATGACCATGGAAGTTGTTCATCGTGATGTCAGCAACAATGGATTTGATTGCAGTTTGGCAAGAGTATTCTCGATTGAAAATGATTGCAGTGGCGGTATTTACTGGTACCTACAATTAGGTCATGATTAAATGGTGAAAGACTGTGCCAACAGAGATGGAATGAGGGACTGTCGATGGCTCGAGTGGTTCTGTCGTTCAAGAAAGTGATGAAGAAATCTAGGGTTTGCTGTGTTCGATCTTGGGAGGGAGATGAACGGGAATGGAGCTGTTCGAAGAAGTTACGGTGAATAACTAGCTAAATATTCGTATGGGGTTTGGTGAAAGCAAAAGATTTTAGATTTAATGAAATTTAAAAACAAACAAAACTTAATTCAAGATTATTAGGATAACCAAGACACTGATTCCACTATCACACATGAATAAATTACGGCTAATAATCCAAAACTCTAATTATCTTTTACGTCCCTTATTTCTTAATTCACAAATAATCAAACATATTCTCAAATCTTAATTGTAAAGTATAATCTATCAAATTGAATCACAAGTAATTAAGAAAATTATGTAAACATTTAAAAACTCTGAAAAAGCAGTGATTGAGTGAATTATAATTAAAAATTAGAGAAAATGAAATAGTTACCCATTATTCATGTGTAAATAGCTTCATCCATTGCCTTGGTTAAGCGAGAATTTAGCCTCTCATCATGTTGGAAACACGCTCAGAATTCGATTTCATTGCTCAAAAATGGTTTACAAATGATGAAAAGGGAGAAATAATTCAAACCGGGTTTGTAACAATTATATTTGTTACAAACCAAAGAACGATACAGAGGATGTGTCACTGTTACTGTAGCTCTAAGACTGTCACTGAACAGTCGCAAATACTATAGAAAAATAAGACTGCTTCTTGAGGTCTTATGTTCTTCGTGTTCTTCAATGGAAACAGCAGCAGCAGGTTTCTCTGGTGATCGTATTTCGCCTCTGTGATGTTCCAAATCCTTCCCAAACTCTCTATATCCCCTCTATGAGTCTCGAACACTCCTTATATACAACACAACATCTCCGAATCTCCCCAAATCGCTCGAGAATCATTCTCATTGAATATTTCTTATGTACGAGAATAATTTCCCTTTTTTTTTCTCTACATGCGTTAAAGTGCTGCTAGCATACTCCAAACATGCTGACACATCTAAGAATAAGTCACGAATGCTGAGAACAGACGCAAACCTTCCCAATACAGCTCAACAAATCCCGTGATAACTCCAGCCTCTGTTTTGCATCAATTCCACATAACTTCTTTTTTTTCTCTCGAATCTGAAGAACTTACCATCCATGTTTCAGTATAACAGGCTGGGATGAATTGATTTGAACGAGAAAATCTCCCCAAATCCCCTCGAGTTTAATGGAGAATATCTTCCATACACGTAATCCTCTGTTTCCTTCTCTCCAACGGTAAAGCCCAAGTGAATCGATTTTAATGGACTTACCAGCCCTGTTTAAGTGTAACATGACTAATCCAATTGATTGCAGCGATCTAATCCCCTATAAATCTTCTAGCTTCAAAACAACATATCTCGGTTTTTTCAAAAATTGCTTCCCGCCAAATACATTCAAACCGTGGGGAAAAAAGGGTTGCCCCCTATCCAGAGTAGGGGTGTGAATAGTATGTGCCTTGAGGTGTGTGAATAGTATGTGCCCCTTAGTAATTGAGGTACCCCTTAACCAATATCGAGAGTCCGAATAACATGTGTCCTCCTGGTGCAAATAACAACTTTTCGAGCCGAATTTTCCAAAAATGTTTATTTCCCAAAAATACCTACAAACACATAAAATACCATAATACGTACAAAATCGAGTACCAACAATACAAAACATTGAGGACAAATTAGACACAAAAATGTGTCTATCAAATACCCCCAAACTTATTATTTGCTAGTCCTCGAGCAAAACTAATCTAGAAAAATAAAATCCTAACTCCAGACCGAGATATAGTCTCGGGAGGGTTTTCCAGAGGTGTACCCACAAAACCATTACTCCAGACCCTAGCTATCTACGCAAAACCTTGGAAGGCACTAAAGAATCTCCTTGGTTGGCATACTCTCATTGACTACGGAGGAAGTACCCTGATGCGAAATTCCAATTGTTGTACACGAGTTTGCACTCAACATACTAAAATTCATATATAAGTGACAGGGCTCTACTCAGATAGTTTTTGGACATCATAACCGGAGTCAACCAATCACATGAAAAGATCAAGAAGATGGATAAAGAGAAAAATAGATGGTTTAAAGTGAGCGGTGTTTCCCATATCTGTCTGAAGGCCACTACTAGGATGAACCTATCCTAATGGACTGAGATACCGGTCTGACTAATATCAACACAGCTGGCATATACAAGGGGACCAGCGGGTGATAATCCTAACTTTAGGTCAACACAACTGGCATATACAAGGGCACCCGTGGTCGACTTTATTTGAATTTATTCTGGTTGGTCTGATGGTCTGGTCTCAATTTTTTTTTTTTTTTTGTATCTCAATCACTCTATTTCACCCTAGCAATGGTAACAACTTGAGTCGTGTGCCCCACCAAATCACTTAAGAAATAAAAACAGAAGGGATTAGGATTCAACGAGATATGGCGAAACTACCATTTTTTTTTAATTCTAACACCTGAGCTCTGTGCTTTTATGAATAAACTCTTTAGAGTTTCCATCTAATCAGATTGGTTCCTCAACTCCTACAACCAAGATGTTCCCATCCACTTAGATTGGTTAGTGCCAACCTTAATAAGCATAAATTTCTAGGCTCTGGAGTTTATTTATTGCAACTAAAAGCTAAAAAAAGTTTCTTCCCCACTTCCAAACTTAAACCTAACATTGTACTCAATGTTTCTAATGAAAGAGCAATACCAAAAAGTAAAGTAACATGAGGAATCAGTAAAGATAGTACCTGGGTGAGGAGAGAAATCAAAAACTAATATACAACATACAATCATCTCGATGGTCAATCAAGGGTAAACAAGGTCCTCCATAGGGACCTCCTCAACATCACCTGTAGGAAAGGGCTCTAAAAAGGGTTTCAATCTCTGACCGTTAAACTTCGAATAACTACTACCATCCGGTGTCTCGATCTCAACAGCTCCATGAGGAAAAACAGTGCGAACAATAAAAGGACCCGTCCACCGAGAACGTAACTTCCCAGGGAAAAGATGCAAGCGGGTATCATACAGAAGAACTTTTTGACCTGGAGAAAATGACTTTCTTAAAATACTCTTATCATGCACAAGTTTCATTTTGTTCTTATACTCCTTCGCACTATCGTAAGCATCTATACGAATCTCTTCCAACTCATTGAGCTGGAGTTTCATATGGGCTCCTGCCTTGTCAAGTGAAAAATTTAGCTGCTTAATAGCCCAATAAGCTCTATGTTCTAACTCAACATGTAAATGACATGCCTTGCCATACACAAGCCTATAAGGCGACATTCCAATGGGGGTCTTAAACGCAGTATGGTAAGCCCATAAAGCATCAGTAAGCCTAGACGACCAGTCTTTCCAATTAGGATTAACTGTTTTCTCTAATATACGTTTTATCTCCCTGTTGGAAACCTCTACTTGACCACTAGTCTGTGGATGATACGGGGTAGCTACCTTATGTGTAATACCATATTTCTTCATCAAAAGCCTAAAAGGTCCATTACAAAAGTGCGACCCTCCATCACTAATTATAGCACGCGGTGTACCAAAATGTGTAAGTATATTATTTTTTAAGAAATCAATCACAACCCTATGGTCATTGGTTTTGCACGCAACCGCCTCAATCCACTTAGAGACATAGTCTACAGCGACAAGGATGTAAAGGTTACCAAAAGAATTAGGAAACGGACCCATAAAGTCAATACCCCACATATCAAAGACCTCAACAACTAAAATAGGGTTCAAGGGCATCATGTTCCTATGGGAAATGGTTCCTAACTTCTGGTAACGCTCACAAGTAACACAGTGACTATGGGAGTCTTTAAACAACGAAGGCCAATAGAATCCACATTGCAATATCTTAGCAGCAGTCTTCGTAGCACTAAAGTGACCCCCACAAGCATGATCTTGACAAAAGGAAATAATACTGGACTGGTCACTCTCAGGTATACATCTCCTAATAATATGGTCTGGACAATACTTAAACAAATAAGGATCATCCCAAAAGAAGTGCTTCACCTCGGCTAAAAAACTAGAATGATCTTGTTTACCCCAATGTTGGGGCATTAGACCAGTAACAAGATAGTTCACTATATTTGCATACTAAGGTAATTTGGTAACAAAGAACAGTTGTTCATTAGGAAAGCCATCCCTTATAGAAAGGGAATCATCAGGGGAATCAACAACTAGCCTAGAAAAGTGGTCTGCTACTACATTTTCAGCACCCTTTTTGTCTCTAATGTCTGGAGAAAACTCTTGTAAGAAAAGGATCCACCTAATCAATCTAGGTTTTGTATCCTTTTTAGACAGAAGATATTTCAAAGCAGCATGATCAGTATATATCACGATCTTAGAACCTAAGATATAGGGTCTAAACTTGTCTAAGGCAAACACAATGGCTAACAGTTCCTTCTCGGTAGTGGTATAGTTCAACTGGGCATCATTCAGAGTTTTTCTAGCATAGTAAATCACATGAAGTAATTTGTTTTCTCGCTGACCTAGCACAACACCAATAGCATAATCTGAAGCATCACACATGATCTCAAAGGGTAGGTTCCAGTTGGGTGCCTGGACTATGGGGGCGGTAGTGAGTAAATTCAAAAGCCTCTAAACAAGCATCATCAAAGATAAACTTAACGTCTTTTGCAAGCAAGTTGCAAAGAGGTCTAGAAATCAAGCTAGAATCCTTAATGAATCGACGATAAAAACCTGCATTCCCTAAGAATGGCCTAATTTCTCTTACGGTTTTTGGGACCTGTAAAGTTTTAATAAGAACAACTTTGGCTCTATATACCTCTATACCCTTTGAAGATACGATATTCCCTAGAACAATTCCTGAACGAACCATGAAGTGACATTTCTCCCAATTAAGAACTAAATTCTTTTCCTTACACCTAGTCAAAACTAATGACAAATGATGCAAGCACTCATGAAAGACGAACCAAACACTGAAAAATCATCCATAAAGACCTCTAAGAACCGTTCTACCATGTCAGAAAATATACTCATCATACAACGCTGAAAGGTCACAGGAGCATTACATAGCCCGAAAGGCATGCGTCTATACACAAAGGTACCAAAGGGACGGGTAAAAGTGGTTTTCTCTTGGTCTTGTGGGGAAATAACAACCTGATTATAACCGCAGTATCCATCTAAAAATCAATAATGGCTACGTCTAGCTAATCTCTCTAGCATTTGGTCGATGAAGGGAAGGGGAAAGTGGTCCTTCCTAGTGACCTTGTTCAATTTCCTATAGTCAATACAGACACGCCAACCCGGGGTCACCCGGGTTGGGATTAACTCATTGTTATCATTCTGGACTACAGTAATACCGGATTTCTTGGGAACAACCTGAACGGGGATGACCCACTTACTGTCTGAAATGGGGTAGAAAATGCATGCATCTAACAGCTTAAGAACCTCGGTTCGAACTACTTCTTTCATATTAGGGTTCAGTTGACGTTGCATCTCCCTAGAAGGTTTGGTGTCACTCTCTAAATAGATATGATGCTTACAATCAGTAGGACATATACCCTTAATGTCTGTTATGGTCCACCCTAAAGCTTTCTCGTTATTCTGAAGGATGGTCACTAGCCTACTTTCCTGATCACTATCCAATTCAGATGCAATAATCACAGGTAAAGTTTCAGATGGGCCTAAAAACACATACTTCAGAGAATCTGGTAATGGTTTAAGGTCCAACTTAGGAGGTTTTTCTAACGAAGGAACTAGGGTAGACTTAGAAACGGGTAGAGGTTCAAACTTAGGTTTCCAGCCATTACTAGTGTCTATCAAAGGGGTTGAATATAACAAAGGATTTACCTCATTAATCACATCGTCATTATCAAAATCAATCCCAAAGTGGGCTAGGCATTTCTCTAATGGATCTTCTAACAAATTGTTTGGTAATGACTCCTCGACTAATGTTCCTATCATGTTCACCTCTTCTATGCTCGAGTCATCTAGTTCAGAGGGTAGCTTACTAATATTAAAATTGTTCATCTCAATAGTGATATTACCAAAAGACAAATTCATAATACCATTTCGACAGTTAATGATCGCATTGGATGTAGCTAAAAACGGGCGACCTAAAATCACTGGTATTTGGTTCTCTTGGTCAGGGAAAGGTTGGGTATCTAGGATAACAAAATCCACTGGATAAATAAACTTGTCGTCCTCAATAAGAACATCCTCGATCACACCACGAGGAATTTTAACGGACCTATCAGCTAACTGAAGTGTCATCTGGGTAGGTTTCATCTCACCAAGTCCTAGCTTAAGGTACACATGGTATGGGAGTAAGTTCACACTGGCTCCTAAGTCAAGCAAAGCTTTCTCCACACAGTATTTACCTATTGTGCAAGAAATAGTAAGGGACCCTGGGTATTTATACTTAGGAGTAGTGGTATTCTGGATAATAGAACTCACATGACTATCTAGGAAGGCTTTCTTCTGGACACTAAGTTTTCGCTTTCGCGTACACATATCCTTAAGAAACTTGGCATAAGCGGGAATCCGCTTAATCGCATCTAACAATGGGAGTTTGATAGTAACCTGCTTAAAAACCTCCAATATATCATTAAAATTGGACTCCCTCTTAGTTGGAACTAGCAGCTGGGGGAACGGGGCTCTGGGAACAAAGTCGGGCTCAGTAGTACCCTCATTGGTCTCTTTTGAGACTCTATCAGTCTCCTCATTTTCTGGCTCAGAAGGGTGAACTACAACATGTTTACTATCAGGCATGGCAACCTTATTGTCAACTTTCTTTCTACTCCTAAGGGTTGTTATAGAATTCACATGATTGTACGATTTCTCTCCTTTAGGGTTAGGATCAGTTTGACTAGGGAACCTTCCATCTTCTCTTTCACTAAGAAACTTAGCTATTTAGCCAACTTGAAGTTCTAAGTTAGCAAGAGACTGGGAATTATTCTTAAAATTCTGCCTGGTTTCTTCTTGAAAACCATAGTGGTTCCTTGATAACATTTCATGGTTCTTTGCTAACATAGTAAAGGTTTCTTCTAAGCTGGAGATCTTTTTCTCATTCTGAAACTGGGGTTGACCTGAAGAGTTCTTAGCATAACCAAAATCTGTGGGAGGCTAAGAATTACTAGACTGTCCTTGATTCTGACCCTTAGACCAAGAAAAATTATGATGGTTTCTCCAACTAGGGTTGTAAGTCTCTGAGTATGGGTCAAACTTTTGACGGTTCTCAAACTTAGCATTGTTATAGATAGCATGGGATTGCTCTTCACTAACCTGACCTTCCCAAAACGAGTTATTGGGTTCTACTCCACAACTAGACACTTGAGAGGCTCTAAACCTATCATCGGGTTCAACAAGAGACCTATGTTTAGGATGATTCAATTCCAAAGCTTCTAACCTTCTAGACAAAGCAGCAAACTTAGCATCTGACCTGAAGTATGTATCTACCACATTAGTGCTACTTCTATTGACCAAGAGTCTTTTGGGGGGTTCAACACAAGACTCCCACTGATGGGATTTTTCAGCGACAGCTCCTAAGAAGGTAAAAGCATCATCAACACTTTTATTAGTGAACTCACCAGCGCACATAGACTCAACCATGGCTTTGGTTGAATAGTCTAAACCATCATAAATAATCTCTACGAGTTTCATCTTATCAAATCCATGGTGAGGACACTAGGATAGGAGATCATTGAATCTCTCTAAAAACCTATAAAGAGACTCTCCCTCTTTTGCACACTAGCACTAATTTTCTGCCTAACAGACGCATTTTTATGCTTAGGTTAAAATTTCATATAGAAAGCAGCAATAAGTTCCTGCCATGTTTCAATGGATTCAGATGGTAGGTTGTTCAACCATGTCTTAGCTTTATCTCTCAAGGAAAAGGGAAACATCTTAAGTTTCAAGACTTCATCAGTAAGGTCTTTTATTCTAATTGTTCCACAAATTTCCTCAAAGTCCCTAATATGAAAATAAGGGTTCTCATCATCTTTTCCCCTGAATATAGGGATCATCTGAAGAATACTAGGTTTTATCTCGAAATTAGCCGTAGTGGCTGGAAATTTAATGCACGAGGCTCGGGTGGACCTAGTTGGGAACATGTAATCTTTCAAAGTTGCCATCGCTGGCACAGATGAAGTACTAGGGGTATTTTCCTCACGAAGAGACAGATTCTCAAAACTGAAGTTTCCAAAAACAAGGCTCTCAAAAGAAGAGTCTTCGAGCTCCCCGCTTCCACAAGAAGAACTACTAATTTTTTCATTAATCAATCGACCTAGATTATCTATTTTCCAAGCCCGTTTTCTAATGACCTCGGGCATACACTAGAAAAACAAAAGAAAGAGAAAGAAATCCTAAAAGGAAGGAAAGTTCTATGCAAACACAAACAAGGCTGACTCCACCACAGCAAACCTACTGATTTCTAGCAAACAAAAAGCATGATGGATCCACTTAGATTGTTTCTAGACCAGCTTTTAATCCTTCGAAAGGGAATTCGTTACAATTTAAGCAAACCCCTCTGGAATCAAACCGAGTTAAAGTAAGTTGAATCGAGACGAGGAAAGCTCAGTGGAGCTTTGATACCTAGGGCCTCACCGGCGTTACAAGGCGGTGTATTCAACTCACAGAAACCATCATGAACTTTGAAGCATGCTTAAAAGAGTAACCAATATTTTTCGAATGACTTTCCTATTAAGCTCGTTACCCTATAGGTCTCGTTCTAGTCAAATATTAGGCTTAGGTTCACGTTTGGTTTCGTTTTCCTAAGGCGGGCAAGAAGGGAACGGTGATGAAATCCGAACCCTTATCTTGTATGGCCAGTCCTTGCCCTTTACTAGGAAATTAAAGCAGCCGTTTTCAAATCCTCAACATATATGCAAACGAAGGAATACAGTAACTCGCTGACAGGGGATTCGCGAGTGTTTCGACAAACTTACCTCCCGTACCAGAAGGGGGATGAACCGTTGTAGTCAACTCGGGCCACGACTCCTATGTCATGTACGAACCCGAGGGGCCGAGGTGATATCGTAATCGTCGTCCTTCTCTGCAAACAATTAATATTTAAACTACCCTTCCGTAGGGTTTTAACAAAAATAAATAAAGTCCCAAAGTCCACAGTCCACAATCCAAAAAATAGTGCAAAAGAAAAAGATAATTTTAAAAAAAAATAAAAAAAATGTCTCTCTCTCTCTCTTTTTATTATTTTTTTTCTTTCGCTCTTTTCGCGTTGTCTTTAACTCAAAATCTTTAAGTATTCACCAAAAGTTTTGGCAAATTTTTCTTTCTCTCCAAATTCCAGAATCTGTAGTAAAAAGAAAAAAGTCCAAAAACGTAAAGTAGAACAAACAACAAAAAAAAACCTAAAAAAAAATAAATCTAAAAACTCTAGCCTAAAGACAAATCCGCGTCGGCGGCGCCAAAAATTGATGTGATTTTCAATTGAGTTATAGTAAAAAGTTCGTTGAGACTTGTGAAAGCAAAAGATTTTAGATTTAATGAAATTTAAAAACAAACAAAACTTAATTCAAGATTATTAGGAATAACCAAGACACTGATTCCACTATCACACATGAATAAATTATGGCAAATAATCCAAAACTCTAATTATCTTTTAAGTCCCTTATTTCTTAATTCACAAATAATCAAACATATTCTTAAATATTAATTGTATTCCCCAAGCATAGAATATCAATTGATTAAACAAAGTATAATCTATCAAACTGAATCACAAGTAATTAAGAAAATTACGTAAACATTTAAAAACTCTGCAAAAACAGTGATTGAGTGAATTATAATTAAAAATTAGAGAAAATGAAATAGTTACCCATTATTCATGTGTAAATAGCTTCATCCATTTCCTTGGTTAAGCGAGAATTTAGCCTCTCATCATGTTGGAAACACGCTCAGAATTCGATTTCATTTCTCGAAAATGGTTTACAAATGATGAAAAGGGAGAAATAATTCAAACCGGGTTTGTAAAAATTATATTTGTTACAAACCAAAGAACGATACATAGGATGTGTCACTGTTACTGTAGCTCTAAGACTGTCAGTGAACAGTCGCAAATACTATAGAAAAATAAGACTGCTTCTTGAGGTCTTATGTTCTTCGTGTTCTTCAATGGCAGCAACAGCAGCAACAGGTTTCTCTGGTGATCGTATTTCGTCTCTGTGATGTTCCAAATCCTTCCCAAACTCTCTATATCCCCTCTATGAGTCTCGAACACTCCTTATATACAACACAACATCTCCGAATCTCCCCAAATCGCTCGAGAATCATTCTCATTGAATATTTCTTATGTACGAGAATAATTTCCCTTTTCTTTCTCTGCATGCGCTAAAGTGCTGCTAGCATACTCCAAACATGCTAACACATCTAAGAATAAGTCACGAATGCTGAGAACAGACGCAAACCTTCCCAATACAGCTCAACAAATCCCGTGATATCTCCAGCCTATGTTTTGCATCAATTCCACGTAACTTCTTTTTTTTCTCTCGAATCTGAAGAACTTACCATCCCTGTTTCAGTATAACAGGCTGGGATGAATTGATTGGAACGAGAAAATCTCCCCAAATCCCCTCGAGTTTAATGGAGAATATCTTCCATACACGTAATCCCATGTTTCCTTCTCTCCAACGGTAAAGCCCAAGTGAATCGATTTTAATGGACTTACCAGCCATGTTTAAGTGTAACAGGACTAATCCAATTGATTGCAACGATCTAATCCCCCCTATAAATCTTCCATCTTCAAAACAGCATATCTCGATTTTTTCAAAAATTGCTTCCCGCCAAATACATTCAAACCGTGGGGAAGAAAGCGTTTCCCCCTATCCAGAGTAGGGGTGCGAATAGTATGTGCCTTGAGGGGTGTAAATAGAAACTGAGGTGCCCATTAGTAATTGAGGTACCCCTTAACCAATATTGAGAGTCCGAATAACATGTGTCCTCCTGGTGCAAATAACAACTTTTCGAGCCGAATTTTCCAAAAATGTTTATTTCCTAAAATACCTACAAACACATAAAATACCATAATAAGTACGAAATCGAGTAACAACAATACAGAACATTGAGGACAAATTAGACACAAAAATTTGTCTATCAAATTCTACATTGAGGAGGGAACAAACTACCGTTTTGAAAATGATAATTCTTGTCGATGATTCTTAATGAAACATCTTCCGTGTACTATTAGCTAGGTTTGCTATTTTACATGAGTAAATTAGAGACTTTTGTGATTGAGTACAAATAACTTACCTATAATGGATTCCCGGAACCCTAACACTTTCACATATTTGGTCACATTTTAAATATTTTGCTATCTTTTTGTCCGAATTTCTGAAAACTCTCAAAAACGTTACATTGTTGATTAGTGACTTTTGATATTAGCCAGTAGTGGTATTTCACACTCCTCGTGGGAACGACCTGTACTTTCCATTGTTCTACTAGTTAGACGCTGTGCATTTGTAGTATTTTATTGTAGGTTTCCGAGCCTACCAATTTTTTGGCGCCGCTGCCCCGGAGTGGTTGCATAATAACTTTGATTGATATCATTTTTTGTATATAGCTTATTTTTATTTTTTTGTGTATAATTTATTTTTCTTGTTCTTTTAGATTTCTTTTAGTTCTTTTTATGCAGTTTGTTTGAATATTTTCCAGGTACCTTAGTCTGAAGTTCTATAAGCGAAAAGATGCACTCGCAAAGTTTTTGCAAGAGCCACTTGGAAGATCCACTAGAGGTTTGCTTAGCTCATTTTAAGTATGATTTTGATGATGATAGTGTTATTTGTGAAGTCAATGCCTTATTAGACTCCACACCACTGCTAGACACTAATAAATGGAATCCCAAACTAGAACCTCTAGTATTTCCCGAGCTTCGACTAGTTCCATCAGTCAAGAAAGATCCGACTTTGACCCTTAAGCCATCAAGTTATGATTGTTTTCATCTTGGTGATATTAATAATGAAACCGTTGTGGATGAGAATGGGTCTATTAGTCATGATATTATTGCTCCATTGAGATCTTGTTCCACGGATGAATTTGACCCAACATCTGTTTGTGTGTCTCATTTTGTTGAATTTGAACCAATATCCGTGGAAATTATTTCCGCTGATTTAGAACCTGATTTAAGGCACGCACAAGAAGCTATTGAACAGTTTATATCTCATTGTGTGAATGATTTACATATCCCGACAATGCATGGCTTGATTACTAAAGATTATTTCATAAGGAGAATGGGTTCACATATATTTTTGGATGAATATAGTGTTTGCATGTGCATATCTTCAGCCGACCGGACTAGTTGGGTTGATCCCCAACTTTTCAGACTCTATATATATGAGCGGCAGTTTACTTTGGGGCACCAACCTCAATTTTTTTTGAGAACGTGGTACTGGCAAGCAGGGAAACAAATAACTTTCGCTTCATGGGAGTCAACCCATCAGATTTGTTCCCTTCACTCTATCTTTTATTTTTATTTGTGTAGTTTTTGCATATTGTATTTTATAATTCCCACCTTAATTTCTACGTTGGGTGACTCAATTACATTGAGGACAATGTAATGTTTAAGTATGGGGGAGTGGTGTTTTTTTTAGGAATTATGATTAAAAAAAATGTTACGACCATCTGTGTAGCGGGTCTAAAATAAAATAAAATAATAATAAAAAAAGATGACCAGCTGTATAGCGGGTCTTAAAAAACAAAAAAAAAAATTATTATCATTATGATTTTTAGGGTTATGACCAGCTGTGTAGCGGTTCTTGTGTATGGTATTTGTCATGACCAGCTGTGTAGCGGGTCTTGTGTATGGTATTTGTCATGACCAGCTGTGTAGCGGGTCTTGGTATGGTATTTCAAATTTTCATTTTATGACCAGCTGTGTAGCGGGTCTAACTCTCTCTTATGATATGACCAGCTGTGTAGCGGGTCAATTCTTTGTTTTGCTCTAGGACTAGCAAAATATAAGTGTGGGGGTGTTGATAAGCACGTAAGTACTACATTTTATACCCATATTTATATTAGGTAGGACTCAATATTTTGGCTAACAACACTACTTTAGTACTTTTACAGAAAATACAAGCGAATTCGATGACCGATGTGATAAACACCAAAAATGGTCAAACTAGAGGAACTTGCGACTCAAAATACCAATACTCCAAAGGAATTTATTTAAATGTGGCTGGCCTCGTATTTATATATCAGCACCCAGATTTGTTGAGGGATTTGTCAACATATTCACTTCCTAACAGAGAAGGGGACCCTAGAGCACTATCTCGAGCATTTGGCATTTTTCAATCTGATGCCGTCTTGTTCTTCTTTTTCTGCCGTTCTCTTTTGGCCGACGATGTCTAATTCTCAGACCGAAACAACAACAACACCAATAGTTGATTTAGGGCATCGATTGTTCCAAGGTAAAGAAAGGAAGACGGTGATTTATGGCTGTGAAACGTGAAAGATATTGATGGGAGATTACAGTAGATGATGTCTGTGTATGAAGTTTAAATGTGACTGGAGAAGACAGACCAGTTGACGAGAATTGAATATCTGGAGTTATATATTGAAATGTGTTCGGTGATTGTCTGATCTAGTTGCAACAGAGAGTAGACACCGATGTTCTGGTTGGAATTTAGGAATGAATCTTGGCATTCGGTCATGGTGGCCGTGTATATATGCATGAAAGCATATGAAATTGGTGGTGATAATGTTAACAGCGAGAAGAAAGGTACTGAGTTGGTTGTCTGTTAGCTGATGGAGTGCAACTTCTTCTTCCGAAATCAGAAGCAGCAGTTCTTAGGGCGACACTAATGGTGGTTGATTGGGTTTTTTGTGAGGCTGTGTATATGAATCAGCTAGAGCTGAAAATTGTGGTTGCCTGGGAAGGAGCTGAAGTGAAATGGTGAGAAGATGGAGCTGTGATAATTGAGTTGTTCATATTGCAGAAGCGAAGAAGAGCCTGGAGTCTGAGACCGAGATGATGATCATGGAAGTTGTTCATCGTGATGTCAGCAGCAATGGATTTTGATTGCAGTTTGGCAAGAGTATTATCGATTGGAAATGATTGCGGTATTTACTGGTACCTACAATTGGGTCATGATTCAATGGTGAAGGACATCGCCAACAGAGATGGAAGAAGGGACTGTCGATGGCTCGAGTGGTTCTGTCATTCAAGAAAGTGATGAAGAAATCTAGGGTTTGTTGTGTTCGATCTTGGGAGGGAGATGAACGGGAATGGAGATGTTCGAAGTGAAGTTACGGTCAATAACTAGCTGAATATTCGTATGCGGTTTGGTCACCGGTATCAATACTCAAGGGAGAAAGAAAGTGCTAGTTGTGCTTATGGAGTCAGGAAACGAAGAAAACAATTAAGAATTCGGAAATGGACTGTATTGTATGCTGGTTCTCTGTGGAGTTCAAATGTTTATGACTTATGTCAACATCATATCTTTAACTTCCCCATATTGTGCTAAGATTCTTCCACAACGTTTACGGAAACAAAATAAGCACGAGACATCTATAAGATCAAATGGCAGACGAGTGTTGCAGAAGAAGACATGGCGAAACTTCATTGGGTGATTTTGTTTATCACTCAACATGTGTCACAAGTTAATTGGCTGATGATGTTGTGTATAGAATTAATAAGGAAATTAGATTTCTTTGGAGAGGCTATGTATACGTTCAAAGATTGAGCCATAAGGGGGTCGGCCACAGTGCCGCAACTAGAGTCTACAGAAGGGTTTTTAAGTTTTGTTTTCGATTCTTCGTTTTTCATTAGCTAGATTTTGAGTTATTTATATTAATTTATGGTTTTTGAGAAAACCATGTCTAGCTAATCCATGTTAGGGTGAAAGGATGAATTTGTAGGTGATTTATTTTGTGTTCTTGAATAAAGTTTCGACCAATTGAACTTTAATGATAATGTTTGTGATTCTCTTTCAATGTTTTACCTTTTAGTTATATTTTTCATGTTCTATTCCATGTGTAGTTCATAGGTAGATTAATAGAAGAATTCATTGAACCTCTGGAATAATTAAATTATGAATTTCATTTGACTATTTATGCCATGTATATCTAGTGCTTAAGAATTCTACATTGAGGAGAGAACAAACTACCGTTTTGAAAATGATAATTCTTGTCGACGATTCTTAATGAAATATCTTCCGTGTATTATTATCTAGGTTTGTTATTTTACATGAGTAAATTAGAGACTTTTGTGATTGAGTACAAATAACTTACCTAGAATGGATTCCCGGAACCCTAACACTTTCACATATTTGGTTACATTTTTATTATTTTGCTATCTTTTTGTCCGAATTTCTGAAAACTCTCAAAAACATTACATTGTTGATTAGTGACTTTTGATATTAGCCAGTAGTGGTATTTCACACTCCTCGTGGGAACGACCTGTACTTGCCATTGTTCTACTAGTTAGACGTTGTGCACTTACAGTATTTTATTGTAGGTTTTCGAGCCTACCAACATCCAAGTTATTCCTTGTATTTGATTAAAGACTCGCTGATTGTTATTAGCTCGAGTAAATCAAATCAAGAGAGAGATATTAACTCCTTGATATACTTTAATCTAGATTGAGTCTGACTGTCTAATTGATTCTCTAGCTAAGTATATTGGAGTTAGTCCATACAGATTGCTAAGCGAAATATTGGGTGGTGTTGTTAAACCCCCGCTTTTTCACTAGGTAACTAGAGGTAGTTTACTTGGTCTCAACTATACGACGTTGGTAGTGTTCTTTGTATAGCGGCTTACTTCCGAGAGTATTCAAAAATAGACTAGGTCTCGGTTTCATTTTTTGCATTTTCATTTGCGGTTTCCTTGTTAATAAAATCTTGTTGTGTGCTTTTTACTTTACTTTCCACATTATAATTATTATTTTAGTTATGATAAAGTAGTTGCACTTGTACGTTAATCCAAGCAGTTGAGTTGATCCATATAGTCTAAGGTTCGGTTTCAAACTTATAATATATACCAAGTGTATACCTTGTTGTCACCATATTCTTGACAGTCACATAAGGTATCAAACTTATAGGTTGATATCGAAAGTATTGTGGTGTACTTTGTACCCTCGTAATTTCATGTTGACCTAGTTATACTATGAGTTTTAACCACTGGGACATCAATATGCTTTGTGGACCATCGACGTTGAATCTGATGATTCACTGATGATTGTGACATATCATTGTGTTAGCTGACGCAAGAATGATACTCGGATGATTTGGATTGATAAGCATGGTTTAATGGGATTGTTGGATCGATCATATACCATTATGTTGATGTGTAAAGCATTTGGCAGGAAGTCATATAAAGATGATCATTATGAAATGATCATAGAAGTTTCATCCTCGATCCACATGTCATGAGTAACTCGAATGATGAAGCAGAGAGATTATAATGTTAAAATATTGGTCGGCTGACTAATAAAATATTAACTGATGGACCAACAAGATATTAGTTGATGAATCAATAAAATACTGATAGCTGAATCAATATGAAATAGTACTTCTCGGGTATTGATAGTTGAATCAATATGAGAAATATTATTTTGCAGAGCAACTGGATATTGATGGTTGAATCAATAATATATCAATTAAAATATAGGTAGATGGGCCGAATATTAAATGATTAATTAAAATATTAATTGTTGGACCAATATAAAATTGTTGGTGTTTGAACCTGTTCGGAATTATGATCTGCAGGGCATTTGGTTCAAAACCCTAATTTTGACAGATGGATGATCCATGAAAGATTGTGCAAGAACCAGCCAATGTGTGAGAGGGGACCGACCATTGGTGGTGATGGACCACTATGTGGCGCCCAGGTGCTTTGTAGAGGACTTTCCAAAGTCGATCGTCGAGGATTTGGTATACGGATGATTAATTAGTGGTTGATCATAATAACGAAAATGGCAACGGTTTGCAGTTTGACCCATCTTTACAAATTTGACAACAAGTTATACAGAATTAAGTAATAATATTTTTATTGATGCCATCGGATGACTTAGATCCATTGGAACTAGGCTTTGAATAATGATGAAATGAATTCTTTGAAAGAAAAAGAACGCAAAATTATGAGAATCAACAATAGACAAAGTTTCAACTCCTCGGTGCCCTAAGACATTGTTCTTGATCAAACAATCAATTCCTAACCTCACTCGGAGAAAATCAGTCTCACGATAATAAGAAGAATTAAAAAATTGTCTATAATCTTTTCCGAAACCAAGTAAAGCGTACACGACCATATATGATCCCTCAATCTTTTAACCAACCGCAGTAAGAACATCAGTTATATCTTTCAATTCATCATGTGGAAGTGGTCATAGGTCAAGGAGAACTGGATATGGACTGTATTAGTTGGAATGGGTATAATCCTAGGTGCATCACCAAAGCTTGGTATGAAGGAAAGAGAGTTCGGTTATCACTACCAGAGGAGCACTATGGCTGGTTAGTTCCTTACCGCTGGTAGATCCAGATATGGATATAGATCTTCAGGAAGAGCTAGTGATTGGATTTCTTTCCTCGGTTCACGAAAGATTTGTCCCAATTTCTACGTCAAAGGCATCTATCATGGAGCTGATTCGAGAAGGTTATAGTCTAGTCAAGTGGTTAATGATAGAGGGGCGTGATGTGTATGCTTCTTTTGTATTTGACTTCCTAATTGAGGATTAGATAGGATAGAATCCATTTGACACTAAAATGCAACCTGTAAAAAAACGAAGAACAGAATGAGGGCCATGGTAGGAGAGATAACCCTTAAGAACTCAACCATAACACTGTGAACTAGTAGAGTATGAAGTTGGATTGGACCAAGAAAATGGATGCGCGTGCTAACGCGCAACGGCTTTCGCGGTAGGAGACTTTGCTTGTTCCCTATGGTACTGTGTTTCTACTTTTTTCTTCTACCTCTAACCACTCTCTTCCTCATTGATCTGAATACCAAGATGGGCAATAAAATGGCACAATAGACTACCGAATGTGCGCTCTGACCAATGGAGACTCGACCATCGAGAGAGGAACTGACTAGTGACTCGAACGAACATGAACTTTCGAGAAAGTGTCTATCTATATCGATTCGACGTTGACAGACTTACTCGATGTCACAACCAGTCCAACTAGGTGTGACTGGAGACCCGCAGTCAAGCTAGGTAGATGAAACTGCTTCCCGAAGAATCCAATGAATAACTAAAGTTTGTTGACGATCCCTCGCTCTGCTTTAGGCCTGCGACATATGAGATGATTGAAATGAAGTATATTTCATTAAAAATAAGCTAAGCACTATAGTGTGTCATTTCCCTTAGCTATGGATTGTTTGAAGCTAAGGGAAATGGGTTTCAGGGAAACCTCGTTATGGTGTTGTACCATCCCTTAGCTATACTGTAAAAAAAACTTAGTTTCCGTGTAAATAGTGAGTTTCCGGTTTTTTCTTTTTTTCCCCCATTTTTTTCCTGTAGGAGTATTTGTGTAGGTTAAAAGATACTCCCTTCGTTCTTTTTTAATAGGCTGGTTTCTATAAATAAATGTTTTAAAAAAATAGGCTGGTTTCCTAATTGGGAAAGTCAAATGTTACTTTAATTTTTTGGGACCACTGTTCTCTTAACTTCTTTTGATGACAAGTGTCATGTGGACCATTTCACTTTACTTCTTTTGCTGACAAGTGTCATGGGGACCATTTCACTTTACTTCTTTTATTGACAAGTATCATGAGGACCACTTTCAATGATTAGTTCTCTTAATTTCTTTAATTTTCTCTAAAAACAAAACCAGCCTATTAAAAAGGAACGGAGGGAGTAATTATTAATAGAAAAAAAATATAATAGGTAAAAAAGAGTTTTGGTTAAAAAAAGTTAAATTAAAAAGAGAAGTGTTAGTGTAAAACTGGAAAATCCAGAAACGTATACTTAGTTTCCGTGTAAAAAGTCTCGGATACTGAGTATCTGTTACAACTAAAAAACGAAAACTCAGTTTTTGTAAAGTAATAAAGCACACGGAAATTGAATTTTTGTGTGATCTCCCTTCTTACCACCCAGATCAAATGTGATACACTTTAAATGTAGCTACCGGATATCGCTGCACGGAAGCCCATAGTGGCTGGATTTCGCTACAACCATGGGATAACTAAGGGAAATCCCTCATCATAGTGCTTTGCCTAACTCATTTATCGTGATTAGAAGCATCACTTGAAAATTTTCTCTGCAAGCTTCGTGACACCGATCTCCGCAAACATTTTTCATCTCTTGATTTCCAATGAATCCTTTTCCCTTTTTTTCTTGGTTAGCAAATCCAACGGATGATTTCCTGATTTTGAAAAGGCAAATCTCACTCCGGAGCAATTCATCAAAGTAAGTAGAAATTGAAGAATTACCTCGTTTTATTTAATTAAGCCTACTTCATAGAAGAGATTCCTTAACAGGGAATTTCTGAACAAATTCCGGTCATTGTTTTGAATATTTAAGTTGTGAAAAGGCAAAAGATACTGGAAACTTTGGTTGAAGAATTGATAGAAGTTGCATTCGAAGTTTTGAGTATTAATTTGCTTGCAACAGAAAAAATGAAAACGAAAAAAGATATTGAATCGACATGTAAAATATATTGAATTAAAAAAAAAAAAAGCAAAGAGATCTTCCTTTAGACCTCTAATATTTGATGCCATGTAAAATGTATGGGCTTCCAACTGGGAACGAATTGGCAATGGACTGTTATATTACGTACAGGGGTTAGAATTGTAGGGAATATAATCCCACCGACATTGAACTCAAATTGAGAGCACACTCTTGATCATAAGCATCCCTAGAAGATAACTTGTGGTTTCCTTGTCGTGAAGATAAAAAGATCTGATGCCGAACATGTATCGAACAAAACTGTTAAAAAGTCATGTTAATGAACAATCTTTTGCTAGTAGATCGGAGGACTGTATGCCTAGTAGCTAGCTGTAGCTTTAATCCTTCCGTATTGGTTCAAATTTTTGAGCTCCAGAATTTCATTACCTCTAACTAAAAAAAAAAAGCAACACTAAGACAACGCAATGTCCTAAAACCGCCTTGAGCTGGTCGAGAAACTTCACATAGCAGGCAGATGGCTACTTAGTTCATGTTAATGTCCACTATTAAATATGGAGCAATGTTGTCCCGTACCATTTTATGGGTAGCTATCCCGCTTAAACGGTTTTTTTACCGTTAGATCACGCTAAAATCCAGATCTAACAGCCTTGAACCCTTTAGGAAAAGTGATGGATCCTTTCCTGAAAATGGTGGATCCTTTCCTGAATTCGAATCTAACCGTTGATTTGATCATCTAACGATAAAGATGCCCGCTTGAGCGGGATAGCTATCCGCAAAACGATGCGCGTTAGCATTTGTCTTAAATATGGGAAACGAAAGCCCGAAATCAGAAATTGGAACTGTAAAAAGAAAGTACATTCCAGAAAATGTGACAACCATTGTTAGGACTGAAATAAAAGGAAATAAACTAATGATGATACTTTTCTCTCTCTTCTCCGACTTATATGGAGTTCCAAAAAATGGCGTATTTTCCGATTAGAACTCGGCCTTCTGCTCGTCTCAATCCTGTGATTGATTCACTATAGAAGTGTGTTATTCTGAACTTCTCCGATGTCCAAGGACGGATCTTTGATCCTTCCCCTTGGGGCCGGGATTTATTGAGTAGCAGAGTTTTATTTTAGCTATTTTTTTCTTTCTTCTTTTTAAACAAAGTTTCTACATGTTTTCTGATTTGAACTCAGCCTCCTATTCGTATTGATCTGCGGATTGATTCAGCTTAAGAATGTGATAATTGAACTTCTTCGTCGTCCAAAGACGGATCTTTGATCTTTCCCCTTGGGGGCGAGACTTATAGATTAGTGGAGTTCAGGTGTGAAGTTTTTCTGCGTCATGAAATCTTCCACCACTATTTTATTGGTTTCTAAATCTTTTGAACTTTCTTGGATTTTTAATGGCAAATCCAAACGCTTAAAAATCATGGAAAGATATAAGGGAACTAGTAACTGGATCTTTATTCCCCAGAAAGCTATCGACTGGGTGCATCTATCAACTATGGAGGCTGTTTCTATCGTATCTGTTGAATTGCGTAAATGGTCTCTCGTTTTGATCAGATAGTAATACTAATTGAAATGTTATCAAATTCGCAAGGAAAGTATCTTCGTATATCTACATACGGTACTTCAAAGGATTCAATGAAAATATTCATTTGTGTGCCAAGCGGGTCAAAAGGTGAAATCTGGAGAACTTTTTGGTCGTCCGTTGCTCAAGATTATTCTGTCCATGCAGCCTCGAAAAATATCAAGGTTCATGAGAACAAGGATTTTCCGATATTAACTTCATCCGGTAAACAATCCCCTATGGATATGTTTGATTCTTACTCTTTGGGAATTGATGTGGAAGTTTTAAATTATCATTCTGGTTGGACTCGTATTGCCAATGGAATTTTAAAGAAATTTTATTGGAAAGGTCACTTGGGATTAAGAAATCTTAGTGGCAAATTGGCTTTCTTCATTGCCAAGTCAAAAGAGGAGTACAATTTATTTGACAAGGAAGTATCGTTTAATTTTGGTAGATCGGAGGTCATCTTACGTCATTGGAAGCCAGAGGATTCTCATGTCAAAGTGGCTGCTGGAGATCAACATTGGTTTGGCATTAGGGGGCTACCATTTCACTTTTGGGAATCTCGTTCTTTCGAAAAAAAATTGTAGTCAGTGGGGTAAACTAGTTGAAATTCATCCTGCCACGACAAACTTCACAAAGCTCAACAGTTGCAAATTATTAGTCCATTGTGATCTAAAAAGTGTCCCAGCAGATATGGAATTTGAAGGTTTTTGGATTAACATGGAGTGGATGCAAGATGTGAAACAAGCACCGGCAAGTACTCGTACAAAGTTACGATCTGCAGTGGTATGTGAAAGTGCTGGTATGGAAGACTCGTCGCTTCGAAATGCTGATACTTGGCAATTTCCTGAGGAACAGAAACAAGTTGTTGACGGTTTAAGCTTGTCTAAGACTAAGTCTCATTTAAACTCTAATTCATCTAATACCCCGGCGATCAAAAAGCTGAATAAGGTTTGGAAACAAGTAAAAGATTCCCGTAACAGAATCCCAGCAGAGTCTTCAGGTTATGTTGATTCGGTTCACCCATGGGTCACGGTTCGGCGTTCTATGAACTCGGGCTCCGGATATTATTCGAATCCGAATTCGAGATGAGATATTCAGGTCAGGAAGTGAAGCAGTATAAAACTAAATCTCCAATGTCGGTTCATTCATTGGGTGCTGTATTTTTTAGATCTAATCGTTTTTCACCTTTGATTAATGATAACAATCAGAAGAAAAATTCTACTTCTTTACCATTATTTCTATCGACAGAGTCAACAGCTTTTGCCAATAGAGAAAACAATTCAGAGGAGAGTAAATACCCAACATAGGAAATTAACTCAAAAATTCAGTTCAATAAGCTAATGGGATTGTCTTGTGATCATCCTAATATGAGGAATATTTGCCGGAGCATGATCAACAAAAAATTGGCCGAGAAAAATTTGGAAACTAATTTGGATGTTGATGATGATGGATTGGGAATGTTTGATTTAGATGAAGCTGTAACGTTAGGTGATACTGAGGAAGATCAAAGAATTGAAGCGGTGAATGATTTGGGTGAGGCTGATTCATTGCATCTGGGTGGTTTCAATCCAATTGCAAATTTTAGGGCTTCTGTAATTTCTCATGGATTATAAAATCATGTGTTGGAATATTAGAGGGCTTGGGCAGGATAATAAAGCTGCAGCAATCAGAAATGCTATTTGGAAAAACAAAATTACTCTGTGCTCAATTCTGGAGTGGAAAAAAGAAAAGGTTGATGATACTCTGATAAGGTCGCTTTGGGGAAATGTCAGATGTAACTATCTGTATCAACCTTCTCATGGTGCTTCTGGGGGTATTATAATTATGTGGAAGGAGGGTGTACTGCATATGGAAGATCATCTCATGGGTGCTTTCTCATTGTCAATCAAATTCAGAAATGCAGCTGGCAATTTCACTTGGATATTCACTGCTGTTTATGGAGCTTCAGATGCAGGTGATTATACACAGTGTTGGCAAGAACTGTCAGACATTAGGATTCTTTTTGAGGATCCTTGGCTTTTGGGAGGTGATTTTAATGCTATCCTAGCACAACCTGAAAGGAATCTTCCTGGTGGTAACATAAGGAATAGAAGATCATTCATAAATAGGCATGAGCTAATTGATTTGCCAATGGCTGGAGGTAAGTTCACTTGGACTAATTCTCAGTGTCCACCACTGTTGGTTAGATTAGATAGATTCCTAATGACTGAAGACTGGAAAATTAAATGTCCCTCTATATTGCAAGTGAGACTTAAAAGGCCTGTGTCTGATCACACTACAGTTATGTTAAACTTCAATTCTGGTCTTCATTACAAGGCTCCTTTCAGGTTAGATAATTATCTCTTAATGCATCCAGATATTCTTCCCAATCTAGAGTTATGGTGGCGAAACTTAGAATTCAATGGCAGACCTAGTTATGTGTTTGCAAAAAAACTTCAAGGCCTGAAATTTCTTATTAAAACTTGGAAAAGGTCATTGGGAGACCTCCAAACACAGTTGGAACAACTTGAGGAGATGATTGATTCGTGGGATATGCAAGAAGAAAATAATACTGTTTTGTCCACTTCAGAGGTGGTTGCTAGAGAAGATGCAAAGACTAAGCATGCTTCAGTCTCTCTCAATTTAGCAAGGAAGTGGGGACAGAGAGCTAAAGAAAATTGGGCAAAAGAAGCAGAGCGGAATTCAAGATATCTTCATCAAATGGCATCTTATAAATACATTTGCAGCAGTTTCAATTGTCTGGCCATTGATGGGGATATTTCTTATGACAAATCTAAAATGGCAGAGGAAGCTGTGAGTTTTTATACTTCTCTTTTTTCAGAAGAACATGTGGCAAGGCCAGGTTTTGAGAATTTAGAGTTGCCTGCAATTTCTGTCTCAGATAGTATTTCCCTTAAGAAACCCTTTACAGAAGATGAAGTTAAAAATGTTATTTGGAAGTTTGGTGCAAATAAGGCACCGGCGCCTGATGGTTTCACAACGGAATTCTATAAAGCAGCTTGGGAAATTATCAAGGAAGATTTGATGAAGGTGATTAAGGAATTTGAGAGTAACGCCTCTCTGGATTGGAGAATTAATTATACCTCTTTGAAACTGATTCCAAAAGTCAGTGGTGTTGTAAGTCTTCATAATTTCAGGCCAATAAGCTTAATCAGTGGAGTTTGCAAGATTATATCAAAGCTCTTAGCAGATAGGTTGAAGTCAGTTCTACCTTCTATCATTGATAATTATCAGGGTGCTTTTATACATGATAGGCAGATAAATGATGGGATTTTAATTGCGGCTGAATTCATTGATTCGAGAATAAGAGCAAACAAAGCTGGGATTGTGGGCAAGGTTGATTTTGAGAAGGCATTCGATAATATAAATTGGAACTGTTTGGACATGGTGCTAGAGAGATTTGGCTTTGGTTCTGTTTGGAGGCGGTGGATCAATTGGTGTATTTCAAGTGTCAGACTCTCAATTCTTATTGGTGAAGCCACAAAAATGTTTTGAAGCCAAAAAGGAGTGAGAAAAGGAAATCCCATCTCCCCTTTTCTGTTCATTATGGTGGTGGAGTTACTTTCCCATATGATTAAAAAGGTCGAAGCCATGGGTTTGATTTCAGGATTTCAAGTTATTTAAAATGGAACTTCCATTACGCATTTACAGTTCGCAGATGACTTGGTGGTTTTCTTTGACGACAAGGAGGAACAAGTAAATAACTTGAAAAATATCTTGTTTGCTTTTGAGGTAACTTCAGGCTTGAAGGTTAAGTATAGGAAAAGTGTTGTGGTGGGAGTTGGAGATGATCACAGTGGTGCGGATTGCGCTATTGCATTTGGGTTTCAGTTAGCTACCTTCCATTTAATTTACCTAGGTATTCCTTTAGGTAGCAAATTCAAGAATAAGGTGATTTGGGAGACTATTATACAGAGATGTCAGCAAAAATTAAGCAGCTGGAGAAGGAGGTAGTTGTCAAAAGAGCAGAGACTAATTTTAATAAACAGTGTAATGGCTAGCCTGCCAATTTATTACATGACTATGTTTGAAATTCCGGCTAGTGTTGTGAAGGAGTTGGAAAAGCTTATGCGCAATTTCTTATGGGGTTCATCAACAACAAAAAGAAAGAGGAGTTGGGTTTCATGGTCAAAAGCTGTGGCCTAAAGCTAGAGGAGGTATTGATATAAATAAACTAAAACTTGTAAACAGAGCATTACATTGTAAATGGGTCTGGAGATACGATGAAGAAAAGGAAGCACTCTGGAGGCAGATAGTTCGGGAAAAATTTGGCGGTAACTTTTCTTCTTTTTCTCCTAATACTTCTAACAATCTATGGGTATGAGTCTTTGGTCTGGAATTCTAAAATCCAGACAATTCGTGAAAGATAACACTAATATGGTTGTTAAGAACGGGAAGACTATTAGCTTCTGAAGTGATAAATGGGTGGGGCAGATAATATTGCAAGAGAGATTTCACTCACTTTACAGAATTTCAATTGCAAAATCTGCTACCGTAGAAGATATGATGTCAGAGAATGGAGCGTGGAATTTTAACTTCAAAAGAAGTCTGATTGAACAAGAAATAGGCCAGGTTGCTGATATGCTTCAAGTTCTAGGTGACTATTCCCCTTCAAGTGATGATGAAGATAGCAGGAAGTGGATTTTTGGAGGTGAGTTTTCCGTTGCGGACTGTTATGCGGCTCTAGATGTTGACAGATTACTTGTTTTCCCTTATAAACAAGTCTGGAATCCCAAAGTTCCTTTAAAAGTCAGCTTTCTAGTATGGACTCTTTGTCATGGTGGTGCTCCATCTCTTACTATGCTTTATAGATCTGGGAGGGTGCAGTCGAATATCTGTGTTCTTTGTGGGACTGAGCTTGAAACTCAAGAGCATCTGTTTTTACATTGCACGGAAACGAGGAAGTTGTGGCATTATTATGTGGATAGATTTCAGGTAAGCTGGGCTTTCTCAGATACGGTCAAAAGAAATGTTTGGGAGTGGAAAAGATATAAAAGTAAAGTTTTCATGAAGCAAATTTGGAGTCTTTTGCCATTCGCCATATGGTGGACAGTGTGGGATGAACGTAATGGAAGACTTTTCAGAAACCAAAGGAGGAATCTGGATCAGATGATTATTTCCTCAAATGCTCTTTGTTTAGTTGGTCTTTGAATTTAAACTTGTTTCAAGGCTACTCCTTGAGTACCTTAATTTGTAATTGGGACCCTGTAATTCTGTTGATGGTGGTTTTTAGCTTAGGGTTAAAATCGTAAAACCTTGCATCTGACATCACTTTGCAAGGAAATGGTGACGTGAGTGCTAACCTCTCCACCGGCATATTTATTGAGCCGTTCAATATATTTACATGAAATTTATCCAGACTGGCGAATGTAGCAACCATCCCAAACACTCTGTAAATTTTCGGCACCTCGGCAATACAAGACTCACTGAGTACTTTCATATGCTATGTTCCCCGGAAGAACCCTTAGTATCGGTATGGAATGACGGATTTGTGTTCACTCGCAGTGGAGTAGCATGAACCTCCAAGTACCAAAATTAAGGTCATTGCACAAAATGCTCAGACGAAAAGCACACGCATTCTGTAAATAAGGATTTTTGTGGCAGCATACAAAATCCAGCCAATTATTGTGATAACTCATAAAAAACTCATAAACCCGACTAACTTGCAAAAATTAGGGTTTCGCGCCCCGCGCAGCATACTAGACCCCTTGGTCGAAATTATGCTTAGCTAAACTAGGCAATTAAATCCGCCACAGCGCAGTGGAAGTGTGGCCACGCCCTAGCTTGCCGGCCCCACTTCCCATCGACCAATCAGGTCGCTTCAAATCCGCCACAGCGCACCGGAAGTGTGGCCACGCCCTAGCTTGACGGCCCCACTTTCCATCGACCAATCAGGTCTCTCTAAAGCCGCCACACTCTCGCCAGAAGAGTAGCCACGCTCATGCTTGGCCGGCCCTCTTTTAATCAACCAATTAGGTCGCATTAAACCTGTCACGCGCACTAAAAGGGTAGCCACGCCCATGCGTGGCCGGCCCCCTACTTTCATTGACAAATTAGGTCGCTCCAAGCCTACCGCAGCCTTAAAAGAGGTTGTCATACTAAGTTGGCTTCCCAAAACACGCCAACATACCAAACGGCATACCAAACGTGCCAAACGCGCATGCCAAACGCACATGCCAGGCACACATGCCGCACGCGCATGCCAAACACGCCAAACATGGCCACTCACCACATGCGATATGCCATATATGCTACTTAGGGTTTCGACAAGCCAAACCCTAATTTAGGCAAGATTTCCACACCAACGTGCCAAAATAGTGGCCATGGCTACGCCAGGCGCCACCGTGCCATCCATGCCACAATGCCGCTGGCATGCATTAAAGGCGCCACTGCCTACAGGAGGTAGCCATAATCGACGGCTATCCTTCCTCATGAGATGCAATCTCAGCCCTCCAAGTTTGCCACCAAACTGATAGACTTGTGGCAACTTTTAGGCAACCAGCCGCCTAAATTCAGCGGCTATGGCTACGCCAGGCGCCACTAGCATGCACGAGCCATACCGCCAAAACTTTGGCCACGGCACCAAAATCCCAGTTTGGCCACGGTGCTAAACCCTAATTTCGGCCACAGTGCCAAACCCTAATTTGGTCACGGCACCAAATCCCAACTTTGGTCATGCCGCCATGCCACAGGCGCGGCTATGCCACTTTCGCAACGGTGCCAATGGCATGCACGAACCATGCGAGCCATGCCGCAACATCGCCAGCGCACGTTAAAGGGGCCACTGCCTACAAAAGGTAGCCTCGATCGACGGCTACCCTTCCTCCTGAGATGCAATCTCAACCATCCAAGTTCACCACCGAACTGATAGACTTGCGGCAACTTTTAGGCGACCAGCCGCCTAAATCCAGCGGTCATGGCTACGTCAGGCACCACTTGCACGAGCCATGCCTTCCATGCCACAATGTCGCTGGCATGTCCTAAAAAGGCCATTGCGCCATTATTAGGCGCCAAGAGAAGGTAATCACAATCGACGGCTACCCTTCCTCCTGAGATGCAATCTCAGTCATCCAAGTTTACCACCAAACTGATAGACTCGTGGCAACTTTTAGGCGACCGGTGATGTAGTTTTTAAGTGGTAGTAAAGTTCGTTCAACTCGGATTGTGTAGACTCGATTTTAGACTCAAATTAAAATAGAAAACTTAAAAAGAAATTGTATTCAAGATTATAAAAAGCACTGAGACTCAGGATTCCACCAATCTCCAATTTTTATGTGATTTAATCTAGTCAATATTTATGCAACTCTTTACGTTTAAAGTGATTCTAATATTTTTGTCTAGACAAGTAGATTCTCAAAACAATATTTGTAAATCGAAAGCATGGACCATCAAAAGACTTAACCTAAGCATGACCCATCAATCGAGAACACAACCACTTAATCAGAATCATATATTCGATTTCAGTTCAGTGCAAATAATCATAAAAGAATTACAAAAATTAAATTAAATAGAATTTACCACATAATAATTGGAAAAATGGCTTCCTCCATCGCCTCAGCAATGGGGTTTAGCTCCTCATATTAATCACTTGCTCAAAATATTTGTTCATATCCCAAAAGTTGATTAAAAGAATGAAAAACTATAAAACTGATTATTTGCAACGGTATAATGGTGTTGCAAAACGATGGACGACTGTTACAAAGAAGTCACTGTAGCAGCATTACAAATTTGAGACGTTGTTCTTATTTGCAACATTTGTTCTTCAGCAGTAGCAGCAGAAACGCGGGTTTTCCTGCAACTCGATCTCTTCAGCTCTGTGGTGTTATAAACTCCTCTGCGACTGTTCCAATCACTTCGTCCTCTTCCCTGAGACTCGAACACACCTTTTATACTGCTCAGAAACCTAAAATAGCGATTAATTCTCTCTTTTTCTTTTCGTGCAAGCCACGGCAATAATCTTCTCTGACGATTTCCTTAAGCGTTTCTAAGACTTCCAAATCATCCGAAACTCTTCCTTAGATAGAATATCACCTTAGGAAACAATATCACGCCTTTAGTCTCCCTGGAATTCCTAAAATAATTCCACGAAGTTTCCGTGCAAAACTCAAACTCTGTTTCCTTTTTCTGGATTATCCAGCCCAATTTGATCGATTCCAGCGCACATACCAAGCCTGTTATGCTCAATCACGTCCAGCCAACAAATTTCAGCGATTGAATCTCTCTAAAACACCTTCGAAATCCAACCCAAAGTTTGGTTCTTTGCTGGATATTTTTCCCTCCAAAATTTCATTCGAATTTGAGAAGAAAGTGACCTCCCCTATCCTGTACTGGTCTTCCTTTAGCAGATGCCTGGAAATGGGTTACCCCTTATCCAAAGTGAGAGTCCATATAGTAATTTTCTCCCACGAGCGCAAAAACCACTTTTTTAGCCAATTTCGCCGCAAAAGCTTGTTTCTCCAAAAATACCTACAGGGACATAAAAAGCCATAATAAATATAAAATCGAGCACTAATAATATATACAATTGAGATTATATAAGACACAAAAATGTGCCTATCAAATACCCCCAAACTTATTATTTGTTAGTCCTCTAGCAAATCAAATAGAAAATAAAATCCTAACTCACTGTCGCAGGCATCGTCGATTGCATTTAGCGTATGCAATAAGCCTTTAAACCCCTAAGTGTCCCTAGTGGCGGAGTGTTGTCTCCGGAGGGCTTACAAGAGGTATACCCACAAAACCTTTACTCCAGACCTTAGCTATCTACGCAGAACCTTGGAAGGAACTAAAGAATCTCCTTGGTTGGCATGCTTATTGACTACAGGAAGAAGTACCCTGATGCAAAATTCCAATTGATGTACACGAGTTTGCACTCAAGCATACTAAAATTCATATAAAGTGACAGAGCTCTACTCAGATAGTTGCACTATGGACATCAATGTCCGGAGTCAAAACTAATCACATGGATAGATCAAGAAGATGGATATAGAAAAACATAGATGGTTTTGATGTTTACTAAGTGAACGGCGTTTCCCATATCTGTCTGAAGGCCTCCGCCAAAATTAACATATCCTAATGGATTGAGGTACTAGTCTGACTAATATCACCACACTGGTATATACAAGGGAACCAGTGGTCGATAACCTAACTCTAGGTCAACACAACTGGCATATACAAGGGTACCAGTGGTCGACTTTATTCACTGAATTTTTTTTTTTTTTTTTTTCAGCTTTTTCATTTCATTCATCATTTTTTTTTATTTGATCCCTTTGGTGTAATTGGTCTGGTCTTTTTTTCTTTTTCTTTGTAACTCAATCACTCTAATTCACCCTAGCATTGGTAACAACTTGAATCGTGGGCCCCACCTAATCACTTCTAGAAACATAGTTTAAAAACAAAATAAAATAAAAATAGAAGTGAAAAGGACTCAACGAGATATGGTGAAACTATCATGTTATTTCTAACACCTGAGCTCTGTGCTTTTATGAATAGACTCTTCTAGATGTTGCCATCTAATCAGATTGGTTCCTCAACTTCTACAATCAAAATGCTTCCATCCACTTAGATTAGGTAGTGCCATCCTAAATAGGCATAAATTTCTAGGCTCTGGAGTTTATTTATTGCAACTAAAAAGTTTCTCCCATACCCCCAAACTTAAATCTAAAATTGTCCTCAATGTTCTAAAGATAAAATTAAAAGCATGAACAAGGAGAAACTGTTACCATTTGAAGCAAAAGAGATAAGGAAAGATATTACCGTGTTGCATGAGATTGGGTTACCTCCCAAGAAGTGCTAAGTTTAATGTCTTCAGCCAGACATAAGAAAGGATTAATCACCTCGTATCATAAAGTAATAGCCGAAATATCCGTGGGTCATCAAAACCAAATAGAGCTATCACAAGTAAAAGGAATCTGCAACATGCCAAGAAAATTAACAAATAAAGTGCACCCTTGTCTAGTTTCCTGTTTAAGACAACTACATCTAGCTGTGGTTCAGGTTCAGGCTCTATGAAAGGGTCTAGATAAAATATTTTCATGCGCTGGAATTCCTCAAAGCTAAGGTCCGGTTCAGGTATTAGAGTCTGGAAAAAGTCAAGTAAAAACTTAGAAGCACATAATGATAACCTGAATAATTGTGGATCCTTAAAGTCAATCAGTTTTGACTCACACAGCTGACCACAATGAGAGTGGTGTTCTTCCTTAAACAAATGTGTCAATCCTAATCTCCTAAGAGCGACTGCAATGGTACGACTAAACTCAAAGATCAAAGACCAAAAAAAAAGACTAAATATGAGTTTAATCTGTACTGTGACGTTATGGGGAGAAGACCAAATTTGGTCGCGCGTAAAATTAATCACCGCACGAAAACGGGCGTAAATTTGGTGTACGCTTGAATGGGGCGTAAAATTGGTTTACGCCCGAAATTTGAATGGGGCGGATGGTTTGGTGTCCGCCTGATGAGTAAGTGAACGGGCGGATGGTTGGGTGTCCGCCTGATGAATTTCATTTTGAATGGGGCGGATGGTTTGGTGTCTGCCTGACGAAATGTGAACGGACGGATGATTGGGTGTCCGCCTGATGAATTTCATTTTGAATGGGGCGGATGGTTTGGTTCCCGCCTGATGAGTAAGTGAACGGGCGGATGGTTGGGTGTCCGCCCAGCAACAAGCGTACTTTAAATTTACGCCCGACTATATTAGGATTTGGTATTTGGTCGCGACCAAATATGATCTGGGATTTGATCTTTGGCTGGGATTCAATCTTTACTCCGTCCCACTGCGTTACGATCTCATCCCAAATTTTTGGTTATACTCGCCCACTGTGGATGCTCTAAAGTAATTAGGTTTAGTCTCAAAACTTAATAATTGACACATATGAAACTTATACGTTCCCACAATTGGTCGAAAAATGTTTGGTGGGAAAACAAAGTCAATCTGGACATCATAGCCTGGGTAAACCACATCAACCAGAGGATGGGTTTCTAACAACTGAACTTCCTTATGGACATCACTAGGTTCAGGAAAACGTGTATGAAGATAATCTTGTAAAATGGTTGAGGCACATATGTCAAGTCCTAAGTGAGGGACCTTTGTAAGAGTTAAAGCACATGGAGAATGATAATCACCCCCAAACTTAGATTTTTGGGTATCTCTAGATAGACTAGCTACAATTTCCTCAATTTCTAGATCGTTGGAATCCTGAAAATAGTCAATTGTTTCTTCTAGGTTATACTCAAGTGACGCATCCTCACTCATATTTAATAGTTGTACGAGTTCATTTTCTTCGTCTAAGACCAGTGTTTCTAAATCGCTAGACTCTAAAACAATATTCTCAGAAAAAACTCGTTCCTCTAAACCATTATTAGCTTCGTAATCAAAAGGAAATACTACATCGTCTAAAACGGGGGTATCTCTAGTCAAATCCTCGTCCTTTTGAATAGGTGAATAATTATTAAAATTATTTGGATTTGAACTAGGAACATTATCATTATTAAGCTCAATTGGAGTAACAAATTCCTGATCACTATGCCTAGTTATTTCAAATTCTTCATCAACACTATCCTCATCATAATCGTCATAATAACATGAAAATGGTTGAACATCATCTAAACAAGTAGTGTTACCAATTTTATCCTCATCATCTTGATTATGCAAATAACTATCCTCATTCTCAAGGGTACTATTGGAATCACTGTATTGGAAATTAAGATTATTTCGAGCAATTCTTTCGTTCGTCTCAGCTATCAGCTTGAAGGATTCCTCTATAGAGAGTTCTCTTTCGTCATAAACTAAGTTATTCATCTCATCTAACTTAGTGTCGACTCCTCTAATTTCCTGAAGGACTCTTCTAAAGGATAAATATAAGAATTTTGCTCGTATGACCGGTGCGTGTGTGGATAGTAATTGGGCTCATCAAGGTATGAGCCATAACCTTGAAAAGGCTGATGTTCCCAACCACTATTCACACTATGGTCAAAGTAGTAACGTCCATTTTGAAACTCAGTCGGATATTCGTTGTATTGGCTATTGTAATACCAGTTCGACATTCTATTGCTGGGGTGTGAGTTGTCACACAAAATAAAACCCACTGACAGGGGATTCGTGGGTGGATAGAGTCTTACCTCCCGTACCAGACGGGCGATGAACCGTTGAAGTCGACTCAGGCCACCGACTCCGATGTCAGTGTACGAACCCGAGGGGCCGAGACAGTATCGTAACTGTCGTCCTTCCCTGCAAACAGTTTATATTTAATTTTTAACCCTTCCTTAGGGTTTTAAAAATAATGTCCAAGAATGTCCAAAAAGTCCAAAAATAAAAATGTCCAAAAAGGAAAAGAAAAATTACAAAAATAACACCCTATTTACAGTTTCTAAAAATAAAACAAAATAACTATATACAAAATCTTCTTCTTCACTCCTTTCGGATTCCTCTTTTCTTTCCTTCTTTGGCAATGCTTTCCTTTTATAACACTTTTTCTCCCCTTGTAGCTTCGCTCCAAATATGAAAAGAATCGAAAAATACCAAAACGCGTAAAAAAAGAACAAAAAATAATAAAAATAAAAAGAAACCTAAAACAAATCTAAATACAAGTCCGCGTCGGCGGCGCCAAAAATTGATGTAGTTTTTAAGTGGTAGTAAAGTTCGTTCAACTCGGATTGTGTAGACTCGATTTTAGACTCGAATTAAAATAGAAAACTTAAAAAGAAATTGTATTCAAGATTATAAAAAAGCACTAAGACTCAAGATTCCACCAATCTCCAATTTTTATGTGATTTAATCTAGTCAATATTTATGCAACTCTTTACGTTTAAAGTGATTCTAATATTTTTTCCTAGACAAGTAGATTCTCAAAACAATAGTTGTAAATCGAAAGCATGGACCATCAAAAGACTTAACCTAAGCATGACCCATCAATCGAGAACACAACCACTTAATCAGAATCATATATTCGATTTCAGTCCAATGCAAATAATCATAAAAGAATTACAAAAATTAAATTAAATAGAATTTACCACATAATAATTGGAAAAATGGCTTCCTCCGTCCCCTCAGCAATGGGGTTTAGCTCCTCATATTAATCACTTGCTCAAAATATTTGTTCATATCCCAAAAGTTGATTAAAAGAATGAAAAACTATAAAACTGATTGTTTGCAACGGTGTAATGGCGTTGCAAAACGATGGACGACTGTTACAAAGAAGTCACTGTAGCAGCATTTCAAATTTGAGACGTTGTTTGTATTTGCAACCTTTATTCTTCAGCAGCAGCAGCAGAAACGCGGGTTTTCCTGCAACTGGATCTCTTCAGCTCTGTGGTGTTACGAACTCCTCTGCGACTGTTCCAATCACTTCGTCCTCTTCCCTGGGACTCGAACACACCTTTTATACTACTCAGAAACCTAAAAATAGCGATTAATTCTCTCTTTTTCTTTTCGTGCAAGCCACGACAATAATATTCTCTACCGATTTCCTTAATTGTTTCTAAGACTTCCAAATCATCTAAAACTCTTCCTTAGATAGAATATCACCTTAGGAAACAATATCACGCCTTTAGTCTCCCTGGAATTCCTAAATTAATTCCACAAAGTTTCCGTGCAAAACTCAAACTCTGTTTCCTTTTTCTGGATTATCCAGCCCAATTTAATCGATTCCAGCGCACATACCAAGCCTGTTATGCTCAATCACGTCCAGCCCAACAAATTTCAGCGATTGAATCTCTCTAAAGCACCTTCGAAATCCAACCCAAAGTTTGGTTCTTTGCTGGATATTTTTCCCTCCAAAATTTCATTCGAATTTGAGAAGAAAGTGACCCCCCTATCCCGTGTTGGTCTCCCTTTAGCAGATGCCTGGAAATGGGTCACCCCTTAGTAATTAGGTTACTCCTTATCCAAAGTGAGAGTCTGTATAGTAATTTTCTCCCACGAGCGCAAAAACCACTTTTTTAGCCAATTTCGTCGCAAAAGCTTATTTCTCCAAAAATACCTACAGGGACATAAAAAGCCATAATAAATATAAAATCGAGCACTAATAATATATACAATTGAGATTATATAAGACACAAAAATGTGCCCATCAATCGGCCGCCTAAATCCAGTGGCCATGGCTACGCCAGGCGCCACTTGCACCACCGTGCCACTGGCATGCACGAGCCATCCCGCAATGCCACTGGCGTACACCAAAATGCCACTGCGCCATTTTCAGGCGCCAACACAAGGTAGCCAAAATCAACGGTTACCCTTATTCATAAGATGCGATCTCGGCCATCGAAGTTCGCCACCGAGCCGGCAAGCTCGTGGCAAGTTTTAGGCGACCAGCCAAGACGAGCCTAATAGCATCACATGCTATTTACCTGCGGCAAGCCTCTCAATTTTCACTTGCCACACGTAGCAAAGTGCTACATGTTTTCCACGAAAACACTCGAGACATCAAAACATGACACAAACTGGGGGATACTTATCAAGGTATTGGTCTGGCGGTTTATAGCATGCGGCGTGCAATACGCCCGTTACAGGAAAGTGTCATAAAGCGGGGCGATTAGTAATGGAAAGAAGTAATGGTGTAAACATATCCTTCATTATGGAAACATAAAATCCAGGCGTTACCTGTTACTCCCTTTTTCCACTACTCAATCGTTTCCACTTCCTATGAGACCAGGGTACGTTCTGTTGCGACTTGTATAAATAGGTCTCACCTATTTCCACCAAACAACAAGTTTTGGTCAGGAGAAAAATACAACATCCAGAAAATATCTGATATCTTTTCATCCAGCTAACCAGTTCAACTTTCTGATACAAGTCACGAAACACCCACACTTCCAGAATCAACTATTCTGGTCTCAACACTTTCTTCGCTTCCCTTCCTAAGACGAACCCTTCTCTTTCACTTTGTGACCGAAGCAAGCCTGTAACGACCATTTCTTGGTTTAGTCCAGGATTGTACATATTGATCTCTCGAATCAAAAGTACTCCCGTGCAGTATATTGTTTAGACTCGTTTCTCATCCACACACCCAAAATTACCAAAATCAGCAGAAACGATTTTCACCCATAAACAAATTCACAGATAGTTTCAGCTATCTCTTTTCTTTTGTTTGATCCATCACTCTGATGAAGTCATACCTTTAATAATACTTTGCCTTTATCTAAAAAAAATTATTACTCCCTCCGTACCTTATATATAGGTGGAGGGAACAATTCTATTAGATTAAGAAAATTACATTGAATTCATCATTTTTCATGTTTTTTCTTGTTTCACCCCGTGTCTTATTACTAACACAATTTTCTATTATGTACAATAAATAAGAGTATTTGTGAGAAAATTTATCTTGAAAATAGGACACCGCCTATCTATTGGTACAAAGAAAATTCAAAATTCCGCCTATATAACAGGTACGGAGGAGTATGACTAACTGTGAGAAATGTCTCTTACTACCTTGACATACGAACTAGGGGTGCTTCTTGGCTAGACATCTGTTTGTCGTGGGTTATCCAGTTGTTCGAGGCCCATAATCTTTTAGACGGGTACTTCAAAAGAACCCTGATTTTGGGCATACTGCATAAAGACAAAAAAAAGTTGTGAAATAGCAAAATCAGATTACCCCTTAACCCAAAAAAAAATTAATGGCAAATTTGCCTTTACGTATTAGTGTTAGTAATATTGATTAGTGATTAAATATTTTTTTTAGTGATTAAGATAATTTTCAGAGTTATAAAGGTTGTTTAGATGATTTTTTGGATCATGGTTCGGCGAAACAAGTTGAAGTTCGGGTCACATCTATGAGCCGAATCTACCAATTGATGAACGGTTCGGCTCACTGAATCTGTTTACTGCATGCGCCGAACCTATAATTTTCAATTCCAACCCTTTTGCTAGAGACTAGTTCGGCTTATATGAAAGTTTGATAGTAAGCCGAACAACATCCTGAATAGCCCGGAAAAACAAAATTTACTGGTGCGGCCTATATTTCGAAAATCATATGAGCCCAACATCAATTTGTTATTTTTTGGGTTAAAATATTGTTATTGGATCGGCACATATTGAGAATATCGTAATAGTCGAACCTCGTAAATGTGCTAGGTTCGGCACATGTTATGATTATCGAATACGCTGAACCCCTATGCATCTCTATCTGTGACTAGGTTCGGCTTGAAATTTTATGCCGAACTGTTCATATACACTTACAGGAAGCTTTTGTGAAGAACAGTTCGGCTAAAAACGCAACTCAATTTTGAGACGAACCCAACACTGTAACCGTCATTTAATCGATGAAAAACAGCAAATAGGAGATTGGGTTTGTAAAACTTACTTTCTTATCCTCATTTCCGGAGTTGGAGATGCAGTTGGTTCAATTTCTGGTTCAATTGGTGGTTGATTTTCAGTTTCTACACCTTCATCTTCAATTGGTTCTTCTTCTTCAATTGATGGATTAGAAGACGATTTGGTTTGCCTAGTCCCTGCTTTTCTTTGTACGAGTCATTATGTGGTTGAGTTCAATCGACGATCAAATTTTTACGAATCGACAATTAATCACGATGATGAATAATTTTTTTCGCAGGAGGGGAAAGAGTTCGGCTAGAGGAGGAGGAAGAAGAAGAGATGTTAAGGGAAACTGATTTTGATTTTCTAGAAAACTGATTTTAGATTTTTGTATTAAGGGTATATAGGTAATTGAACTACCCATAGGGTACCCCTTATAAGATCATCCAAGATGAGACCATTGTCTTGTATGCCTAGAAAGATTTAGGTATGCCCAATTCCGAGGGTTCCTTCAAAAATACTCACGTGGACATAAACTGTATCACACTGCTATGAAGTTTCGGAAAACGCGGCAATAACAAGATATCGTTTCACACACTTCCACAAAAACACAGCACCCCGAATTAGAACAAAACCAGATAATACAAACAAAGTCCACTGGTTTCCCTTTACCGCCAAATAAATGATTGTCAAATACAGCCCTCTGAATTAGAACAAAACAAGATACTACTACGAAATCCACTGGTTTCAGAATCCCATTTGCTACGACAATTATAAATTATTATTTCAATATCTCTCCCTAGACATGAAATTTCAACTCTATTGAGAACAGAGAAAGAAAAAAAATCAAATCAGTTTGTTTTTGAGATATCCGTGTGAAAGTATCCCAAGATGTGCAGAGTAACAGAGAATCAAGGATTTTATCAAAGCGAAAGAGATAGATTGAAAATCAAAGCATTTTATCTCCGATTATCAGTTTCAAAAGTGAAGAAGAATCAATTACCAGAGTCATTAACATTACTGTATCTACCAAGAATTAATGAAAGTCCATTAGATATCAACGAAATAAAAATTAGATCAGACTCATCAGGATTTATAACACTTTATAGAATGAGATCTGAAGAAGAAAAAAAGAAAAGGATTATGATGATGAAAGCTGAAGAAGAAATTGAAGAAGAACAAGAAGTAATTTATGCTAGTAGAGAGAAAGTAAGAGTAAGTGAAGGAGTTAGATTTGAAGTTTACTCAAGAGAAGACAAGATTTTAAAAGGAGTTTACAGAAAAGATATATATGATGATTGGAAATTGGAAACTAAATGTGTTCTTGAAAATGATCCATCAGGGTTTAAGATTTCTGAAGCTGAGATATTTGTCAGTGGAGATGGAAATGTTTCGATTAATGAGAAAATTGAAATTGTGATTAAGAGAAGAAGAAAGAATAATAAGAGAAGGTGTTTCAAGGTTTTGGAAGAAATACCAGAAGATAGAGAAGAAGGGGAGGAGAAGGAGGAGAATGAATCTGATGGCTCTTGTTGCTGTTGCTGTGGTGGTGATGAGATGATTGGAAGTGATTCTGATGATGGAGATTTTTCAGAGAAAAGTGAGACTGATGATGAAGTAACTTGGGCTGTTGATGTTGGAATTTGGGTTATGTGCTTGGGTGTTGGATATTTGGTTTCTAAAGCGTCATCAAGAACCTTAAGAAGAAGAAGGATGATGTTCAGATAAACCAAAGGTTAAGCTCTGGTTTTCTTGAGATTCTTACTTGTAAAATTGAATTACTGTAGAAAAGAAATTGTATCTTGTGAGATTAATGAGAAGTTCGATTTGGCATATATTTCTTCCAAAGAGTTTTTCTGTTTCTATTGAATATAGATTACGTTATAATCCTCTGTATACGTATTCCCGCAAGTGTCTGAGTTAGACGAACAACAATATTCAAAGCCAATAGTCTTCAAAAACGAAAAAAAATCAATGGCAAACCCAATAGTTTTCTTTGACATGACAATCGGTGGGAAACCTGCCGGCCGTATCGTGATGGAACTGTTTGCCGATTGTGTACCTCGTACTGCTGAGAACTTCAGAGCACTTTGTACCGGAGAGAAAGGAGTTGGTAGGTGTGGAAAGCCATTACACTACAAGGGATCTATTATTCACAGAGTGATACTGGGAATGGTAGTGGTGGTGAATCAATCTACGGTGCTAGGTTTCCTGATGAGAACTTCGTGAAGAAGCATACTGGCCCTGGAATTTTATCCATGGCTAACCTTGGTCCTGATACTAATGGATCTCAGTTTATGATCTCTTTCGAAAGTCGTCCTTCACCGTATAACCCTTTTGGCAGGCATTTTTTTTTTGGATGGGAAACATGTTGTTTTTGGACAACTTGTTCAAGGTATGAATGTTCTTAAAGCTATTGAGAAGGTTGGAAATGCTCTTGGATATTTCTCTAAACAAATCCTTATTGCCGATTGTGGTCAGCCTTTAATTTTACTCAGGGTTTTAGTTTCAGGGTTTAAGATTAGATGGGGATCTCGATATTTTTAATTTATCTTATGTGTTCCGGTGTTAAAATGATGAACTATATTTTCTCTGCTGAATGGAAAAAGATTTTCTAAACTATAGCATTCACTGATATTCCTGAGTTACATTAAGATGGAAGATAAAATAAACATGAAAAATAAAGGAAAAAACAAAGCTGATTTCCTAGAAACAGAGATAGTTTTTGCACAGCCCTAATTAAGTGCCAAATGACAGATGCCAAGTCCTACAAAATCAGGCCTGACAACCCGGCTTGGCAAGGACCATGACCAACAACAACAACAGATGAGATGAAAGAAAGAAAAAAGACAGAAATTAATAAGCTAAAAATCAAACTCAGTTTTTTCAACTAATTACCTCAACTAGGTTCATCCTTGAAGTTTCTTCTTATCTTCTCCTCACGCACTTTACTTACATGGAAGGAATGGACGATGAATTTACAAACGCCGAACCAAGGAGATCATCACACAAGCTATTTCTGTCATGGGTCTTGTTAGTGTCAGCTCTTGGACTACTTGCTGTGCTACTATTAGATAGTGATCCAAATGTAGTTTTCTGGAGAACACCAGTTGGAGATGATCCCATCCTAGGGCTGGAATCCCAACCTACAGTCATTAGATTCAAGCCTGATGAGTTTTTACTATCTCCTGCATTGCTGTTTGTGTTGTTTAGTACTTCCCCAAGCGGCCCTCCCATGGAATTTTCCCAAGAGATTGGTATCCAGCTTGCCTGCCTGTGAGTTGGTTCATTTATAATGGTACCTACTCCTAAACCCATCTGAGTAGGATCGAACTCACGTGACAAACGCAGAGGAGAAAGAGCAAGTTTGTCATGGGTAGGTGAAGATGAGGCCGATGAGAAGTCTGAAGAAGGTACAGGGATTGAAATTGAGAGTTGGGTTCGATCTGATTGGATTTCTTCCATTTCAGGCCAGGACATGGCTGATCGATCTGACCGATTTTTGGGCCAATCATCCATGAAATGACGAAGGGGATGTTGGTCTTGGGGTTCTGGGTCATTAAGGTCAGCAGAAGAACCGAAGTAGGAGCTTCTCTCTGAAGGATTCAGCAGGGAATCAGTAGGAACAAAACCAAATTCAGATCGAGAAGATTCCTCGAATGGGTTGTGTTGTTTGGTAATGGAGAATAAGGAATCTTTGGATCTCATGTTCATGGTGGGTGATAACATAGAGAGGCCCTGCGACTCTTGCATTCGACTGCCCATATCTTTGTTCAGAAAGTTCCTGCAAGAGACCGTACAAAATTAAAACACTGACAGAGAAAGGAGCAGAAAAATAATGATACAGGCAGCAAACCCTGGTACCGTAGTGTTTATCACACAACATGCTGTGCTACTTTGTTTTGCTACCATTCTCGCAGAATTCAAGGGAAATACGGGTTTTATTACGCAAACCACTGTGGGTGTGAAGCTATAAATTGGCCTCAGCTATGGCCTCTGGGGGAATCCACACTGGTAGTAAATATAGTCAGGCAGGGCTGAAAGGGAACTCCTTGAAAAATATTTTCTTACTAGCACATCTTTAAAATACTCCAAACCATATCTGGCATAATTGACTATATGTATTGCTATTGCAGGGTATAAATATGCTAAATTAGGCTTTTTATCCAGCAGCATTGGTCATGCTCTAAGCTAGTTCCATCCAAGCTGTAAGATTGATGGTTTAACTAATGTAGGTCACTACTTTATATCCATAACTTGAAAGTAATCTCTAGCCAAGTAGGTTCTCTACATCAATCCTACACTATTGGAGAAAGAAACAAATAGGGAACAATGACAATCTAACAAACAATTCAATGTTCTCAAAAGGGGAATCTTGATGCAAAGAGTAGTCAGGTTCACCAAAGTGAAAAGGAAACAAAGTGGGTCTACTCTATCAAAAAGGAAATTAAGCCCAATTTTAAACATAAGGTTAATGTAAAAGAATTCAAGATCGGATAAGAAGTGACACTAAAAATATGTCATGAGGTAAAACCAAATTTACCTATTGATTTGGGTGTTCACAGAAGCATCAAGAGCACTTGCTTGCAAATTTTTGATTGGGTACTGTGCTATGCTAACGCCGTTGGAAGCAACACTATTGGCGACAACCGATGCTGATGAGGAACCCATCTGTATCGCCTTCGCGGTAGCGGGCCCCGAGCCGGCTTGGCCAGTAATCTGGCCTTCCACAGGCTTTCTTGAACGATGGCGGCCTCTGTTCATGTGCCGCTCGCAGTATTTCTGATCGGCAACAGCGTCCCTTGAGCACCGCCATTTCTTCCCGTCGGTTCGACGACATCTCCCTGGTTCAGGGTCAGTGTTGCTAGAGAAACCCATATGGAAAGACCCCCATCCCACTAAAAGAAAGAAAAGAAGATAAAAGTTTCAGAACAGGAAGAAAAAAAACAAAAATTAAATTAATGAAAAAGAAACAGTGTTCTGCACATCAAAAAGAAATTAGAGTTGGATAAACTTTTTACTAAACAGAAATTACTTTTTTAACAGTTGAAAACCATGAAATTACAGTGGATACTGTATAAAGCAAAGTTTCAGCTACATGCATTATTTCATTTCTCATAAAATTACAACCATTTCTAAAGATGAAACAAGTATCTAGATCTTAGAAGGCAAAAAAAATGTTTTCCTTTTCATCATAGATGTGAAAAAACTTACGAGTATTAGGTCTTATAGATCCACCAAAACCAGGAAAGCCAGTTAGATTTTGTGCTTTTCTAATGGGAATGAGGAGATTAGAAGGTATTGGTACATTTGCATTAATGTACTTATAGATCAGAGCTTGATGTTCTAACTCCATCCACTGATTTGGAGTAAATGGTCCCCTAACTCCAGATAAAACTCCATGCATGCCTGAACTGAAGCTCCCTGAAATCCACAGAAAAAAAAAAAAGAAAGCTGAGATTTCAAGAAAATAACAAAGGAATGTATCTGGCAAATGAAGCAAAAGCTATAACCTTTGTCTGCAACATTTAAGGAAGCTACAAAAATCATGAAAGCTTTACCTTTCACAGAAGAAGAAAACAATAAAACAAACAAACAGAAAGAAAAGAAAAAAAAAAGAGATGTTAAACCAATCAAACGAATTGGGTTCTGAAGTTCATTGTTACCACTGTTCATTGCAAAATCCCATCTCCCCAAAACAAAAACAAAAAAGAAGAAACTTTTCTTTGACAAGACTCAAAACCAAGATTGTTTTTTTTTTTGGTTTTTTTAATTTTACTTGGTGTTCTTGATAAGACCTGTCACACTTGAAACAGTTCCAAGAAATAATAGTATAAGATAAGAAAGACTCTGTTAAAACATAAAAGATGATCAGAAGAAACCCATTACTTCTTCAATTATCTTGAAATCTCTTTAATTAAAAAAGTAATAGAGTACTATCTTACTGCAGTTAATACCTGTAGTTCTAGGGATAGTAGATGAAGTGTGATGATAAGAGTAAGGCAATGTTGAGTTTTGCAAACTTCTCTCCATTAAACCACCATCATTATTATTATTAAGTAAAAAGGGATCAGATTTAGGAGAAGAAAAGCTCAACATCTGTGTTTGTGCCTGACCATTATCAGAGAATAATGAATTAGATCTTAGTGATGAACTATTATTCCTGTGTTGAAACAGCATTGTTTTTGAACCAGTATTACAGAAATCATCAGCTCTTGACATTTTCAAGCTTCTCCAATTATCTTCAGCTGACCCAGATCTTTCTTGCTTATTAAAACCAGATCCATATCCTTTCTGTCTAGTTTGATCAACATCTGATGAACCCAGAGAAGGAAACCCATTTATTTCAGAACTACCCATCATTCCATCAAAACCCGCAACCCCAAAATCCATTCCTGTAAAAACCAACCAACCGACCTACCTACCAAAAAACTAAAGATTGAATCATGGGTTTATCAGATGAAGATTCATGATTCAGAAGAGAAGTTGGAGTGAACATTTTAATGTCAGTATGAAAAAGTCTGTTAGAATGATTACGCTCAGTGTTGTTGAGCTTCAGTATGAAAAACCAGAATGGTTTTCTTATTTTTCTTTTTGCTTGTAGGGGGTGAGGAGATATTGATTTGAGCAAGAAAAAATAATTGAGAGAAAAAAAGAGTAGAGAGGAGTGAGTAGTACTAGTACTAGAGTAGAGACAAGAGATGGAGGGAGAGAGAGAAGTGTGTTTGTGTATATATTGAGATGAAAGTTGGTACTAAATACTCTACGCCTCAAGTATACTACCAAAAAATCTGTTTTTCTTTTCCTCCTTCAATTTATCTCTCACAATTCATAATAATAAAATATCCTAAATAGAATTTAGTTTTTTTTTAATAATTATATTAAGTTTGAAAAATAAAAATGTGAAATTCCTAAAGCAGACATGAACTTAACTAAGACTTGAATTACTCTCATTTTTCATATTTTTTCTTTACATACCTCTTTTAAGAAAAAAAAGTCGGCCAACAACTCAAAGATGAAAATCTTAAATTTTTTATATGGTTGGACGCAATGGAAAGTAAGTTTTATATATTAAGAACAGTGACAAGAATAAACCTGTAGAAAGGGATTATTTTTTAATTATGTTTGGAAAATCTTGATGCATAATTAATTATAAAATCTGTACATTTGAAAGTATTATGAAACTGTTAATAATTGAGTCACTTTTAACTCTGTAATTATTTATATTCGAATGAAGCTTAAATTTTGAAAAATGACTGTGGGCACCTTTTAGGGAGATAAGATAACACAACAGAAAATAATGATTTCTATTGAGCTCCAAATATAATTATTATAGTTTTGTTTGTTAGTTTTATTATATATCATCCATCATATTTCAATTAGTATGTTAACAAATACTTAGATTAGAATGACAAACTAATTTGTATGTATAGAATTTTCCTCTGTAAATGCATGAAATAGATAGATTGGTTAAGGATGTAAAATCGTATAAAATAAATATTTAAGTATTTTATATTTGACTTACCTGACAAAAACAGACCCATAACAACGCGGCAACATATTACCAATCTGCAAATTTTGCAAGATTTGATTTTTTATATTTTATGATATTTCTGATAAGGAAATACAGTCTGAATAGATTGTATCGAAACCACTAAACCTGATGTTTCAGCAATACACCATTCTCACATCCAAATCTCTAGACTGTAATAACTGCGGTAACGTCAGTATTTATAGAATTTATTAATACTCATCTCTCGGTCAAAAATTATTAAATTTATTCAAAAATTACTCTCTGACATATTTATTTAGAAAATCTAGTAAATTTAATGTGATTTAACATAATTATTTATATTATTCAACACAAAATAATAAAAATAATAGAAAATAAATTATAAATACAAATAAAACAAATTCACTATGGATAATATTAATAGGGGTAAATATGTCTTTTCAGTTATTTTTTCTCTTTTGTCCTCACTTGGTTAAAGCTTTTTTCTTGCTTACTCCGCTGGCGGTTTCAATATTCTCAATCATCTTTAGTTCTTTACATTTACTGAAGGAAATGAGCGAGTGGTGTGTTGCATGAAACAAAGATGTATTGCCACGTGACGCCATACAAAATCTAGGCCCAGACCGACCTACCCACCACTACCCAACGTCTCCATGAAGCCTTAAATTTTGTTTGTATTTTCACTTAAAATGAAATGAAATTGGGAAGCAAAAATGTTCATATATATGCATGTATGTACAAAACTTAATTTTATTTTTTTTTCCTAACATTATCTGGTTCTCTAAATAAAAAGAAAAAGAACTTGAATTGCAATAGTACATTTTTTAAATTATTTATAGAGACATAATTTGTCTCTCCAAGGACCAACAACAAACCTTTAAAAGAAATACTAAGAATTGAGGGTGAGGATTGAAAGAGACATTTTGATTTTTGCTCTTTCTTCTTCTAAAAAACTGAACAATTTATTTATTTATTTTGAAAGCATTTAATACTTTTATCATTTGGGAAAAGAAAATAATGATTTCGGCCCATTCTTTGGGTGGACCTACGGATCAAAGTCATGCCTCCTCACCAACGGACTATCAAGTCAGCCAAATTTTATTCATTATGAAGCACAAGTCTGGCTACCACCAGAACTCGGACATCAGACATCGTAGGGAAAACCTACGGAAGTGTATAGGCACGGTCCTAAAAATAATAAAATGGCCCGGTTAAAGATATAAATATGTGGCCCTTCTGATTGTTTTTGTTCGGAGATTTTAATAAAGTACCCCTATTTTAAAATAGGGTAGACGAAGGTATCTCCATTTCTGAAAACTTGTCAAAAGTAATCTTTTTTTGGCCGTTTTTTTCTTCAATTAACGGTTTCCATCCAGTTAAGTACTACGTGGTTAAGGGTGCACACGGTATAGTTCGGCTCGGTTCTTGCCAAGATCGCGTACCTGTATTTCCCAAATCTCGGTTCTAAAATTTTGGACCGGTACTTATACCTTGTACCTCGGTTGCGGTACCATTCGGTACACGTACGGTACCAGGTACAGTTCCGATACCAATCAATACATTTGTCAGAATTCCAAATATGAGCCAATATAGCTTGTAATGAGGAGATCACCATATTTTCTTTTGCTTTTGAAATCATTTCTAAATTGGCCTTCTCTTTTAATGTTGCAATGTTTGTTTTAGTGAAACGGAAGCATCTCTCAACAAGACCATCAGGCGGTGGAATTCCAGCCTTTTTCGATAATCTGTCAGCAAAAGAGAGAGGTAGACGGATAGGGATATCTGTTTCCTTGATAAACCAACGCTCAAAAACTGGACAATGAAGCGGGGTATGATTATTGGATGAATTAAGACTGATCTCTGACCATGAATTAATGAATTGCCAAACTGATGCACCATCACATACAGAATGGTTGGCACTGCACCCTATAAAGATGCCGTCGATTAATTCAGTAACTTGAATGGAAAGTAAAGGATGTGATTGACCTTCCCAGTTTGTTACCCCATTGAGCGGAAACAATAGATAAATTATGCTTTGGGGGTTGTAGGTTTGGGAGACGATGTCCTCCACGGATATGTCTGCAGTGGCGTGGAAAAATTCTGCACCTTCAAAATTGCAGTTGATATAGACAGAGAACGTATTACCATCTTCATATTTATCGATTCCAAGGCGACCAGCTAGAGGAGAGAAATGATCAAGAGTTTGTGACAAAGAAGTTGTAAGATGACTAATCTTGTTGTTGATAGTTTCATCCTTGGATTTAAATCTTACAAATAATAGATCCCATGGATTTAAATCAATCCGTTTATGAGTGTCGGTCTGATTATCAACATAACTTGCTGGTTGGACCTTATTTGTAGAGACATACGAACTTCGATAAAAGTACTCATTCTTTGATTCTTATTCTTCGTTAACTAAATGGAATTAGAGAATAGCTACGAAGAATTGCAGAGTAGCTACAAAAACTCGGTACATTCAGTCCGGGACAGCACGGGACTTGGATTGGACCGTGTACCTGTACCTCCCAGAGACCGGTTCCTATGTTTTGGACCGGTACCTGTACCTCCTTCCTCGGTTCGGTATAAAAACAGGTACGGTTCCACCGATTCCGGGCCGGGCCGGGATTTTAGCTCGGTTCCTGTGCACCCTTATACGTGGCAGTTATCTTATCTAGTAAAAGTCTTACTTATCCCTAAATAAACATTTCATTGGCGTGGAGGGTAAATGATTTGACGATCCTGAAAGCGATGTAACGATTCTGAACCGTGCTCGACGAACCTGAATGCGATATAACGATCCTGAACCAGGCTCGATGAACCTGAAAAGTGTTATATAAAGTTGAAAATCCCAACATACATGGAAATGATGAACCTTTGTTGGGTAATCATGTAATGAACCTGAAAACATTGTAATGATCCTGAACCGAACCCGGCGAACCTGAAAAATGATGTAGAAAGTAAACATGGCAACAATTAAAGGGTAGATAAGTAAAACTCAAAAAAATAAATTAGTGTTGGCCAATTTGGATGGAATACTTAACTATGAGGGTACTTTTGGAAAGTCTTAAAAAACGAGGGTAACTTCATCTTGTATATTTCAAACGAAGGCACATTGGAAAATAAAATCAAGATTATTTTTTTTTGAAACAAGAATAAACTCAAGATTTTCATGTTTGTTATTTTAAGGAAAAAGTAAATCTGGCGTATAACAGTTTTTATTGTTTAAAAATTATTTATTTATTAAATTGCCATAAAAAAAAAAGTAAATTTCTCTAACAACATATTTAAAAGGCAAAATATGAATCATAATCAGAATGTAATTTTATCTGGCCAGTACAAACCAAGACAAAGATCCTTAATTGAATACTTTGATGACATCCATAGAATCTGACTGCATTAAGAGTTACAAAAAACCATTTTCAATTGCTTATTAATAGCTCTGATGGTAGGAAAACCTCAACTATTAAATTTGTGGTTAACCCAAACAATAGGATTCAGCGTACAAGAATTCTCTCAATGATTCCTATATAAAAAACTATAACATGCCATTCCTACAGAATACAAATAGGAGGAGTAGGAAACTTGAGAAAACATTCCACAGTTTTGATGACTTTCGTTTTCATGACCTGTAGAACAAAGAAATTATAATATATAAATTATAGCAAGAATTCCTCATACACCAAGTCATTTTAATTTTCTCGTCTTGGCTACAAGGTGGTAGATCAAATGTGGTGCATTGCGGCTGCCTGCGCACCCTTCTCTATAGCTCGAACGGATCAAGCATAATCGTAGTCCATCAACATTGGGAATGGAAACTCGCAACTAGTGTTGTAAAGCCAAATGTTAAGCAAATCCTAGTCTATATACACCAAATGGTCGTTCGCAAGTGATGCACAAAAATGAGCATTACTGAGATCATTTAGTTTGCAAGTATGCATTCTCTAGCTCAGGCCATGTAAATTATTGCAACGTTCACTTTATTTTTTTCGTTTTGCACCATCATGACGCATTCTTGTTAAACAACACAACAACGATGATGCCCATGCATCATGAACTTTTTCGAGTTAGCAACGCGGCCTGCTAAGCAGCTTCAGGATGCATCTCCACTTAATGCACCTTCAACCAGCATCATTCCCTGTATATGTCTTATTAATATTTTCACAAATAAGTTTTTGGGAGTGTATGCCCATATACCATTTGCTTCTGCGGCAAAAAATTTCAAAAAGATGCATTATGGTGAACCAATTCCAGTTATAGGTCAATGCTCAACTTGAGAAATGTATCATTGTAATGCATATTAGCTCATGTCCAGCATCCCACTTGTGTAGTGCACCAAGATGATGTAATTTTAGTTTTAGGCCAACATGCCATGCACTCACAACACAAGCTTGAGATGAAGCTTCATCTCATTTAATGAAGAACTTCGTCCTGAAATTAAAATAAAAAACACTAATTTGGATTTTTCTCAGCATATGTCCCATACCAACATGCGAGGAAATTTCATAATACGTCATAAATTTTGTCATGAACATCGATTAGGACCTGAGCATACATCACATACCGCATACCAAAAAATTATCAACGTTACCAATATAATCAATTTGGATTTCGTGAGTATATGTCCCATATCATATAGTCAGAAAATTTCGAATGATTTCTAAACACAAGATCCTAAGTGTACGTCCCATACTATAACACAATCAGGAATCCCGGAATTTCACAGTTTACCGAAGATCATCAAATATGACAAGCAGTTCTTAGCGCAGTATTGTCAGGGTCAAAATGCCAGAGCAGTCGGGTACAAGCCACCGCTCCAAACCCTCTTTTGGGTTTCCACTAGGTAGTGGGAGTTAGCCAACAAGATAGTATACACCGTTTTAAACAGGTGGGGATGATTAGTCCCACTATCTGCCATTGTTTCGAATAGTCTTCCAGGTCGCCAACTATATGGTGGGTTGCTAATTAAGGCTTGGAAAACTCATAGTACTCGTCTAAGTCCAATATGATTTGCAACGTAACTGGCATATCAATTTCAAATTTTCTTCACGCACGGCAATTTCCAACTGATTCTTTTACCTTTCAGAAAAAGAATTGTACAAATACTAACAAGTACAACATGCACAGTCCCTAGTGTTATCTCAGAACTTGCTCTGATACCAACTGTGACGGACTTCTCCCTCAACATCGTGTTACGCATAGTAAAACTCATGGATGCTCCACTTATAGCGCAGTGATCGTACTGAAATATTCACCTCTCACTAGGAAAATGCACGTAGATTTCCCTTTCCAAACATGTTTTGCAAGCATGAATACTTCATACGTAGCATCCATATTGTTCCAATATATCCTTGTTCTGTGAATGGTGCAAGGCCATAAAGGTTATTATTGATGAAATTTGCATGCATCACTGACTTCTGAGTATTTTCCAGGCATAAGGCATGCCTTAGACTTGTATACATGTCGTTGCGGACCTATGTGTCATTGTTTTGCTTCGACGTTAATTTGTATACAGGAACTGGTCTTGCCAGTGTTAAGTGTGCATCAGCTAGGCTCATACCATAATTGGCTTGCATCACTCCAGTAATGCAAGTGCATATGCAATATACCGTAACTTGAAATGTGGTTAGCTTTGTTCCTTCCTTATCCAATTCGCAATTGGTGCATGCAATCGGATTGATAGGTAGTATGAGCATCCAAGGAATGAACTGCAACTACATCATCAATTTTGTAGTAATCACCTCGTGTTGGACCAAAAAGCGGCGCATTATGTCTAACTACATATCTTGAAGGGATAAAGCATGATTGTAGTTCATCAACGTCGGGACTAGAAACTAAATCGAACTGGTGTTGCAATTCCAAAGGCCAAGAAAAATCTAGTGCCTATAGGCCAAAGGGTCATTCACAAGTGATGTGCATTCTTGTACTCTCATTTAGTTTTTGTTAAAGCACTTATCTGTTGAACTCATCAGCATTGGTATATCAAGTTTGATTGTCATATTTTAGTTCCAAAACTCGAAGCTACTTGATTTGATTACTAGAGTAAACTTCGTTAGGTTAGACAAGAAACATATAAATTTTGGGACTCATTCTTGTTACTTATGACCCTGAAGACATATCGGCATCAACGAGCACATTATCCTTCAGTTCGTGGTTAGTAACAATAGACTTGACTTGTTCCATTTTTATCTTTATTCATTCAAGACAGTTCTTATTGAAAACATAACATAAGAAGAAAGTTTGTTTACTTGTCCATGATATCGTTGACCTGGTCATTACATTATGATCAAAGTGTGAACGAAATATATACTATAAAATTCGAGCATATAGAGTTACGAAGTATATTTTATATATGGATTTCGTAGAATTGACATAACACTAACTGGTACTTCGTTATTATTTAGTGTGTTGAATTTCCGGTTGAATCCATATTTTGGAATTGTGTACGAATAAATAGGTCATGGAAGAAAACTCTATTTAGTGTGTTGAATTTCCGGTTGAATCCATATTTTGGAATTGTGTACGAATAAATAGGTCATGGAAGAAAACTCTCGAAACTTGTTTCGTAGTTGAATAGGTGATTCAGAAGATCTTTGCTAGGAACAATCCCTTTAAAGGATCTCTATTAGGATCGATCCTAAGGATCTCTACTAAGACAAATCCTTATATAACCTATATTATATTTTCGATTTGTCTACTACTTTAGGGTTTTGTAGATGTCGAACTGGGGTTTGGTTAGAAAGGAATAAAAAATGTAAACGAAATGATTGCACATGTGCTAAACTCTTATTAGTTAATGTTCAAGTATTTTCCTTCATACTCAAGGCATGATCTGGAACCGAAATATTTTATATGTTTTTATATATTGAACTTATTTGCTTACCATACCCCAGAGGTTTTAATATCTCTGGTTACTATATTAGTAAAATACATGTATATGTGTTAGTTAATTTTAGTCACAATTAAAAGTGATTTTGGTATACTGGTTGGATTACTGTTGAAATTTGTCAAAACTAAAAATATATATTCATTGTATATCTTAAGGATTTGGGGGTTTGGTAATTCTTTATTTTCCAAACAAGCCTTGGTCATAACACTATAAATAGTGGAGCTTGTATTCTTATAAACGCATCCCTTGACACAGGAACTTAAGTGATTGTGTGGGAATCCCACTCGTTGATAGAGGAAAGTGATTTAATTAGGTGAAATCGTTTGTGTGTCTTTCGCTTAAAGTATTATTTGGGATGAAGAAGCTTTTATTAGTACCGTTGGTGGAAAACTAAATCGTGTTGTAATTTTAGTTTTCGATTAATTGATTTTTATTGACTAACTGTATAGTTATCCTTGATAAATAAAACTTGTGTATTCCATGCTCATTATATTCTGATATAAGACATGTCAAGTTTATTCGAGGATTTCCTATTTCAGATCTAGTGATTCAATATCTGAAGATATAATTTCTTATCAATCACGTTTGTTCTTCGGTATTCAATCTCCAAGGATTTTCGGTGATTTCTGATACTCAACCACCATGCTCCAATCCTAGTCTGAGACTTGACTTTAGTAGACTATAAATCAACGCATAGTTTTGTGCATCTAACATTGACAAAAATCTTAATATAACAAAACTTACGAGTTCGACTGAGTGGTTCTCTAATATTGTATTAAACCACTACAAACACTAGCTTGCTATCAGACTTCAGATTGGAATGTAGTTTGGACTAAATCAACCCTCCGAGCAATTCATCTTCAGCCATGCTCCCTAAGTCTCTTGGATATCGTAAGAGCCAACGCACTTGATTCCACTAAAATGACGTCCTTTACAAGCTTTCGAGTTGCTCCACGGTCATTCGTGAATACTAGTGTTACCCTGCCTCCAACATGACACATATTCAATATATTTCATATATGTTTAATCAAGGCAATCAAACTCTATTTACTTTGAGGGATCTCCAAGTAATAAGTTATCAAGCAAACATCAACAATTAGTATAATTTACATTATAGCTTCAAAATTTATAGAGATTCCTAATTAATTCTATCTCACAAGATCTATCTATATTAACTTTAGATGTTAATCTTGCATAACTACAAGGTCAGAGACGAATTTATATCAAACTTATTCCTAGATCAATAGTTCTTGAATGCTCGTATAGCAGAAGAAACAAACCTTTAAATTAGATAAGAACTACGATGATCAAGATATTTTAGATAACAAAAATCTTTCGGGTAAAAGATAGTCTGGCCAAGCTTCACGAATTCTGAGTAAAGTCTTCAACGTCCGAACCTAATTATTTTTCTCAAGGTACCTTAGATCCTTCAAAGACAACTCTAGCAGCAACCAGTGCATAACGTGTAGGAATTGAGAATCTTAGTTGCAAATAGTTCTCTATTTATAATGATGAATCGGGCTATCTTGCTCAAAGTTCAAGCAACTATTACTTGCATTCAAAGTAAGTTTCTGATCTGGTTTCCATGTTTATGAATTACTTTGATCCTATGCAAACTTTAACTTCTCAATATAGATTTATTCAAGGAATGAAAACCATATAAGCATGTGAGAAGTTTCCCTTGCAATACAAACAAGAATGTGCATTCATGTAGTTGTCAATTACAAACAATGCACAAAAAATTAGATCACAAAATAACCAATATAGTCAGTGAACCATCAAGAATAGTTGGAATTCAGCAACACCCAAAAACTATTCAGTTTGCGAACTAAAAAACTTGGTTCGTGAACTCGAAATATGTGGAGTGTCCAGAAACATTAACCAAAAGTGCACAACTTGCAAACTAAAAAACCAATTTGTGTACACATGAGAAAATTCACAAGTTCTAGTTACATAATAAAAACTATAGTTCGTGAAATCTTATGCACTCTGGAGTTCAGTAACATCAAGTTTTTGCACAGTTTGCTACTGAAAAGATCAGTTCGTGAAAATTGCAAATTCATGTCTTAGGATCTTCTTTCGCAAAAATAGTTTGTTGAACAATAAAAATATTGTTCTTAACCACAAAAGCGATAAGTCCTATGAACATCCAATGCTTGAGTTCTTGTTTCAAGATTCGTCACGTACAAGGTTGAAATCGAAACTTCTTCTTTTTAGTTCATCGTATTTACTAAATCAATACGACATTGAATCAGAAGATATATAATGAGTAAATAAGATAGTCAGTCTTCACATACCTTTAGTGATGAAGTTCTCAAAGATGTCTACGTGTTCTTCAGTCTTCAATATTTAAGGGTATATAGTGATTTTTGATACTCAACTACCTAAATCTAATCCGAGGCCGAGAATGACTTTAATATACAATAAATCAATAAATAGTTTGGCCATCTAACATCGAAAACGAACTTAGCATACCAATACTTTTAGGTTCAATTGAGCATTTAATGAAACAATATGATGCTATATTTACTAGGCATCCTCATATATATTAAAATACTTATGAAAGTGCCTTTTCAACTTGAACTTTTAACTATTGTGAGTGACTTAAAGTTTATTCAAGCTGTTATAGTGAATGATTCTGGAACCAACACTTTGTGGTGAATAAAGCAGTGTAACTACACATGTTAACTCATATCGGGGAGTGTAAATTTTTATGTTCCTACATACCACGGATTAATGGTCTTTGGGTAATATCCTAATTTCACGATGACTTTAGAGGCAACCTGATATCTACTCATACATGTGAATTATAAGCAAACTAAATTTGTAAATCACTTCTTTGCACAAGATTAACTCATGTATAATTTATCTTCCATTATGCATAATATAGGAATTCTAAGAATATGGTGTATTATTATATCCTAGTGTAACTCCATCGCACCCATCAAATTGTTTGTACGTTTTTTCAAAGCACATGCAAGGTTCTGGGTGTAGGAAATTTACATTTATCTTAATCCGGTATTTTATCATTATGCTTCAATTCTTTCATGTAACAATTCCAGTTGTTGGGTAATTTCAGAATTACAACACCAAATCGGAATGCATCATAAAGATATCTATAAGTTTGTTAAAAATGAGGTCTTTCTAATGGCTTGAGTAAATACTCATAATCATTTATTTTATAATCAGTGTAATTTTTAATTAATAATTTTTGGTTTCTTATTACCTTTTCAAAAGCTTCTTATCTAGAGTGATATATAGTATTTTTCTCCTCAAATTGTTCGACATACATTATGCACAATGTCAATAAATGTACTCAAGATATGTCTTCTGCACAAAAACTTATTATTAGCTTGTTGCCTATGTTCTTTCAACTTCTTTTTGCCATAACATCATTTTCTCCTTTCCTGGAATAACTTCAAGCACGTTGTTAACAATGTAACTCAGACCAAAGAAAGTAACAAGGGACAAGTTTGTTTCTTGTCAATGAGTAACTTCGATTCCATCAAAACTTTCAAGATGGGTGAGATCCTGGTTCGTCACATGTACAGATTAGTCTGTCCTAGTGAACGATAACTCTTATACACCATTCTTAAACTATCGATTAATAAGATTGTAAGGCAAGATATATCACTCTGAGGCACTAGTCAATTGATATATTTTAGGAATGCATATTTCTTATCACGTGATATACTAGAAAACTTTGTCTTGTGATACAATTGAGAATCATTTGTAGCGAGTTGTGACTACTCGGTCAGAGAAGAATAACCCACTTTTCAAAAAATGAAGATGGTTCATACTAAGAAATCAAAAATATTCATTTAATATGTTAGTTGTCAATGATGCACATACTTCTATAACGAGGAAGACGTCTGTTGGTGATAACCCTTCAGTCCCAATCTCAACATACATGTCACAGTATTCAATAACTTTGCTGCTCAGACACTAGTAATTTATTTCTTATCCTGTCTAGTAATTTTATTGACTCAACAAAAAGATAATTGTTTTTGCTAATACAATATCATCTTCTATCAACAACTATAGTTGTGGTGTCATTTTAGGAAAAAAAAATCTAATATACAAAGCAATATTATTAAAATAATAAATTAAAGAAATTTTTCAACATGTATCCGCAGTATTATTTTTTAAAGAATTCACAGTGTCATGTTTTATACTTTATACGGTAAAGGCGTAAACTTTACAGTGCAATAAGAAGTCCTACATTGGACAGTTGAAAGAAACCCAAAAAAAAAATGAAACTCGCAATACTAAAGTGTCAGAGTCATATTTTCTATATCTTACTTTCTTTTTCTCTCTCGTACGATAAGTAAAATCCTAAAACCCTAAGCATCACCTGCATAGGAGCAGATTGGAGTAGATCATCCTAAAAAGTCTTTTCTCTTACCTTTCTCTCTACTTATATTGGATCCAAGTTCTCTTTTTCTTTTTTTGTCTTTATTATTATCAGATATTCTAAATAAGTATGCTGATTTAAGTTATATGATTTGATTTATCATGCTCTTATCTAGTTGGTTAATCTCAATAATTTATTGGTTTCAAAACACGTTATGATATGGGTTTTTTGGTTTTAGATTTGGGTTCTTGGATTTACATATTTTGGCTTGTGTTTGCTCAAGTATTGGTCATGTTTCTTCCTTGACAGGAACGAACCTAAAGAAGAGCTAACCTGGGCTTATGCCCGGATCAACTCCCATGCTAACTATGCAAATTCATAATTTTCAAGTCCATCGGGGTCCGCCATTCTTCATGGAAACATACCACCCACAAGAAGGACAACAACTTTAACCTTAGTAATGGAATCAAGAACACCTAAAGCGACCACAATCCCAATAGCATCAAAAACAAACCTCATCAACTGCAACGAGAATGGTTAGCAAAACTCCAACGGCGACTTATACTATTCTAAGGTAAATTTTAACTAATCCAGAAGATGCATATTTCTTTATCTACTCTAATTTATTTTAAGTTACCTTGATACTTTATATTTTCTGGATTTTCAATGTATTAAATTTTTTGGGTTGGATCTTTTTAAGTGTTAGAGCATAGCTCGGTTGAACCCACCAAGCGTTGGTATGTCAAGTTTGGTTGTCATGTTTTAGTGACAACTTCGTTTGGTTGTCACTAACCTCAAAACTCATCTAAGAGTCGCTTGATTATGTACTAGAGACAACTTTATATAGGTTAGACTAGAAAGTCTAGGAATATGAGACATCCAAGTATTACTCGAAGACCCGAAGAACGTGAAGAAGTAACGAAATACAACGATGACATCATCCTTCCTCTCGAGGTTAGTAATATTGACTTGAATTGTTTCATTCATAACGTATCTTTCAAGTCGTGCTATATTTAAAACATAAATGCGAAGCGGTGAATGAATATTTTACTCCAGTAGTGAAACATGATCATATGATCATAGTATTAAGGAATTAGACTACGAAGTATAACACTTATCTTTTGAACTTCGTAGATATGACATCGACATAATCTTATGAATGCCATTGTGATTATGTGAATGGGTAAAGGTGAAGATTTCATCCCAGGGAACAATATTTTACATTTGTTTAAAGGAAGTACATTCATGAACTTGTTTATGAATCGAAAGGTAAATCACTAGGCTTATTGGTATTGTTATTCATTGCATATCTTTGAATTACCAATATGTGAGATGGTAGAACCGATCATAACTTGTTATGTATCTTGGTATAACTAATCACAATGCCTGACTTATGATTTGGTATGACTAGTTTTGATTAATCAGTGTAACCGATCCTAAGTAATCACCCGAGATGGTAAGATCGATATTTGTAATTGGCGTCACCGATCCTAGTGATTGGTGTGACTGATCAAAAAAGAGTTGTGTAATTGATTCTTGTAATTGGTGTAACGGGTCCTAGTAATTGGTGTAACCGATCCTAGTGATAGGTACGTCCGATCACAAGCAATACCATGAGTATATGGTAACTGGTCCTGGTAATTGATGTAACCGATCTTTGTAACTGATGTAACCGGTCCCGGTAACTTGTGTGACCGATCACAAGTGTTTCATATTAAGGTATAACCGATCATAGTGATTGGTATAACCGATTCAACCCATGAATGTGATTTTATATTTGATCAGTCACATAGTTGTCTTAGAATACAGATGAATCAATTCTAAACTTGTTTGGAAGTGTGGTATAATCGATTCCAAGATTGTAAATATGAAAGAGGATTTACAAAGAAAATATGTCAACATACTTTGAACACGAACAATAACTCTTTATCTTTTGTTGTTCAAAGATATTCGTTAATTACTGAAGGAGATCCTGGTACGAAATAAATTAAGAATCTTTTAATTAAGGTTGTTACGTTTATATGCTTTAATTACTAGAAATTAAATGCATATCTCTAGAGAATAAAAATTAGTAATGTGCATTTACTAATTGGAGATTTTCTATTGAGAGATTTCAGAAAATATTGGACAAAGCATTTCATGGAATTATGAAAACCGAATGGGAATTTATTGTATATCTTAAGAATACTTTCGATTTTGGAAATTCCTTGGTGTCCAAACATCTTTGGTCTATAAATACCTAAGTTTGCATTTCTAGAAAACTATCTTAAGAGCCAGGCAAACTTCATCTTTTTAATGTTTCTGGTTGAGCCCTCTATCCGGAGAGGAAAGTACCCTAATTAGCGAAATCTCTTACGACCGCTCGTTTAAAGACTTCTGCTGGATCAAGAAGCTCTACGAGTACCGTCTCGAAGAATGAGGGGAAAAGGGATTGATTGAGAAAGATATCTTGTTCGGGTTAGCGCCGGGCTAGCCGACAATCAGAGTGTATCAGAAGCTTGGTCTAAAATTCCCGAAAAATTGGCTTTTTATGATTGGTGGGAAACTAGATAATTGCAGTTTATTAGTTTTCGATTGATTTGATTGACTAACAGTTGTTGAAATTTGATTGCACCTAGTTTGTTTATTCTTGAGAATCTTCTCTTCTAATATAAGATTCACTCAAACTAGATCGAAGCGTCGACGGGATCTTTAGAACCATTTGTAGATCTAAAGACATCTTGTGATAATCCATTGTTAACAGACTCCGTTCTGTGCGTGATCGATCACAAGAGATTCAAGTGGTGTTGTGCAGGTTTAATTGAAGATTAAAGAAGATTTGAAGACGAAGAAGATTTCTTATTGGTTTCTCGTATATTTGTTTAGCACAAACCTTGATCGGCTGGGATCCAACTAGAATCGGATTTATTCGATTGACTAGTTGCGTGAGATCGGTAACACCTAATAGTTCTCTTGAGATTTATTTTGATTGTTATAAATCCGAATTTTATTACTTAGGTAATAGAGATTGGATTGATCTAACCAGGCAAAGGAGTTTATTAGTTTAAACGGAAGAGCCTTTGCATATGAACTATGGTTAGTTGCTTGGTCTCAACTATACGAAGTTGGTTTAGATTTTGTATAGCGGCTTAATTATGAGAGTATTCAATTATGGACTAGGTCCCAGGGTTTTTCTGTATTTGCGGTTTCCTTGTTAACAAAATCGTGTTGTATCTTTTACTTTTTTATTTCCGCAACTATAATTGTTGTTATTATAATTTAAATTAAATTAAACAAACGTTAACTTTGTACGTACTTGATAGTGATCCTATAGAGTTTGGCTAAGTCTGAACCTATTATCAAGTATAATACTTCGTTGTTGTATTGTCTCGATCTTGTATCATAGTCAATCACACAAGTTATCTTGTTGTCGTATTGTCTCGATCTTGTATCCATAGACAATCACACGAAGTGTGGACCGATTTGTTGTATTGTCTCGACTCGTTCTATAGACAATCACTTTCGGTAGAGGACTTATAAGTGGATAAATTAAAGATTGTGGTGTATTTGGGTAACCTCATCTTTTCATTATGATCCCACAATAAGTTTTCGCAGTGATGCAACTATGTTCAGTTCAATTCAAACAAAACTAATTTTACCTCTAGATATGGAGGCGCCCTTGAGAATTCGGAGTTCGTTGTCATGTCTGTAATGATGCAAGTGATAGTCAAGAATTGGTGGAGAAACTATATCTTTGATGATTATATACTTTTTTTTTGTTGCAAAAAAGGTTATAATTCTATAGATAAAAAAGTTTATAATTTGATATAAAGGAGAATAGAGGCCCTGAGACCCATCAATCCAAATTCTATTTTACAATTATGTTAGTTACATTTTCTTTCCGTTAACACTTTCCAATGAGATATAAAGAATCTAAAATGAATTGATTTAAACCATTTCGATGATGCTACCCAGAAGAAGATGGAGCTATTCACTTCGTCTATAAGGCCTATTCCTATATATGCATATGTCAAACACCTGATTTTTCCATATATGCACCCACTATGGATGTGCCACGGTGCCAAACATATCTGCCTATATGTCAAATATAACATATAAGCATACACGGTAGACTTTCCAGCGAACGATAGAGTGTCCATCGCTAGATGGTCAAAATATTGCTCGTTGGTCATCCAAGCGCTAGTGATAGTCAAGTTGTCGCTTGATGGTATGATCATCTCTCATCAGTTCCTCATTCTGACGGCTACAATTTTCCCCATCTATAAATACCCAACTTCAAACTCATTTCAACTCACACCATAATTTCTAAATATCTTTAGAATTTCTCAATCTTCTGCAAATCTAAAACAATCACACCTTCTCTACAATTCTTAATTTCTTGTAATATGGATTCACAATCTCAAAGTCAAGGAAAAGGTAAAAAAAAACCAAAGTCCGTGGTGCAAAATACAACCACACAGAAGATGAATGCATTTGTCATAATTATGATTTTTTTAACCAAGATTGTATCGATGGTGCACAACAACATGGTAACACCATGTGGGGAAACATATTTCATGAATATGAAGCACAAACCATGAACATCAATTGTCGTAATGCAAAAGGGTTAGTGGAACGCTTCATTACAATCAACGGGGAAGTAGCTTCTTATGTTGGATTGATAACGCAAGCCAAGAGAGGCCGGGAGAGTGGTCTTGTGGATGGTGATGTTGAAAGAAAGGTTCGTACATATTGGCAGCGAAAACATGGCAAAGAGTTCGCTTACGAAAGTTGTTATCATATTTTGAAGGTGTTGAAAAAATATAATCCAGAATTGTTAGCAGCTAATCAACAAGTACTTGAAAGGTCACTGTACAATTCTTATCCCTCAACACAAAATTCTTCACAATTTTTAACCGATCCATCAAATTCTTCACCAGATACCCCAAGAAACTCAAATGTCAACTTAGTTCTCAATGATGAAGATGCTAATAAAAAACTTCTAGGAAGAAATAGAGCAACACTTGATAGAAAACATCTCAAGAAGGTGGAAGCTCCGATAGATTTAACATGGTGGAGTTTATGGTACATCAGAAGACCGTTGAGAAGCAAATAGCGGTTGATAGGAAATTTCAAAACTGGAAGAGTAAAAAAGTCGCCTTCTCAAGAAAAATTTGTAAATGACTATGACAAGCATAAAATTTTTCAAGCCGACACTTCAATTATGAACCCCCAGCAAAAACATCTGTGGCAAATCGAATTTGACAGGATTTAAGCAAAGATTGAACAACATGCTAGATTTAATAACAACCAACCTGCTGGTGATGATGATGAGATGAGTTCGATGTAGTAGAACCTCTAGATAATTGATATATTAATTTAGGGGCAGTAACGTGTTGGGGGACAAATATATCGTGATTGACAAAATAAGGGGCAGAAATATTAAAATTTTGAACTAAGGGACTTCGGTCATTACGCTCCCGGAATTTTTTTTAAATACCACGCGTATCCTAAATTTCCTTCACTTTTCATCGTTGGACTCGTTGTCCCAAATTTTGAAGGAAAACGGGACAGTACGCTGTATGACAATGTTTACGATAGGTACTGTCCTGGAAAATAAGTTGTATGACAACGTTTACAATACTTACCAGTACTGGGCAATGCGGTTTACACCATGTATAGGACGGATGCACAACCAGGACAACATTGTCACAACCAAGTATACAACTATTTAGTCAATGTTCTGGAATTGTAAGTTCCGGTTGGCAAAACCCGTCCTCATGTTCTTAGGTCCACGTGATCTCTCTTACACTTGCACAACAAATTTTACAACAGTCTGTACACCAAACATATATTATTATTTTAATGGTTTTACATTAGGACAACTCGTATTGTGATTCACTTTACACCATAGATCTTAAATATAAGAATATAGAAAATGACAACATCTACTTTCCTCATGCACCAATTCCACACAATGCTCATCGACACCAAATGTATTAATCTCACGCAAACGCCAATAATCTGCATGCTTCCTCATGCAGATTATGAACACGCCGAGTCTAGGCTAAAGAACTCGTACATCGTAATATGAGATCTTAAAATAGTCTTCTAAGGTTCTTTTTAATGAATTCAATCTAACAGTTTTAGGACCAATAAATTGGTAGCAATAGGATGTGCAGTTCATTCTGATCGAAAAGGAAGAGCGATTTGTTTTCAACACAATACTTGTGCTTTCTATATATCCAGTTCTTTAATCATAGACTGAGTTTGACAATGCAACCAACAACTCCAACAATATTAAATCATACACAAGAAAACAGTCATCAAACAAGAAAATTAATCCATTCGACGGTCATTAAGCAAGTCCAACACAAGAAAACGGTCATTAAACAAGCTTTGAAGACACTTAACAGTTCTTTCAATATGTCAATGTTGACAAGGTAGTGTTTGTGAGGATCTTAAGAAATCCCCTTGTGTGTTTTTAAGTACTGTCCTTTTCATTACTATTTCAAGTCTTTTTGATTATGCACCATCTATAATACTCACTTTCATTACTATTTCAATATTTCTTAAAGCATACATAAGCATACATAATAGTCACCATCTATAATAGGCCTCCATCTATAATAGTCACTTTGATTAATATTTCAATATTTGCCAACATGTACTCATCACTCTATTTCAAGTTTGTTTCACTCCACTCGCATATTGGTTGTCGGTAAGACATGCTCACAACGACAGACGAGAGCTGCACAACAACGCGACCATTGGCCAACAGGTGCATATAGTTGTAACCGTGCAACTATTTAAAAATAACGCCTGCTCATTTAGAACGCGACCATTGGCCAACAGGTTCATATAGTTATAACCGTCAAAAATAATCAAAATAACGCCTGCTCATTAAGAACGCGACCATTGGCCAACAAGTGCAATATGCGGGATATGTCTATATAAGCTTTTCTCGTATATCCTTGTAGCAATCTGCAATGAGGAAATCCTTAATACTTGTTACTTTTTGCTGATAATAATATTTCATCAGTAATTATGATGGAGATGTTGTCAGAATTGACTACCGAGATATTACAACGCCTCGAAACTAAAGAAAGTGTTTTAGCAAGCAAAAGGGTTTGCAAAGAGTCGAATAATGTCCTTGCGGACAAAAGAATTGGACTCCTTTTTGGTGTCACACACGGAATGGGGAAAGACAAACTTACTCGAATCTTCTATAGAGAACATATTAACGAGGAAGATTTCAACCCGATGGTAACAACCAACAATAATCACTTCCCTGATGAAGGAATCTATGAATGGACTAATTCACACCCAATAGTTGGATCCTGCAATGGTCTGGTATGTTTTTACATTCACACCATGTCATACAAGATCCTGTTTACATTATGAATCCAACAACGCGGGAGCACATCCATCTTCCACAAGTAAGCATCCCAATTGCACGAGATCCGATACTTTCATAGTATTTATGGTACAACGTAATTGGGGGTTTCGGCTACTGCCAACGTACCAATTCGTACAAGGTAGTTCGCATTGACAGGGATGGTATAGTTCAAATATACACTCTAGGAGACGAGAGTGAATGGAGGAACATAAGGGGGGACTCCTTATACTTTTCGGGGTTCAGGTGTCTACGCACATGGTTGTATTTTCTGGAAGGATTGTCTTAAGCACAATATAATATCTTTCAATTTAGACACCGAGATGTTCCATGAACATTCTCTACCCCCGCATCATATATCTGGGTGTCATTTGGATAGATTCTTACCTATCACTTGGGATGGTCATGTGCAGAGATCGCCTTTTATTTTACTACATCCACGAGGCGGTTGATAAGCCACAGATAGATTTTTGGGCACCCATATCCGAAGAAAATATTCATATATGGGCACCTGGAGGGGAATGGAATTGGGATCAAAAGATGATCATTATCTTGGAAAAGGATGGGGATGATTGACCGAAATATAACCCGATAGCCTTTGGAAATAACAACGACCTTCTATTATGGTAGAATAGGCGTTTATCGTGTTACAATACACTCACCAGAACTTGGACGGAAATTTGGTGGACAGTACTATGGAAAACATGGTTTCGAATTATTCCTTGAGGAGCGCCGTCTCGTTGAAGAATTTTGTTGGACAGTCTGAAAATGTACTCCTGATGTCCACGCCACCAATACATTCCCTAGGTTATCTATGTAGTTTTCTTTCAGTTGTTTTTGTTTTCATAAGTTTTGTTCTTAGTTTTATATATTGTGTAGATCGTCACTTCGTTAGTCGCACATTCTCTTTATAACTATATTATATTTTCCAAATCATGTAAGCATTTGTGATTTGCGTCGTATTTCCTTAAACTATTGATTAACACGGAAACATATTCCGTGCTATGTCAACATATAGCTAGACTCCGATTGAAGTGACGTGTTGGCATCATCACACCAGAAACTTCCATTTACAAACCTTTTACGAATCTCACCCTAATTCAAGGAGAAACGGGCAACTTGAATCAATAGAAAGCCCGTCCCCGTCTGAACCATTACAACATTAATTTAAGTTTTAATTTGAAGTGTTAAATTTTAATTTGATGTGTTGTTATTGCATTCTACTTAATATTAGTTTGAAATGAAAAGTTGATTAATTTATAATGTTGAATTCTACTTAAATAAGTTCCGCTCATTAACTTAAACTAATCAACTTAATAATTAAACCAAAACACATAACTTAATAAGTAAACCAAAATACATAACTTAATAATCAAACTAAAATACATAACTAAAATAATTAAACTAAAATACATAACTTAATAATTACGCCCACCTGTTCTTCCATACTCTGCTCAAAGATTCGCTCTCAAATCTTCCCTTAAACTGTCATACAAATTCTGGTTCTCAATCATTCGAGCATAATTTCTTGCAGGCATGCCTCTTTGCGGTTGAATCTCAGGCCTCGAATCTTCATCGTCTTCATAGTTAGTCCACTCCTTATCGCAAAGGGTTTCCTGAATTACCATGTTATGAAGAATTATGCAAGCGAGTATAGTCTTGTGCATTTCACGAGCACTCAACCCTTGATATGGCCTACAAATGATAGCGAACTTCCTCTTCAAATTTCCAAAAGTGCATTCCACATCCTTCCTCATTGCCATTTGGCGGTCGTTAAAATGCTGGTATGAATGGCCCAATGCACCTGCAGGGGGCAGACGATAACATTGAACCAAGGTGGACCATTTTGGGTAGATACCATCCATAAGATATAACCATGAGTGTACTGATGGCTGTTAATAATGAAACGAACTTGGAGACAAATTCCATACTTCAGATCTTCAAACAGAGGTGACTTGTGCAAAACATTAATATCATTTTCTGAACCCGGAAGACCAAAAAGAAGCGTGCCGTATTCAACAATCATAAGAAGCAAAAGCTCAAGGATAACAGTTGGCTTTGGATAATGACTCTTATATTGACCGACCCAATAAACAGGGCATCCTTTCCATACCCAATGCATACAATCAAGACTGCCTAGCATTCCTGGGAATCCCCTTTCATCATTCTCCCTCAATATTTGTCTAACACCTTTCTTGGTTGGTTTTTCGTAAATATGTTGAACCAAAATGATTAATCATTACTTCACAAAACAATGAAAGGTAAGTGAATGAAGTTGTTTTACCCATACGAAGGTACTCATTGTTCGCATCTGCTAATCTTCCATAACCTAGAATCCTTAAAGCCACAGTAACTTTTTGTTCAGGACTATGACCTCTAATATTCAGTGCATCAAACTGATAATTAAATTGAGGTTCTACTCGACAAAGCTCTTCAAGAATATTTTTCACCCGATGCCGAGGCATGCAAAATCGACGTTGGAAATCTTGATCAGGGTACACACAATTGGGAAGAAAATAATCGTGCATCAGCTTCTGGTGGTAAAATTCCCTCCCTCGATACGTATATCTTCTTGAGAATACTTCTTGTGGCTCTGGAACTCTAGGTATTTAGCCCGTATGTACGAGCATCAGAGTGTCAATTAGTTTATTATCTTCAGCTTCCTCATCATCAAGTTCTTGCAACCTCCTTTGATGTATTTCTTGCGGTAATATAAACCGATTCATAATAACATTCCTCTCTTCATCGGATCTCGCCATTGATGATTATGAAATTTAAAATCGAGAATACAAATAAAAAAATTGGTAAAAATATATGTAGAAGTAGGTGTGAGTAACTTGAAGAAGTACAAGGGCGTATATATAGGAACCAACAGGAGGTAAATAGACGTTGCAAAATAAGTACCAATCGATAATCATAATATCGCCAGCGATACTATTTACATCGTGCGATGGGTTTTATGACGCCAACAATATTTTGAATATTGCCGCTCTGAATAATAACGGTCGATAAAAAATCTGTCGCTATGTGGTTTTCCTATAATAGCACAACTCATATACCATGCCACCTAATATGCCAAACATGATTTTATAACATTGTGCATGGGAATATGTCCTATTATAGGAACTGTATTCTACCTTCCCTTTGTTTTGTTTTTCTGGTCATAGTGCTTCTATTCTTTTTTTCCCCACAGGCTCCAAGCAATGGCAAATCGGTTTTAATTAATCAAGATCCGGCGGTTGTCGGTTTGTTTTCGGGTGGATAGAAAAAGAAGAAAGAGACACACTTTTCAGAAACGAGTCGAACGACCCAATGAGAAATGCATTAAGTTAGCCTCGCTAACAACTTGAAATGACACCAAATTTTCGACTCAAATGTTTAAGAAGTCAAAACTCACATAAATTCCCTTGCATGTTTTTCTAATTAATACGAGAAGGTACGACTCGGTGTCTCCTATGATCGTACTGACATACCTAATGTACGGCATGTTTTTCTTTTGTCTTGTATCAAATGTTATGTGATGTTCACGATCCACTGCTACTATAGGTTAGCAAATAAGGTTCATCAATGTGTTGATTTAGCTCATACAGAAACGAAATATCATTTGAAGTAACGAGATAGTGAAACACACCACATTTAGTAATCTTAGTTCTACTAGAATAATGTACAACAACTCCAAGCATTTTTTTTTCTTTCTTGAAGCATGATATTTATTATATTACTATCTGACTATTCCAAGAGGGTATTTAATACCCGAAGATTCAAATACAAAAATTACAATAACATGATAGAGAAACAGAATATGAGAGTGGGTCTGATTCGCTTAAAGAATTTGGGGAATTACCTGAATTTCATTTTATCACCATTAGCAACCGTATGTACATGCATGCATATGAGTCCCGTCCAGTGGGATACAATTAGTCAACACAAAATAAATGGAGAAAACAAGTCACACGTGAAAGACCTTTATTCCCACTGCCTTTGAGGCAACAATGGGATGAATTTCTTATCATAGTTTAAGGGCTAATTTTCCTCGCGTTTTTAGGGGCCACCCCAAAGAAGTTAGGGGCCATCAATTTATACCCAGCCAAAAACTCTAGTTAAGGGGTACCCTATATGATATTGAAGTTACATAAATGCCCTTCTGGTAAAACTGTATAAAAACCAAATCAAAAACAATTCTACTCATTTCAACTCTTCTTCTTCCAGTTTCATATTATCTTCCGATTGTGGAAGAAAAAAAAAATTCCTCGTTCAACCGAAACATCGCCGCGAATCGTAAAATCAAAACATCGTCGATTCGATTATAAAACAATGGATAAGAGAAATGAAACCCACGGACCTAGAACCAAAAATGTTGCTCGGGGTATCGATCCAAACATTGGAATTTTAGCAAGAAATAAAGAAATTCTTGCAGCAAATGAAGAAGAACGCGAAGAACGCGAAGAAGAAGTACCCGGCAATGTAGTCGGTGGTGGCGATTCCGAGACTCAAACACTTCGTCAACTTCAAATGGCCCCAATTAGGTAAGAATCTATCATTTTTGGGGTTTATTTCGCTTTAATTCGTCGAATCGAGAAAAAAATTCTAGGGTTTTCGGTTATTTATCCAGATTCGGACGATATGCATGCTCATTTACTTCCGAATGTAGTCGTGTTCTTCATTTTTCAAGAACATCGACAGTATTCGGGAGAAAAATTTGATGATTATCTGCCGAATATTGGTGGCCATATCTTCCTGGATACAAACTGCTAATAATCGGTAGTTTAATGAATTTTTTGGCTACCGAATATATTTAAGTAGACACAAAGTATTCGGAAGAACACTCACTACCGAATGTATATTTTGAAAAAATCTCAAAATTTCTGATATAGGAAAAATCCCATTTTGGGGCCAGTATTTATTCGGAAGACAATATAATGTTTTATACCTCCGATTGTGTAGGATAAAATTTTAGAGTTTCTGAACTCCAGTTGATGAATATTCGGTTGTAAACATGTTTAGTTATATTCCGATTGTTTTTCATTCGGAAAAAATATGTGTCTTCTTACTTCCGAATTTGTACATTCGGGTTATAGATGTGCACTTTGTCTTCCGATTGTGTAGGATGAAAAATTTACAGCTTCTGAACTCCAATTGATGTATATTCGGTTGCAAATATGTTTAGTTAGCTTCCGATTGTTTTGTATTCGGGAACAATATGTGTCTTCTTACGTCCGAATGTGTACGTTCGGGTTATATTTCCATACTTTGTCTTCCGATTGTATAGTTTGTAAATATTGTTCCTTTCTTTGTTGTTTAGATAAAGTCGAGAAGGGAGGAAGAAAGTGACAGCTAGTGCTAGGAGGGAAAGGAGTGCCAAAGATAATTCAGGTGATCAACAAAGCGAACAAGAACAAAGCAGTCAACAAGGAGTGTAACCAACTGTTGAACAACAAGGCAGTGAACAAGGGGTGCGACCAAGTGTTGAACAAGCCGCTCAACAAAGTGCAGGACCAAGTGTTGAACCAGTTGATCCAGTGGCAAGATTAGAAGAAGAAGGACAACCAAGTGGTACCCAAAAATCCAATAAAGGAAAAGATGTTTTAAGGAAGGATATTGCTAAGAAAGCATCACATCTTGTCCCTCAGCACTTGAAGAAGAAGGGTATTCCAGCAGGCACAATCCTTGGACTACCAGCGGATGGAGGAAAATTGTTATTTTGATACAAAGACTCATGGGCCAGAGAAATATATGAAACCGAGGTAATAAAATTACTATTTTTTATTAATGTATTGTCTATGTGTTATATCGTAATACTTGTATTAAGGATTTCTTTATGTACTTTAATAGGATCATCAAGATGCGGTCCGTCTACTCAAACCTACAGTCGCACCAACAAAAATACTTGCGTGGCCTTTATCCGGTGAATGTGAAAGGTTCAAGACAATTGTTTCCAACTCGGGGTTAGCTAATGCCGCCGAGAATTCATTGTTGTAACATGATCGTGTGACCATATCGGTGTTCGTGGAGAGAATGTATCCTGAGACCGATACTTTCCATATGCCGTTTGGGGAGATGACGATCACCCCGGATGATGTTGTGCATATTCTTAACCTTCCCGACCAAGGCACAGCTGTGAAGTTTAACTACACAAAGCAGTTAAGTTGGGCACAACTTTATTCTCTAACTAACAAGTGCTTAGGTTGGGATGAAGAGACAACAACAGCAGAGTTTAGGAGGCATGCCAGTTATAGAACAAGACAGATCAACATTACAGCTTTGATGAATATGTTCCGAGGCACCTTGGAGAAGGAAAAGAATGGAACGTTAACTGATGAGCAAGTGAACCACGCTGCCACTGCATATCTCCTCTGTGTATTGGGATGTGTCATATTCCCCAATACTTCTGGCAACCGGATCGACGCCAACCTTATACAACTTTTGGATCCTCTCCATGAAGTCGGTGACTATTCTTGGGGCACGACATGCCTAGCATTCTTGATGGAAGAGTTGAGAAAGGCGTCGAGGCTAGGAACCTGCCAAGTTGCCGGGAACGTGGCTCTATTGCAGGTTTTTTATTTAACTCTATAACTCACTCTATAGTTATTCGGTAGACAATACATATGATGCATATTCATAACTCCAAAGGACGCATATTCATAACTCCAAAGGATGCATATTCGGTAGGAATTGATCCATCTTATTTTCCGGATGTTTGTTATTCGGTGGCTAGGTACTTAGTTTCATTTCCGATTATATATAATCGAAAATATGTTTTTGATATTACCATCGAATATACATGCCAGAAAAACTAGAGGTTACTGAACTCCAAATGACGCATATTCGGTAGGAAATGATCCATATCTATTTCCGAATGTTGGGTATTCGGTAGATAGGTACTCAGTTTTGTTTCCGATTATATATAATTGGAAATTATATTTGGAAATTACTACCGAATATACACAATATATTTACTAAAACTTGATTTCTTATGTATATAGGCATGGATCTATGACCACCTCCCTATCCTGAAGTTGGCCGGAGAGAACCCGGGGTGGTGCAAAGGTACTCCTAGAGGAACAAAGTATATATTTGAAGACAACCGTTCTAGGACAAAAGAGCAGCAGTTGATTCGCATGAGGGAGATTTTGGACCAATTGAAGGCCTCGGACGTATGCTTTGATCCATACAAGGAAGATCGAGCCAGTGGGCATATAAATTTTCGGTCGGACTTGTCCATTTATTTTGGACCATTGTGGCACCCCACAGGATATGTGATGTATAACCCCTCTAGGGTGATGCGACAACACGGGTATATACAACAACAACCTCTGGAGAAAATGGGGGATTACTACAAATTGGAGTTGGAGTTGTGCTCTTCTAGTGGTGATAATCTTACAATTGTTCACACAGGCCCACATACTGTTCTTGATAACTGGGATAAGAGGAATGACTTCATTATCGACACTGGTAGACGAACCAACCGAGGTGATGAAATTTCTCCAGACTATATGAGTTGGTATAACAAGGTATCACATCCTTTGGTTATCCGTGAAATCAAATCCAACACTACTGCAGCGGGTTCAAGTTATAATTGTATCATCAAAGACAAACCAGCTGGTTATGATAGACTGGTACGTGTTCTTATATTTTTGTTCATTTTATATGATTCTTATAAATCTTAGGTAATTACCATTTGATGTTATGTCATTACGTATAAAAAACAGGTGAATAGGTTCAAGCGTGTTTCCAAAATGTTAATTGCATGCCTGAAGAGTGGAGATCCCATGCCAGCTGAGAAGATCAAAGAGGCTAGAGATCTAGTTGATAATATGGATAACGAAGATTATGCTGCCCAGTTTGGGGAGAAAGTCACGAAGAGGCATCCGCCCAAGGTGGCAGTATCAAAGACGGGTAAAAGAACTCGAGCTTCATAGAGCGCTGAAGCTGCTCCAACTGAAGGTGCTCAAACCCGTGGTCGTGCAGGACTGGGAGGTAGTCACGGTTGTAAAGTAAAGAAGAGCAGATAAATGACAATGATTTTTGTTGTACATTCGGAAATTTGTTTGGGTAACTAAGTTAGAAAAGTTCAAATGACAATGATTTGTGTGTTATATTCGGAAGATTTGGTAACTAATTTAACTTCCGATTATTTCAATTTCAAAATTTGTGTTTTTCCCAAATTCTGATTTTTGGGCCATCGTACAATCGAAACTTTACAAAATAATTTATCCTCCGAATATTACAAGTTCAAAACAAACCACGCCATGGCTCTAGGTGGTTCCAAGGGCCAATATAGAAGGTTAGACAGCCCATATTCGGAAGTTTGGGTAACTGTTTAACTTCCGATTATTTCAATTTCAAAATTTGAAAAGTATCAGTTTTTCCCAAATTCTGATTTTTGGGTCATCGTACATTCGGAACTTTACAAAAAAATTTATCCTCCGAATATTACAAGTTCAAAACAAACCACGCCATGGCTCTAGGTGGTTCCAAGGGCCAATATAGAAGGTTAGGCAGCCCATATTCGGAAGTTTGGGTAACTGTTTAACTTCCGATTATTTCAATTTCAAAATTTGAAAAGTATCAGTTTTTCCCAAATTCTGATTTTTGGGTCATCGTACATTCGGAACTTTACAAAAAAATTTATCCTCCGAATATTACAAGTTCAAAACAAACCACGCCATGGCTCTAGGTGGTTCCAAGGGCCAATATAGAAGGTTAGACAACCCATATTCGGAAGTTTGGGTAACTGTTTAACTTCCGATTATTTGAATTTCAAAATTTGAAAAGTATCAGTTTTTCCCAAATTCTGATTTTTGGGCCATCGTACAATCGGAACTTTACAAAACAATTTATCCTCCGAATATTAAAAGTTCAAAACAAACCACGCCATGGCTCTAGGTGGTTCCAAGGGCCAATATAGAAGGTTAGACAGCCCATATTCGGAAGTTTGGGTAACTGTTTAACTTCCGATTATTTCAATTTCAAAATTTGAAAAGTATCAGTTTTTCCCAAATTCTGATTTTTGGGCCATCGTACATTCGGAACTTTACAAAAAAATTTATCCTCCGAATATTACAAGTTCAAAACAAACCACGCCATGGCACTAGGTGGTTCCAAGGGCCAATATAGAAGGTTAGACAGCCCATATTCGGAAGTTTGGGTAACTGTTTAACTTCCGATTATTTCAATTTCAAAATTTAAAAAGTATCAGTTTTTCCCAAATTCTGATTTTTGGGCCATCGTACATTCGGAACTTTACAAAAAACCTATCCTCTGAATATTACAAGTTCAAAACAAACCATAATCGGAAGTTTAGTTTTTATTACCCTTTCGATTATTCTAACCGAATATTACAATCGGAACCAAACAACACCATAATCGGAAAGAAAGTTGACTCATAACATAACCGAATATTACAATCGGTAGTTTGTTTAACAAAATAATCTACCGATTTCGTATAATCGGCTAGTTTTTATATTAATAATACTCCGATTACATCCATTACATAAAATTCAAACGGCCTTAACCTTACAATTCTGTCAAAAGCACCTAAATCCATACTCCTAATTGACCATAAAAGTATTAAAACAGATCATAACTTCCAGTGACCATAGAAATTGTCCCTCTTGATTTTGTAGCATCCTTCATGTTCAAATCGTTTCCCGTAGAGGTCCACATACCGGCGATCTGCAAGATTTCTCTGAAATTACGAATGAGTAACAAGTTAGTACTAACTTTTGTTAATGTGAGTTGGAGTTACAGAGATACTTACTCGTTTTTCATACGTCCACCAAGGAAAAACGTTCCTAACAAACCGTTCCTCATCTTCAAGTTTGTCAATCTCCTTATCGAGCGCATTATTTCTCATCTTAATGTCATTGGATGATCTTCGAATTCGATTACCATCTAAGGCCTCAAATACCATTAAGATACGGTTCCATATCTGCTCTTCGGATTCCGATTTGTGGAGCTTGTGAACACGATCATGAGTAGTTACCACAACCCACGCTCTATAAATAGCACAATCTTCTTCTTCGGCAAAAGCAATATCCATGTTTTTTGTTATGAAAATTAAAACTGAAGAGAGGAAAGAGTTTGGTGCAATTGGGGTGATAAATATGAGTTTCTTCATATAGGTTTAGGGTCCAACGACTCCTTTTGTTTTTCCCAAAAACTCCAACGGCTAATTTGACGAAAGTTGAATGTGGAGAAACCAATAATCGGTAGGTATTGGATTTAGCATATCTACCGATTATGGTAGCTTTCAAAATTTGAATTTGCGGCAACTTATAATCGGTAGGTTTTGTAATATATTTAACTCCCGATTAACGCTGAATCCAAAACACGAACCAAGAAATACTGCACCGACCATAATCGGAAGTCTGGGAAATATTTTGGCTTCCGATTGAAATCGGAGGATAACAATGTTATCATATCCTCCGAATATATAGGGGTAATTTCGCCATTACGAATTACGCGAGATAAGGGCTGGCTATATTTTCCCTTTGGGTGACCTTTTTTGTTTTATTGTTGGCCCCTAAATCCTTTTGAGTGACCCCTAAAAACGCGAGGCTAATTTTCACTATTAATTTTCTGTTTACTTATTAAATGAACTGTTGGTTTAGATTTGTGCAGCTCCTCAGCTTTTGGTTTATTCACTTGGTAAGTGTTCGTGAGTAATAATAAAAATTGATTGCTCTGCGTTAGCAATCAGCTTCTCTTGTTTTGGTGTATGAAATGAAAAACGAGTTTTCATTGCAGTAAAAGACTTTCTTATAAATCCTTAATTTGTCTATGGGGTACTAGGTTAGAGTTTTAGAGAATACACAAAATTTGCTCTCATGTATCTATCCACACGTCAAGGCACTGGTTAGGTGACCTTTTTGTTTTTCTATTTGTATTCTTGATAAAAGTCTCCAGGGCAATTACTACTGGTGATCTTTTCTAGGATACTAAAACCTAAAACCTAAACAAAAAAGAAGCATGTAAGCAAATCGAACTCGTTCAGAATTTTACATTCACTTTCATCATCACCACCACCGTCCACGGTCAAAAAGGCCAAGATACCGATGATAATAGTGATTTCGATGGTTATCTGAGATGTCGATATCATTATATTCGTCCATATTTTAACAGTAACCTATATTTTACTGATATTCACCGAAATATAGTGTATTAGTCTTTCTCGATATTAACAGAAATCTGATATTAACTACATTGCAAAGACCAATATCAATTCACATAAAACAACACAATCACGATCGTTAAAGATGGCCACTAGGTCTTTATATCAACCACAGTAACTGATACCCGACCTCTAGCAATCGTGCAATTTACCACCACCAGATAAGAAGATCAGTTCGCATAACACATCGTTAAGTAAGACACGCGTGATAAGCCCTCATAGAGCTGCAAAGATTCGTTTAAAGATAAAAAAGAGAAGTTACCGAAAGAACTCTAAAATTGACAGTGCTGTGAAAAAAACATAACCCCGTCGTCATCATTGATTATTTACGACTCCCGAGACGGGATGGAGAGAGCAAATGATGTTGACTTGTCAACGAATAGACGGGTCCCCAAATGGGACCCACCACGTGCCTTTCATCATATAGTGAGCAATGGATTTTTGTATTATTGGTGAGATCGTATGTACCATGAACTTACCAAATAAACCAGCTGTGCCCAAGATTTTACCTCACCCTAGAGGTCTCGTCTGGGACCCACATGGATAACTCCAATATCGTCTGCGGGACCCACATGGATAATTCGTTGAACTGTCTTCTTGATATTTCCTTTCGTTTCCCCTTTGCCGACACCCATACACACAATAGGGTTGGGTCCAAATTCTGCTTTGTGGAGGTGGAATATTATTTTTCGTACATCACTCACTACTACTTGCAGATGTGTGTGGGGGGTGATGACACGTGGAAATATGCCTGTCTTTAACTCGTTCGGCCAGAAAGTCCCCAGACCCTGTGTTTGCCTCTTACGACTGCATCCATTTTTCAATCTTCCTCGAGCTTAGTGTTGGAGGAGAAACAAAACACAAATAACTATATATTGATGTTGTTGTCAAGTTCAAAGATGATGAGCTCAAGGGAGAGACGGACTAATCCTAGAAAACAGTAGTAGTTAAAATGTGGTGGAACCCACTCAAATTTAGGGAAACAACTAAGCGTATGTTCGAAGGACAGAAATGGGATATATGAGTTGATTGCTTGTGGTCATCCGAAACGATCGTTGGGTGTTAATCTTGAAAAACTAGAATACAAACGAATTTCTGTAAGTTAATGGATTACTCATATGATTCACGAGTTAGTGGATTGCTCGTCAAGTAGATTTTCTGGTACTAAAAAGTTATGCTACGTAGGAGGGACCGACGTCGCGTTTCGGAGACCCACATCAACCGAACTGAATTAATAAAGAGTTTTGCCTTAGGCCAGACATCACGGCAAGATTTCATTTCTTTCTTTCTTTTTTTTTCTCTTTTTATGGGCCATTAGTATTTCATAAATGTTTACATTATGGTTTTCATGATAATAGCGGTTTTATTTTCTTTAAAAAGCTTCAAAATCTTAAGTATATGATTAAGCCTTGGAGAATTCAAGAGTTTGGGTTTGTTAGAAGAGAAAAGAATATTGTAATTGAAAGAATTCATGAGTTGAATATTATGGAGGAGTCTGGTGCTTTAAGTTCAACTCATTTGGAGGAAAGATTGCAGTGTAAATTGAAGCTCAAATCTATTGAAGCTTTGGAAACTAGGAAGTGGCAGTTGAGAGCAAAACAAAATGGTTTTAGATGGGGTGATTCAAATACAAGATATTTCCATAGTATTGCTAATGCTAGGAAGAAAAGAATACTATTGCTAAATTGCAAATTGGAGGAGTTGATTGTTTTGATCAAACCATTATCAAAGAAGTAATCAGAAGTTTCTATACTAATCTTTTTTCTCAACATAGTTTTGTGGATTCAGATATGGAGGGACTTTCTTTTCCAAAAGTTTCTACTATGAAGAGTGAATGGGTTGAAAGAGATTTCTTTGAGGAAGAAGTGTGGAATGTGGTGAAGAAGATGGAAAGTAACAAATCTCCAGGTCCTGATGGATTCACAGCTGAGTTCTACAAGAGTTGTTGGGGCATCATTAAGGAAGATTTTATGAATCTTATGAGGGACTTTCACAGGTATGGGTCTCTAGACTGGAGACTAAATTTTTCTTTTATTACTCTTGTTCCTGAGAAGGAGGATTCTTGTACTCCTAAGGACTTTAGACCTTTAAGTCTCATAGGCAGTGTTTATAAGATTCTTTTTAAGATTCTTGCGGAAAGACTAAAGAAGGTGTTGCCGGAATTGATTTCTGATTTTCAAGGTGCTTTTGTGCATGGAAAACAAAATCTTGATGGAGTTTTGATTGGGAATGAGTGTGTTGATAGCAGGGTGAAGAGTAAAAAGCCTGGAATTCTTTGCAAGATTGACATGGAGAAGACTTTTGATAATGTCAATTGGAACTCTTTGTTCACTATTTTGAAGATGTATAATTTTGGTAGCAAATGGGTTTCTTGGATCTCTTGATGTGTTTCTAATACTCATTTGTTTGTCTTATTCGATGGGGGATCTACTGAAAAATTCAAGCCTACTAAGGATCTAAGACAAGGTGATTCCTTGTCTCCTTATTTATTTCTTCTTGTGGTGGAGATTCTTTCTAAGCTCATTAATGATGCTGTTTCTAGAGGACAACTTTCTGGCTTTTCTGTTGCTGAGAATGGTACAAGTATATCTCATCTGCAATTTGCAGATGACACTGTAATCTTCATTAATGCTACTGTTGAGGAGGTAAGGAGGATTATTATCATTTTAAAAGTTTTTGAAACTTTAACTGGTTTAAAATTGATTTTGGATAAAAGTACGATGGTAAGTGTTGGAGCTGATGAAGTTTTTGGGGTACTTGCTCAAGAGTTAGGGTGTAGAACTGAAAAATTGTATATTACTTATCTGGGCTTCCAGTAGGTACTAATTGGAGAAGTGTTTCAGTCCGGGAGCTAGTTTTGGTGAGAATGGAGCAAAGATTAGCTAAGTGGAAGAAGAAGACTCTCAACAAAGCTGGTAGGTTGGTTCTTATTAGAAGCTGTCTTGCTAGTTTGCAAATTTACTTTTTATCTTTATTTCATTTACCTGCTAGTGTGGAGAAAATAATGATAAAAATAATGCGAAACTTTTTATGGGGAGCTGAACAAGGGAGGAAAAAACTTGTTTGGGTGGCTTGGACAAGAGTCTGTCTTCCAAAAGAAAATGGAGATTTGGGAGTGAAAATTCTAAGGAAAACAAACAAAGCTCTGCTAACAAAGTGGATATGGAGGTATTCGAAAAGTAAAGATGCTTTATGGAGGAGATTAATGAACCAAAAATTTAGATTGGAAGAAGATTTATTGATTCCTGTAGTTGATGACAAGCCTCAAGGAAGCAGTTTGTGGAATAATGTGGTTAGGACAGTGAAAGACATTCAGAGCTTCTCCAACTTTACGATCAAGAATGGTAGAGGTGTTCGCTTTTGGGCTGACAAATGGCTGGATAGGGGTTGTCTTAAGGATATTTTTCCGGTGATCTGTAAAGATGTTAAAGATAAGAATATATCGGTGGCAGACATGATTGAAGGCAATAATTGGAGATGGAATTTCAAAAAAAATCTCAACGCCAATGAGCAGTTAGAATGGGATTTATTAAGGAGGGATTTGGGTCAAGTTCCTGAGCTTTCAAATGAGGAAGATGAGCTGAATATTCTGAATGATTTTAGTAATAAAAATTGTTATGTTGCTTTAGTTTGAGAGTTAGAACATTGCAACTTTCAGCAGTTTTTATGGAGGAACAATATTCCTCATAAAGTGAGTTTTCTACTCTGGGCTGGTTTCCACAATGCCATTCTAACTAGAGTTATGCTGAATTATAGAGGAGTCCAAGTTGACAGTGAGTTGTGTCTTTTTTGCGATGTTGAAAGAGAGATAATGGAACATATGCTAATGCATTAATCTTATTCTTTTGTTGTTTGGGACTATTTTATCAAGGCGTTCAAAATATCATGGCCTTTACCTAGAACATTGTAGGAACTTTTTGAAGCTTGGTCTGTTAACGTTCTTCATGGAAGAGGAAGGAAGATTTGGGTACTACTGCCTTATGCAACTTGCTGGTTGTTGTGGAAGGAAAGAAACAATCGTCATTTTGGTTCTGCTAGACAGAAGAGTGCGTCAGAATTGATTGATTCCGTGAAACATAATCTAGTGATCTGGTCTTGTGACACATACACTTTCAAGTTCATAGACTCTAGCTTAATTTGGAGTCAATGAGATACTCTTATGTGTATATAATCCCCTTTTAATAGAACTGAAGTGGGTAACAGGCTTAGATTGAAGTTCCAGGCAGTCCAGAATTTTAGTTCCAGTAAGTCCTTGTACGTTCTGTATGTGCAGCCATTGAACAGTAAGGTCATCAGAAAACTGCAGTAGTTGATCAGTCAGCGTTGTTTTGTGTTGCAGGCTTTAAAATTGGGTTTATACAGTCAGTTCTGGTCCACACTTCTGTTTTGGTGCAAAATTTTTATGTCTGCGTCTTTATTTCAAGTTACAGTCTCAGTCTGTTGAGAGCTGTTAACTGACTTCTGTTCTGTTGGCTAGTCCAACTTATTTTTTCTCTTTAATACAACGTTTCGCTTCGAAAAAAAAGAAAAGGAGTACATCATAAATATGAAATAAAGACAATAAAAGATGCAAAACGTAAATAAATCGTAAAGAGAAAGAGCGATCCACAACGGTAACACCCAAATCTTGTACGGAGAGATTAGAGAAGGAATGATACTCGAAAGCACGGTTCAACCATTTTTTCTTCTTGGAAAAGAGATACTCCTATTAGAGAGGAGTGATTTTCCAAAAAACTAATGTTTAGCGAGAAGCCCAGAAACTCTAGATCTATTATTTTGTTGAAGAAGAACTTGATCTTGCTTCCGTCAAATCGCCCGATGTACTTGTATCTAAAAACCCCAATCACGAACATATCTATAGAAAGAAACACTGTAAAACTGTATATAAAATCGTTCTATTAGCGAAGAAAATAATCGCCCTGATAGCGAAGAAAATTATTCAAAACATAAAATAAAACTAAAAACAAGAAATCTTTGCTCAGATCTAGCCCCTAAAAGACTAGATCTGAGCAAAGGAGGAAGAAGATGATAAGTTTTCTTCAAAGTTTTTCAGAATGGAGAGAGAAGAGAGAGAAAGGAGAGACCGTTGGCAAGATTTCATTTCGCTATAGCTTAACTGTAGCCAACCCAACTTTTATGGTTTCCCGTGTCGTTTAAATGTAACGATATTCCTTGGCTACATTTCAAAGTTGATCTGATCTGATCCTCCTTATAGTTAAGGGAAATCACACGAAAATTGAGTTTTTGATGAAAAAACTAATTTATGAAAACTCAGTTTTCGATGATTTTCAATGTATTCGTTTATGATTTTAACTTTCATACACTTAAACTTCTCCTTTTCACTATTTTTATTTATTAAAACTCTTTTTTTTACTTATTATATCTTTTTTTTCCTACCTATCTTTTAACCTATACAAATACTCCAACGGAATAAAATAGTACAAAAAAGAAAATAGATACTCAGTTTTCGTTTGGCACTATTTATAATTTCCGTGAGATTTAGCTAATGAAAGACATTCGGCCATAGTGAGGTTGGCTTAAAACCAATTTCCCTTAAGCTTCAAGTGAGCTGTAATTAAGAAAAATCGTTCGTAATAGTGTTTGGTCATAGAGAAGAAAGTTGACCTCTTACGATCCAAGGAAGGTTACAACATTATGGTTGGCATTGGTTAAGTCGGAAAGCCGATGGGGCTTAGCCACCGCCATGGTAATTGGCTATTCGGGATAAAAAATTCAGTTTTCACCTACTTAAGAATTTGAAAATAAATAAATATTCAGCCAATATATTTTCTACTAGATATTTCAATAAAAAGCGCTTTAGTACGAAAATGGACCGCAAAATGTAATTTAACGAAAACTAAGATTTCGAATCTGGCGGAAACATAATTTTCGTCCGCCTAGCACACATGTGATAATAAAGCTAAATATATCTATTAAAATGTAGCCAAATATGATACCATAGTGGTTGCAATTCTCTAGATTCTAGATAATTGACCACATAAGTTGCACAATAGTGCTTGCTCCTTTAAAAAATGAAAAATTGGGTCAATTGTCCAAATAGTTTTAAAACATGGTTCTAATGGACGAGTAAAAATTAGTATGAGTGAAATGGACACCAAAAAAATAACAAGAATGAATCTGGATTCATCTTGGATTAAACTTAAAAAAATAGCAAGGATGAAACTCGATGCATCCTGATGTAAATTAAAAATAAGAAAAAGTATTTGAAAATGGGTATGATGAAACTGTTTACATCCTGCCTATTTTTATATTTTCGTCCGTCTAAACAGTATCAAAATTTACATCTCTTTCATCCAGGAATTGTCGTTATTGGATTAATTGACCAATTTTATGTTAAAAAATGTATAAAGTCGTTAGTAAATAATATTACAAGACTCTAGCCTTGTGTTTAAGGTGTGACCGAAAAGATTGTAACGCATGCTCGAATATTTAAAATTTTCGGTTGAATTCACATATGAATATAACTAATAACATGCATCAGATTCAGAAATTTAGTTTTTTTCTATCAAAAGTATAACTAATCAAACATCAAGTAACCGCATTTGCATATTTGCATTTTATTTATAAAAATATATACTGTAACTTATTTTTGCAAGAATGTACATCAACATTTTTATTTTATTTTTTCATTTTTGAACTTTAGCTACATATAAACAATTTTATCCTTTTTTAATTATTATGTTAATATTTTACAAAACAAACAAACAAACAAACAATCTATTGAAATCATCGGGTATTATTTGAGATCTGGATAAAAAACCTGATACAAATTGGAAATAAAGAGCGCATACTTGCATCTTTTTATAACTTACCCATGGTCATTGGTTTCCCATAGCTCAAAGAATGTAATTTTTGTAGGGTAAGGTCTGCATTCAATTGAGGATCCCTATTAGATTTTTTTTCTTTTGATCTTCAAACACTCTCCAGTGACACAACAAGGGGTCTCTGCTCCTTAGCCTTTTGTTACGAACAAACACGGTGGTCCAAGAGTATATTGTCAACAGTTGTGAGTATAAATTAATTGGTTTCTCACCAACATAATTGTTTCACCATTAACAGAACCTAATTGTTTCATCCAAACCGTACGTAGTCTCTTGTAGTTGTAGATAGGCCTTAAGTGACATAACCAACTTTTTAACCCATGAAGTTTGACAACAATAATTGAGTGGTCCATTTTAGATGAGTGCTCTCATAGGCGTGGACGTCCATGCAAGAGGTATTCGAGAGGTTTGGGGATTCGGTGGTCCATATTAAGATCTTGTCACTAACGCACTAGCGATCCCCTTTGTTGCACCATTTTTTGATTGTATGCATCTAGGGAAGTAAGTGAGCTATCAGCAACAAATGTTGGAATGGCTAGTAAGCAGCACTTCAGCAGCCGGTAGATGTATCTTGTCACTGGTGACTGGTGTATTAGGTTTAGGTTGGATCCAAAAGCTACCAAAAACTATGATGATAAAGACAAAAAGAATGTTTGGGAAACCATCGTCACAGTGGTTAAAAGAAAGATGTGTCCCTAGGGGACGAGTTGAAGTCTCGTGAAGGTTTACCATAGGTGTACCTACAAAACCTAAGGACAAAATATGAGCTCAGATTCCATCAAATGTGACATGTGCAAGTCAGTTAAGCTCACATCAAAATGGAGATGTCAATCTAGCTATCGAAGGCACAATCCTAACACTGATAACAAAAAAAGACATGTGATAAGAGTGTAAAGTGTATCTACACATGTGTAAAGAAAGATCTGAAGTTATGACTACTAATCACCAAGAGATAGTTTCTCAGGCTAAGAACCAAGGTCGAAATCTAGCTAGCTGTCCGGACTTTACGAGAATTGTGAATGAGTTGGAGGTATTTCACAATTACTCGCGTTGTACATCAATGGCATACACCCTCCTTGCTTATTACAATGAAACAACAAAATGACAATTTACATGACTCTTATTTACATTGACTATCTCTTTTATTTTTGGAACAAGAGATGATGGAATTGATAAATACTTGATTTTTTTGTATTTTTCTGATATTTTTTCTTTTTTTTTTTTTTTTTTTTTTTTTTTTTTTGCAGAAGAAACACTTTTGATACAAATACAAAAGGAAACAAAATTACATGACACTTTGCAAGAGGTAGCCCTTTTTGATGCACCCAGTTAAATTCGATGGTTGTCTTTCTTAATGTAACCTCCACCTTCTATCCCAACCAACCAAAGAACAAGCTAGTCAAGTTTCGTTCAGTATTCTAAAGTGATTGGCAATCGTGACTTCCTATCAAACACCTTGAAGATCGAGGCCATACATGTATTGGTAGATCGTGCGCGTGCAAATTTCTTATCACTATGTGAATTGTGCTAGAATCAGGGTGCCTAAATATCTAGACTAAGACTCCTAATAATTACATATTTGCACAAGAGTCAACATTTCAAGGTAAATGAGCTCCATTTTTTATGTTTTTTTTCAATTTTTAATTTTTTTTTGAATTTTTTCAATTTTTTTCAAAAAGATGGAGTTTTGTTTTCAATTATGGCATATTATCGTGGTATCTACTCTTACCCCCAAACCTAAACTAAACATTGTCCTCAATGTTTCAAAATATGAAAAATTAAAACAACATATGAAAGGACATGTTGAGTAGAGAAAAGGAAGAGAATACCCGATTTCGGCGAAAGCAATTAAAACTCCGTTATTCAAGGCAAAATCCAACATATTCAGCCGAGATCATATTGGATTAGCAAAATATATACAAAAGGAACAAAAGGGTTTTAAGAAATTTTATCTACTGGATTATATACAAAAATTCACCATACACTAACAATCTAAAGAGTTGAGGATCAACCCAAAAGACAAAGTGTAGAGGTTTCAACAGCTTCACACATAATAATATGATAGGCATGCAAGTGAAGCTGTGAAACAAAATGAGCTACCCCCAAACCTGGATTTTACAGAAGATATAATTTTGAAAACAAAATCGCGCAGTTTCGGGGGTTCATCATGCACAAGGTCTAGCTCGAAATGAACTGTGCTAGGGACGGGCAAACATGCTAATTCCAACTGTGGTTCCTCAAATGTATTATACTTAGAAGCAAAATAGTCCAAGAGGACTTGGGAAGCACACAGTTCCAAACCTAGATTAGGGACTCTCAGAAAAGTCGGTTTGACAATATGGGTACAAACCAAATCTAGGTTGGGTGGAAGGCCATCAGATTGTGACTTATGTAGGACGATAGGCACATCATTATAATCAATCAAATCTCCTAAGTCTCTACACATGTCACAACATGCTCACAATCATCAAACAAATTGGCAAGATCACAATCAGAGTCATCAACATCATCAACAAATTTATTCTCATGCATCGGCAAATCAGGAGAAATATCACAATGTGACCTAGGTAGAGAATCAGACACATCAAATATATTTTCATGCATATTAGTGTCTACAGAAGATTCAACTATTCCTATGTCATGCTCATCTTCACAGAATAATTGTACGAATCCCATGTCAATATCAAAATCATATGAATTACAATGAGTATTAGAAAAACAACATTCATGAAGGTCGAGGGCGAGAAGCCATATGTTTTGAACCAACAGGTTCCACAATATTTTCATGTTCTTCTAACATATCATCATAATCATCATAATCATCATCATGGTAGCATGCATATTGGTCCTCATTAACAGTGGTGGTGTCATTAGTCGATTCATGTTCCTCTAAATTAGGTTCATATTCAACATTATTTACATGAATGGGACTAGACACTTCATTAGGGACAACATACATTTCCTCATGAATTTCCTCCTTTTGTAGGTGAAGCAAAATCTGATCTAATATGCATGAATTCGTGATGTAGATCTATCATAGTCTTGCTCACTGAGTCTTAAAGCTTCTGTGGTGGAGTCTAAATTCATGGGAGTACAAATTCTTCATGTTCAAATTGTGGTGAATGGTACATGTGTGCATGGTCATTAGGGTTTACAAAATATTGATCGCAACCCTCAAAGGATTGATTATGGTCCCAATGACTACCATTCTCACAATTTATGGGCATTTCATACCTTGGATTTTCTCTAGATTGCCTAAAATTATGCAAAATATGACAATTCTCAACAGGGTGGTCTAAACTACCACATGCGGGACATGCATAGATTTCAGGTTGCCTAAGAAAATTAGATGTGACAGATTCCTCATGTGATTGCATTTCTAAAGCTGTGATTCGAGCTTCTATTTGATCCATAAGTGATGATTGTGTGAGTGAGGCTCTAGCAGAATGTTCATTTTCACGTTGCGATGAATGATGCATGTATGAATAGTCATTAGGGTTCATGTATTGCGGCTCGGGACTTTGAAAATGTCCATAATAATTCCTATGACTATTGACATCATGGTCCGTGGAAGGTTCATAACGTGAAGTTTGTCCATATGCAAGTTCTCTAAGGGATTTTTGTACTCCCCAACTGTAGAAAAGATCTATTCATGATTGGCTCAAAAGCTAAGTAAAGAGTTTACAAAGCTCAAAATTTGGTTTTTAAAGGGTTTGGATTTTTGGGAAAAATTTGGTTTTGGTGGGAGACATTTTTTTGGTTTTTTTTAAAATTTGGGAGCAAGTTTGGTTTTAATGGGATAAGAAGAAAAAATTTGGTTGTTAAAATGGGAGCAAGTAAAATTTGGTTTTTGAATGGGAGAAAGTAAAAATTTTTTTTTTTTTTTTTTTTTTTTTTTTTTTTTTAAAAGAAAATAAAATTTGGTTTTTTGAATGGGAGCAAGCCCACTGTTGGTTTTGTGTTTGCTTTGGCTCAGCTAGTTTGAAAACGTTTGGTGAAACTGAGTCCAAAATCTCGGCCTAGAATTTGGGTACTCGGCCCACTAACGAGTTAACCTAGCGTGATCGGTTACAAGCTCAGCTGGGTTTAAAAACCCAGAATACAAAATACAAGTCCAAATTAAACAAGCTCACAAAAATTAAATACAAGCCCACAAATTAAACAAACAAGCCCACAAATAAATTATTACAAACCCAACAGAAAATAAGAAGCCCAAAAATTGGCTTTAATATTACAAGCCCACAATTAAAAAATTGGAAGCCCACAATTCGGGTTCTCTTAAATGGGTTACCTTTTAAGCACAGCCCAGCTGCTCATATTGTTGCAAAAACCCAGTTGGGCTTTGGTTCTTTTCCTTGGTGGCGTCCCAGCAGAGGAAAAACAGGTTCAGAACATCAGGTCCAATAGCAAATGAAGTGAAGCAGATGCAAATGCAAATGCTATGCAGTGAAATGCAAAAATAGCTAATAAAACAACAAGAAAAACACAGCACCAATCCCCGGCAGCGGCGCCAAAAACTTGGTGGGCCCGGAGATGTGTATAAAATTAAGCGCAATAAAAACGCGGGCCTACAGTAATACCGCAAGTGCACAGTCGTCAGTTGTAGCTCGTGCAAGTACGGGTCGATCCACAGAGACTGGGTGTGTTTTGTAGTGTTCTAGCTATTTTGGGCTCTAAATGGCTATTGTTGGGCTTTGAATACCCTTTGAGTAAATTGGGCCTAATGGGTTTGTTTTTAACAATGAAATGAACTGAGCTTGGGCTCAGTTGGTCTTGAAGTGCACTAGGCTTTGGGCCTTTGAATGATGAACTGTGAACTTGGGCTTTTGATTAAGCCCACAGTTGACTGAATTAGGCTTTGAGCCTTAACCTAAACTGTGGCTGGGCCTTAATGAACTGGGCTTTGAGCCTTAATGAACTGGGCTTCAGTTTGTACAAACAATGGACAGTGGGCTTAGAGAATTTTTTTTGGTCAAGAAGAAAAGAAGTGACCAGGAGAGACAGGTAACAGTGAGAAACAATGGCTCTAGGCCAAAACAGCAAAGATAGAGGAAGAAGGCAGTGAGGCAACAGGGTTGCAGGGCAGTGCAAGCAGACAGCTGCAGTAGCAAAGAAAAGAAAGCAGCAGCAGCAGAACAAGGCAAGGGGAAGAAAAACAGCAGCAGCAACAGGGTTGCAGCAGCAGCAGCACAAGGCAAAGAAAGCAGCAGCAGCAGCAGTACTGCACAGCAGCTGCACAAGCAGTGGAAGGGAGGCAACAAGCCAAGGGAAGAAAACAGGGCAAAACAAGGCAATGGAGAAAGAAGAGATGGCAGTGAAGCAAAGACAATGCAATAAATGGAATGTAAAGAAGCAAAGACAATGAAGAAAATTTACAATGGAAGCAACACAGGGCAAAAGCAACAGCACAAAAGCATTAGGAGAAGGTGACAGAACATTGCACTACAAGCAGAGAACAAAGGAAGTAAACCAAGGCCTAAGCCAAGGGCAGGGGAGATGGTGAAGCTAACAGTGATGACAATGCAAGGCCAAGGCAGTGGCTCTAGGCATACAAATGGAATGGAAAGAGAATTAGCTTGCTATGAGCACTAATTTCTCCCATTGCTCAATCAAAACAATGCATCCTAAGCATACAAATGGAATGGAAAGAGAATTAGCTTGCTATGAGCACTAATTTCTCCCATTGCTCAATCAAATCAGTGCACTGAGGTTTCTAGCCTAACATTCCATCACTTCTTGACAGTGAATTGAACCTAACATTTGAGCAAAGAAGAGTGATATTTACACTAACATAATACTAACAGTTATACTTAAACATGATCAAACACAAAATTAAACCTAAACAGGATACTAACATAACATTTGCACAAAATCAAAACAATTGAAATTGAAATTGAAAATTAAAACAAACCTAAATTGATACTGGAATTAAATTAACCTAACCCAAATTGGGTGGAAACTTGGCTAGTCCAAGAACAACCTTCTCTCCACACATCAGTTGCCTTTTTATAGTTTTACAAAAAAAATACAAACCCTAATTCGAAACCCTAAAATTTTGGGGAAAATCAAATTCTCTCACCAATTTTCTGAATTAAGCTCGACCCATGCCCTGTTGATGTTCCCTCTGCTCCTCCTCAGCTCTTGTTGCGCTGTTGGCCTAGCCCTAGACGTCTGTGAACCCTAGCTTCTCTCACTGTCGAGTTTGCAGCATCAGGACTCGATGCTACAGACGAGAAAGGGAGAGACAAGGGTGGTGATTGACTCCTGCGTTTGTCGGGGGAAGGTGGTAGTGGTGGTGTTCGAGGTGGAGATGGAAGAGATGGTGGTGATGGAGTTGCAGAGCTCTGCAAATTTTTGGGAAGAAGGGGAAGAACTCGATGGAAATGGGATTAGGGTCTGTTTGTTTGGGGTGTAGGTGTTCGGTTGCTAGGGTGTGAAGCAGGTGCAGCGGAGTTTGATGATCTGCGACAAGGAGCGATGGATGGGAAGATGGTAGGTGGATCCAACGGCGATACGGAGGTAAGCGTGGAGCGACCGTCGGATGAAGAGATACAACAAAATTGACGACACCAGATGGAGTTAGGTGTTGTAGTGTTAAGCGGAAGTATCGAGGTTTGATGCGCAGGCAAAGAAGCGACCGTAGGATCTAAATGTGATCTAATCTGAAGGCTTGGAATTTAGTTACTATGGTGTGTGATAGGAGCTTCAGATTTTGATGCGCGATGAAGGAGCGACCATCGGATGATGAGATGGATCCAATCCGACGGCTGAAGATGGAGGCGGTTTTGGTTATAGAAAATGGGTTTGGGTAAGGGTTTTGGGCCTTGGGTATGCCAAGCCCATATCTTCTTTAAGCACAATTCTTCCTTCTTGAGCCCATTCCTAGCTTTTTGGACGTGCGCTCCATTCTTTGCGGCTTCCTTGCGTAATTTCTTCCGGCTTTTCACCACTCTTCAGCTCTTTTCCGCTCCGCAAGTTATCCAGATTTTATTATTACCTAAAAATGCAAAATTAAGTAAGAAAAATATTTATTCTTGAAAACAATGAAAATACAGAATATGGGATAAAATGTAGAATTACTGCACAAAAGATGAGTTAAATGCCAACAAAAAGGGGTAAATATATACAATATTTGGCACTCATCAGCACACAGTAAAGTACTTTAGTTTTACACCTAACTCATCCGAGTTGTCTAGATCAGACTAAAATCATCTGACTCAACACGTTTGTTTTTTAAATCAGATATAACTCAACTGGATCAAAAATATGTGAATCAGGGGCTTGATTCCTTAAATCATGGGTATTTTCATACTTGATTCAAACGGGTCCGAATCAGGAGTTAAGTCTAAATCAAAGGTCGAGTCTGATCTGACTCAACATAGAAAACAAACGATCTGACATTTGACTTGCGACGAGTCAGGGGTTGACTCAGATCCAGGTTGCGAGTCAGATACAAACAAAGATGACGTTAGTAATTGAACTAGATAGTTTTTACGAGCATACTAGAGATTTTAGACATTTTAGATAGAAGAGTAAACAAAGTGCAACACACTCCGTTTCCAAGCAAGTATTATATTTTTCTTTCTTTCTACGCGAGAAGGGAAAATGCTGATACTCATCTACACAATGAATACTTCCACGCCCAAGCTTCGATCCACAGGCGTTATAACTATATCTACCAACTCATGTCAAGCCAAGGTAATTTGGACACAATCTTCTCAACAAGTTTGTGATCTCCTAATTGGTTTTTTCTCTAACCAATACAGGGATGCACCAACAACCATCGACTATTCCTTGTTTGAAGACATCCATCCAAGACTTTCAACAAATCAATGCACTGCTCTATCAGCTCCAGTAAGCTTTGTGGAATTTGAACATGCACTGCAAGGAATTGGATCGGATCAAGCTCCCGGCCTGGATGGGTACACCAGAAAATTCTTCAAAGAACTCCATCATATCACTGGATCGAACCTTTGGGCCATGGTGGAACATTTCTTCAACCACAATCACCTCCAATACCTAATCAATCATACCCACATCACTCTCATCCCAAAAAACCAAAACCCCAAACAACCTTCTGAATTTCGACCAATTGGATTATGCAATGTGACATATAAAGTGATAGCAAAAATATTGGTGAATAGGCTGAGATCTATCCTACAATTCATCGTTAGCCCATTCCAAATCGCGTTTATCCCTAATAGAGCAATTCATGATAACATATCCATAAAAGCCGAATTATTCCATCATATCAGATCTTCACCACCAACCAAATAACCAAAAATCGCGCTAAAGTTGGATGTCAAAAAAGCGTATGATAGACTCGACTGGGGGTTTATCAAAAAGGCATTCACGAAGTTAGGTTTCCCAGCTTTGTTTGTTGATTACATGATGACGTGCATCACTACGGTAACATATGCAATCAACATCAATGGCACGGCTCAAGGTCACATCAAACCAACGCTAGGAATCCGGCAGGGAGATCCGTTGTTACCATATACATCATTTGTGCTGAAATCCTATCCACTCGTCTTGGAAAACTGGAGATGGAAGGAAGATTGGAAGTATTGAATATTTGAAAACATGGACCACCTATCTTACACCTGACGTATGCCGACGATCTACTAATAACTTGCCGTGCCAAACCAGAGACATGTGCTACCCTAAATAATATTTTACAAGTCTACTCTACCTTAGCAGGACAAGAGATCAATAAGGAGAAATCCAGTATCATCCATCATTCTAAGCTGTGGCCTGAAAAGATCCAAGAGCTAGCAGATTACTTCCAAATTGCACCAACAACAGATCCACCGAAATACTTAGGAGCTACCTTCAAGAATGGGTGCAACTTAACACATATACATAGGGATCTGTTGGATCGTCTCCAAAGGAAAGCACAAGGATGGATCACAAAATATGTTAATCAAGCAGGAAGAATGGTTTTGATCAACACCTCTTTAACGCCAACGGCCAACTATATCATGCAAACACAGATGCTGCCAGACTATGTGCACAAGAAGATGGACAGAATAACTAGGATTTTTTTTCTGGGGCCACGACCAACAACAAAGGAAAATGCATCCAATTGGCTGGGGAAAGCTCTCAAGAACGAGGAAAGAAGGGGGTATTGGCATTCGAAAGAGAAGAGAACACAACCAAGCCATGCCATGGCACATGCATACAAGCCAATATTCAATATGGAAAAAAAAAATGTGCGATGACAAATACCTGCACAATGAACCAATTTTAGATTCAAACCAACCGAACTAACAGCATCAAAAATCAGCCCATACTGGAGAAGTTTATCTAACATGGCTTCTTTTTTGCAGGATAATTGTTACAAAATTATAGGCAATGGCAAGAACACCAAAATCAACAGTAAATGGATCCCCAACTTTTCAACACCCGCAGCCACATCTCTACCGCAGGATGCAACAATTAGTGCACTCATCAATGAGGACACAAACACATGGAACCATCACATCATCTACCAATCATTCAACACCAATACGGCCTAAAATATCATTAATATTGATCTACCAACCAACCCAACCCAAGAAAGATATATTTGGCCGTATACAAAATCAGGAGATTACACTGCAAAAACTGGATATATTTCACTTACTATAACTCATCATTTATCAACACCCACCAACCCACCAACCATAACACACACATCAACCATCAACACCTCAACCATTCACACCACCAACATCAATACCCCTGTGGATTTTAAGCTCATCTGGGAGCTTAATTGTCCACCAAAAATCAGTCTTTTCATATGGAAAGGTGCACTAGAAGGATTACCAACCTTCGACAAACTCCACCATATCAACCCCACAACCACCAACATATGTCTAGTATGCACCCTACACAGATAATCGGCACAACATCTCCTCTTCGAATGTAATCAGGCAGTCGATCTATGGAACCTAATCATCACCCACCTACCCAAAACCCCAAATCCACAAACAAATACGCCACCCAATAAACCAAATAACCTTGTCGAACTTCTGGTGAAGAACATCCCAACATCAACAAAAACAATATTAGGATTTATTGTATGGCACTTATGGCTAGCAAGAAACTCACTGGTCTACCAGAGGAGAAAACAAACAACAACACAAATTCACAGTATCGTGCAAACTAATGGTCAAAGAATTTCAATGGGTCAAAACCCATCTGATACCAATCTATCCAGGACAACAACCTCAGGAATCCAACATTAAAAGATACAGAGAAGTAACAATCCATGTCATCTGGCAGGCTCCACAACAATATTGGATCAAGATAAATACGGATGGAGCGGCACGAGGAAATCTGGGACAAGCAGGAGAAGGATGCATCGCAAGAACATATACATGGCAAGCAATTATGGCAATGAAAACACCACTCGGAATAACAATGACAATAGCGGCGGAAACATGGGCATTCCTATTAGCAACTAAATTGGCAGTAAGGCATCAATGGACTAGGATATGGTTTGAAGCAAATTCACAAACACTAGTGCAAATGATCACAAGCAGCAACACCACCTTCCCTTGGTACTTATCAGGAATTTTTCAGGAAATCAAGCAACTAATAGGGACTATACCACAGATTAACATCACACATGCATACCGAGAGGCAAATCAAGCAGCTGATAAACTGGCGAATGATGCGGTCTACCAAAAACAAAATAACCCAACTATATCAACAACAAGAATTCGGGACAACACATGCCCATCTTTTATTTCAAATATTGTAACAGATGATAGGAATGGGGTACCATATGACCGCACTACGCGAATCGCACTTTAATCCTTTAATAAATTACTACCACCTTCAAAAAAAAAAAAAATCTACACAATGAATGTTCGTATTTATTATCTTTTTTTTGATTCAAAAGAGAAATTTTGATAATTAAGAAATCTAGTATATAATGGAAATCCTTTTCCATCCATTCTTGTATATCAAGACCTTCTTTGTAAGCAAGTGAACAACACTATTTCCTAGCTAGTCTATGAACCTTTTTACAAAAACAAAGATCGTTACTTGACATGTTGTTCTTAATATCCAAGACCATTCCTTGATTAAACCAATGAACAAAAGGTTCTTGTTTATTAACATAATTCGCTACTATCTCACCATCAGACTCCAAAATTAATTTTCTCAAACCCAAACTGGTTGCCTACTTTACCGCCTTTTCCGTTGCATTGCACTCCACCTGCTCAGCCACGGTCTCTGAAATAAGCCCACTGCCATAGACCAATTAAGGATTGTTAACTTGATAGCCACAATCATCTGCTCAAAATTTCTATTTTTGTTGTTATAAACTCAACAATTGCCCTTTTTGAATATTCCAGCAAATTGCAAAAGGTAAAATGCTCCAAATTTTCATTATATCATACTCCTATTTTCTTAGCATACCATTCCCACATATTGGATTTAATTTTCTCAGAAACACCCTTCTAACCCCTAAAAATATCCAAAGAATAATCTATTCCTTTCTTGTTTCTCAGGAATGCAAGAATAGATGACTTTGAGTTCCTTGTTTTTCATTACATAAAAGACAAGTACTTTAGTTAAACTTACTATCTCTCTACAGGAACTCTAAAGTTAGTGCTATATTATGGCATTAAGTTCATGCAAGAAATGATAATGGAATTTTTGGGTTCTAGATTTGATTATGTGGAAAAGCTAAGAAAACATCCATTTATAAAAAAGAAAAACGAATAGCCACAGTAAAATCAGGAACATACTTCCATATCCAGTCATCTTCATTCACACTATTTTGTATATACATAGCAAAACCGAATTTAGATCATATCTTTTATAGAAGCATGTTTTTCATGAGAAATTTTAAAAAAAGATGGGAATCTGTCATTAAGAGTACAATTCTCCATCGAACTATCAGTCCAGAAATGTATTTGTGCACCATTCTTAATAATGAGATCAATATTCTATTGACATAGTTTCTTGCTTCAAAAACCCTACCTATAAACTATGTCCAACTGATTTAGTATAAAAGTTAGGAAAGAAAGAGTTGATCCTACTTCCAAAATTCTCATGAATAATTTTCCTCCACAGGGTTTCTTTCTCCTTCCCCTATCTCTAAACCCACTTGTAGTGCAACGACTTATTCACCACTTTTAAGTTTTTAATTCCAATTCCTTCTTGTTCCTTAGGAAGAGTATCCTTTGACCAAGAAACCCATCTCATTTTCTGTGTTGTTGCTGAAGAACCACAAACATTGGCATCTGGAACATTGAAAGATAATAAATTAGGAGACTTGCAAGGATATTATCTATCATTATAAATCTTTATCTTTTAGAGAGATACTTTCTTTCCAAGAACTTAATTTCAATTTAGATTTTTGAATGATTATATCTCAAACTTCCTTGTTCTTTGATTTACTTCCAAGAGGTATTCCAAAGTAAGTAATGGACATCCAAAAGACCCATCACAATCAGCTCCATTATGAACCTCCCCAACACCAACGCTAACCTTTTTTTTTTTTTTTTGTAGTTTACCTTCAAACCAATCACTAATTGAAAACCAAAGAGGATATTTTTATGATTAGCTAATTGCTGCCTGAGTCATCTAGAAACACCATCAAATCATCTGCAAATTGTAAGTGATTTATGAAAACCAAATGAAGCAGATTTTGTAATCATTTTGGAGAGTATTTCAGCAACCATGATGGAAAAAAAGGTGAAATTGGATCTCCATGTTTGATATCCTTATAGATCTTTAACATTTGAGTAGCTTCTTCATTAATTAGAACAACAAATCTTACTCGAGGAATGCATCATTGTAATACCCCGACATTCCGCAGTGGTTGGCCGAATGGAATATAAGTAATGATTTGTCCTTTCCTAACACCGATGGCTTTTCAGCACAATTGGCTACAGAGTTGGTATAAAACTCCGCAGTTAAGCGTAAGCGTGCTCGGGCGGGAGTAATCCAGGGATAGGTGACCATCCGGGAAGTTTCTGCTGGATTACCGCAGCGATACCCGTTAATAACCCCACACTACCGGGTAACCGCAGTGGCTAAGTGGAGACAGTATCGGTGGATGAACAAATCATTACAATCATATTATCGATCATATCCAAACTTTTCCAAGTCCAAATCTTTCCAATATAATATCCGCATAGTTCCGATTTATGTCGTCAAATGCTTTCTCGAAGTCCACTGTGCAGATAGCACCATACTTGTTTTTCTTGATTCTAGAATCTATCAGTTTTGCTGCAACTAAATGCCACCATTTATCCATCTTTCATGAATGAAAGCTCCTTGAAAATTAGCGAGAATGGAACGTTAGACCAACTTTTTTCTTTCTGCAAGTATCTTTGACACTATTTTATAAACGCCTCTTATCAAACTAATGGGCATTTAGTTGTGCAAAGAGACAACCTCAATGAATTTTGGTAGTAGCTTCAAGTTTGTATAGTTCAACCTCCAATCGATTAAGCCCCTAGTTTCAAACTCTTTAATTACTAGCATTACATTTGTCTTAATAACATCCCATGATAACCTGGTAAACCCATCAGAGCGTGGCGCCTTGTTGGTGCCAAAATGCATAATAACTTCCATGAATTCTTCTTTAGTGAATGGATTCTCCAATTTAATACACTCAACTACAGATATTGTAGGCAGCTAAATATCATCAAAACCTGGTCTTACTACATACTCTTCCTTAAAAAGATTGGTGTATAATTATTTAACCTCCTACGCAGTTCTTTCTTTATCATTGGACATCTCATGATATTTTTGATAGTGGTAAATAAGGTTGTCGTTCACTCGGACTTTGTTGAGATTGATTCTAGGCTTAAATACTAAAAATAAGAAAATATATACAAAATATTGTCACAGGATGAAGAATTTACTGGGATTCAGGATTTCATTGTTTTTCATATTCAAGTGGTTCAGAAATTAATCCTAGGCAATTGTAGCTCAAAATAAAAGAAATATTAACTCTATTCTTTGCCAAAGTAGATTTCATAAAACATTAGTTGTAAGTTGTGAGCATGACGCATCAAAAGTAATCAAAACTAAGCATGCGACATCAGACAAAATAACAAATAATTAATTGAAATCATAAAACAATTAAATTCTATGCACATAGTTATAAAAGAATTAATTTAATTATGAGATGGGTGATAAACAGCTTCCCCCATCGTCCCAGTGATGGGTTTAGCTCATCATGATGTTGGAAACATGCTCAAAATTCATTTTTATTGCTCAATGGGTGTTTACAAAGATGAAAATGGAGAGAAAAATGACTAAACCGGGTTTGTAACACTTATTTTTGTTACAACCCGATCTGTTACAAAGAACGGTACAAATAATTTGTCGCTAACACTGCAGCTTAACGACTGTCTTCAGCAACACTTGTTCTTCGTGTTCTTCCTCTTATACAGCAGCAGAAAAATACTTTCTGCAGCTCTGAAATCTTCTCTGTTGTGCTCTAAAATCTACCCAAACTCTCCATCCCCGCTCTCTGTGATCCCAGAAGCCTATATATAACAAATCTGACCGAGAATACATCCTCATAACTCCAAATAATTCCGGCAGTAAAGTAAAATTATTCTCGAGAATAATTTCCCTTTTTTTCTTCTCTGCATGCGATAACTTTTGCTGACTCTCCTTATTTACCTTCTGCGTGCTCCAATTTACAGCTAAACTTCCTAAAACATGAGCACTACACGTCCCAAACTCGTTGTAACTCATATAGAACCCGCGAAGAACTCGTGTCCTATGTTTTCTTAAATCCAACGATGCATCCCAACTTAGTCGAAACAGCACACCCTACCACCCCTGCTAAATCGTAACAGGATGATTACAACTCACTAGGGTGATTAAGTCTCGCCAAAACTCCCGGAAATTCTTCACTGAAACTCTCAGAAAAACATGCAGCTCTGTTTTCTTTACCACGGATTAGCTAGCCAAATTCAATCGAACCAAAGACCCATACCAAGCCTTTTAAGCTATATCAAGTCATCCCATAAAGTTATATCCATTGAGTCTCCTTCTAACACGCCCAAATCTCGAACCAGAAATCTACCAGTTGGCTGCAACATGTTCCCGCCAAATCTGAAAATTTGAACTGAAGAAGAAGGTGACCCTTATACAAATCTGCGGGTGACGAATATCAGATGGGTGCCCCTTATTAATTGGGGTGCCACTTATCCAAAGTTGGGGTCCGTATAGCAAATGTCCACCGGGGGTGCCCCGAGCAACTTTTCGAGCCGAATTTTCCAAAAATGTTTATTTCCCAAAAATACCTACAAACACATAAAGCACCATAATAAGTACGAAATCGAGTACCAACAATACAGAACATTGAGGACAAATTAGACACAAAAATGTGTCTATCAAATACCCACAAACTTATTATTTGCTAGTCCTCGAGCAAAACTAATCTAGAAAAATAAAATCCTAACTCGCTAGGTGGCCCTAGCGACCGAGATATAGTCTCGGGAGGGTATACAGATGTGTACCCACAAAGCCATTATTCCAGACCCTAGCTATCTACGCAGAACCTTGGAAGGAACTAAAGAATCTCCTTGGTTGGCATACAAACATTGACTATAGGAGGAAGTACCCTGATGCGAAATTCCAATTTTTGTACACGAGTTTGCACTCAACATACTATAATTCGTATATAAGTGACAGAGCTCTACTCAGATAGTTTCTAGACATCATAACCGGAGTCAACCAATCACATGGAAAGATTAAGAAGATGGATAAAGAGAAAAGTAGATGTTTTAAAGTGAACGGTGTTTCCCATATCTGTCTGAAGGCCTCTGCCAAGATGAATCTATCCTAATGGACCGAGATACCGGTCTGACTAATATCAACACAACTGGAAAATACAAGGGAACCAGTGGTCGATAAACCTAACTCTAGGTCAACACAACTGGCATATACAAGGGCATCAGTGGTCGACTTTATTGAATTTATTCCGGTTGATCTGATGGTCTGGTCTCAATTTTTTTTTTCTTTTGGTATCTCAATAACCCTAATTCACCCTAGAAAAGGTAACAACTTGAATCGTGTCCCCCACCAAGTCACTTAAAAAAATCTAAACAGAAGGATTAAGATTCAACGAGATATGGCGAAACTACCATGTTTTTTTAATTATAACACCTGAGCTCTGTGCTTTTATGAATAGACTCTTTAGATGTTTCCATCTAATCAGATTGGTTCCTCAACTCCTACAACCAAGATGTTCCCATACACTTAGATTGGTTAGTGCCATCCTTAATAAACATAAATTTCTAGGCTGTGGAGTTTATTTATTGCAACTAAAAAGTTTCTCCCATACCCCCAAACTTAAATCTAACATTGTCCTCAATGTTCTAAAGATAAAATTAAAAGCATGAACAAGGAGAAACTGTTACCACTCGAAGCAAAAGAGTTAAGGAAAGATATTACCGTGTTGCATGAGATTGGGTTACCTCCCAAGAAGTGCTAAGTTTAAAGTCTTTGGCCAGACATCGGAAGGAATTAATCACCTCATAGAATCATAAAGTAATTGCCAGAATAACTGCGGATCACCAAAACCAAATAGAGCTATCACAAGTAAAAGGAATCTGCAACATGCCAAGAAAATTAACAAATAAAGTACAACCTTGTCTAGTAACCTGTTTAAGACAATTACATCTAGCTGTGGTTCAGGTTCAGGTTTTATAACAGGGTCTAGATAAAATATTTGCATGGGTTGCATTTCCTCATAAGTTAGATCTGAATATTCAGGTTCTAGAGTCTATAAAAACTCAAATACAAACTTAGAAGCACATAATAATAACGTGAATAACTGGGGATCCTCTAAGTCAATCATATTTGATTCACACATCTGACCACAATGAGAGTGGTGGTGTTCCTTACACAAATATGTCGACCCTAATCTCCTAAAGTAATTAGGTTTAGTCTCAAAACTCAATAACTGACACATTTCAAATTCAAACGTTCCCACAATTGGAATAAAAGTTTTTGGTGGGAAAACAAAATCAATCTGGGTATCATAGCCTGGGTAAACCACATCAACCATAGGATGGGTTTCTAAGAACTGAACTTCTTCCTGGACATTATTAGGTTCGGGAAAACACATATGAAGATAATCTTATAAAATAGTTGAGGCACATATGTCAAGTCCTAAGTGAGGGACCTTTCTAAGAGTTAAAGTACATGGAGAATGATGATCACCCCCAAACTTATAGTTTTCAGTGTCTCTAGAAAGACTAGTCACAACTTCCCTAATTTCTAGGTCATCATATTCCTGAAAATGGTCAATTGATTCTTCTAAGTCAGGTTCATCCTTACTCATCTCTACGAGTTCATTTTCTTCTAAGAGTAGAGTTTCTAAATTTCTAGACTCGAAAAAAATACTCTCAGGATAAACTAGTTCCTCTAAACCATCATTGGCTTCATAATCAAAAGGAAGTACAACTTCGTCTAAAACGATATTATCTCTAGTCAAATCCCCGTCCTTTTGAATAGGTGGATAATAATTAAAATTATCGGGATTTGAACCAGAAATATCATTATCATTATCAAGATCAATAGGAGTAACAAATTCCTGATCACCATGCCTAAATACTTCAGATTCTTCATCAACATTGTCCACATCATACTCATCATTATCATAACATGGAAATGGCTGAACCTCATCTACATAAGGAGTTTCGCCAATTCTAACCTCGATATCTTGATTATGCAAATAACTATCCTCATTTTCAAGAGTATTATTGGATACACTATATTGGAAATTCAAGTCATTTCGAGCAACACTTTCGTTCGTCTCTAACTCAAGTTTACGTGTCGACTCAACTATCCTCTCAAGGGTCTCTTCTAAAGAAAGCTTCCTAAGTGATGGATCTAAGTTTGCACTTAACCTATTGAGGATATCTTCCAAAGAAGATTCAGTCGCTGTTGCAGTTCTTTCGTCCATAACTACGTTGTTCACCTCATCTAACTTGTATGTCGATTCAGCTAACTTACGTGATGACTCAGTTAAATTCTTGAGAGACTCTTCTAAAGAAGGAATAGGAACTGAGGGATCATAAAAAGGACTAATTTTCAATAGTTTGATTGTATCCTCTAAAGACGAAGAACTAGTTGTATAATCTTATTTCCCGTATGACCGATGCGCGTGTGGATAGTAATTGGGCTCACCATGGTATGACCCAAAACCTTGAAAAGGTTGGCGTGCCTAACCACTATTCACACTATGATCATAAAAAGAGTAATGTCCATGTTGTTCAGTTGGATAATCATTGTATTGGCTATACCAGTTCGACATCCTAACTGCAAGGGAATTCTAAACAAGCACAAACAAGGCTGACTCGACCACAACAAGCCTATTTTATCTATCAAACAAAAAGCATGATGGCTCCACTTAGATTTATTCTAGAATAGCTTATATTCTTTCGAAAAGGAATTCGTTACAATCTGAGAAAACCTCTCTAGAATCAATTCGAGTTAAAGTAAGTTGAATAGAGACGAGGGAAGCTCAGTGGAGCTTTGATACCCACGGCCTCACCGGCGTTACAAGGTGTCGTATTCAACTCACAGAAACCATCATGAACTTCAAAGTATGCTCAAAAGAGTAACCAATATTTTTCAAACGACTTTCCTAATAAGCTCGTTACCCTATCAGTCTCGTTCTAGTCCAAATTTTAAGCCTTAGGTTCGTGTAGGTTACGTGTTCCTAAGACGGGCAAGAAGGAAACGGTGATGAAATCCGAGCCCTTATCTTGATTTGTCCAGGCCTTGCCCTTTAATAGAAAATTAAATCCTATTACAGGTCCTCAACATATATGCATACAAAATCATCCAGTAAACCCGCTGACAGGGGATTCGCGGGTGTTTAGAATTCTTACCTCCCGTTCCAGACGGGGGATGAACCGTTGAAGTCGACTCGGGCCACCGACTCCAATGTTAGTGTACGAACCCGAGGGGCCGAGGCGATATCGTAATCGCCGTCCTTCCCTGTGCATTTTATATTTAAATTAACCCTTCCTTATGGTTTTAAAAATAAAGTCCAATGTTCAATGTCCAAAAGAAAAGAAAAAAATGTTCAAAAATAAAATATTACAAAAATAAAAACCTTAATTACAATTTCTAAAAAAATAAAAATAAAATTATTTACAAAATCTTCTTCTTCACTCCTTTTGGATTTCTCTTTTCTTTCCTTTTTGGGCTTTTCCTTTCTTTTCAGCACTTTCTCTTTTTCCTCTAGCTTAGCTCCAAATCTGAAAGCAAACAAAAATACCAAAATGCGTAAAAAAGAACAAATAAATTAAAACCTAAAAACAAATCTATAAACAAATCCACGTCGGCGACGCCAAAATGATGATATTTTTTATAGTGGTAAACAAGGTTGTCGTTCACTCGGACTTTGTTGAGATTGATTATAGGCTTAAATACTAAAAATAAGAAAATCTATACAAAATATTGTCACAGGATGAAGAATTTACTGGGATTCAGGATTTCATTTTTTTTTCATATTCAAGTGGTTCGTGAATTAATCCTAGGCAATTATATCTCAAAATAAAAGAAATATTAACTCTATTCTTTTCCAAAGTAGATTTCATAAAACATTAGTTGTAAGTTATGAGCATGACGCATCAATAGTAATCAAAACTAAGCATGCGACATCAGACAAAATAACAAATAATTAATTGAAATCATAAAACAATTAAATTCTATGCACATAGTTATAAAAGAATTGATTTAATTATCAGATGGGTGATAAACAGCTTCCCCCATCGTCCCAGTGATGGGTTTAGCTCATCATGATGTTGGAAACATGCTCAAAATTCATTTTTATTGTTCAATGGGTGTTTATAAAGATGAAAATGGAGAGAAAAATGACTAAACCGGGTTTGTAACACTTATTTTTGTTACAACCCGATCTGTTACAAAGAACGGTACAAATAATCTGTCACTAACACTGCAGCTTAACGACTGTCTTCAGCAGCACTTGTTCTTCGTGTTCTTCCTCTTATGCAGCAGCAGAAAAATACTTTCTGCAGCTCTGAAATCTTCTCTGTTGTGCTCTAAACTCTACCCCAAACTCTCCATCCCCTCTCTCTGTGATCCCAGAAGCCTATATATAACAAATCTGACCAAGAATACATCCTCATAACTCCAAATAATTCCGGCAGTAAAGTAAATTTATTCTCGAGAATAATTTCCCTTTTTTTTCTTCCCAGCATGCGATAAATTTTGCTGACTCTCCTTATTTACCTTCTGCGTGCTCTAATTTACAGCTAAACTTCCTAAAACATGAGCACTACACGTCCCAAACTCGTTGTAACTCATATAGAACCCGTGAAGAACTCGTGTCCTCTGTTTGCTTAAATACAACGATGCATCCCAACTTAGTCGAAACAACACACCCTACCACCCCTGTTAAATCGTAACAGGATGATTACAACTCACTAGGGTGATTAAGTCTCGCAAAAACTCCCGGAAATTCTTCACTGAAACTCTCGGAAAAACATGCAGCTCTGTTTTCTTTACCACGGATTAGCTAGCCAAATTCAATCCAACCAAAGACCCATACCAATCCTTTTAAGCTATATCAAGTCATCCCACAAAGTTCTATCCATTGAGTCTCCTTCTAACACGCCCACATCTCGAACCAGAAATCTACCAGTTGGCTGCAACATATTCCCGCCAAATCTGAAAATTTGAACTGAAGAAGAAGGTGCCCCTTATCCAAATACGCGGGTGACGAATATCAGATGGGTGCCCCGTATCAATTGGAGTTCCCCTTATCCAAAGTGGGGGTCCGTATAGCAAATGTCCACCGGGGGTACCCCGAGTAACTTTTCGAGCTGAATTTTCCAAAAATGTTTATTTCTCAAAAATACCTACAAACACATAAAACACCATAATAAGTACGAAATCGAGTACCAACAATACAGAGTATTGAGGACAAATTAGACACAAAAATGTGTCTATCAACATCTCACCCAATCAAAAGACAATTAATGCTACTGCAATTGTATATTAATGATGCAATATGGTATAGGTACCTCAAATTCCTCTCACCATCATTGGCCCATCTTTCATTAGATGTTTTCCCCCACTTCCTAGCTAAGTTCAAAGAATTAGATGCATGCTTTTCTACGACCTCTTCTCTTGCTACAATTTCAGGAATAAAAAGTTGAGAATCCTCTTCCTGCATATCCTAAGAATCAACGAGGTCCTCTACTTGGTCAAATTATAGTTGCAAATCTCTCATAGATTTCCTCCGAGCTTTGATACAAATTTCAAAGATTGTAACTTATTTGTTTAGACATAGTTAGATCTTCCTTAAAAAGTTAAGGACTGCTACCAGAATATAAGGTAGTTATCCATCCTAAAAGAGGTTTGTACTTCAATTCATAATTACTACATAGAAGAATTGGTGCGTGGTCAGAAATTCGCTTCTTCAATCTCCTTATAAGATGATAGATCAATGAGCTTTCCCAATCTGTCCAATATGATAAGAATAAGAGGCTGCCGGTAATTCTTCCAAATATATTTGCCCCTTGACATAGGCAAATCTGTCAGTTCGTGTTTACTCACAGATCTTATGAAGTGGCTCTTACTAGTTACACAACCCCATGTATAATCCCTGTTAGTTTAGTAGAAATAACATTAAAGTCACCACCCACTAGCAATGGATCATCAAAAAGCATCCTCATATCATTGAACTCTTTCCAATGTTGTACCCATAGTCTGAAGCACCATAAACATAAGTAAAAAGCCATTCGAAATTGTATGAGGAATTTTTGAATTTGATGGAGATGGGGAATGCTCCTATAAGAAAATTTTCCATTTGATCAATGTCTTCTTTCCACATAACAATTATTCCACTTGAAGCACTTTCCAATGGCAAGTGTAAGAAATTACATCAATTTCTACCTCATAAAGACCTAATTAGAGCTCCATCCACCATAATTTGAGCAAATTATGATGTTGTTTTCCTAATTGCATTTCTTGTTGCAATAATTTTCTCATCCTGCCCAAATACCTAATGTTCCAACACATGATTTTATGGTCCATTTGGATCTTGTAAAACCCTAAAACAAAAAATTTGGTTGAATCCAATTATTTAATTTGAGTCTCTCTACAAAGGGGATTTAGCTGCATCAATACGTTTATATTCGTATTGTTATATATATTCATCCTTCAAATCTCCCAAACCATTACCATCGATCAGATCATTTTTCTATATTTTGGATGTAGAGCATGCATATTCTTTATCAAATCTCTGCACATTTCTCTCATGTTTGGAAGATTACATTTGATTCCCAGAGCATTGTTAAAATTGACGTGATAATTTTCATATTCATATTAGCTAGCTGAGTTATCCATATGACTATTCGTAACGTTTTGACTGAGCTGAATGGTCGTTATTCTCTGTATGTGTCACTTTGTCTTTGGTTATTAGAAGTGCGTTAGTTAGTCACAGAATTATTAGGGTAACCGTGATCTAACGTCTGAGAGAAAGAGAGAGTTTGAATGAAGAGATTAAATGATGTATTTATTGTAAATCATTTGTTGAATCTGGTAAGAGGAGAAAAACTAATTCAATTCAGGATCATTCCTTTGGAAGAGTAGGTTACTGTTATGTGTTCTTCAATACCAACTTGTTGATTCATAACATTTGGTATCAAATTCATCGATCTTGTGTTTGATTCATGACAGGGGGTACGAAACCACCTGTAATAAAGGACGTTGCCCATCAGCAAAAGCTTGATGGAGAACGATTATCAGTCTTGGAAAAGGATGTAACAGACGTCAAACTCAAGTTTACTTTAATTAAAGAAACTTTAATTTTTCAGTTTTCTACGATCTGTCGCCACCTCGGTGATTCAATTCCTCAAGATCCAGGCTCTACACCTGATCCTAATCAGGTTCATCAATGTAATGGAGCTGGAAAATCCTTTGGTTTGGTTCTCACTACAAGTAACTTTAATGTCAACCTAAAATCGATTTTCCTCGGTTCAATGGTTCTAATCCTAGAGGCTGGCTTCGAAAATATGAACGCTATTTTTATCTAAATTCTATTGACCTTAGAAAAAGGGTAGATCTAACTTCTATTCATCTAGATGATAAAGCCGATGCTTGGTTTCCAGATTATCAAGAGGGTAGAATTTTTATTGATTGGATTACATTTTCTTCTGATATTTTCTTTCGATTTGAAGATGTATCCTATGATAACTATTTTGGTAGTTTTAATAAACTGTCTCAGACATCCACTGTGGAAGAATACTTTGAGAGGTATGAATATTTGAAGGGTTTAATGAAATCTAAGAATAAAAGCATGTCTGAGGAATATTTCACTACGAGTTTTATCAGTGGGGTTAAAGGAAGAAATCTGTAATCCTTTCAAATGTTCAAACCCAATTCTGATACTGAAGCCTTTTATAATTGTGATGTTTTTTACGAACCTGGTCACCGTTGTAAATCTCAGTAATTGTTCATGTTAGTGGCTCTGATGAGGATAATTATTCACCACTTGTTGATGACTCAGAAGAAGAGGAGGCTTCCCCTACAACTTCTGTGGACACCACAATGGAAATATCTCTTCATGCCTTGACTGGTCTTGTTACTCAAAGTACTATTAGAGTTCTAGGTAAACTCGATAAAAAAGATATTTTTATGTTGATGTAGCACTCATAGTTTTGTTGATGCATCCTTGGATGCAAACTTACACATGGCTCCAACTGGTCAAATGTTGGTCACAATAGCAAATGGTGACACAACTGCCAGTCATGGTGTTTGTCATTGATTAAAGTGGTATATGCAAGGGTATCAATTCTCTGGGGATCTGAGAGTACTTCTTTTGGGTGGTTGTGATATGGTATTGGGAGTGGATTGGCTTAATCAATTAGGTGATGTAATGTTCAATTTGGCTGAACTAAAGGTCTCCTTCAAGTATCAAGGAAAGCAGATTACATTGCAAGGACATTCTCCTAACCCCTCTTGCAGCTTGCTCAATGGTGAGTCTTTATTAAAATTTCTTAAGAACAACACACCTGTTATTATTGGCCAATGTTTCTCCATATCAGCCCTCACTTTTCCTATACCTCCAGAAATGACATCTCTTCTACACATCTATGAAGAAGTTTATGTTGAACCATCTACCCTCTCTCCTCCAAGGGATTTATACAACAAAATTCCTTTAAAGCCAAACTGAATACCTACTTCTCAAAGACCTTACAGGTGCCCTTACAACCAGAAGGTAGTGGTTGAAAAACTATTTCAAGAATTTTATATGATGGTCTTATACAGGACAGTAACAACCCATTTGCTGCTCCTATTTTATTGGTCAAGAAAAAATATGAGTCGTGGAGATTTTGTGTAGCTTACAGTAAACTGAATGATATGACTATCGAAGAAAAATTTCCAATTCCTCTAATTGATGAATTACTTGATGAACTGAATGAAGCTGTCATATTTACTAAGTTGGACCTCAGTGCAGGATACCATCAAATTAGAATGCACATTCAAGATATCTACAAGACTGCTTTCAGAACCCATCATGGGCATTATGAGTTTAAGGTGATTCCTTTTGGGCTTACCGATGCACCTGGTACATTCCAAGCACTAATGAACAAGGTGTTTCAATCTCTCCCCAGGAAGTTTGTTCTAGTGTTTTTTGATGACATTCTTATTTACAACAAGTGTCTGGTAGAACATGTTGTGCATTTATGTCAGGTACTGGCTTTACTAAGACAACATTGTCTCTCTACCAATTTCAAGAAATTTTGTTTTGATCAACCTCAATTGGACTACTTGGGTCATCTCATATCTTCTAAAGGGGTTGCTGCTGATCATAAGAAGATACCTTCCATGCAGAATTGGCCACAACCCAAAAATCTAAAGAAGTTGAGGGGATTTTTAGGCCTTACTTGGTACTACAGGAGATTTATAAAGGGCTATGCTACTATTATCACTATACCAAATTCGCGGATTAGTAACAGCAATTCGTAACAGCCCAGCAGCCATTACAAAATTCCTGTTACAAGTGGCAGTTACAAAAACATTCGTAACAGGCGGAGGCCATTACGAAATTTGTAACAGAGGGTAGCCGTTACAAATGTTTTATAGGCGTGCCAGCCACATGCTTCGTCACACCTGGGTCGTAAAACCTGAAGTCTGTGAGTGTGTCATTCACACGCATACCATTGTGTTTCCACCCAAGAGGATTAACCTTAGAAGATATTTCCCCCTATGCGTGATTTCTGTATACCCTACTGAAACCAGAATTTCATTCTTCGTTTCTTTTTTTCTCTCTTCTGCTCTCAACCTATCTTCTCTTCCTCTCAGCCGATAAAACTAGATCGAGTTTGATGAATCAGTTTCGATTCAGTTTCTTCATCATCTATAATAGGACTTTTAGGATTCATAAATCGATTTTAGGGTTTCAGTCTGTATTATGATTCGATTTTAATTTGTTCGTCGGAGTTCTCACTTGGAAGAACTGATCTTCACTCTCAGCTAATCGTGAGAAAGCATATGTTCTACTTTGTTTAATTTAGGTATCTATTTTTGGTTTTGATTTCGATTTATTTTCAGCTAGATTTAGGTATCTATTTTAGGGTTTCTTGTTCAATCGATTATGAGATTTGGGTTTCTGATTTAGGGCATTTTATTCATATGCAAATGGGAATGAAGTTGATAAGTTAACTGAGAAGCTACAAGGGGTTGGGATTGGTTCTAAATTGCTTCTGGTAGTGCTTGTGGTGCTGTTCTAACTACTTCTAAGGTAATTTTGATGTTTTTGGGTTTTTTGTTTGTTTTTATGATTGATTGGTAGTTGAAGCTAGAATGTTTGAGCTATGGTTGTGTGCAGTTCAAGTTAAGAAGTAGAGGGAGTGGTCAGTTTTGTGTGGATGATGCATTTGGAAGGGGCTTGATTGAGTGATACTGAGATTAACAGAAGGAGAAGTTTGCTGGTAATGGAAGTTAAATTCAGTTCTTACTCACTTTTTGTTGGGGCTAGCTACTAAGAAGTTGCTGTTGACTGAGAATACACCGACAAACAAGTTGTTGTTGGCTCTCGAGTCTCTGTTGTCTAGATCATTTGGAAGTTCTGATTGACTTGTTTCATGTGTGAATTTCACCCACATTTTTGAATTACACAGCTGGTCACGGGCTTCGTTTGGTTTCCTTATCGTCCTTTATTAGATATTTCCACGTTAAGTGGTTCAAACTTTTGCAAAACACATATCACCTTCTCAAGTTTTGAGTTACTTCTTTTTTTTCTCTTCGCTGAATAGTTCTTTGAGAATCTGCCATGGTATATGTTTATGAGGGTGTACTTTTCTTAGTAGTGGGATGCACATTTCCAACCATTAGTTATGAACTTAATGGTCATCACTACTGTTCTGGAAAAATAGATGATTGTAGAAGCTACTAGTTCAAACTAATTGAGTTTATGTCTTAGGTAATAAACCATCTTCAGCTTAGCATAACAATTTGCAACCTGTAACTTCTCTTGTTTGGATGTTTATCCTTTAGGCATATCAACTGAGGGAGAACAACGAAATATTTGGTCCTTTGCAAGACTACTTTGCATTTGGTATGTTTTTATGCATCACTGTCTCATGATGTGAGGATTTCTAGATGTCTAGATAATTATACACATAACCTTGATCCTTTGACTTGCACCATGGCACTTTAAAAAATTCTATACATAGCTTGGTTTGGTTCCTTTCTTACTTCATGGGTTTGTCTTGTATTTATCTTGGTTTACATGATTCTTCCGATTTGGCTTCTCAAATATGTTTCTATTAGGTAAATGATCTATTTGTAAATTGTTACAGGGAAGGCTTAATGTCGTATAAGCAATTTATTCAAGAGCTTGAAGATGACATACTGCCGACTGAAGCTGATCGCAGGTATATTAGGGGCAGTCGCAGATTGATACAAAAATTTGATTTGCTTTCTTTATGCATTTATTTACGATGGAGTAAAATGTGCTTTTGATTGTTTAGGTATCAGGAATACAGATCAGAGTACATTTCTACTCAGAAACGTACTTTCTTTAATGACACAAGGATGACCAGTGGTAAACGCATTTTGTTCATTTTGACCGCAGTTGTTTGTGCTTATTTCATCTTTTGTATATTCTGACTGAATTTGGTTTTGGATATAGGCTGAAAGACAAATATCATCCAACAAATTTAGTATCAGTTATTGAAAGGTGAGTTTTACTTTCTTTTACCGAATGAATTATATTACTGGGTTATGGCATGTGTTGTGTATTAGGGGATGCTAGATTGCTAGTTTATTGTAACAAACTAATCTGTTATATTCTCAAACATTGGTATGGTAAGGGACACTAATACACTTGGGTTGACAAAAGTTGTCATTGGTATGTTTCATTGAATCATTTACCTTTTCGTCAGGTTTGAATTGTAGATCGATGCTCGTAGTTCTCTTACTGTAATTCATGATATATTATGATTTAACTTATTTTCTTAATATGGAATTGACTGGTAAACCCGGATCGGTAGATGGTTTTCTTTATAATCTGATAGCATCAATGTGAATATTGAGAACATGGTTTGCTTATTTATTGAGAAGGTATAATCCTACGACCCAGTTCCTTATTCATAGTATTTTCTGTTTGCATTTTTCAGGAGATATCAGTTTAGGGGTCTTGACAAAGATACATCTCACGGATAAGGGTACTGACGTTGTTGATGTAAGTTTCTTACTGCCTTGCAGTTCTTCGTTATATTCTCAAACATATCCTTCGGTCATGAAGATGTTTTGTCTTTTATTAGTATTCAAATTACGAGGTGGAAGAGATGTTCCAACTTCCAAGTATGATGCGGGGTATTTCTTAAGAATTTAAAGTTCTTAGATTGGTTGACAGGGTAATGTCTTGATTGACATTCTTGGGGTTCACCAGATATTATACGGAAAATTATATCGACTACAGTTCCCTTGGATCGGTGTTGTTAACCTTTACCAAGACAATATTAACAGAAGTGTTGACATGATTGTTGCTTGTCGCAGGGAGTGGGAGTATTCTGCAAGTACCCTTGATAGCTGGTGCTCTCCATGTTCATGAATTATTCCAAGATGCTAAGAAAAAGGTCAGTCTCTTGATAGTTGAACATAGTCCCTTAATACTGAACAACATCTTGGTAATCACCTGAGGTTCTCGTTGATATGAGCTAAAGAGTATTGGGTGCTTTCTTTTTAGGTCCCCAACCCCATAATACTCATGTTTGTTTCAAAGTCAACGTTGACCTGAAACTTCCAAAGTCTTATAAGTTAGGTGTGTGGCAGATGCTTAGAGTTAAAGCTGAGTGCCACTTTAAATGGTTTATTGCACAGTAACATGAATCTATGGGTACTGGCCAGCTGCAAATATACTATACCTAGACGATGTTGAGTTTTTTGTCTCTAGATTCACACTGACAATCTACTTATTAGTGACTGTAATCATATTTTTGAAGTCAGTGAAACTTGATTCACTTCTTAAAAATATAATAGGTGGGTTACAAAGTGTCTTGAACTGATTTGTATAGTAGATGTTTTCCTCGTGGTGTTTTGTATATGATGAAATAGAGGCTAACTTGTGCTTTGTATTTCCAGGTTCCCGATAGTGGTCATGGAATTACAACATCAATGGAGTGAAGCATAATACTAATCTGACGTGTGGGATAAATCTGGGATCGATGGTGACACTGAGAATATCAGCTCGTAAGTCCTTTATGATTACATAATACTTAACTATATACTCTTTTGGGAGTGGATTGAAACTACTGACATGTTTACTTTTCATTGAGGTTATGTGGTCCTTGGTAACATCTTGTTTATAGTACCGATAGGCTTTGCTTTGCCTCATCTAATTCACATATCTTGATTGCAGGTTTGGTGGGATACCTTCTATCAAGAAAGGGTTTGAATATCCTTCGTCATGGAAGTCCCCTTGGCTTATGAATTGACTGGCATCTCTGATTGTTGCTTTTCGATGTTGTAAATTTTGTAAGTTACAATGTAGGAAGTTTCTATGAACTCGGCAAGTTTTTTTAACTTTGAATTTGATACTTACAAGAATTTTGGTACTTAGAAGAATTTATGTTCTTCTTTGATTGAAAGCTATATGAATTGACTGAATGTGATGGAATGAAAAGGGTAGGCGGGTTATTGGAATTCCGGTGTATTTCTGGCAGTCAATATGGCCCTGGTCAATATTGACTGGTAGTAATTTTTTTTGCTGTTACAAAAAAACTCGTAACGGCCTGAAGGTGTTACGAACGACAGGTTACAAATTTCCGTAACGGCTGTAGTCTGTTACGACTTTCCACGTAGTAACGGCTCATGCCTGTTACAAACTCCGTTAGAACCCAAAATTCGTAACGGCCCAAATGTTTTTACAAAAAAATGTAACACCCCTTTTTGAAACAGGCGATAGCCGTTACAACCCATTTTAGTAACGGCTCAGTTCTGTTTATAATCCCAGAATTCGGTGTTAGCAAGCCACTTACAGACATGCTCAAGAAAGACTTCTTTATTTAGTCTTCTACCGCACTCCAAGCTTTCCAGGACCTAAAAAAGGCCATGACAACTGCTCCAGTACTTGCTTTGCCAGATTTCTCTTCCCCATTTATGTTGGAAACTGATGCCTGCTCCATGGGAGTTGGTGTTGTATTGATGCCATTTGGCAAACCCGTTGCTTTCTTTAGTAAGCATCTTGGTCCTAAAGCCTTAGCTCTTTCTACTTATGAAAAATAACTCTTGGAAATAGTTATGGACGTGCAAAAATGAAGACATTATCTTTCTCATACTCAATTCGTCATCAACACTGATCACCAAAGCTTGAAGTTCTTTATGGAGCAAAGAATGACTCAATCCTACAACAGAAATGTCTTATGAAGCTCTTATGTTTAGATTATGTGATTAAATACAAAAAAGGGCAAGATAACACCGCTGATGATGCTTTATCAAGACTTCCTCACTCCTCTGAATGTTTAGCTGTCTCATTGACTCAACCTCAGTGGGTTCAAGACATTATTAGCAACTGTGAAAATGACACAGTTGTTCAGAAACTCTTGGCTCGGTTATTAGTCAATCCTTTTCACGAGTCATTTTCTTTGCAAGGAGGCATACTTAGGTACAAATCTAGACTTTATATTGGTGCTGGCAACAATATTAGAGCTTTTATCATGCAGTCAGTCAATGCCTCAGCTATTTGTGGTCATTCAGGGATGTTAGGTACTTACACTAGAGCCAAAACCTATTTTTCTGGCCTAAAATGAAACAAGACATTCTCCACTTTGTTTCTACTTATGATGTGTGCCAATGTAACAAGCATGAACATACTGCTCCTGCTTGCCTCCTACATCCCTTGCCTATTCCAGATACTGCATGACAACATATATATATGGATTTCATTGAAGGATTGCCACTCTCAAATAGAAATTATATCATCTTATTGGTTGTTGACAGGTTAACAAAGTACAACCACTTCACTGCCCTCAGCTATCCTTTTACAGCCATTTCTGAAGCTAAAGAATTCTTGCATCACATCTTTAAGTTACATGGTTTACCTTCTACTATAGTATCTGACAGAGATAAAATTTTCATCAATCAGTTCTGGCAAGAATTATTCAAGTCCCTTGGCACCACTTTAAATCTCAGTATTGCTTATCACCCTCAGAATGATGGCCAAACTGAGAGAACTAATGCATGTTTGGAGCAGTACCTCAGATGCATGACTGATACCACTCCTAAACTTTGGGCAAACTGGTTAGCTCTAGCAGAATGGTGGTTCAACACCAATTACCACACCATCCTTAAAATGTCTCCATTTCAGGCCCTATATAGATACACTCTTCCACATGTAGTCTTTGTTATACACACTACTACTTCTGTGGCATCTGTTCAAGAGTACTTGCAAGAAAGGTATCATATATTGCAACTGCTTAAGGAGGACTTACTAAGATCTCAAGACAGAATGAATTTCTATACTGATAAATATAGATGTGACAGGTCTTATATTATTGGTGACAGGGTGTTTTTGAAGTTACAACCTTACAGGCAATCCTCCGTGGCTCTGAGAAAGAATTTTAAACTCTCAGCCAAATATTATGACCCATTTGAAGTCTTACAGAAGGTTAGCACTGTTGCTTACTGATTGAAACTACCAGTGGGTTCAAAAATACATCTTGTATTTCATGTGTCTCAACTGAAGAAAAAGATTGGTCAGCATATGGTTCCAACTCCATCTCTTCCATTGGTAGACATCTCTGGTACTTTCATTGTTGCTCCTGTTGCTGTTTTGACTAACAAAGAGACTCTCTGTGGTGGGGTTGCAATTAAACAAGTAATTATCCAGTGAAAAACTCCCAGACTGAAGATGCTACTTGGGAGGACGTTTCACACATTCACGCTCAATTTCCTGAGTTCATCCTTGAGGACAAGGATATTTAGAAGAGGAGGGTGTTGTCATATGCCTATTAGTTGAGTTAGCCATATGATTATTGGTCACATTCTGAGTGAGTTGAATGGTCGTTATTCTTTGTACATGTCACTTTGTTTTTGGTTATTAGAAATATGTTAGTTAGTCACAAGATTATTAGGGTAATCGTGATCTAACGGCAGATAAAGAGAGAGTTTGAGTGAAGACAATAAATGATGTATTTATTGCAAATTATTTGTTGAATCTGGTAAGAGGAGAAAAACTAATTCAATACAGGCTCATTCCTTTGGAAGAATAGATTACCGTTACGCGTTCTTCAATACCAACTTGTTGATTCGTAACAATAATGAATTTCAGATTTTATTTCATCATTTGTGTTATCAACTGATAATGGAGCAGTAGCTTAGCTATGCACAAATGTAGTGATACTGAACTGGCCCATCTCTGTTGCCCTCCTATAATCAACTAGGTTTGATTAATTATCCGACGGTGAAGAAGGAATACATTTTTTTTTGCACAATTTGGAGTTCCAGGAGCTTTTTGATTTTGGAATTTCTTTGTATACTTTGTACATTTGTACTTCTTCTTTTTTCTCTAATATATTCCCTATTTTTTTTTTCTTTTTTTTGTGAAGGAATGCAGTGATCAAGTTTACTTGTCACATGATCATTGAATTTGTTTTCAAAAATCGTAATGCTTTTCTCTTTCTAAAAGAACCAAAAAAATTAAAACCATTTGAGCTCGAGAATGATCATCATTTAGTCTTGATTACCATCAAGTTTACAAAAAGTATCGCAACGAGAAGGACAGAGTCTATAACTAACAATTGAGCCAAATGGTTCTAGCATAGAGACACCCTACAGTTATGTGGTTAACAATCTTAAAATGATACTTGCATCTCTGGTATATCTTGTCTTCTAAGCTTATGTTCCTACCAAGTCTTTTCCTAATAGGACATTAATGATAATTTATGAGCTAAACTGCAAACTTTTGGTACTAAATATTTTACGTTGTCAAATTTTGAGTTATGAGATATCACAATTGAATATTTACAGATGACGGTGTTATAACCGTCTTCTTCTTTTAAATGAATTCAACCTTTGCATAGAAAATATTTAAAATAAAATAATGCTATATTTATTTGGTGGAAATAAAGAGAATATTGAAATCTTTCAACGCGGACTGCGCAGGAGTCCTGGTCAAGGATACCCTAAAGAATGGATGCGGAAGTATGATGATCACGTGAAGTGACTCATTCCTCACATGTTCACTTAATTTAATATAAGTATTATTAGTATTACGTATAGATTATGAGTAAAATGGGTAATTTGTTTTAAGGTTAAAGAATATAATAATATCGGAACTAGAATTAGGTTGCTGGTAGTCAAAAGTATTATTAAAATGTTAGGTTCATACTTCATACTACTTAACAGCGATAGCTTAATTCACTTGGGTTCAGTTTTGGTTAGGTCCACTAATGATGATTATGCCCTTATGGGGGAAACCCGAGTCTCCCAGAGCAGCGTTTGAGTAAATGCATCATTTGGATTGCAACTCCATAATCATTCATTTAAGAAAGAAAAGAAAAAAAGAGCTTTTGTCAGTTAAAACAACAAAACCCTAATCTTTCTCAGTCTGATGAACTGATGAACTTTTTTCTTGGTCAAAATAAAAGCAAGTTAGAACTAAAATAAAAATCATTGTCCTAATCTTTTGGTTAATCAAGCTCCTATGTGTTTGTTTCTCCCCACACTTTTATAATCTCTTTGGGGACCTCTAGCATCACAAGCTTTTTAGGTGTTTGTAGCTACTGTTTTTGAACTTGTATATTTATTTAAAAACTATAGAATGTAAAAAGAGTTGATAAAAAATTCCATGGGGACAATATCATCCCATAAATTTGGTTATACTCGTCCACTGTGGATGCTCTTAAGTTGTTTAAATAGTATTTGATGCACCTTTTTGTTTTTTTATAAAAGTAATGACTAGAACTTGATGTGTCAATGGGTTGCCTGGAATTTAGGATCTTTGTCCTTGGAATTTTTTAAGAGTTTAATTACGTGATAGAGTTAGTTCATCACTCAAGAGAAAAAAACCATATAATCTTCTTTTTCAATCTAAGCACATGCAATTTACTTAGTTTAATTATAATCTAACTCAATATATTGGGAACACTTCGAGCTTGGACCATTTTTTTTATTTTTTTCTAGTTGTATTAATTACTTAAACAAATGCAAACGAAACACACTCAACGAGGGCTTTTTGGAGGATATTTTTTTTTTCTTCTAATTGCACGCTAACTTCTTTTTGAGCATAAAATTGTAAAGACCATGTGGAGTCCACCTTTAATCACATATTACCTTGAGAATGATACTTTCACATTAGTTAATTACAGTTAGATTAGTTTGTCATTAGACAACTAAAACATAAAATATTAGCACCTTACACGATTTGTTAACCCTGACCATTTGATCGGTGGGTTCTATTTTGAGTATCAATCCAAAGCCATTAAAGTAACGAGGCATTGATAGTACTATTTTACTTAAAACTTTTGAACGACACAATTAGGTTCTTAACGTGTCTTGCTAAATGCACTCTGACCAAGGCCCTATCATTTCATGACCAGCTCTAGGATTAAGCCTATGTAAGAGGTGAAGTTCGGCTTTGGAGCTTTTTCCAATAAGTTTTTTTAATGGTTTAGTTTTGGTTGATAATTGTGCTCCTACTCGTAGTGTTAACAATCGTAGAGTTTGTTGTTTTTGATCGATTATGTCCAAAATCTCAGTACATCTTGTTATGCATAATAGACTAGGTTCCACGAGAATGCAAGTGAAGATCGAGGAACCCTATAACAATGCTAATAATTACGAACTAAAGATTCTCATCTAGATATTAAAAATTGAGTTATCAAGATTCTCATGCCCATCTTTTAGTATTTAAACAACAAAAGAAGAAGAAAAATAAACCGTATAAAAGATTATAATGTAAATAAAATCTTCTACCACGTGCAAAGGATTTAGAAGAATTGATTTGTTAAAAGGGTGAGCTAGTTTGTATCTAATGGTATTGTTAATTTCCGTTCACACGCTTGAAATGGTTCATATATCATAATCAAATGACCATGTTAGATAGTAGATAGCTACTAAATTGTTGAATGAGTCAAATGGATCATGCATGAGATGGATACATCTTGAATGATTATAAGTCCCATGAGAGCATCTCCAAAAGAAGGTGCAAAAAATCTTATGTGGCTTTTTATTTGGTCCTTTAATTTATGAGGTTTTATGTATAGAGTAAATATAAGATCTTGTATCTAAAAAATCATCTCTAGCGGTAGTGATTTTTTTTGAAAAAATAATGAAAAATATGACTTGGAGGTGGAGCCGGAGGTGTAGATAACACTTTCTTGAACACCTTCATATTTAGTAATTGGTCCCTCCTACTTTGTAGGACCCTACTATTGGAGATGGATTTATGCCAATCCTATGTGTCAATAAAAAAAAAAATTCACCTTTTGTTGGAGATGCACTAAGTATACTACTGTACATTTGTCCCAAAATAAGCGACGCTTTCTTTTTTAAAAAACAAAGAAAAAAAGTGACGCTTTTCCCTTTTAAGTTTTATACAAAGTATTTTAATAATCAGTTAAAAAATGTAAATATTGTAATGTTGATTGTGTAAGTTAAAATATTTCCCAACGATATAAGATTTACAAATACCCAATTTTTAGTCTAAGACCTACATTATTTTTGAGTTTTACTGCACTATTATTGTTTCTAATAGGGCAATTCATTCGACCAAACAACATTTTTATATGGATTAATCTTGTTAGCTTCATCTCATGTGAGCAACAAAAGTACACAGAAATGACAAAAAAACTTAAACAAACTTTAATACTAATCAAACTAACGACTCTAAAATTACAACAAAGAATTATACTAACCAACTCTACAATTTCACATGAATTGTTTGGAAAGAACTAATTTCTTCAAACCAATTACCAATCCTGCGAAAGATAAAAGAGTTATGATCATAGTTTGATCTCTCCATCTCCGAGGATTTTATTGGTAATGGTTTGTCGAAGTATTGATTTCTTCCAAACCTCTCAGATCTTTCTTGGTCATGGGGTAACAAAGTAACTGAAAAAGATCAAAATATGAAGTAGTCGCCCGAGATAACATCTTGCTATTGTTTCTCTTTGAGTCATTTGATATTGGATTTTTTTTTTAGATTATAGTTGTTGTAGTGAGAGTTGTCGTAATTGCTACCACTGACATATTTGAAACTAGTGATTCAGTTGCTACGTTGCTGCTACAAGAGTTGGTAACGAATAAATTGTTGAAACCGAAATAACAGAATTTGTTGATGAAGAAAAAGATGCAATATGGTTGAAACAAAGGAAATCGATCTATTTTCCTTGCGCACAATGAAAACCTAACTTCCCAGGGAATCAAAACCACGAGACAAAGGGGAAAATCAAACAAATCCACGCTCAATAAAAAAGGTATAATAGGCGAATTGACATGGTTCGCTCGGAAGATCTTAACAGATGACGCATAGGTTTTTTGGAGCTCTCTTATCTAGTGAGAGAAAAGGGTTCTACTGCATTGTTACACGTAAGAGTACATATATCGATGTTTTTTATTTCAAGAATGAACTTTTGCCCTTATTATTTTTTTCTACAATTACGAAATTACCAAATTTTTATGGATGAACGAATATTTTTCTTTTCTTTTTAAAAGCACCGTGTGGAGTATCTGGAGGCCAATAATTAAATTTTACCTTACAATAATAATAATAAAAATAAACATCCCTCGAAACAAAATCCAATTTCCCCAATCCTTTTGCTAATATATATTTTTCTTTTTTTTTTTCTTTTTTAGATGCTTATAAAGTACAAAAATTAAAACAATAATGCCGGGGTTCTAGGCTAATTTTTTTTGACATACTTCATGTCGACATATATGTTTCGAGCTTATGTCATTTCGTAGTTGTAGGGTTCATTGGATTTAGTTACAGATCTCTTTTACAATATGTGTGATAGCATAAAATCCTATATAATCAAAGATTAATCCTAAGTTGTCAGATGTTCAAGAACATATAAATTAGGTAAACAAGTGTAAAGTAGCTATTGACGGATTTACGTGGTTCGGTATGAAACTTACATCCCTGACCTGACATCAGGATTGGAGAATCTGTATTAAAACAATTTGTAAATAAATAGAGCATATTCAATTGATGGACCCAGTAATTCTGTAACTATTATAAATGTGTACATGTATGCCAACTTTCAGGACTTTCCCTAGCATAAACCTCGTTATTTCATCACGCCAATATATACACCTTTTATGCTATATAGATGACAATATTTATATTTAGAATAACATTTGACGCCATTCTTGAATTAATATACTATCGAGAGTATTATGTTTAATACATAGTCATATTAATATCGTCTCAAGTCGCAAACTCCCACGGCCGAGTTTCTTTAACACACTATAACGACACTATCTTATTCAAATTCGTTCTGGAATAACATTGCGCTTCAATCTATACCTGACATATTGCCATAAACTAAAATCATAGATTGTAGTCATATGATGATCACATCATAAGGATTGTGGCACATCGGCTAAGATCATAATGCATGCAGCTATTGCAGCTCATAGTGCTTCGGCTAAAGTATGGACTGATGGCCTAGCTAGTTGGAGTCATCCCAAAACAATCGGCTAAGTCCATGGCATGGCTAAACATAAATTGGCAAGTTATGGCCAGGCATATCCACTACCGCGCCATAGCATAGCGCGTGCCCTTATCGCGCCTTGGCAGCCACGGCCAAGGCCATAACATAGCAGCGTCATTATTGGATCTTGGTCAACCGCGGCCAAGGCCATAGTGTAAAGTGCGATATTTTAGGATCTTGGCCAGCTTCGTGGCACAATCATGATAACTTGTAAGGCCACGTCAAATCAACGACCTAAAAGGGATCTAATCCTGACTCATGCTCATCTCATGGTAGCTTAGCACAATTCCTCCCCCATCTGCCGTGGGCAAGGTAAAACACGTTAAGGAGTTACAAAACCACAACTTTCCTGGTCAGCGCGCCATTAAAGGACATGGCACGCCAAACTCTAATATGGAATTAACCAACCTCGCGCCAACAACTCTAACTAGATCTAAGCCAAGGCTATTGAGTCATCTTATAGATCTCAACATCTCATCTCATTAGACCAATCATAACGTCACTGGGGGCCATGGCAGCGTCCTTATAGGCCACTACACTACTTGCTATTTTATCACCATAAATAAGTCATTCAAAGGCCACGCGATAATTTAGCACGATATCTCACATAATATGGTATGGGATATTTCTCTTTATCTTATGTTGTGGCATAAAGTGTGCGGACATACTGTGCCACTTTCATGCGATTATCATGCCGTGCTAAATCATAGTATCTTAACCAATGCGCCGAGCCATCCTCTAGCACAGGCCACGAGCATTTCGCAATACCACGGATGGCCTTGGACAAGTTGTTTCTCATGACAACTTAACCAAACATGATTCAACATGCCTATAAGGCATGTGACACATCAGTTTCTACGGTTTAGCCTAAAATAATATGAGATCCACAACTCATCTAAGACACTTAAGAAACATAAAACAACGTCGCATAGGTGATTCTTCATGGGATATTGGTCTAGTGGTCTACGATAACATGCGACGTGGCAACACCTCATGGGAAAAGTTAAAGTAGTGGTACGGTTTTAAGCAGTTGGAGAGATAATGGGCGCAGTATAGAGGAGTTTTCCAGAAACTTCCATGATTTATCTCACCTCATACCCATCATCTCCATAACCTCACGACCTCCACTACTTGCGAGAAAGGCAGTGTGTATTCCAAAATACTATAAATATGCTACTTAGCATATTCAGAAAACATAACAAGCTTTGATACCCAAAAGCTCTGTTATTCTTTATATTTTTCAATGCCCAAAACACACAATTCAATACCATTGCCATTTTCTCAATACTTTTTTGCTTCCCTCCCCTGAGATCAACCCATCTTCCTCTCCTCATGACCGAAGCAGGACGGAACGACTATTATCGTAGTTTAGGGTTGTCTAGTTCGAACCTAAAAAAGAAAGTACCACAACGGTGTATTTGTTTTGTTTAGAAGTAATTTTTAGGTACTAACAATGGGTTTCACTATATTTTGAATATCATAAAAAGTTTATTAAATCTAATACATTCTCTCAACACAATATTTTCCACCCTTAATAACCAAGTTACCTATTTGTAACCCAAGCGTTTATATACAATTTACTATAGCACGTAAATTGTTCGATAATTTCAAATATGTTTTCCATTACTAAATGGGGGTCCGGACGACAAAAAACCTATCAGACTGGTCTAGGGGAAGCGCCTTGTAGTAGATTGCGAGACAACGCCTCGTAGAAAATTTTCTGGTTTTAACCGAAAAACCTAACTCAAATTTAATTTGAATTTGAATAGTCGCATCTCCTCTCATAATTCACCATTGAAGCCTCTTGGAGGTGTCTGATGGAGATTATGAGGCATCTCCTATGGAAAGGAATCCTCCTATAAGTAGTGAAGATGTTCACTCATTCAAACACATCAAAAAAAAATTGTTTCTCTCTTTTAAGCATTATGGGAACTTTCTTATTATATGCTATTGGTTTGATCAAGGGGTACAAACTTTCAAACCCAATTAACCAAGTTACCTATTTATAGCCCAAGCGTTTATATACAAGTTACTGTAGTACGTAAGTTGTTCGATATTTTCAAATATGTTTGCCATTACTACATGGGGGTCCAGACGACAAAAACTCTATCGGACTAGTCTAGGGGCCACGCCTTGTAGCAGATTGCGAGACAACACCTCATAGAAGATTTTTTGGTTTTACAGAAAAACCTAACTCAGATTTAATTTGGATTTGAATAGTCGTGTTTCCTCTCATAATTCACGACTGATGCCTCTTGGAGGTGTCTGATGCAGATCTAGAGGCATCTCCTAGGCTATGGACACGAATCCTCCTATAGGTAGTGAAGATGTTCACTCATTCAGACACATCAAAAACTTTCTGTTTCTCTCTTTTCAACATTATCAAAAACTTTCTTATTGTGTGTTATTGGTTTGATCAAGGGCAAACCTTGAAACCCAATTATGTTGTTAAAGGGCTTCATTGTATCCTGAAAGTGTTATGTTTCATATCCATTGTAGTTGTCAACTTGGTTGGCAGGGTCGAAATAATTGTCTAAGAGAAATATTTTGGAGTCTTAGAGTTAAAAGTACAACATCCCTGAGTATGTTTTCATCTTCTCTTTTTAGCCACTTTTCCGACATAGGAAGCACATCAAAGCCTTGTTGGTAGATCCCAAAATTAGGTCTTAGGTACTTTGTTTATCACTTCCGATCTACATACCTTCTAGTGCAAGTGTAAATCTTCTATTTTTTTTATCACTAGATAAGCTTTGTATGAACCTTGCTTCTCTGCAGCTGCATTTAATGCCTTGTTTTTTCGTCAAACTTAACCATTCAATGTTTTACTCCTTTCCACAACTCCATCTTACAATAAGGTGGTAGATATCTTAGATGAAGTGGGACAATTAAACGCTGTTCCCGTACTTTCCCTTTCCTTGTTTTCGGTGGCGGAGTTAAGATTCAAATGTTGGAAGGGTAAAAAAAAAATTAGCTTGTAACAATAAAATCATTTATAATCAAATTTAAGCTAAAATAATTTGTGGTTTTATTTTTCAACATACACGTGTATGTATTCATTTATAACAATCATCATCCATTCTGTTGCGAAGCCGAGCTACGTGGATACACATAGCAAATAATAATATCTTAAATAGTTGTTTTGATTGATTTTGTATTAGGATTCGATTTAATTCCAATGCACAAATCCTAAATTTGAAAAGGAAGTTAGGAAAATGATGAACGTGTAATATAGAAATCTTCGCTTAGTAATTGTTTAGGAGGGGCAAGATACACAAAGTTAAAAATTTAGGATTTAGTATACGTGTAGACAATATAGCAGTATAAGGTTTTGAGAATCTTGGGGTGGCCATGGCTACGCCCAAGCAACATGTTATTTTTGAGCAACCATAAATGAAAGGATCGGAGAAACATTTACAGGTCTCCTCTAAATATTTCGTAAAACAGAACTAGTCGTAAAGATCCAAGGTGACCAAACTTGTGGTACAAAAATCCCATTCAAATGTTGAGATCCATTAAAACTCCATCTTAAACAAAATTGATACAAAAATTCCAAATTTTTAAAAATTGATACAATCAAATTTTTTGGGGTTTCTGTGTTACTTTTGTTTTGATGGGGCTTTTGTGTTACTTTTGTTTTGATGGAATTTTTGTGGGTAGATAGTGACACCTTTAGGGTTATAACTCGCGCAATGTTCGTAAAAAGGTAAAAGAACTTGGAGAAAACACAACTGCTAAGGCCTAAGGCTAACACCATGTTTGTTTACTCCTGACTCATCTGAGTCGTCTGGATCTGAGTCATCTGGATCTGAGTGAAATCACCTGACTCATCTGGATCTGAGTCGATATGTTTGTTTTGAGTCAGATCTGACTCATCTGACTCGGAAATAAGTGAGTCAGTGGTTTGGTCCCATGAGTCAGGGGTATTTTGTTACCTGACTCAAATGAGTCCGAGTCAGGGGTTATGTCTGAGTCAGAGGTCGAGTCAGATCTGACTCAAAATGGAAAACAAACGGTCTGACTGCTGACTCGGTCCGAGTCAGGGATTGACTCAGATTCAGACGCCGAGTCAGCTGCAAACAAACAAGTTCTAACTAAGCAATGTCGAGGGGCGTATGTGTCCAATTATGGGCCCCAGACATCCAAATCTGAGCAAGCCCAACTTACGAATTCACTACGACCGTTGAGAAATTGTGGCATTGCTGGAAGTTATTTCTTCCTCACAAAATCACACCATTTTCATTTGTTCTCCACTAAAGGTTCCGAGTCTCCCACAAACAGAAGTGAAAGTTGTGAAACTCATCAGTTCAATTGATCTCTAGGATTTGAACATTTGAAGAAGAAAAGAAAAGAACCATGTCTGTGATTTCTGCTCATCAAACCCTAAACATTAAACAATTTAGTATTTTACCATCATCTACATCGATATCTCATTCCTCTTCAATGTTTTCCCCTAATTCATCCTTTTCTTCTTCAACTAATTCTCTTTCTACTAAGTTTTTTCAGGAGAAAAGATCATCTTCTGTTGTAAGAGTTTCTTCTTCATCTTCTTCTACGGTTGGTTTTAGTGAAAGTATCAGTGAGATTCTTGGGGATGTTAGTATTTTCACTGCAGCTGGTGAATCAGTTATGATCAAGGATTTATGGGACCAAGATGAGGTTTGGAACTTGAACTTTTCTTATGCTTTATTGATTTTTGTGATTTTAATGGTAAATTGTTTTGTTTGATGAGTGTTCCAATACGTTTTTATAGATATGTTACAACTTCCCCAATGATCTAAAACCCAACATTTACATGTCACAAACTTCAGTCCTTTAGTTTCTTTAGTGTTTATGTGGAGTATTATTATTTTGATTGGGTTTCGGAATTTCAATTGTTTACTTCTTTATTGATTAGGAAATTGGTAACCACAGGAACCGACTAGTACATGAGGACAGCCACCAAGAACCTACTTTGTTGATGATTATATCTAAATAACGAATGAACTTGAATGCTCCCTAAATTAGACATATTCTTTGATAACTTATTTGCAAAATGTTCCTGTTAAGTCCGGCTAGTCTTCGAAACACACAGTCGACATAATTTTCCTCCCTAAGTCGACAATGTAACACCTTCAGACTTCTGATTAGGTTGAGTACATGTAGGATAAACTGGTGGAAAGGGAAGTACAACATTTCAGGTTGTCTGACTCCCCCTTCTCCCTGGATTCATATGGGTTTTCTAGGTGGAAGATCCATTATAGTCTGAATTATGCGCCATCTCTGGATACTGAAATCAGGACTGACTACTAAGGCTGTTTTTAAACTGCTTTTGATCAGGACTGACTAGTGTAATATCTTTCTCATTATCTTTTTTAAGTCCATTCTCAATTTCAGTAGCCTTTTTGTTTTTTTAACATCAGGGTGTGGCTGTTGTTGCTCTTCTAAGGCATTTTGGGTGTCCTTGTTGGTAAGCTTGGAGAGTCTCAGTGCTGTCCCACTGCTTTAACTTGAGACTTTTATTTGGAGGAATTCTTCAACCTAATCATGCATCTTTATGTTGATTAAAACATATGAAGCTGGGAACTCGCTTCAACACTCAAAGAGTCAAAGTCGAGGTTTGATTCTGCTGGCGTGAAACTAATTGCTGTTGGTGTTGGTACGCCTGATAAAGCACGGATTCTTGCAGAGAGGGTAATTCTTATACCTACTTGATATTTTTACTCTGACATAAGCAAAGAGATACAGTTGAGGAAACTGTCAAACATTGAAACCGAGTCTGAGAAAATATTAGTGATTGGTGTTATACCCAAGTCCAAGTTTAGGATCCTCATATACTGCAGATTTAGTATCGTTATTAAAGAATCGATACACATGTGAGCAGCAGATGCTGAAGATTACATTCCATTACTTTAGCGTAAGACTGACTGTTGCATAGACTTAGACTAGTGTAGCTTTGCCGTTTAACCTCAAACACTGGAAGCAGTAAATATTTTGAAATTACAAACAAATTTTCATGTAAGAGAAGAGACAAATCATGTTTCTTATCAGGTTGACTAGTCTTGCATGTGCCTTGACTAGGTCCTCTGGTGCCCGACGTGACGTATCAAGTCACATAAGGCTATATGAGGTTTCCATTCAAACTTGATATAGTTCTGTGGGTTGGAGTATGTGGCCCCGTTCTCTAGTATATGTCTTAGGGTGTCAAAAACCTAGAGTCTATGTTAAGAAACTGTCGAAGGAGTCGAAATTGCATGTTGCCTTTGAATAATTGCTGCAGTTTGCAGAGGTATATAAGATTTTCTTTTTCTTTTTTCTAATTATTCTTGCACATGTTATATGGCAGTTGCCGTTTCCTATGGACTCCCTTTATGCAGATCCTGATCGCAAGGTAACAGTCTCCCAGCTTTACCCAGTTCTGCTACATTTCTACTAAGGAAATGTCTGGATGGCCTAACTGTTTTCCCCTTTATGTTACAGGCATATGATGTTTTGGGATTATACTATGGTTTTGGCCGCACATTTTTCAACCCAGCCAGTGTAATCACTATTGCTTGTATTTATAGGGCAGGAGTTTAAATTCTATACCAAAGTTCATGTCCTTGGATATTCATCAGTGTATAACTTGAAACTTGACAGGCTAGCGTATTTTCAAGGTCTGAGGCACTGAGAAAAGCTGTGAAGAACTACACCATTAAAGCGACTCCAGATGATAGGAGTAGTGTATTGCAACAGGTATCATCTCCTTCTTTTTCTTAGTATGTTCGAGCTTCTCTTCCTAAATTTGTACTGCATTAAAACTTGGAACTTGCTACTTTCTCATGTTTGTTTTGCCAAAATTCTAAGATTACCCCCCTTTCTTATTTTCAACAAAGGGTATAGTCGTCTACCAATCAAATTTCAAGATTTAATACCTCAAACTCTAGCATTATAGTAGTGTTACTAATTTTAGATAGCTTTCATAATAGAAATATACAAAAGCATCGTTTTCATGCATGCAACTTGAGTACAACATATGGTTTGTGCCTGTAACTTTGCTCAACCCAATTTGTTTATAATGTTTCTCTTTTTGCCATCTTTATAAGGGAGGAATCTTCGTCTTCAAGGGTAAACAGTTGTTATATGCAAGGAAAGATGAAGGAACAGGCGATCATGCCCCTTTAGAGGAAATCTTTAATGTATGCTGCAGTCCGGTTGCTTAGATCTTAGTTCCACACCAATGCTTCGCCTCTCGTAGGAATGCAGGTAATGTCTCTGTAATTTGGTACAGTTTGAGTTCCTCGTGTTTAGGAATGAGATTTCCCTGAAGTAGTTAAAAGCCATCGCAAAATGTACGCAGAAGAGACGGTGTATAAGTGTGCAAAACTTAAAATGTATTATTGTATAAATAAATAAAATTGATTTCATAACTCATTGAGCAGCTTGATTGCCATTTAAGAAATCGCAGTAGTACAAAGTAAGCAACCAACCATGACCATCTTTATGTGCTTAAAACAAAAAAGAAGAGAATAAACCGACAAAAGATTAAAAAGTTAATATAATCTTCTCACATAAAGTGGATTTAGAAAAATTGATTTGTTAAAATAGTAAGCTAGTTGTATTTGAAATATTAAGAAATAGTGTAAGGATATTATTAATTCATTCACACACTTTTGTTAAGCTAGTTGAAGATGTTGTGCAACATCTCCTTCAACTCTTGCAACAATGAAGATGCAGGCATACTCTTGCCAGTAGTTCTTGATAAAAATGATGGAAATCTTTTGATTACTCAGCAACAACATCTTCAAATACCACAGACTCCTGCACTGCCAATTTATTTAACCTATCATATCAAACTCTTACTAGTAGCCAAGTGTTATTGAAATATGAAATTCACCCTTCACTTTCTCTTAGTTTGACATAAAAACTATGGCTTACTTGATTATTGCTTGAAGACCCGACGATTAAAGTGTGTTTGCCTAAAATCAATTTCCTCTTCCCTTCTGCATCAGCAACACTCAGTTGCTTGCAAGCTTCAACTTTGATTTTCACACTTTCTTCTTTGCCTTTCATTACTTCCACCCTTTCAAATGCTATCAACTGTTTCTTAGGCAACCCAGTCACCTTTTCTGAAGATGGTGGTACCCAAAAGATCAACACTACATGGCTCCCATTTCTTTCGCCGTGATTCTTCACAACTACCTCAGTGCCGAACTCTAGAGTTTGGCAATCCACTTTTACAATGTCAATAGCATCTCCTGAGTTGAATTCAGATAGGTTAGTAGTGTTGGGTGTAAGGATGCTGCTATGAGATTTCTGCACTGGTATTTGTATTGTCGAATGATCCGTTTTTTAGGTATAGGCCCATTAGAATACCCTAGACCTATGTCCAAAATACAACTGAATTACTCTCCAAGTAATTCTAGAACCAGACTTCTAATCCTAGAAGGAACAGTAGGAGTTCTATTTCTAGAAGGTTATAAAAATATAGAGAATTACCTAATCTGTGTATTTCTAGTTTTAGCATAGATATCATCTACAAATAACACACGCAGAAGACTAGAAGAATACTAGATGAAAATAAATCAAGAGGAAGAAACAACACCTAGGGCAGAAAAACCTAACAGGTAAACGTTGCAAAGTTCTTATTCTAAAGCAATATAATTAACGTGTTTTATTGCAAATTACTAGTACTTTAATTCTACTTGTGTGGCTTTTCTCTTTTTATCATAATATCGGGGTCTAGAAATTGATCAGTGGTATCTAAAGCTAAAAGGTAATTAAGCAATGTTTCCGGCGATGAATGGAAGGGCTTCGATCCAAGGGTAACGAGATATTACCATTAGATCCTGATATTGACAAAAGAGGAAGAGTTTCAGTTTTGTCATCCTCAAATCCACAAGGCAAGACTACGGAAAAATTAGAGGAAGATATGAAAATCATGAAGAGAAATCTGGCGGAGATGAAATCAATGAAGGATGATCTGACTGCTTTAATATAGATGATAAAAGGATTACAACCTACACAATCCAAGTCAACAGATGATTCTGATTCAATGCATAATAAGGAAAGACAATCAAGTTTTACTGACAATACATCCAGAGACCAACCAAGCTCTCATCTACTCATTCCAAAGGCCTCATACACGTGAATATTGAGTTCTCTAAGTGTTCGAAGAAGAAAGGGATCGAAAAGGAATCCAGAAAAGCAGAATTTCAGAGAAAATAAAGAGAATCTGGCTCAAAAAAGGGAATTCGAGTTCATGATTTCCAAAACCAGGACCAGAAACATGCCAATCCCTCTTTCAAGACTTGACTATGCCTAGGGAGGCTCCATGTTTCTCTCATGCCAAAGAAAAGCAAGCTCATAGTGGTTTTTGATGAAAGCATCCTTAGTTTCAAAAGCATGTATTTTCTCTAATAAAGAGGTGTCTGATTGGTATAAGGAATTAAACAAGCTCTCATCACACAAGATGTTGACCCCACAAGATAGATGCACACCTTCCAAGTCTCGTTAAGCCTAAATGCCTGAAGGAGTCAGAAGCAAACAAGGGAGAAAATTAGGGTTTCGTCCAGGTAAACCCTAATTTGCAAATCCCATTCAACCAAGATGGAAGTTTCCTCTGCAAGACTCTATTTCATGACGTTTCCCAAAGAAAAAGGTTTAAAAGTATTCCAAGTCCATGGACAATTCCAAGCTCAGAGTGGCATAAAAGGAAGAAATTAGGGTTTTGGTCAAAGAAACCCTAATTCGCGAGTATAGTCCCTCAAAAACGGAAAATTTGAGCATCAAGGCTCAAGTGTTGCAATAGTAATGTCTCCTAAATACAAAATTCCAGAAAGCTCCCAATTCCAGAGTTAATTCGAAGTTCAGAATCGGAGCAAGCAAGAACTAAGCATCGGGGACTCCGAAAAAAAAGTTGTAAATTCGTGCCTGAACGATTCGCAACCATGTATATACTCATCATAGAACAATCAAGGTTCTACTATGAGTAGGAGACTTAATGTAGATGGTGAAATTTGGATAAGGGGCAACAGTGTCATTTCAAGACCATAGACAAAATTCCACTCTCACGAGAGATTGATCCCTTGTCCCTCAAGGCATTCTTAGCCACGATTTCTAATATACGTCCCCGCGAGATACTGCTGGTCGTGATGTCGTGACTCCTAGTGCACATCCTCGACGAGATACTGCTGGTCACGTAGGTTCTGTAGAGCGTAAAACGTCCCCAGTGGACTTATGAACCAGAACACCCACAGTTCCAGCATGTCTTCGCGAGACGGAGCTGATTCCTAGTTTACATCCTCGACGTGATACTGCTGGTCATGTAGGCTCTATAGATGTGTAGAAACGTCCCTGACGGACTTATGACCCAGAGAGGAGATATGCATGTCTCCTGTAAGTACGACTCACCCTATTTGAGATCAAGGACTGATTCCTAGTACATCATCGCAAGATACACTGGTCATGTATGCTGTAGGATCTGACTCGACTTACCGAGGTTTCCGAATAACTCCTAGGACATCCCCGCGAGATACACAGGTTATTCTGCCTCTGGGTCCTTTAGACGGACTCCCAGAACATCCTTTTGAGATACATTGGTCTTGTTGTCTCATCATATGGACACACAGTTGATTCCTAGCACATCTCTGCAAGATACGCTGGTCAAAGACAAGTGATCCAAAGTCTCACAGAGGCATTAATCGGGCTTACAAAGCCTTTTCTCTCTCTCCAGGACGAGTCCCAGCTAACCACAGAGAGATTCAGATCCGTTAAGAAAATCTTCGTAGAGATTTTGATCCGTCTGCAAAATCTCGGAGAGAGTCAAATCTCTCTGCCAAAATCTCGGAGAGATTCAAATCTCTCGGGAAATCTTAGATAAGGCTGAATATTCCCCATAGTAGGCACGAGCCTCGTGTAGGAATCGATCCTCCCCTCCACACGAATTCTGAGGCATCCCATGCCTTTTCACGTGACTCATCCTGGTCATTCTTACAAATCGGAGAATATCTCTCTATCTTGGCCAACTCGGCTAAAGAGAATATTTCTTTTTCTCAACACATCATCACAAAGGCCGACTCAGCTTCACACAAATGATGGGATAACAATTAGAGTTTTGGTCTGGCAGTCTACGACACGTGTGAGAAATACCCGGATTATTTCTCACCGCCCGAAAGAGTAAAGGCGGTGGATAATGAGATAAACTCAACCTAGTTTATCTCTATTCCTGAAGGAACGGGAGAATTGCTTCGCACGGCACGAAAAGCAATCCTTATCTTCACCGACCTGAGATTAGAGAATTCAGCCATAAATAGGTCCTCTATTTCTCCAAGCTATCACGATCTTTCTCATAACCTCTCAGAGCAATTCTTCTTCAAACCCTAGAATTCTATGATCTCTCTCTTCATATGCTTCCCTTCCCAAGATCAGTCCTAAATCTCTTCCCTGTGACTGAAGCAGCCTTTGAATGTCCATTATGCATGGTTTAGGGGAAGACTGTTCGTGCTCAACCTCCCATAACTTACTTTCAGAAAACTTAGAATCCTACTTTAGCCTCTCACCGATTTTAGGTAACTACAAACTGGAATAAAGAATATTCCAAACACTGATGACGATTTCTTTGTGGTTCAGTATAGACCTGAATAACGTCTCACAGGTTCCTCGTTTCTCCTTCTTATAGATCCTATGGATATTACTCATAGAAAATTGGTATCTCCTCGAGCGATAATTCGGTTCTGTCTGCAAGTAGGGGACCACTCTTCTTCTCATATAGAATTCAAGCTTTCTCGAAAAACTTTAACAGACTTTTCTGGATGGGCGAGACATATGTTGGGTTATGATCGTGTACGAACCATGCTAGATCCTGCACGGGTGACACAAGCTATTCAAGCAGCTGGAGATTTGTTTATCTATCATTATATACGAGGTATGGTAGATTTGCTCGCTCGCTGGTGTATTCCTACTCAAACTTTCATATGCAGATGGGGAGAATATACCATCACTTTGGAGGATGCAGTTGCTTTATTTCATCTTCCAGTTACGGGTAATTTTCCTGAAGGGATTTTGGCAAAAGAGATTGCAATGTCCGATGTCTTGACAGCTACGATGTATGACATTAATAAATTATCCAGAAAATTTTGTGGTTCCCAATGGTTGAAGTATTGGTGCCGAGAGATAAAATTCCTGACTGGCCCGTCGATGGCACATTAGCCATTTCCGATTTCTTGTGCTTGTGGCTGTCCAGAGATGTACTTGAAGATAGTGGAAACTTGTTGAAGCCATTTGTGACTCCCTTTGCCATTAATATGGATCAAGGTGAGAAACTTCCCATCAGTATCCTGTTCTTGGGTTCAGTATTCTCCAACTTAGACTCCTTGGTTATAGATTCCAGTGTTTCCAATGGCTTTACGAAAATTTAAACATACGTTAATATAATGTTTCTCCAAGCCTTACTGTCGGAGCGCTTCATGAATTTATGCATCGATTCCTCGTAGCGTCTTGCAAGGACCAAATGTTGATACTCGTCATGTTTTGACTGAGAAAGATAATGCCAGGATTATGCGCTGGTCTACAAAACAACCTCGACTCAAGACACGCCTCACCAGTGTTTTAGATAACGAGTCTGAGTTTAATTTTCGTCCATGTGTGTCGGTTCCTTATCACGTCTCACAATTAATCACTTTCAATGCTGCTAAAGAAAATGATACTTTGGAGTCTGGTACAAACCTGAATGATGGTGAGAGATCCTTCATACTAAGTTGCGCTCCTGGTTATTTAGTATCGGTAATACAAAGAAAGTTTCTGGTGGAGGAATATAATATCGATAGAGCGTATTGACAAATGGGCCTTGATCAGTGTGTTCCAGATATTCGGAAGAGAAAGCAATCAGTCGACCAACTTAAAATTTCCTTGGATTGTACACATCTGAATGGACGCAAATATATATTCCCTTGTTCTGACTGAGTCGCCTACACAACTCCAGGTTATATAACTTTCTGGGATCAGCAACTTGATCGTTTACATGATTTTATAATGGCTGATCACACTAAGGTATAAGAACCTCTTTCTTTTGAGATGGTTTATGATCTACCAAGATTGAAATATCCTTCCAGTGGTTATAAACGGAAAGTACTCCCAGGATGTTCAAAAGTAAGTATTTTTCTTATGATTTTTATAAATACATGATAATCGCGTCTTAATTACTTCATTAATTTTACCAAAGGATGTTCGTGTGGTGAGATCTCGTATTAATTTATACTTCACGGAAAAGGAAGAAAGTCCCCGGGGCGGAGAACCTAAAAGTAAGAATTACAAGATGTTACCAAATAGTGTACAGTCCCCAGATGTTTCTTTGGTGAGTCGTCAATGCTTCTTCCCTCATGACTTTTCTTATCCGTGTAATTAGGATCACAAAACAAACATTTGTTAATCTTGCTTCAGAATTTTTCTCCATCGAGCATTGATTATCTACAACTTGCTCCTGGGCAAGCAATTCATGTATCCAGTGCCAATGAAGAATAAATCGATGTAAGTATTTCTTTACATAACAATTATGATATTTCTTGAATGTAGTAATAATGATTGTTGTTGACATATCCAGCAGGAGATTATCATGGATAAAGAAAGCGATGATGATGCTCATTCGTCTTCAAAAAATGGTGATGAGGAAAATTCCCCGGAACCGAATGAAGGTAACAATGCTTCTAATGGTGACACCAGTAATATCGATCCCTCGAATGGTCTAGAGACCACTAAAGTAAGTGTTCATATTGTATTTTATTCGTAGAAGTATAAAATTGCTTATTTTTGAATGATTGAATGAGAATCCATGTGAATAAATGAGAAGTTTTGCCGAAATACGTCACCAGAAAATTCAGAATTTAGTCTTTTAATAAAAACGCTGTAAAATCTTCATTCGACATCAGATTTTCGCGATCTAACCCAAATTTCTTATGCCCACGAAATTTCATAGCTTTTTTAAAGAATATTTTTGAGTTTTGAGAATATTTAGGGGCCAAAATCAGTGAAACAGTAAACTTCCAGGAAGTTTCAGAAAATTTTCAGCTGTCATGTTGTTCGATGTTTCGGCCATATAGTTTTGCTCCTTCATCCAATTACTGTGAATTTTTGATATGTTGTATAGGACATCCATACGAAGAGAATGACATATAACTAAAACTTGGATTATTTACCAATTGCTCCCAGTTCGTCGTCTTGTACATGGCAGTGTAAAATCTCCTTAGATGAGTTTGTTGTAAAACGTTTTTTTATGACTTTTACACTATTTGCTCGTGTCTTGAATACATAATGAAGAACTTTGATGATGTAAGATATCTTACATTATGAATTTGATGATTGCTTTTTGATTTCCATGCATGAAGTGTATTAATCCCATGTAATCATCGTATTAGGCGCCAAATGATGAAGTTGAGGGTAATGGAGCCAATAATGATGATTCGAACAATATGGTGAATCAAAATAACGATGTTACCAACTCCGTGCCTCAGGGTCATGAGTATGTGCCACTGAAGTTGTCGAGGAGAACGAAGCGCAAGTCGACATTACTTCAGAGATAGAAGAAACCAGGCCAGTAATAGAAGAAACTATAATAGAAGAAACTGCTCCTGCGCCACCGAGAAAAGAAATCACTCCAGAAATAGAAGAAGTTGCTCCAGAGGCAGAAGAAGTTGCTCCAGAGGCAGAAGAAGTCGCTCCATTGATTGAGATTCGTATAGTGGTGCATGAATACCCTACTGCAGGGATTGCTTTCGTTCCTCCATTTGGTGAGTTACTCCCATATCATGAACTAGTTGGTGGATTTAGTGTTCTTACTGGATATGCCGGCATGTATGATGAATTATGGAAGAGATATGGTCATATTGTCGTTACTAAAGACCCCAAACGTAGTTATTTCTTGACGATGCAAGTAGGAGCTGTCTTGCGTGTTATAGACGATATACGAACCAGAGCTAGAAGTATTGTTACCCCTGATGTACTCTTTGATTGGGAGTATAATTTGGAGAATTTTGAGAAACTTGGCTTCAACTTGAAATGGCTACGTCATAAAATTAACACCATTAAGGATGCACGTGAGAAATGTACCTTTTCCTAGTGATGCTGTGATGAAAAAAAACCAAAATTTCCAAGTTGACTGAAGAGCTAGAGTTGGAGAAAGCGACTTTGCATGGTGCTGCCTCGAGTTTCTCGCGATTCTTCGACGTTTGTAGATTTTTCTCTTTCCAATAGGGCTGGAGCAATGGTTGCTGACCGTTTAGCTGCTTCATGAAGCTCCGAGAAAGTACAGAACCGCAGATTCTCCAGTAAATCTCTGTAGACCGGGATCATTCCGTTGATGCACAAGTTCACCAGCTGTTGTTCGATGACATTCGAATCATGGCAATACAAAGCTTGAACTCTGAACCTTTTCACATAGTCGTTCGGATGTTCGTTGTTCTTCTGGAATATCCTTCCCAGATCAGAGAGAGTAACTTGTTCAGAGATGAAAAAATATTTCCGGTAGAGAGCATTAACCATTTCTCCCCAACCTGTGATGCTTCCTGGTGCGATGTTATTGTACCAGGTGTATGCTCTACCTGTCAGAGACTTTGAGAATTCCTTCAGATGGACAACATGATTGTGTTCATGCTCGCCCAACGCTTCCAGGAATCGAGAAATATGTTCTCGAGCATTCCATATTCCATTGTAAAGAGTAAACGTTGGAGAAGTGTAACTTTTTGGGAGAGGAATTATCTGTGTAGAAGCGGGATACGGGGGTTGGTGATGATGGATAAATGATTTCTTGTCTTTCCCCCGATCCTCCAGAAAGCGTTCCAGGTTTTCACGAGTGATGAAACCTGCAGACTCCTTCGCTGGTGGGTTATTAGGAGCTTTGCAGCCTTCATCATCATCCACCACGTGAATTGCGGAGATTTAAGGATCAGCAGTCGGGGGTGTTCCTTTGGGTTTTCCTTTCTCTGACATTTTGTTTGTGAGTGTTTTCAGATAAGTGCATAACTCCTTATGCGTTGTGTCCATGTCAGTCTGATTTTTAGCGAGAACTTCATGAACCTTCATAAGATCAGCTATTGTAGGTGGATTTTTCCTGATTTATACGGGAGACCGGACGAAAAGAGGATTGTTTCCAATGTTGGTTTGAGGAGGGGTGGTATCAGTAGCGCTATTGTTGGGATCCGTAGTGACTGGAGTACTACCATTGTTGTTGCTAGTGCTAGCACCATTTAGGTTAGGATTTGTAACTGAACCTGACCTAAGATCAACCATTTTGATGAATTGAGATTGCAACCGAGAGATTAATCTCCCACTCTGGTCGCCAATATGTTGATAGGGAAAAACGATTTACTGGTTTTATAGGAAAGTGAAGAGACGACCGTGCGGACAAGACTCCTCAACCGAGTAAATTGCTTAACCTCAAACAAATGCACTACACGGGAGTGCTTTGAGTTCGAGAGATCAATATATATGACTCCGGCCTAAACCAAAATAATGGTCGTTCCAGAGTCAATTCGGTCACAAAGAGGGAAGATGGTCGATCAATAGAAGGGAAGCTGAGAATTGTGTAAGATCAATGGTGATCAAGGATTGTGAATGTGTTGTAGGTTTCTGCAAATGACCTGCTTGGTTCGAATAAGTTTGAATTCTGCCAAATTGAGAGTGATTGTTCAGATGAGAATTCTTGTGATAATTCCCGTATATCTGTGTATTGATAGATTGTTCTCCCTCTTAATCGTGAATTTAGATACTTATTTATATTTCCAGAATGTAGACACATTGATCTCCAGTAAGTGTGACGGTTTCTCGAGTGAAAGAGTGGGAAAGTGGGAAATCGCGGTTTAACCAGTTCCAGGTCGTGCGAAGACTTGGTTGATTGTCCACCCACTACTTTGCTAACTCCCTCAACTACTTGCACGACTTACTCACATTTATAATCGTGGATGAACACACGTGCCGCAGGCCGCCAGACCAAAACCCTAATTAATATCCCCCCATGTGACGTGACTGATGTCTCACGAACGTGGAGTTTGTAAGGCAGACTTGTATTTAATTAGTTAGTTGTTGACTTTACTAGACGATGAGTCTAAGTTTTGTTGAGTCGAGCATGATTGATGAATGCTCCATGATACATGGAGTGAACATGTCTGCTGGAACATATGTATATTTCGATCAACATGATGAATATTGATAACCTGAGAAAGTATTACTCGTCTGAGCATATATTGCTCGCTTGAGCGAATATTGCTCGATTAATGAAGTATCAGACGTTAATAATGGAATAATATTACCAATCTCGCATGAGAAAATATTGATCATTTGATAGATTACTGAATATTGATAGTTGAACCAATATTGATAATCTGAGCAAATATTGCTCGTTTGAACAATTATTGGTAGCATGACCAAATAAAATATTAATTAAAATATTGGTGGCTGGACCGAATATTATATAATTAATTGCTGGATCAGTATAAAATTATTAGCGTTTAAACTTGCTCAGAATTATGATTTGCAGAGCATTTATTTCGAAACCCTAATTTTGATCAATTACTGATTAATTGATGATTTACTGAAAATCAATCACTGAGTGAAGGAGGGACCGACTACATGGGATGATAACCGAACATGTAACTCCTAGGTGCTCGGGTGAGCATGCACCAATGTCCTTTGTAGACTAGTTGGTGAAAGGATGATTAAATGCTGGTTTAATCATTTATTGAAATAGTGCTCGTCTGAGCATTAGGAAATAAAACCTAATTATGGAGAGATGAGGGACCGAACAATGGGTATTAAACCGGCCCTTGGTGGTCGATTGAAGAAGTTCCAAGTTGGTTAGAAAGAGTTTGAACCCAATATGGATTGTAGAAAGCTAATTAGGTCAAAATTATGAAGATGTGTGGTACCGGTTCCTTGCAAGCCTAAGAGCCGACCTTGGTCGGTCAAGGTGGCATGCCCGTGTCACCATAGTGTCCGTGTATCAGTCTTGAGAATTTTGATATTTTCTGGTCCGCGTTTGAGCAACATTTTGGATTTTCAGAAGAGTTTGATTGACTGAAACTCTCTCGATTTTGCTCGAATGAGCAAGTAGAACTTTGCTCGAGCGATCAATATTTTGAAAATATTAAAATAGTAAAGAGTCTAGTCAGTCATTGACCATTTGACTTTTTTGGCTTTCGACCGTTTGAGCAATATTTGAGAAAAAATGGAAAACCCGGGGTTTTTGCTCAAACGAAGGAGTTATATAAGATGAAGGAAATAATAATAATGATAAAATAAGGGATCATAAGGTGTGGGACCGTCCAAGGCTATGGCATGGCCGTCCGGCCGGCTAGTAGGCCCAGTCCCGTGACACCTTTCTCTATTTTTAATTTTTCATCGTCTGGAGGAAAATATGGAGAAACCAAGAGTTTTGCTCAAACGAGGGAGTTTGCTCAAATGAAGGAGTTTTCATGAGATTAGGAAAAATAATAAAATAAGGTAAAATAAAATGAAGAGGCATGGGACTGGCCACGACGGCATGACCGGCCGACCGGTGGGCCCGGTCCCCCTGAGCGCCTCTTTATTATTTTATTAATATTCGTTTTTTTCCTATTTTGCAAAGGTTTCCTCGTTTGTCCATATTTTTGAGTGCTCGTTCGTGCGTTCGGGTGCTCGTTCGTGCATTATTGCTAAGTACCCCCACACCATTTTCTCGTAACTTACTCGATGGTGGCCTAGATGCCCTATCAGTGAATATTTATTACTAATTAATGAAATTCAGCTGAGAATCAATCATGAAACAGGGTAATAAAATGACCATCTAGTGTAGCACATATCTGATATGAAAGAGTTTGAAATCCACTGTGAAGAACTTCTATCATACAAATGTGAATCTTCCAGAAATACTCCATTTTCCAAATCTCCTATCGTAACTGGACGAGTAATACCAGCACCCGCTAACTCACAAAATTTTCCATAGTTCTTGAGTCTCATTACTGCACTACTGATAAAAAAACTTCACTTCTTAAATACTGGTATATCGAACACTTCAAGTCTTGTTTTCACTCTACCAGAACTTCCTTTTCTAAGCTTCTTTTTTCTAGCTGCTAGTTGTACAAAAATCCTTACAACCTAGTTATCCCCTATACTAAAAATCTATCATACTTTCGGGAACACAGTTGAGAACAGGATAATTTGATAGCTTAAATCTTGAAAGACCAATCTCATCAGTCGTAGCAGTAAGTCATATTATAGAAAATCTTCCAAAGTTGGGTTCATAAGCTGATTCAATAAGTTGATCCTTGTTAGGATTCATACGTGTTTCCCTATGATTAAGAACGTGAGGCTCTAACGAATCCTTCGTAACCTCTTCAACTTTATCTCTTTCGTCCTTCTCAGAAGTAAATTCAATGCAGTCCATGCCAACAGAAATAACTGAAACAATTTCATTACCTTTAGATGACGTCGAATCCTTGTGAGCTGAAAACGAAACTTCTTTAACCTGATTTTATATAGTAGGAAAAAGATCTTTTTGATTTTCTTCGCTTTTTTGAGAAGTAACCTTTATAATAACTGTTTAAAACGGAATCTTATGGAACTGCCTAAAACATTCCACAAAATCTTCAAACTATGCTCTTGTAATTGGTTTGTAGTGAAACTCTTGAGAAGTAAGCGAAGTTTTGTCCACCTGACTTTCTTTTTATTTAGAAACAACGTTCTCTTCAACCAGTTGAGCAGTAGTTTTTATCTCCTCCTCTGGTTCTTCGTTAACTGACATAGCCGAAACTTCTACAGTAAATAATGAAACTTTGTTTATCCTGATTTTCTTCATCCATTGGCGAAGTTTCTTTTGTATTCTCCTCGCCAACTGAAGTATCTTCCTATTCAAAATCCAAATCTTTGAATACTTTTTTAAATATATCAACAAGGTTTTTCTTAGTAATTATTTCTTCCTTGATTAGAAACAAGAATAAGAAAACTAGTTGTTTTTTTTTTGTAATAGGTTTTGAGTTTGCGTAAGCGGTTTAAGGATCTGTTTCTGGATAAAAATCTAAAAACGATGTTTCTGATACCAACTAGTGTAGCACAGATCAATATTGATAGAGGTTAAAGCAAACTTGTTGCTGGGGATGAGAAGAGAGTTTAAGTTCCGCCAGAAACTCAATAAAATCTGATTCTAGGATCAAGACTTTAGGGTTTGATAATGATAATAATAATATTGATAATTGATAGATAAAAGATTGTGTCTCTAAAAAAGAAGGCTTAGCCTTTAAATAAGCTTAAATGACCGACTAATAAGAAAAGAAAAAGGAATGCTACCTAAAACTAGGAAAGTAAATGACTTGCAAAGCAAGTAAACTAAAACAGACGCTAAGGATCAACAATCATTGTTGATACGGGCGAAGAGATCAACTATAATAGTTGACATAATGAAAATAGGTAGATGTCTTACATCACCATCTATTAACGATCCATGAAATCCAATTGAGGATCAGTCATGGAACGGAGTAATTATATAAATAAGTTATTTTCTAGGAATTCAATTGATGAATGACACGTTAGAACTGAAAAGGCGGGGGTCTAACAACTACACCCAATATTTAGTTTAGGCAATCTATATGGATAACCTCCAATATAATTCCAAGAGAATCAACTAAACAGTCAGACTCAATCAATGGAAATATATCCAAGAGTTGTTCTCTGTATCACAATGTAATCATCAAATCAAACAGATAGAAATCCGCGAGCCTGATTATTATGTGAAACAACTTGAACGGTACCAAAGACCAATGTTCAAGTGTCAATCAATTTATATCAACAGCCAAAGGTTGGATTATCTAATTAATTGAACTACGCACAAACTGTGGTATTTCAAATATATAGAAAATATAATGTTGAAAAGAAATAACACAGACACCAAAAAAAATTTTAACGAGGAAACTGCAAATGCAGAAAAAAACCGGGACCTAGTCCAGATTTGAACACCACACTGTATTAAGCCGCTACAAACACTAGCCTACTCCAAGTTAACTTCGGACTGGAATGTAGTTGAGCCCTAACCAATCTCACACTTACTAAGGTACTGTCGCGTTCCTTATGCCTCTGAATCCCAGCAAGACTCTACGCAATTGATCCCTTTAGCTGATCTCACCCACAACTAAGAGTTGTTACGACCCAAAGTCGAAGACTTGATAAACCAATCTGTCTCACAGAGAAAAGTCTATTGAATAGATAAATCTGTCTCCCATAAAAATACCTATGAGTTTTGTTCCGTATTTTGATAAATCAAGGTGAACAGGAACCAATTGATATACCGAACTTATGTTCCCGAAGAACAGCCTAGTAATATCAATCACCTCACAATAATCTTAATCGTATGGTATCAAATCAGTAATTGTGGAATCACAAAAGATGAGACGAAGATGTTTGTGACTACTTTTTATCTTGCCTATCGGAGATTAAATCTCGAGAAAATCTTAGAGAAGATAGTACCCAATACGATAGAATAAATCAAGATTAGACCACACAACTACACATAAAATAGTTGGGTCTGGATTCACAATCGCAATAAAGTCTTTAAGTCGTTAACTTATAATGGTTTTATAAAAACCTAGATTAAAGGAGAATCGACTCTAGTCGCAACTAGTATCACGCAGGAGGTGTGGGTATTAGGTTTCCCAGTTGCTAGAGTTCTCCCTTATATAGTCTTCAAATCAGGGTTTTCAATCAATACTACCTTGGTAACAAAACATTCAATATTCACCGTTATATGAAAACCTGATTAGATTCAAGCTAATATCTTTCAACCGTTAGATCGAACTTAACTTGTTACGCACAAATGAAAAAGTGAATTCATTTAGATATGAGTAACCGTACCTAAACTTGTACACCTTCTTGGCTCAACAATAGTTAACTGAAGTTAGCCATATGAACACTTTCATATCAAACTTGTTCATCTTAACACAACTAGTTCAAATGACTCAAATGAAACTAGTTATAGAGTTGTTCAATTGTTTATATTCTCATAGAAGTATACAAGACACAATTGAAGCAAAATCGATTTTGATTCACTCGAAGCAATTCATGAACATTATAGCCACGGTTTTCAAAAGATTGCATTCCTTAATTTATAAATGTATTAGTTCATGAACAAAACGATTTTAGAACATAACCTACTCAAGTATGCAAACGGGTACGCATACCTAAGTGGCCGGACTTGGTATGGGTTCACCAGTTAATGCAAACGGGTATGTATGCTATCGTACACCACCAAACTCAGTTGAATTCCCGGACATGAACTTACGCTGGTACGCATACGGGTATGCATACTAAGTTCCCGTATTTTCAACTAACCAACCAGTATGCATACGGGTATGCATACTATGGTTCCCGGACTTGGAATAACTTGCAACGGATAGCATACAAGTACACATACTGTGCTATATCCAATCATGGTTAATTGTTCTAAACTACCATTTCAATCATTGAAACATTCTTAGAAGACGACAATAACTGTCTCACACAAACTATTAGCTTCAAAGCAATTTTCAAGAGATCGATAGATCAATACGAAACATTCCGAGTCTACATCAAATGACTGTCTCACACAAATCATGTAAGATGTTACCAGGAGAATTTCACATGATCATATTTTGACTTTCGTCAAGAATATAAGTTGAACTTGGTTAAAGCGAAAGCTTACCAACACATATTTCGATAAATATGTCGCATTCCCATTTAATCTCCTAAAATTTTCATGGGACATGACCGGCGATGATTGTGGTTCAGTGAACCAACTTCACCGACAATCACTCAGCCTTGTATACTTGCATCAAAGTACTCATCTGCCTTCACTCTAAAGGCTTTGCACAACGGAAGTCTTTTTTCTTTCTCTCTAACTCTTCATGCCCCCATAAGCATAAGAGGTTCTTTCATGTACTTAAACAATTCTCACACAAATCAGCACCACGATGAACAAAAAGAATACTGCAACAAAACCCATTTTATTGCATTAAAGGAAGCTTACAAAACTCGTCCATCCATGGACCCAAACAGGCCATTCACCCTTATGGTGAATGCCTAACTCTCTATACAAAATCAGTGTTTCTTCTCCAAATAAATCAGCTATTTATACAAGCTAATGATCATGCCAAAACTTTGTGCAACCGCTTGGGCCTGCATGGAACATCCATGTGTCCCATAAGTGGTTTACATAACCTCCAACTTTAACTGCCACCTTTTTTGTTGTCAAGCCAACTGGTGCCACACTTGTTCTTGGTGGTTATGAACACTCACAAATGGTTATAAAATCCTTCTATAACCGTTCCCCCTTGTATTACACATTTGGCATGCTTTTAAAGCCAATAACCAACTCATAACAGTCACTTGAGCCATATTGCACCACTGTTGTGCTTTACTGGACTTGGCCTCTGTATTGCGCCACTGCTGCGCCTTACTGAACTATTGCACAACTATTGTGCTACAATCATCTCGCCACTTCCTTAGCTCATTCTGGCCATCTTGAGTCGTATGTTTCACTTTACCAATTTGTTTGACAACAACAATGCTACTCTTGCATTACTAGCTTGTTTGTGTTATTCAAGCTTTGGCTAGCCTTGAACTAATTTCGTATACCAATTCTTGGTCTATTCTACCTTCTTGCATCATCCTTGAGTTTGGACCAACTCAATTCCATGGATATGCCTTAATGCCAACATCACATGTTGCATCTTTCCACTTTGTCCATGTCTTGTCTTTCCCTCAATAAATCTTCATTGTGTCGGCCGATAAGCTTCATTACTCATCCAAATGTCTTTACAATGTAGCGCCACTTTTTTGCTTCACTGGTACTATAGGGTTTTGTCATTCTTAGTACTTGACAGTCTATGCAGTGTCGCGCAAGCATTGTTGGACACTGACTTGGCCTGCAACACTGTAACGCGCAATCATTATGTATCACTTGCCTGGAACGTGATAGACCTCCCCCACCTAATCGGTTCAACTCCCTTGTTGAACGCAACCAAGCATAAATTCTATACTGGTCGAATCTCTGCTGCATGCACTTTCAGAACCCTTTCCGAATTTCAGCAATTTTTGCTAGCTTTTGAAAAACGCACTTAGCCGACTTCTATGCTTTTGCATCAGCATCACTTAGCTTTACTGACTTGCCATTCATCCTAGTGATCTTGAACTTTGTTATTGCGTCGCGACCGCTTTGAACTCCATTGCAAATCATATATCAACACCCAAATGCAAACTTTAAATTCTTCTTGCCAATTCCCTGAATTAGGTTTGAACTTCGCATGAATCATTTGTGTCTAAGTGTACACAAGAAATGATTCCTTCCAAATAATCACAATGACCATTACCATAGTCTTATGCATTCATTCTCTGACTTTAGTTGCACCACGCAACATAACATGACTTATACAAGACTTGTCCTCATTCTTCAATCACATGTGCCTACGCCAAATCATGTCATGCCTTAAGGTATGCATGCTATAATTCCATACCACTCTGGTATGCGCCACAATCCATAGCCTTTGCTGCCTTCAGCAATGCAACAGAACTTATACTATATTTGGCCTCCAAATCATATTGCGAACTTCACCTTCTTGGACTTGCATCATTTGTATGCCAAAGAACCAACACCTCGTTGTTCTTTGCTTGCATTGTCGCAACACATTGATTGAAATGCATGACTTTAGTATAGTCATGACTTAGGATTACCCGGGACATCCCACCGTCACTTTGGACCAGGCATCCTCTTCACGCGCCTTTGAAACCAGCAATTTAAGCATCACTTGCTTTTTCAAACTGCTACGCTTTAATGTGGCGGAAAAACAACATCATGTTCTTCCTGGCTATGAGTTACTCTTAACTCATATACCTGATGGACTTACGTCTTTTTTCTTGCTGCGTTACTCCATGATATCGCTTCCAAATATCATCTCACTTCCACATAACTCTCAACACCAAACTCGACTATGCCACCAACTATATTTGCTCCTTTCACTTTCAGCGTCTTCTATTACGTATTTTGGCTTAATATGCTATGTTGCATCTTCCACACGAACTATCTTTACTTTGAACGGAAGGGACAATAACTCTCGTATCAAATACTCTCATTCGCTACTACCTTACATAGAGAGACTTCATTCCAACACCAAGGTCCACTCGACCCTAAACTGAAAGTATACTCAAACTTGAGCAAATACTCGCGCCAACTGATTGCAACTTGTAATACCTAACAGGCCTTGCAATATTGACTTCATCTTCGCTTCTAAGAAATAAATGAAGCGAGACATCACCTATTGTCCCCAATGTAGCAATTCACTTTTCCACATGCACTCTTCCGACTATCAACGTTCTTATGCCACTCCCATAACGAAGCACATTATAATTGACACTTAGTTGAATACTCCTTCAAACGGATGCTATCGTGTTTCTTTAGCTTTCATGAAGATTTCCCAAAAATGACCTCATGCCATTCTCATGCATTATCACTACTTTGTCCCTATCTTTCCCGTATCCACAATTTGGCTTAACTTGCATCTCCAAACGCATTATGCATCTTGGCCATGCCCAAATCCCATTTGGCATGCTACTGTTGCATACCTGCTATGCCAATATAGCACCCAAATCTTGACACAATATTGTGCACCTTTGCACAACTAGAACGAACTTAACTTGGTGATTCTGAGCATCACCATAGAACTCAGCAAAGTCTTGCCACAATGGCTTTCGCGGACAAATCCCTTGGACAATATCAACAAGGCCATAATCCTTGCAAATGAGGCACCATTGCCTATGTTCCATGAAGCAAGAATGTCGCATTATTCTTCAAACTTGGAACTCATTTTTACAGCCCATGCACAACTGGTTACTCTTGTCTTTCCCCTTCTCCAAAAATCAACTTCAGTAGCAAAAATTGTTGATTTGAAGTCGACAAGAACGTCCGCTTGTGGTTATGATCAAATACAGGTCTTTGGATACCCTTGTCCAAGCATATTGATCCCACTCATAAACCAGGTGCAAACACACTCCTTGTGTGCATCTAGCATCAACGAAGAACACTTTGCAAACGCAAGACCGTGGTGTATTAGTTTTTCCCTAACTTGCATTTATTTCTTCAGCCTTTCCATAATCTTTATGCTAGATAAGAATTGGCCATCCATTTCTTCTTTTATGGCATCACAATTGCCACAAAAATACTGGTTCGCAACCAGACTTCGCACTACCACCAAGGTATACGCATTCGTGAGAGTTTACTTTAATCTTACATAAACTGGCTACAATGAGATACCTTCAATTCTATCGCATAGAATTCTTCTCAGTTATCTTTGCCACTGCAAAGGCCAGCAACATCTTTGCATTCAGGAATTTTCGCAAAATTCCCATTACGGCATGTAATGTACTCGCTACTGATAACACCACAAAGATATGCATTCCAAATGTGTAATATTTGCATACTTGTGAGAAACATGGACTTTAACACCTGACTTGCACCATAGAAGTCATCATACTCCTTAGTTTTGTCATGCAATCACTTGAAAACCCGGTTTCCAATGATTTTCGCATGTTCTTCTAACACTTTGGGCAGGAATTTTGACACCTTTAACATAACTTTCATGGCATGTTACTACCTCAAACTTCAAAGTTCATTCCAATTGATCTTTCCACACAATATCAACTTCTTGTAGTCTCCATACCAGTAAAACCCAAACAATTCACCACTGAATTTGACAAACAAATTACACCAACTTGAGTAAAAAGAGAGAAAAATAAACAACTGTGTCCCCTAACACAGCTCTGATACCATCTTTCACATGCCCATTTAATCTCCTAAAACTTTCATGGGACATGATCGTCAATCATTGTGGTACAGTGAACCAACTTCACCCGCAATCACTCAACCTTGCATACTTGCATTAAAGTACGTATCTGCCTTCACTCTAAAGGCTTTGCACAATGGAAGTCTTTCTTCTTTCCCTCTAACTCTTCATGCCCCTATAAGCGTAAGAGGTTCTGCCATGTACTTAAACAATTCTCACATAAATCAGCACCATAATGAACACAAAGAATTTTGCAACAAACCCATTTTATTGCACTGAAGGAAGATGATAAAACTCGTCTATCACATGGACCAAAACAGGCCATTCACCCTCTTGGTGAATGCCTAACTCTCTCTATAAAATCAGTGGTTCTTCTCCAAATGAACAACACCATTTTTATTGAACTATAAGCTATTTATACAAGCTAATGATCATGACAAAACTTTGTGCAACTGCTTGCACCTTCATGGAAAAGCCATGTGTCCCATAAGTGGTTTCCATAACCGCCAACTTCAACTGCCATCTTTTGTGTTGCCACGCCAAATGGTGCCACACCTGTTCTTAGTGGTTATGAACACTCACAAATTGTTATAAACTCCTTCTATAACTATTTTCCTTGTGTTACACATTTGGAATGCTTGTAAAGCCAATAACCAACTCATAACCGTCATTTGAGCCATATTGCACCATTGTTATGCTTTACTGGACTTGGCCTATGTATTGCGCCATTGCTGCGCTTTACTGAACTATTGCAAAAATATTGCACTACAATCATCTCGCCACTTTCTTAGGTCATTCTGGTTATCTGGCGCCATATGCTTCACTTCGCCAATTTGTTTGACAATAGCAATGCCACTCTTACATTACTAGCTTGTTTGCATTATTCAAGATTTGTCCAGCCTTGAACTAATGTCATAGACCAACTCTTGGCCTATTTTACCTTCTTGCATCATCCTTGAGTTTGGGCCAATTCAATTCCATGGATATCCCTTAATGCCAACATCGCTTGTTGCATGTTGCCACTTTGGCCATGTCTTTTCTTTCCCTCAATGAAGCTTCATTGTGTCAGAAAATAAGATTCATTACTAAACCAAATGCCTTTACAATGTAGCTCCACCTTTGCGCTTCACTGATCCTGCAGGGTTTTGCCATTCTTAGCACTTGACAATCTATGCAGTGTCGCTCAATCATTATCAGACACTGACTTGGCCTGCAATATTGTAACGCACAATAATTATGGTCACTTGCCTGGCACGTTATAGTTAAAGCAAAAGCTTACCAAAACATATTTCGAGAAATATGTAAGCGAGTTAAACTCAGCTCGAAATATTAAATGTGTATAATCGAAGTTTATATAGCTATACGACTTTTGTCTCAAATAAGAGATAAAGTAGAAATAGACTTTTAAGTGATAGATGAGTTCAAGTCTCCACATACCTTTTTTTGATGAAGTTACACAAGCTCCCCTTAGTATTTCTTCGTCTTCAATCGATGAACGTCGTGAATTCTAAAGCTCAACTACACTTTCTATCCTAATCTGAGACTTATCTATAAGTAGACTAGAAATCAAGAATTATAGTTTTGGCAACTAAACTTGACAAATAAGCTTGAGATAGAAACACTTGCGAGTTCAACCGAGCAGTGCTCTAACAAGAACTAACCTATGAGTTGCAGAATCGAGATATGAGTGGAAGCATCATACTCGTTTTGAAGGGGTGTATAGTCAGGGAACAACGAATAGCGTGACGTCTTGAATGCGTTAGGCTCTATACTAGCATGAAATATGTCTATGAGCCGCCCAATCGTTAAGAGATTCTATACACATTCTCTCTACATAGTTAAGGAACACTTGACAATAAGCTTGAGACAGGAATACTTGTGAGTTCGACCGAGCAATGCTCTAACATTGATATGTAAACTTATGTTATGATTTTTGGGTAGAACTCTGAAGACATGATATGATACAGATTATAGGTACATCATTCACCATAGTTAAGAGATAATTGATCTAAGGTGAAGTACTCATGGTAGACAAACAAATCCATCTAATGATTCATTTACCTCGAGTATGATTCGTTTTTACCTAACTTTATTTGTGTTGAAGGTCTTAAATATACAGGTTAGAAGAAGCAAACAAAGTCGATGACTTTTGTATTTTTTGTTTTTACTACGAAGAAGAAATTTTGAGTTCAAGCTTGTCTTCTTTAAACTCTAGAAATATGATTCAAGCAATGATTGTTCATAGATCCTTAACAATCTTGGTTATGAATAATTTATTGTTCATGAACAATTTTTGTTTCAAGTTGATCATTTGAAAATTTCCCAACCAATGATATTTATTATTTATCATCATTAGGAAAATTTAAAATTGTTTAAAGAGAGGATTCAGAACTTCTGTATTTTCCGCTCAGGGTAGGTTGGCAAATCATCTCACAAATCATAAATATATGAGTTTATGAAGTACAGGATGGTTGTCCAACCGATTCACCAACCGTTAATTTCAGATTGGGATAGTTCACGAACCGTTAACATCTGAATTTCCGGAAACATGGCATCTTGCCAACCCAATTCACGAACCGTAGAGTTCTGAATGAGACAGTTTGCAAACCAGTTCACCAACCCTCCCAATTTGAATTTTTTAGATGCTCATAAACAATTTTTATAAATTTGTTTGGCATTGCTACTGAAAATGCGGGGGTATAAGAACCACACAAAATATTTCGTTCGACAATCTGTATGCTTATAATTTCGAGAGTACCAACTTAATCTGTCTCCCATTAAATACCTATGAGTTTTGTTCCGTATTTTGATAAATCAAGGTGAACAGGAACCAATTGATACACCGAACTTATACTCCCGAAGAACAGCCTAGTAATATCAATCACCTCACAATAATCTTAATCGTATGGTATCAAAACAGTAATTGTGGAATCACAAAAGATGAGACGAAGATGTTTGTGACTACTTTTAATCTTGCCTATCGGAGATTAAATCTCGAGAAAATCTTACAGAAGATAGTAATCAATATGATAGAATAAATCAAAATCAGAACACGCAACACACAGATAATAGTTGGGTCTGGCTTCACAATCCCAATAAAGTCTTTAGGTCGTTAACCTATAATGGTTTTAGAAAAACCTTGATTAAAGGAGAATCGACTCTAGTCGCAACTAGTATCACGCAGGAGGTGTGGGTATTAGGTTTCCCAGTTGCTAGAGTTATCCCTTATATAGTCTTCAAATCAGGGTTTGCGATCAATACTACCTTCGTAACAAAGCATTCAATATTCACCGTTAGATGAAAACCTGATTAGACTCGAGCTAATATCTTTCAAATGTTAGATCGACCTTAGCTTGTTACACACAAATGAAAAGTGACTTCATTTAGATATAAGTAACCGTACATAAACGTGTACACCTTCTTAGCTCAACAATAGTTAACCGAAGTTAGCCATATGAACACTTTCATATCAAACTTGTTCATCTTAACACAACTAGTTCAAATGACTCAAATGAAACTAGTTATAGAGTTGTTCAATTGTTTATATTCTCATAGAAGTATATAAGACACAATTGAAGCAAAATCGATTTTGAATCACTCGAAGCAATTCATGAACATTATATCCACGGTTTGCAAAAGATTGCATTCCTTAATTTATAAATGTATTAGTTCATGAACAAACCGATTTTAGAACATAACATACTCAAGTATGCAAACGGGTACGCAAACCTAAGTGGTCGGACTTGGTATGGGTTCACCAGTATATCCAAACGGGTATGTATACTATCGTACACCACCAAACTCAGTTGAATTCCCGGACATGGACTTACGCTGGTACGCATACGGGTATGCATACTAAGTTCTCGTATTTTCAACTAACCAACCAGTACGCATACGGGTATGCATATTATGGTTCCCGAACTTGGAATAACTTGCTACAGATAGCATACAAGTACGCATACTGTGCTATATCCAATCATGGTTAATTGTTATAAACTCCCATTTCAATCATTGAAACATTCTTAGAAGATGACAATAACTGTCTCACACAAACTATTAGCTTCAAAATAATTTTCAAGTGATCAATAGATCAATACGAAACATTCCGAGTCTACATCAAATGACTGTCTCACACAAATCATGTAAGATGTTACCAGGCGAATTTCACATGATCATCTTTTGACTTTCGTCAAGAATATAAGATGAACTTGGTTAAAGCGAAAGCTTACTAACACATATTTCGAGAAATATGTCGCATGCCCATTTAATCTCCTAAAATTTTCATGGGACATGACCGGCAATGATTGTGGTTCAGTGAACCAACTTCACCGAAAATCACTCATCCTTGTATACTTGCATCAAAGTACTCATCTGCCGTCACTCTAAAGGCTTTGCACAATGGAAGTCTTTCTTCTTTCTCTCTAACTCTTCATGCCCCCATAAGCATAAGAGGTTCTGCCATGTACTTAAACAATTCTCACACAAATCAGCACCACGATGAACACAAATAATACTGCAACAGACCCATTTTATTGCACTAAAGGAAGATTACAATACTCATCCATCACATCGACCCAAACAGGCCATTCACCCTCATGGTGAATGTCTAACTCTCTCTACAAAATCATTGGTTCTTATCCAAATGAAAACCACCATTTTTATTGACCTCTAAGCTATTTATAAAAGCTAATGATCATGCCAAAACTCTGTGCAACCGCTTGGGCCTGCATGGAACAGCCATGTGTCCCATAAGTGGTTTACATAACTGCCAACTTCAACTGCCACCTTTCGTGTTGTCACGCCAACTGGTGCCACACCTGTTCTTGGTGGTTATGAACACTCACAAATGGATATAAACTCCTTCTATAACCGTTCTCCCTTGTCTCACACATTTTGCATGCTTATAAAGCCAATAACCAACTCATAACAGTCACTTGAGCCATATTGCACCACTGTTGTGCTTTACTGGACTTGGCCTCTGTATTGCGCCATTGCTGCGCTTTACTGAACTATTGCAAAAATTTTGTGCTACAATCATCTCGCCACTTCCTTAGCTCATTCTGGTTATTTGGAGCCATATGTTTCAATTCACCAATTTGTTTGACAACAGCAATGCCACTCCTGCATTACTAGCTTTTTTGCATTAATCAAGCTTTGGCTAGCCTTGAACTAATTCCATAGACCAACTCTTGGCTTATTCTACCTTCTTGCATCATCCTTGAGTTTGGACCAACTCAATTCCATGGATATGCCTTAATACAACATCGCATGTTGCATCTTTCCACTTTGTCCATGTCTTGTATTTCCCTCAATGAAGCTTCATTGTGTCGGCCGATAAGCTTCATTACTCAGGCAAATGTATTTACAGTGTAGCGCCACTTTTGTGCTTCACTGGCACTACAGGGTTTTGTCATTCTTATTACTTGATAGTCTATGCAGTGTCGCGCAATCATTTTTGGACACTGACTTGGCCTGCAACACTGTAACGTGCAATCATTATGTGTCACTTGCCTGACACGTTATAGACCTCCCCCAACTAATCGGTTCAACGCACTTGTTTAACGCAACCAAGCATAAACTCTATACTGGTCGAATCTTCGCTGGATGCACTTTCAGAACCCTTTCCGAATTTCAGCAATCTTTGCTAGCTTTTGAAAAACGCCCTTAGCCGACTTCTATGCTTTTGCATCAGCATCACTTAGCTTTACTTCCTTGCCATTGATCCTAGTGATCTTCAACTTTTTTGTTGCGTCGTGACCGCTTTCAACTCCATTGCAAATCATATATCAACACCCAAATGCAAACTTGAAATTCTTCTTGCCAATTCCCTGAATTAGGCTTGAACTTCGCATGAATCATTTGTGCCTAAGTGTATGCAAGAAATGATTCCTTCCAGATAATCACACTGATCATTACCATAGTCTTATGCCTTCATTCTCCGACTTTAGTTGCACCATGCAGCATAACATGACTTATACAAGACTTGGCCTCATTCTTCAATCACATGCGCCTACGCCAAATCATGTCATGCCTTAAGGTATGCATGCTATGATTCCGTACCATTCTGGTATGCGCCACAATCCATAGCCTTTGCTTCCTTCAACAATGCAACATAACTTACACTAGATTTGGCCTCCAAATCATATTGCAAAATTCACCTTCTTGGACTTGCATCATTTGTATGCCAAAGAACCAGCACCTTGTTTTTCTTTGCTTGCATTGTCGCAACACATTGATTTAAATGCATGACTTTGGTATATTCATGACTTAGGATTACCCGGGACATCCCACCGTCACTTTGGACCAGGCATCCTCTCCACGCGCCTTTGAAACCAGCAATTTAAGCATCACTTTCTTTTTCAAACTTCGCTTTAATGTGGCGGAAAAACAACATCATGTTCTTCCTGGCTATGAGTTACTCTTAACTCATATACTTGATGGACTTACGTCTTCATTCTTGTTGTGCTACTCCCTGATATCGCTGATAAATATCATCGCACTTCCACATAACTCTCAACAGCAAACTCGACTATGCCACCAACTATATTTTCTCCTTTCACTTTCAGCGTCTTCTATTACATATTTTGGCTTAATATGTTATGTTGCATCTTCCACACGAACCAGCTTTACTTTGAACGGAAGGGACAAGAACTCTCGTCTCAAATACTCTCATTCGCTACTACCTGGCAGGCCTTGAAAGGGTGTATAAAATTATGCGCAGAAAAACGGGGGCCTACAGTAATACCGCAAGTGCACGGTCGTCGGTTGTAGCTCGTGCAAGTACGGGTCGATCCACAGAGATCGGGTGTGTTTTGGAAGTGTTTTAGCTAATTGGGTTCCTAAATTGTTGTTGGGCTATGAAGCCTTTTGGCTTAAATTGGGCTTTGAGTGCTAATGGGTTTGTTCCAATAAAATGAACTGAGCTTGGGCTCAGTTATCTTTGAAGTGTAAATGGGCTTTGGCCTTACAAGGAACTGAACTTGGGCTCAACAGTTCACTTGTGAATTGGGCTCAGTGTCTTTTGTTGTGAACTGGGCTTTGGATTCAGTCAAGGTTCTGGGCCTTTGGGATGAAATGTATTGGGCTTGGCTATTGAACTAGGCCTTTGGGCTTCACTGAATTGAACTTGGGCTCAGTTGAAGCAGCAGTCTTTGGCTTGGCAGCAACAGCTGCAGAGGAAAGCAGCAGCAGGCACCAGCAGCAGCTTGGCAGAGGCAGCACAGAGGGAAGGCAGTGCAGCAGGAACTGCAGAAAGGCAGCAGCAGCAGCTGCAAGGGAAGGAAAGCAGCAGCACTGCACAGCAGTGAGGCAACAACAGGGAGGGCCACAGCAACAGCAGCTGCAGGAGAAAGAAGTGGCAGCAACAGCTGCAGCAGTGCAAAGAAAGAAGACTGCAGCACTGTACACAGCTGCACAAGCAGTGGAAAAGCAAGGTAGGGAAACAACAAGATAACAGCAACAGAAACTGCAGCAGAACAAGCCAAAGGAAAACAACACAGTGCAAAAACAAGGAACAAAGCAAATGAAAACTAAACAGCAACAATCAGTGAACAAAAGCAAAACAAAACAAGATTGAACCAAGGCCTAAGGCCAAGGGCAGGGTTGTGGAGAAGCTGACATGGAGCAATACTAAGGAAGCATACAGGCAAACAGGAGGTATACTAAAAGAATGGAAGAGAACTAGCTTGCTATAAGCACTAGTTTCTCCCAATGCACAACCAACACTACAACCTAAGCATACAACAAGAATGGCAAGAAAATCAGCTTGCTATGAGCACTGATTTCTTGCCATTGCACAATTAGTTCAAAGCTTCACAGATGTATCTAGCCTAGCATTCCTTCAAATTAACAGTGACAAAGCAATGAGGATAACATGTAAACAAGAACATCACACATTAACAGTAAACAACACTAACAGGAATTGAAAACAAGAAATTGAAACATATACATTTAACATGAGCACACTAACAGGAAAATAACACTTTTAACATATGCAGTGAAACTAAAATGGAACATTAACATGAAAACCTTAACAGAACATAATGAACATGAAATTAAATTGAGCTGAAATTGAACATTTAACAGGACATGAAAATTAACAGAACTTAGCAGTTCTGGATGCAGGCTAATCCCAACATACCCTCTCACACACCCACAGTCCCAATTTATACCCACAGACACATTTAGGGTTTTCCCCCAATTTTCTCCAATGACAGTACAATTAGGGTTTCGAAATTTACTCACCAAACATGTGATTTGACACTTCAATCGTCGACCCATTATTTTCCTTGTTCACCTGCTCCGTCCCATGCCTCAATTGCATCTTTCCAACTCGTCCTATTTTATTGATTTCTTCCCTAGGTTTTTAGAGAGAAATTAGGGGAGAAAACTATATATGGAGGCTAGAACAAGGGGGTAATGATGGAGAAAGATGGGTGTGATGATGGTGGAGGTGTGGTGGTGTACGGTGGATTTTCTGCAGAGGAGAAGGAAGGGGGGCTCGACTGTTTTGGGAAGAAGGGGGGTGTTTGGTTAGCTGGTATAGGTTCGGTTGCTAGGGTGTTAGGCGGCTTCATCAAATTGGATGAACAGCGAGGATGAGCCGTGGGATGTGGAGCTGGTAGGTAGATCGGACGGTGATGCGGAGGCAAGCGAGGAGCGACCGTCGGATGAATGGATACAACGAAACGAACGGTGCTAGATTAGGTTAGGTGCTGTAGTGTAAGGCGGGGATATCAAACTTTGATGAACAACAAAGGAGCAACCGTTGGATTCAACTACCATCTAATCTGAAGGCTTGGAATTTCAGCGATGTGGTGCTCGGCAGAGACTTCAGATTTTGATGCTCTATGAAGGAGCGACCGTCGGATGCTTCTGAGAACTGATCTGATGGCTGAGAACGGAGGCGCTTTTGTGTGTAGAAAATGAGGTTGTGCGCACCATTCTTCGCGGCTTCCTTGCGTGATTTCTCCCGGCTTTTTCACTACTTTTCTGCTCTTTTTGCTCCGCAAGTCATCCAGACTTTATTTATTACCTAAAAATGCAAAATTAATTAATAAAAATATTTATTCTTGAAAACAATGAAAATACAGAATATGGGATAAAATGTAGAATTAATGCATAAAAGATGAGTTAAATGCCAACAAAAAGGGATAAATATATACAATATTAGGCACTCATCAAATACCCCCAAACCTGAATTTTACTTGTCCTCAAGTAAAACAAAACTAAGGAAATCCTAACTATACCACTGTCGCTGGTCTCTCGAATGCATTTAGCGTATGCACTAAGCCTTTTAAACCACTAAGTGTCCCTAGTGGACGAGTTGAAGTCTCGTGAAGGTTTACCAGAGGTGTGCCTACAAAACCTAAGGACAAAATATGAGCTCAGATTCCATCAAACGTGACATGTGCAAAACAGTTAAGCTCACAGCAAAATGGAGATGTCAATCTAGCTATCGAAGGCACAATCCTAGCACTGATAACAAAAAAAGACATGTGATAAGAGTGTAAAGTGTATCTACACATGTGTAAAGAAAGATTGAAGTATGACTACTAATCACCAAGAGATAGTTTCTCAGGCTAAGAACTGAGGTCGAAATCTAGCTAGCTGTCCGGACTTTACGAGAATTGTGAATGAGTTGGAGGTATTTCACAATTACTCGCGTTGTACATCAATGGCATACACCCTTCCTTGCTTATTACAACGAAACAACAAAAGATGACTATTTACATGACTCTTAATTACATTGACTATTCTCTTTTATTTTTGGAACAAGAGATGGAATTGATAAATACTTGATTTTTTTTTTTTTGATATTTTTTCTCTCTTTTTTTTTTTTTTTTCTGAATATATACATCGTTTTTTTTTTTTTTTTTTTTTTTTTTTTTTTTAACTAAGGAAACACTTTTGATACATAACAAAAAGAAACAAAAGATTACATGACACTTTGCAAGAGGTAGCCCTTTTTGATGCACCCAGTTAAATTCGATGGTTGTCTTTCTTAATGTAACCTCCACCTTCTATCCCAACCAACCAAAGAACAAGCTAGTCAAGTTTCGTTCAGTATTCTAAAGTGATTGGCAATCGTAACTTCCTATCAAACACCTTGAAGATCGAGGCCATACATGTATTGGTAGATCGTGCGCGTGCAAATTTCTTATCACTATGTGAATTGTGCTAGAATCAGGGTGCCTAAATATCTAGACTAAGACTCCTAATAAAAATACATATTTGCACAAGAGTCAACATTTCAAGGTAAATGAGCTCCATTTTTATGATTTTTCTAATTTTTTAATTTTTTTAGAATTTTGATTTTTCAATTTTTTTGGAATTTTTCAATTTTTTCAAAAAGAAGAAGGAGTTCGTTTTCAGTTATAGCATATTATCGTGGTATCTACTCTATACCCCCAAACCTAAACTAAACATTGTCCTCAATGTTTCAAAATATGGAAAGAATTAAAATGCAACATATGGAAAGGGACATGCTGAGTAGAGTAAAAGGAGAGAGAATACCCGATTTCGGCGAAAGCAGAATTAAAACTCCGTTATTCAAGGCAAAAATCCAACATATTTCAGCCGAGATCATATTGGATTAGCAAAATATATACAAAAGGAAATTTAACTAACACATTATCTACAAGAAAATTTGGTTTTTTAATGGGATTGGATTTTGGGAAAAATTTGGTTTTGTCGGGAGATATTTGAAAAACTTTGGTTTTTATGGGAGAAAATTTTGGTTTTTGAAATTGGGAGCAAAAGAATTTTTTTTTTTTTTTTTTTTTTTTTTTTTTTTTTAAGAAAATAAAATGAAGAAAATAAAATTTGGTTTTTGAATGGGAGCACGCCCACTGTTGGTCCTCTAATGGAATGAAGGAAGCGGCCCACGAAACACTAAGTTTTAATTTTGAAAATTTAATTTGGCCCAGTTGGTTAAGGCCCGACGTTTGTTTTAAAACTTTGGTTTCGAGGTCCACTTTTGAGTGGAATACAAGTCCACAATCAGTTACAAGCTCAGCTGGGTTTAAACCCAGAGTCCAAAATACAAGTCCAATGAAAGAATTTAAACAAGCCCACAAATTAAACAAACAAGCCCAAAATTAAATTATTACAAACCCACAATAGAAAAATAAAAAGCCCAAAAAATTGGGTTAATTATTACAAGCCCACAATTAAAAAAATTTGGAAGCCCACAGGTTGGGTTCTCTCAATGAATGGGTTTAGGCTTACCTTTTTAGCACAGCCCAGCTGCTCTGATATTGTTGCAAAAACCCAGTTGGGTTTTGGTTCTTTTCCTTGGTGGCGTCCCAGCAGAGGAAAAAACAGGTTCAGAACAGCAGGTCCAACAGCAAATGAAATGAAGCAGATGCAGATGCAAATGCTATGCAGTGAAATGCAAAAAATAGCTAAGAAAAACACAGATAAAACACAGCACCAATCCCCGGCAACGGCGCCAAAAACTTGGCAGCGGCGCCAAAAACACGGCACCAATCCCCGGAGATGGGTATATAAAATGATGCGATAAAACGGGGGCCTACAGTAATACCGCAAGTGCACGGTCGTCGGTTGTAGCTCGTGCAAGTACGGGTCGATCCACAGAGATCGGGTGTGTTTTGGAAGTGTTTTAGCTAATTGGGTTCCTAAATTGTTGTTGGGCTATGAAGCCTTTTGGCTTAAATTGGGCTTTGAGTGCTAATGGGTTTGTTCCAATAAAATGAACTGAGCTTGGGCTCAGTTATCTTTGAAGTGTAAATGGGCTTTGGCCTTACAAGGAACTGAACTTGGGCTCAACAGTTCACTTGTGAATTGGGCTCAGTGTCTTTTGTTGTGAACTGGGCTTTGGATTCAGTCAAGGTTCTGGGCCTTTGGGATGAAATGTATTGGGCTTGGCTATTGAACTAGGCCTTTGGGCTTCACTGAATTGAACTTGGGCTCAGTTGAAGCAGCAGTCTTTGGCTTGGCAGCAACAGCTGCAGAGGAAAGCAGCAGCAGGCACCAGCAGCAGCTTGGCAGAGGCAGCACAGAGGGAAGGCAGTGCAGCAGGAACTGCAGAAAGGCAGCAGCAGCAGCTGCAAGGGAAGGAAAGCAGCAGCACTGCACAGCAGTGAGGCAACAACAGGGAGGGCCACAGCAACAGCAGCTGCAGGAGAAAGAAGTGGCAGCAACAGCTGCAGCAGTGCAAAGAAAGAAGACTGCAGCACTGTACACAGCTGCACAAGCAGTGGAAAAGCAAGGTAGGGAAACAACAAGATAACAGCAACAGAAACTGCAGCAGAACAAGCCAAAGGAAAACAACACAGTGCAAAAACAAGGAACAAAGCAAATGAAAACTAAACAGCAACAATCAGTGAACAAAAGCAAAACAAAACAAGATTGAACCAAGGCCTAAGGCCAAGGGCAGGGTTGTGGAGAAGCTGACATGAAGCAATACTAAGGCAGCATACAGGCAAACAGGAGGTATACTAAAAGAATGGAAGAGAACTAGCTTGCTATAAGCACTAGTTTCTCCCAATGCACAACCAACACTACAACCTAAGCATACAACAAGAATGGCAAGAAAATCAGCTTGCTATGAGCACTGATTTCTTGCCATTGCACAATTAGTTCAAAGCTTCACAGATGTATCTAGCCTAGCATTCCTTCAAATTAACAGTGACAAAGCAATGAGGATAACATGTAAACAAGAACATCACACATTAACAGTAAACAACACTAACAGGAATTGAAAACAAGAAATTGAAACATATACATTTAACATGAGCACACTAACAGGAAAATAACACTTTTAACATATGCAGTGAAACTAAAATGGAACATTAACATGAAAACCTTAACAGAACATAATGAACATGAAATTAAATTGAGCTGAAATTGAACATTTAACAGGACATGAAAATTAACAGAACTTAGCAGTTCTGGATGCAGGCTAATCCCAACATACCCTCTCACACACACCCACAGTCCCAATTTATACCCACAGACACATTTAGGGTTTTCCCCCAATTTTCTCCAATGACAGTACAATTAGGGTTTCGAAATTTACTCACCAAACATGTGATTTGACACTTCAATCGTCGACCCATTATTTTCCTTGTTCACCTGCTCCGTCCCATGCCTCAATTGCATCTTTCCAACTCGTCCTATTTTATTGATTTCTTCCCTAGGTTTTTAGAGAGAAATTAGGGGAGAAAACTATATAATAGGAGGCTAGAACAAGGGGGTAATGATGGAGAAAGATAGGGGTGATGATGGTGGAGGTGTGGTGGTGTACGGTGGATTTTCTGCAGAGGAGAAGGAAGGGGGGCTCGACTGTTTTGGGAAGAAGGGGGGTGTTTGGTTAGCTGGTATAGGTTCGGTTGCTAGGGTGTTAGGCGGCTTCATCAAATTGGATGAACAGCGAGGATGAGCCGTGGGATGTGGAGCTGGTAGGTAGATCGGACGGTGATGCGGAGGCAAGCGAGGAGCGACCGTCGGATGAATGGATACAACGAAACGAACGGTGCTAGATTAGGTTAGGTGCTGTAGTGTAAGGCGGGGATATCAAACTTTGATGAACAACAAAGGAGCAACCGTTGGATTCAACTACCATCTAATCTGAAGGCTTGGAATTTCAGCGATGTGGTGCTCGGCAGAGACTTCAGATTTTGATGCTCTATGAAGGAGCGACCGTCGGATGCTTCTGAGAACTGATCTGATGGCTGAGAACGGAGGCGCTTTTGTGTGTAGAAAATGAGGTTGTGCGCACCATTCTTCGCGGCTTCCTTGCGTGATTTCTCCCGGCTTTTTCACTACTTTTCTGCTCTTTTTGCTCCGCAAGTCATCCAGACTTTATTTATTACCTAAAAATGCAAAATTAATTAATAAAAATATTTATTCTTGAAAACAATGAAAATACAGAATATGGGATAAAATGTAGAATTAATGCATAAAAGATGAGTTAAATGCCAACAAAAAGGGATAAATATATACAATATTAGGCACTCATCACTACCTTACATAGAGAGACTTCATTCCAACACCAAGGTCCACTCTACCCTAAACTGAAAGTATACTCAAACTTGAGCAAATACTCACGCCAACTGATTACAACTTGTAATACCTAACAAGCCTTGCAATACTGACTTCATCTTCGCTTCTAAGAAACAAATGAAGCGAGACATCACCTATTGTCCTCAACGTAGCAATTCACTTTTCCACATGCACTCTTCCGACTATCAACGTTCTTATGCCACTCCCATAACGAAGCACATTATAATTGACACTTAGTTGAATACTCCTTCAAACTGATGCTATCGTGTTGCTTTAGCTTTCATGAAGATTTCCCAAAAATGACCTCATGCCATTCTCATGCATCACCACTACTTTGTCCCTATCCATCCTTTATCCACAATTTGGCTTAACTTGCATCTCCAAATGCATTATGCATCTTGGCCATGCCCAAATCCCATTTGGCATGCTACTGTTGCATACCTGCTATGCCAATATAGCACCCAAATCTTGACACAATATTGTGCACCTTTGCACTACTGGAACGAACTTAACTTGGTGATTCTGAGCATCACCATAGAGCTCAGCAAAGTCATGCCACAATGGCTTTGACGGAAAAATCCCTTGGACAATATCAACAAGGCCATAATCCTTGCAAATGAGACACTATTTCCTATGTTCCATGAAGCAAGAATGCCGCATTATTCTTCAAACTTAGAACTCATTTTTGTAGCCCATGCACAACTGGTTACTCTTGTCTTTCCCCTTCTCCAAAAATCAACTTCATTAGCAACAATTGTTGATTTGCAGTCAACAAGAACATCTGTTTGTGGTTATGATCAAATACAGGTCTTTGGACACCCTTGTACAAGAATATTGATCCCACTCATAAACCAGGCGCAAACACACTCCTTGTGTGCATCTAGCATCAACGAAGAACACTTTGCAAACGCAAGACCGTGGTATATCGGTTTTTCCTTAAATTGTATTTATTTCTTCAGCCTTTCCATAATCTTTATACTAGATGATAATTGGCCATCCAGTTCTTCTTTTATGGCATCACAATTGCCACAAAAATGCTGGTTCTCAACCAGACTTCGAATTACCACCAAGGTATACGCATTCGTGAGAGTTTACTTTAATCTTCCATAAACTGGATACAATGAGACACCTTCAATTCTGTTGCATAAAATGCTTCTCAGTTATCTTTGTCACTGCAAAGGCTAGCAACATCTTTGCATTCAGAAATTTTTGCAAAATTCTCATTACAACATGTAATGTACTCGCTACTGATAACACCACAAAGATATGCATTCCAAATGTGTAATCTTTGCATACTTGTGAGAAACATGTACTTTAACACCTGACTTGCACCATAGAAGTCATCATACTCCTTAGTTTTTTCATGCAATCACTTGAAAACCCGGTTTCCAATGATTCTCGCATGTTCGTCTAACACTTTGGGCAGGGATTTTGACACCTTTGTCATAACTTTCATGGCATGTTTCTACCTCAAGCTTCAAAGTTAATTCCAATTAATCTTTCCATACAAGACCAACTTCTTCTAGTCTCCATACTAGTGAAACCCAAACAATTCACCACTGAATTTGACAAACAAATTACACCAACTTGAGTAAAAAGAGAGAAAAATCAACAAATGTGTCCCCTAACACAGCTCTGATACCAGCTTTCACATGCCCATTTAATATCCTAAAATTTTCATGGGACATGATCGTCAATGATTGTGGTTCAGTGAACCAACTTCACCCGCAATCACTCAACCTTGCATACTTGCATCAAAGTACGCATCTGCCTTCACTCTAAAGGCTTTACACATCGGAAGTCTTTCTTCTTTTTCTCTAACTCTTCATTCCCTCATAAGCATAAGAGGTTATGCCATGTACTTAAACATATCTCACATAAATCAGCACCACAATGAACACAAAGAATACTGCAACAAACCCATTTTATTGCATTAAGGAAGATGACAAAACTCGTCTATCACATGGACCAAAACAGGCCATTCACCCTCTTGATGAATGCCTAACTCTCTCTATAATATCATTGGTTCTTCTCCAAATGAAAAACACCATTTTTATTGACCTCTAAGCTATTTACACAAGCTAATGACCAGGCCAAAACTTTATGCAACCGCTTGCACCTTCATGGAACAGCCATGTGTCCCATAAGTGGTTTCCGTAACCGCCAACTTCAACTGCCACCTTTTTTGTTGCCACGCCAAATGGTTCCACACTTGTTCTTGGTGGTTATGAACACTCAAAAATTGTTAAAACTCCTTCTATAACTATTCTCCCTTGTGTCACAATTTGGTATGCTTGTAAAGCCAATAACCAACTCATAACTGTCATTTGAGCCATATTGCACCATTGTTGTGCTTTACTGGACTTGGCCTATGTATTGCGCCACTGCTGCGCTTTACTGAACTATTGCAAAAATATTATGCTGCAATCATCTCGCCACTTTCTTATCTCATTCTGGTTATCTGGCGCCATATGCTTCACTTCGCCAATTTGTTTGACAATAGCAATGCCACTCTTGCATTACTAGCTTGTTTGCATTATTCAAGCTTTGGCCAGCCTTGAACTAATGCCATAGACCAATTCTTGGCCTATCTTTCCTTCTTGCATCATCCTTGAGTTTGGGCCAACTCAATTCCATGGATATGCCTTAATGCCTACATCGCATGTTGCATCTTGCCACTTTGGACATGTCTTGTCTTTCCCTCAATGAAGCTTCATTGTGTCAGACAATAAGATTCTTTACTCAGCCAAATGTCTTTAGAATGTAGCTCCACATTTGCGCTTCACTGACCCTGCAGGGTTTTGCCATTCTTAGCACTTGACAGTCTATGCAGTGTCGCGCAATCATTGTTAGAAACTGACTTGGCCTGCAACACTGTAACGCATAATCATTATGCGTCACTTGCCTGGCACGTTATAGTTAAAGCGAAAGCTTACCAACACATATTTCTAGAAATATGTAAGCGAGTTAAACTCAGCTCGAAATATTAAATGTGTATAATCGAAATCTATATAGCTATACGACTTTTGTCTCAAATAAGAGATAGAGTAGAAATAGACTTTTGAGTGATAGATGAGTTCAAGTCTCCACATACCTTTTGTTGATGAAGTTCCACAAGCTCCCCTTAGTAGTTCTTCGTCTTCAATCGATAAACGCCGTGAAGTCTAAAGCTCAGCTACACTTTCTATCCTAATCCGAGAATTAGCTATAAGTAGACTAGAAATCAAGACTTATAGTTTTGGGACCTAAACTTGACAAATAAGCTTGAGATAGCAACGCTTGCGAGTTCGACCGAGCAGTGCTCTAACAAGAACTAACCTATGAGTTGCAGAATCGAGATATGAGTGGAAGCATCATACTCGTTCTGAAGGGGTGTATAGTCAGGGAACAACGAATATCGTGACGTCCTGAAGGCGTTAGGCTCTATACTAGCATGCAATATGTCTATGAGCCGCCCAATCGTTAGGAGATTCTATACACATTCTCTCTACTTAGTCAAGGAACAATGAATAGCGTGACTTTTTGAAGGCGTTTGGCTCTATACTAGCATGCAATATGTCTAGGAGCTTCCCAATCATTTTGATTCTATGTAGAGGTGATGATGAAATATGCAAAGTGTCGAAAGCTCAGCTGAGAGGCTTATTCATCATAACTCTGAGAGGGATACTCACTCAGTCAGAGGTCGTGAAATGTTTTACAGATCATAAAATATGAATTGTCACATACATTCCTGAAGCCATGTCAGAAACATGCAGTATCATGATTTTACGATTTTAGCCTTTGTCGAAAATCCACCACCAACAAAGATATAGTTTTGATCAACTAAATTTGACAATAAGCTTGAGATAGGAATACCTGTGAGTTCGACCGAGCAATGCTCTAACATTGATATTTAAACTTATGTTATGATTTTTGGGTAGAACTCTGAAGACATGATATGATAAAGATTATGGGTACATCATTCACCATAGTTAAGAGATAATTGATCTAAGGTGAAGTACTCATGGTAGACAAACAAATTCGTCTAATGATTCATTTACCTCGAGTATGATTCGTTTTTACCTAACTTTATTTGTGTTGAAGGTCTTAAATATACAGGTTAGAAGAACCAAACAAAGTCGATGACTTTTGTATTTTTTGTTTTTACTACAAAGAAGAAATTTTGAGTTCAAGCTTGTCTTCTTTAAACTCTCGAAATATGATTCAAGCAATGATTGTTCATAGATCCTTAACAATCTTGGTTATGAATAATTTATTGTTCATGAACAATTTTTGTTTCAAGTTGTTCATTTGAAAATTGCCCAACCAATGATATTTATTATTTATCATCATTAGGAAAATTTCAAATTGTTTAAAGAAAGGATTCAGAACTTCAGTATTTTCCGCTCAGGGTAGGTTGGCAAATCATCTCGCAAATCATAAATATATGAGTTTATGAAGTACAGGATGGTTGGCCAACCGATTCACCAACCGTGAAGTTCATATTGGGATAGTTCACGAACCATTAACATCTGAATTTCGGGAAACATGGAAGCTTGCGAACCCAATTCACGAACCGTAGAGTTCTGAATGAGACAGTTTGCGAACCAGTTCACCAACCCTCCCAGTCTTAGTGTTCTAGATGCTCATAAACAATTTTTATAAATTTGTTTGGCATTGCTACTGAAAATACGGGGGTATAAGAACCACACACAATATTTCGTTCGACAATCTGTATGCATATAATTTTGAGAGCACCAACTTAAAAGTGAGACTCAATCAAGAAATATATCAAAGAGCTTTATCTCTTTATCAATTCAATCAGTAAATCAACTAGATAAAAATCCGTGAGACTGATTGATACGAGAATAACTCGGATGGTACCAAAGACCAATGTACGAGTGTCAATCAAGTTCTATCCAACAAACAAGGTCGGATTTATCAACTGTGATTGAACTACGCACAACATGTGATATCTCAATTATTTAAACAAATATAATGCGGAAAAGAAATAACAAAGACGCCAGAAATTTTGTTATCGAGGAAACCGCAAATGCAGAAAAACCCCGGTACCTAGTCCAGATTTGAACACCACACTGTATTAATACGCTACAGACTCTATCCTACTACAAGTTAACTTCAGACTGGAATGTAGTTGAGCCCTAACCAAGTCTCACACCGATTAAGGTAGAGTCGCGTCCTTACGCCTCTTGAATCCCAGTAGGACTCTGCGCACGTGATTCCCTTAGCTGATCTCACCCACAACTAAGACTTGCTACGCCCAAAGTCGAAGACTCATAAACCATTTTTTCTCCCCCACATGTAAGTCTATTCCGGCTTTGTTTCCATCTTTTGATAAATCAAGGTGAATAAGATACTCAACTAATAATCCGGTCTTATACTCCCAACGAGCAGCTTAGAAATATCAGTCACCTCACAATAACCTAGCTGATTAACATAAGAAGTTATTGCGGAATCAACAGAGTCTGAGACGAAGAAATGTTGTGATTACTTTTTATATCTTACCTATCAGAGATGAATCTCGAGTAAATCTTAGAGAAGATAAAACTCAATACGATAGAACAAGTTAAAAAAGCGGGGGTCTAACAACCACACCCAATATTTCGTTAGGCAATCTGTATGGACTAACTCCAATATAATTATAAAAGAATCAACTAGACAGTCAGACTTAATCAAGAAAATATATCCAAGAGTTATATCTTTGTTTCTCAATGTAATCATAAAATCAAACATATAGAATCAGTGAGCCTGATTATTATGAGAAACAACTTGAACGGTACCAAAGACCAATGTTCAAGTGTCAATTAATTTCAATGAACAACTAAAGGTTGGATTTACCAATTGATTGAACTACGCACAATCTGTGATATTTCAATTAGATATAAAATATAATGCGGAAAAGAAATAACAAAGACACCAAAAGTTTTGTTAACGAGGAAACCGCAAATGCAGAAAAACGCCGGGACCTAGTCCAGATTTGAACACCACACTGTATTAAGCCACTACAGACACTAGCCTACTACAAGTTAACTTCAGACTGGAATGTAGTTGTGAAAAGACGAGGGTACACAAATATACCTCAATCTAAAACTTTTCCACCTATAAGTCCTTTTTCCGAAAGTGATTGTCTATGGACTGAGTCGAGACAATACAACGAATCGGTTCACACTTCGTGTGATCGTCTATGGATACGAGATCGAGACAATACGACAACAATATAACTTGCGTGATTGACTATGGATACAAGATCGATACAATAAAAAAAACGAAGTATGATTACTTGATAATAGGTTCAGACTTAACCAAACACTATAGGATTGCTATCAAGTAATTAGGAATTAACGTTTGTGTATTTTACTTCTAATTATAATAAATCAATTATAATTTTGGAAATAGAAAAGTAAAAGACACATCAAGATTTCATTAACGAGGAAACCGCAAATGCAGAAAAACCCCGGGACCTTGTCTAGAATTGAATACTCTCAGAATTAAGTCACTATATGAAATCTAAACCAACTTCGTATAGTTGAGACCAAGCAACTAAACCTATAGTTCACCTAGTTCCCTCAGTATCCCTAAGCCTCCAACTTTCAATAAGTCACGCACTTGGAACAATTCCTTTGGTTCGTATTCCAAACAGTAAAAGAACAACAAATCTGTTCGGTAATCATAATAGCATCCATACCATTATTTCGATGTATTATATACGAAGTTCAAAAGATAGGCGTTATACTTCGTATTATAATTCCTTAATACTACGTCTAACTAGAGTATAATCATTCACAGCTTCGCATTTATGTTTTCAATATAGCACGACTTGAAAGATACATTAGGAATGAAACAGTTCAAGTCAAAATATTACTAACCTCAAGATGAAGGATGATGTCGTCGATGTATCTCTTTACTTCTTCATATTCTTCAAGTCTTCGAGTAATACTTGTAAGTCTCATATCCTAATAACTTTCTAGCTAACCTATACAAAGTTGACTCTAGTAAATAATCAAAAGACTCTTTAAATGAGTTTTGGTTCACTAAAATATGACAACCAAACTTGACATACCAACGCTTGGTGGGTTCAACCGAGCAATGCTCTAACAATATCCTCCTTTGTCAATTTTAATGACAAAACTCTTACATCATATGGATAAAAAAAATTACAAGAATTCATTAAACACACGCTTGATTCCAAGTTTCAACAACACAATAACCTGTATATATTCAATACATAAATGTCGTTGTTGAGATTATAATAACAAATCTAATACTACCCCTAAAGGTGAGATAGGTAGATTTTCAATCCGCACATCTTTGTTATTTCCTCTTGTAGTCCATATAACTACAAATCATCATATGATATGTTTCTCCCCCTTAGTCAATGATTTACTCTTTCATTAGATATATAACGTTTTAGCACCATTGTCCTTTCCTTGGTGAATCATATCACTTGTTTACTCCATATATTTCTCTCCTTTCTTGTCGCAAAATGACAAAGGTACGAGCAAATAAAGGACAAAACCGAAAGGATCTTACAAATCTTAAAAGACTTGCATAACTTATAAGAGTTAAGCACGAAGGTTTCACATACCATTTTAGATAAACAATATCAAAACTGATACTACAAAGTAATTTTATTTTGATATGTTATCAAGGAAACAATTTCCCGAAGCAATTTTCCTTAATAGTTTAGCAAATTAAAAATCGACTAAGCACCTTAGTTCTTTTGCTAAACCGATTGTACAAATACAATCGCTTGTTTGATAATACCAAAATAAAGATCAGAATTTACTCTATTTTTCTCACCAGGTTCTAATTATTCGAACAATAACTTAGACCTTTCACTTTAAACAAGACAAGTACTTGGTTAGTTAGATAGTATTTCTTGTTAAGGCATTTGATTAGACTTGAATAATCGAATCCTCCACTTTGATAAGTCTAACTAATATTAGAATTAACTTAGTTTCTCTTATCCGAAATCGAATTGGACTAAACAATTGATCCCGAAAACCTTTTTTTGTTAAGCCATAAAAAATTCATACAAACCAAATAAATCAACTTGCATAACTATTTATCTTAACCTGAAGCAATTGAAACAAACACAGACATTAAAGCACCACAATTGCACCGAAATTTCGTTAACCCTAAACAATTGATACCAAACAATAAAGCAAGGTAACAATAGTTTTTCTCAACCGGAAACAATTGAATCACACACACATCCATACACAAATAATGGAATAAACATCAATTCTACCGAAATATTGTTAAGCAAAAGCAAAATATATGCAATAAAATCAGGCTTTTCTTAAACAGGAAAACGATTAACTAACAAATTCGTTACCTCAAATTTTGCATCCTCTTCTCCCCAGAAAGATATATCATTAAGCGCAAGTTCACATAGAACTCTCCCCCGTTAATGTTATCATCCTCTCGCAAGACAAAAGAACAACAACAAAAGGCGACCTTTACCAGAGAAAGGTTGAAATCAGTTTTAACTAATACAAAGCAAAAGTTGCAAACCCCGAAACACATATGCTTTTATGCTAAACCAAAAACGATCAACATATTGTGACTTTTTCACACATGAGTTTCAATCGAAACCCCTTATGATCTTTTGATAAAGCCTACCAACATGGGCTAGAACTCAATCACACTAAATCAAAAAGTTACCCAAATCATAACGGTTCATACAATATGAGATCGAATATCAAGGTTATGAAAACCGAAATCAAACATCCCATAAACACATTAAAGATTGTTCCCACGACAAACTTGCAATAATATACATAATATTATACAGCAGGCACTGTAGATACTAATCTGAAATGTTCAAGTCAGTATCTTCTTCTGAAGCAGGGTCTTGATACTTGTCTCAGATATCACACAGAGCTTCAGTGAGGTCTGGATGAAGATGTGTAGCATGATCAATTAGTTCGACAATGCAGTCATTCTTCCTCTGTAGTCTTCTCTTGAGAGTTTGTGGATCTCCTTCAACTCTTATAGGAGGAGGAGCATTGAAAACTTGTCCTCTCATTTTGTTGAGAATTCCTTTTCCTGATTTCTTTGGAATTTTTTCCCTGGCGTTTGGCCAGACAATTCCAAAAGAGCTGCATATTCTTGTAATTAAACAAGCAAATCCAGGAGTTCTTTATCCAAATCTCCGAATTGTGATCATTTATCTAATCATTAAACCACATAAATCAAAATTTTTGACTCCTCTGACAAGATGATATACAAGTTCGGCAACATCTCTAGTCCATTTAGTCTTACGCATATTGCTAGGACACAGGTTTGCAGAAGTTAGTTTTCCAAAAACTTTTAGATGAAATTCAATATTGTAAATAAGAAAGGAATTACCTGACCATGCTCCACCAATTATCGACTTTGTCAACTCTATACCTTTCATCCGAACATGGTAAGAATGTATTTATGTAGGGATAGAGAATCAATTCCGAAATCACTTGTTTATTAACCTCAAACGACTTTGTACCAATCATAGTGCGAAAAGTACATCCTTCAAAGTTCATTTCATGCATATTAGCATAAAATAACTTCACAAGATCCAGAGTAGACTTGAAAGAGCTTTCATGAATGATACCCCATTCACGATTATTCACAAAATTCATATATTTCTTATCCGAAACTTTGACAAATATCAATTACATAATGGGTTCTTTGATTGAACCAAATTTCATAAGACATTCATCATTCACAAAATAATTTTGAGAACCAACATCATAGGTGAGACTAGGCATGTTTTCGTAATTGATATTCAAGGTTGAGTAGAGCATAGTATTCCTATTTGAGCCTTCTCCTCTAACAAAGTTTCTACTATTCCTACCTTTATTTTCCATTGAATCAACAAGAACAGTGAAGAACCACTTACAATGGATAGAAATTGTAGAGTATTGAATCTCCTTGTTTGAGATGAGTTAGAGCGAATTGAGAGCAATCCTTTATCCTTCTTGAATTCTAGGATTAATTGATACAACTTTTACCTCTTGAATTGAACATGCAAAAATCACAAGAAGAGAGATTTCGAATCCTTGTGAACTGTTGGGTTTTCTTTGAAACCGAAGAAGGTAGAGGAAGAGAGAAACCCATCCTTCTTTGTTTTTATCACCAAAACTATTTTGTATTTGGACGTGGATTCGGACCCAAATATGACCGAACCATGAGCCCGAAAATTGGTTGGCAACCATTCATAGGTTTTTTGATAAACCTCGACTTGTTCATGTCTTTGTGATATTGACATGAAATTATTAGTCAATATTACTTTATCTGTTTTGGACGAATCAATACAAATTCTTGTATCATTATTGACATCTGTCTCGTCATAATCTTCAAGAAGTAATTATTTAGAAGAGTTATATGAATTAATTTCATGAAAGAAATCAGTTTCTTCAGAGGTATAATTTATCAAATACTCATGGATGAGATGATTTCCTTTGAGTTGTACAGCTCTTTGAGAAACTCATCAACCTCATTTTGAACTCTACTAGAGTCTTCAAGGATCTTGAGTGTGTTAGATAGTGACTCATCTTCTTATTGTTCATATATCTTAATCTCATTTTTTAAGTCAGAAAGTTGCCTTTCCATTTCAGAAAATTCTGATAATTTTCTGTTGATTTTGCTAGAACCATCTTCTGTGAGACTAAGATATAAGCGACATTCGTCGAAATTCCAAAATTCTTTGGACCGAAGAGACTCAACAATTTCAGTATTTGTTTTTGATTCAAACAGCTTTGAGTCTACTGATCCTGCTAATACGTTAACTGAATCACCCATTAGATTCAATTTCTTATAGGTTGGATCACATGAAACACAGATTGTTAGATCTTTTCGTGTTTTCCCGCTCTGATACCAATTGAAAAACGAGGGTACCCAAATATACCTGAATCTAAAACTTTTCCATCTATAAGTCCTTTTTCCGAAAGTGATTGTCTGTGGACTGAGTCGAGACAATACAAAGAATCGGTTCACACTTCGTGTGATTTATGGATACGAGATCGAGACAATACGACAACAAGATAACTTGCGTGATTAACTATGGATACAAGATCGAGACAATACAACAACGAAGTATGATTACTTGATAATAGGTTTGGACTTAACCAAACACTATAGGATTGCTATTAAGTAATTAGGAATTAACGTTTGTGTATTTTACTTCTAATTGTAATAAATCAATTATAATTGCGGAAATAGAAAAGTAAAAGACACAGCAAAATTTTGTTAAAGAGGAAATCGCAAATGCAGAAAACCCCCGAGACCTTGTCCGGAATTGAATACTCTCATAATTAAGCCGCTATACAAAATCTAAACCAACTTCGTATAGTTGTGACCAAACAACTAAACCTATAGTTCACCTAGTTCCCTCATTATCCCTGCGCCTCCAACTTGCAATAAGTCACGCACTTGGAACAATTCCTTTGGTTCGTATTCCAAACAGTAAAGGAACAACAAATCTGTTCGGTAACAACTCTTTTCAAACAACGTGATATGAGTTTGAAAAAAAAGCTCTTCCGTGTAACCAATAAACTCCTTTGTCGGGTTCTAGATCAATCTACCAAAGTAATTGTTTAGACTATGCAATCAATATTATGGATCACAAAGAATTGTATTTTTGTCGATCTATGCGACTAATCAATCCAATCTATCAAAAGATAAACTGATTATAGTTGGATCCCCAGCCGATCAAGTCTTGTGCACACCAAAGATTATGAACTCAAATAAGAAATCTTATTTGTCTTCAAATCTTCTTAGATCTTCAATAAACACCTGCACACAAACAACTTGAATCTCTTATGATCAATCACACAAAGAACGGAGTCTGTTAACGATGGATTATCACAAAACATCTTTAGATCTACAAACAGTCTAAAGATCCCCGTCAATACTTCAATCTAGTTTGAGTGAATCTTATATCAGAAGAGAATATTCTCAAGCATAAACAAACTAGGTGCAATCAAAGTTCAACAACGTTAGTCAAACAAATCAATCGAAAAATAATAATAAACTGCAATTATATAGTTTCCCACCAACAGTAATCGTAGAGCTTCTCAATCCCAAAGAAGTCTTTAAAACGAGCGGTCGTAAGAGATTTCGCCTAATTAGGGTACTTTCCTCTCCGAATAGACGGCTCCACCAGTAACAACACAACTAGGTAGTTTTGCTGGCTCTGAGGATTAGTTTGCTCGAAATGCAAACTTTAATATTTATAGACCAAGGAAGTTTGGAAACCAAAGAATTTCCAAAACCGAATATTCTCAAAGATATGCAATAAAGTCAAAAACGATTTTCATAATTCCTGGAAATGCTTTGTCCAAATATTGACCGAAATCTCAGTAGAAAATCTCCAATTAGTATATGCACATTACCAATTTTTATTTTCTAAAGATATGCATTTAATTGCTGGAAATTAAAAGCATATAAAATTAAAAACCTTAATTAAAAGATTTTCAATTTATTTCGATCTGGGATTCTCCTTTAATTATTAAGGAATATCTTTGAACAATAATAAATAAGAATTACTACACATGTTCAAAGTATTTCGATCTGGGATTCTCCTTTTTCATATTTACAATCTTGGAACCGATTTGCCACACTTCCAAACGAGTTTAGAATTGGTTCATCTGATTTCCAAGAACTATGTGATTGATCAAAAACATTCAATCACCATTCATGGGTTTAACGGTTCTACCAAACAATGTTTGGTTCTACCTCCAAGTGGGTACTAGGATCGGTTACACTAGTTTCCATAAAAATGGTTAACTAAGTACCAGGATCGGTTACCACTATTTATGGTACTTAGTTTTGATCGGTTGCACAAGTTATAGGATCGGTTACACCAATTACTAAAACTTGTTAACCTACTACAAGGATCGATTACACATCTTTTGATTAGTACCACAAAGTTTTAGGATCGGTTACCCAGTGTCTAGGAATGGTCACACCAAGTACATATCGATCACACCATCTCAGGTGATTACTTAAGATTGGTTTCACTAATAAAAGTCATACTGATACATAAGTCAGGCATAGTGAATAGTTTTACTAAGATACATAAACAAGTTATGAGCGGTTATACTAAACACACATATTGGCAATCCAAATATTTGCAATGAATGACAATACCAATAAGCCTAGCGATTTCCCTTTCGATTCACAAAACAAGTATATGAATTGTACATTCTTTAAACGAATGTAAAAACATTGTTTCCTTGGACGAAATCTTTACCCATACCCATACATAATCACAATAGCATTCATACGATTATGTCAATGTCTTATATACGAAGTTCAAAAGATAGGCCTTATACTTTGTATTATAATTCCTTAATAGTACGTCTAACTAGATTATAATCATTCACAGCTTCGCAATTATGTTTTCAGTATAGCACGACTTGAAAGATACGTTAGGAATGAAACAGTTCAAGTCAAAATATTACTAACCTCAAGAGGAAGGATGATGTCGTCGATGTATCTCTTTACTTCTTCACATTCTTCAAGTCTTCGAGTAATACTTGTAAGTCTCACATCTTAATAACTTTCTAGCTAATCTATACGAAGTTGACTCTAGTAAATAATCAAGCGACTCTTCAAATGAGTTTTGGTTCAATAAAATATGACAAACAAACTTGACATACCAACGCTTGGTGGGTTCAACCGAGCAATTCTCTAACAAGTTGAGCCCTAACCAAGTCTCACACCGATTAAGGTACAGTCGCGTTCCTTACACCTTTGAATCTCAGCAGAACTCTACACACTTGATTACTTTAGCTGATCTCACCCACAACTAAGAGTTGTTACAAACCAAAGTTGAAGACTTTATAAACAAATTTTTGTCTCCCACAGAAAAGTCTATTCTAATAGATAAATCTGTCTCCCACAGAAATACCTACGAAGTTTTGTTCCGTCTTTTGATAAATCAAGGTGAACAGGAACCAATTGATAATCCGGTCTTATATTCCCGAAGAACAGCTTAGAAATTTCAATCACCTCACAATAACTTAACGATATGGTAGTAGAACAAGTTATTGTGCAATCACAAAGAATGAGACGAAGAGCTTTGTGATTACTTTTAATATCTTACCTATCAGAGATAAATGTCGAGCAAATCTTAGAGAAGATAGTACTCAATAAGATAAAACAAGTAAGATTAGAACACACAACTATAGAGAAAATAGTTGGGTCTGGCTTCAGAATCCCAATGAAGTATTTAAGTCGTTAACCTATAATGGTTTTAGGAAAAACCTAGGTAAAGGAGAATCAACTCTAGTCGCAACTAGTATCATACAAGAGGTGCCGGGATTAGGTTTTCCAGTTGCTAAAGTTCTCCCTTATATAGTATTCAAATCAGGATTTGATAGCTTTGAAACAAAGCAATCAATATTCACCGTTAGATGAAATCTTGATTTAAGATTCAAGCTAAGTTTGCTTAAAACCAAAGTAATATCTCTTAACCGTTAGATGGTCTTAGCTTGTTACACACAACGAAATATACCTTCATTTAGATATGGGTAACCGTATCTAAATGTGTATATTGAGTTGGCTCTATAATAGTTAATCGAAGTTAGCCATATGACCACTTTTGCATTGACCACATTCATCTAACACTTTTAGATCAAATGAATCTAATTATGTTACTCATAGAGTTGCTCAATTATTTATATTCTCATAGAAGTATACAAGACACAATTGAAAACAAAATCGGATTGATTCAAGAGAATCAGTTCATGAACATTTTAGCCACGGTTTGCAAAGATTGCATTCCTTAATTTATAATGTATTTTTTCATGAGTATGAAATCATACTTAACCGATTTTATAACTTAAACCAACTCAGTTTGCAAACGGGTACGCAAACTAGAGTTCCGGACTTTGGTCATGTACGACAGTTCGCAAACGGGTACGCATATTGTCGTCCCGGACCGAACTCAGGTAAAACAGTTTTCAGACGGGTATGCAAACTTGGTTCCCGGACTTTAACAGTTAAAACCATTTGCATACGAGTATGCATACTTGGTTCCCGGACCTGAATCATATTACAAAAGTTTGCATACTAGTATGCATATTGTGCTATATCCAGACAATGGTTATTTGTTCTAAACTCTCTTTTCAATCATTGAAACGTCCTTAGAAGACGACAATAGCTGTCTCACACAAAATATTAGCTTATAAGTAATTTGCAAGTGATCGAATAATCAATACGAAACATTTCGAATCTACATCAAATGACTATCTCACACAAACCATGTAAGATGTTACAAGGAGATTTTCATATGATCATCTTTTGACTCATAATTTAGTTTCCAACAAATAAATTGTTTCCAACTAAACTCGTCAAAATGATGAACATAGTTAAAGCAAAAAGTTTTCCAATACATATTTCGAGAAATATATAAGCGAGTTAAACTCAACTCGAAATATCAAATGTGTATAATGTAAAAGTCTATATAGCTATACGACTTAGTCTCAATAGGAGATAGATATAATAGAATAGACTTCTGAGTGATAGATAAGTATTAGTCTCACATACCTTTTGTTGATGAAGTTCTTCCAAGATCTTCGTCAGTAGATCTTCGTCTTCAATCGTTGAACGTCGTGAAGTCTAAAGCTCAACTACACATTCTATCCTAATCCGAGACATATCTATAAGTAGACTAGAAATCAAGAATTATACTTTTTATCACCTAAACTTGAAAAACAAGCTTGATATAGCAACTCTTGCGAATTCGACCGAGCAGTGCTCTAACACAAGTAAGATCAAAATACGCAACTATAGAGAAAATAGTTGGATCTGGCTTCCGAATCCTAAATGTTGTCTTCAAGTCGTTAACCTAATAATGGTTTTGGAACCTAGGTTAAAGGAGAATCGACTCTAGTTTACAACTAGGACACACGAGAGTGTCGGGATTAGGTTTCCTAGATGCTATAGTTCTCTCTTATATAGTCTTTCAAATCAGGGTTGCTTAAAATCAAAGCGAATATATCTTAGTAACAAAGTAATTGATATTCACTGTTAGATGAACTCCTAATTTAAGATTAAATCTATGTTGGTTTAGAAACTAAGCAATTAATCTCCACCGTTCGATGGTATTAGCTTGATATACACAAATGAAATATACCTATATTTAGATACTAGTGGATTGCCCGTGCCATAATGGCACGGGGGCGGATGAGGTGCTGGTGCTATGGCTAATGTCTTCGTCAGTGTATCGGGTCGATATTCACCAAAAAAAAAATCTGATAGGAATGGAATATATTCACCAATTTGTAATAGCTATTTTCGTCAAGGCGGCATACCAAATTTACAACAGACATAACTAATATTGAAGCAATTGGTATTTGTATTCTATATGTTCTTGAACATAGAGAGATATACGAGGTTTTCTTGTTGCAAACAGGAACCATGCACATAAAAGCAGGACTTAAACCAATGCTTCCCTACCAAAGGAAAACTGTACTGGATATCAATACCCACTGCACCATTTTGAACATTGTTTGACTTGATAAACAAATATTTCAAACCAACAGAAAAAGGAAATACAATCAAATTGTAAAATCCAGACTGGGACGACTGTAATCCCTTCTCAATCGGTATACCTTATAAAATGTAATCAAACAAATAACACTTTAAACCTAAATTGTCCCCATAATACTCAAACGTATCTCACCTGAAGTGGTGTTAGACCTGCAACAGGTAATCCAACTGCTAATACTTCAGCTAGTATCTTAACTGTTAAAGCCTTTAAAGCCAGAGCATATTCGGAAAATCTACTCCACCCTGGTGAATTTAGTTACAGATAGATACGCCAAGAGTTCCAAATCCAGGAATCAAGAATTAGATGGGAGAAAAACACAAATTATTACACAGTAAATAAGAGGGATATCATATCCCTTAACAGAAAAGGCCTAAAACATTCTTAATCACACCTATTTAGGTCAAGTTAAAAGGATGGTGTTTCTAGATGAAAACGAATCATTCCCATACTAAAACCTCTTAAAGCGAGCGTCGAGGTCAGTCAAAGTATAATATATAAAACTACCACAGCATTTTAACGATAAGAGGACATAGAATGAAACTGTGAAAACAAAGCAACTCCAAAAATAATTAATGGAATTCAGTGAACATCAAAGGGAAGTGTAAGTTGAAACATTGCTGGTGGATTTCCGAATATGTCATAAACCCAAATGAACTTTGTACCCTTTCCAACCATACAAAGCCAAAGCCACCTTGTATATGCAAATAAAAAATATATAATATCTTCTACTAATGTCTGGTAAAATAGAAACTGGGGGATCAAAATTCAAGTGAAATCACATAGCACTAAAACACTGATTATAGGAAAAATAAAATTGAGTTTGGTTAAGATCTCTGCGGGATAATGTACATTTACAGATATCTATCCTATTCAATCATCCGGCTGACCCCTATGAAACCATTCTCTGTGAACTACATAACACTAAAATACTGATTAAGGTGAAATTATTTTTCCATCTATTTCTTCTTCTACCAATATTACAAAAAATCATCCACTACTTATGTTTAGTATATTTTATGCCTCTGAATTCTCTTTTGCATATAAATTGAAGATCTAATTCAAATCAGGCTTGATGCTAAAATGTAGAAATCATACCAAAACCAAAATTACAGGATCAGAAGTAAAATTTAAAACTCAAAAATGGTAGCTAATTATCATATGCGTCATTAATTCTTACCACAAATTGTTCTTCGTCGGGTTAGAAAAAAATAATTTGGGATCTCATCAAAACCCCACAAACCCTAATTCCATCACAATCAATTACATGAAGTGAGGGGTTGATGTTTCTTTGTAAAGAATCGATGTGAAAGTAATTCAATTATTTCACCCAATATCGAATTTAAGGTTACAAGATAGATGATGATTGAATTTTCAATCAAATCAAAATCATATACCCTAAATACAAATTGAGCACAAAACGTTCTAAATTTGTCTACATAGATGAAAATGAATAAAACAGTGATTTCGATAGAGAAGAAAGGAATGAGAAGAGATCTAAGAGATTTCGACGGAGAATAAGTGGCGTTGGTGATGATGGTGATGTTACTGCTGGGGGATAGCGGTGTTTGAGTTCGTGGTGCTGATTGTGGTGATGGCGGTGGTATTGTTGCTGGTGCTATAATGAAGAGATGGAAGAAATCGAAGGAGAAAATTGTTGTTCTGGAAGGTAAACAATGGATAAGAGAGGAGAAGAGTTTGTATTATAGATTTTCCCCTTTCTTTTATGAAATTTACAACACAAATCGAAGGACACGGAGGGGCAATCGCGTAATTTGATTAGTCCATAAATCTGTTTTTCCCTTTGAGTTGTAATTATTTACGGAAAATTCAGCGAGAAATCTAAGCGTGGAGGGCTAATTCCGTCCTTTCAGGTACCAGCGAAAAATTTGGTTACACCGAACAAATCATTTTCCTTTATGTTATAGATGAATGAACCATACCTAAACGTGTATAACCGTTGACTCAATAATAGTTAACCGAAGTTAGCCACGTGAACGCTTATAGTTTAGCCACATTCATCTAACACTTCTAGATCAAATATGATGATCAATCAATCATGATAGATAATCAAATGAATCTAAATGTTCTTTAAGAGAGTTGTTAAAATGTTCACTATTTCATAGAAATATCCATGAACAATTTTAGACATATTTGGTTTGGTTTGTAGTTGTACAAAGTACTTATACAATAACCAATTCATGAACATAATTGTTAGAGCACTGCTCGGTCGAACTCGCAAGTGTTGCAATCTCAAGCTTGTTTGTCAAGTTTAGTTGCCGAAACTATAAGTCTTGATTTCTAGTCTACTTATAGCTGTCTCGGACTAGGATAGAAAGTGTAGTTGAGCTCTAGACTCCACGGCGTTCATCATACAAAGATAAAGAACTACTCAAGGAACTGGTGGAACTTCATCGATTAAAAGGTATGTGGAGACTTGAACTTATCTATCACTCAAAAGTCTATCTACTCTATCTCCTATCTTGAGACAAAAGTTGTATTGCTATATAGACTTCTATTATACACATTTGTTATTTCGAGCTGAGTTTATATCGCTTATCTATTTCTCGAAATATATGTTGGTAAGCTTTCGCTTTGGCCAAGTTAATCTTTACAAGTGACGAAAGTCATGTTGATTGTTTCAATCTTTTGAAAATCGCTTTGATGAAAAATGGAGTGTGAATAACCTCTATATAACATCCTCTAGGAATGTTTCAATGATTGAAGTAGAGAGTTTAGAATGTGTAACCATCTTTGGATATAAGCATATAGTGTGTTCGATCATTAGTGTACAAGTCCAAAACCGGAAACCAAATGTATGCATACTTGTGTTTGTACTAAATAGTTGATAGAGACTGGGTAAGTATGTGTACCCGTACGCATATTGGCGGAAGTTCATGACCATGAATTTCTGCTGAGTTTGGAATTCAAAACCAACTCAATCCAGTTACCAAAGTATGCGTACCTGTACGCATACTATCGGAAAGTTCACGTCCGTGAATTTCTGCTGAGTTTGAAAACCAAAACAAACTCAAATCTGATTATTAAGTACGCATACTTAAGTGTTTTACTTTCTAAAATTGGTTTGTTCATGAACTAAAACATTTATATAATAAGAAATACAATTTGCAAAACGTGGCTATAATGTTCATGAATCAATTCGAGTGAATCAAAACCGATTTTTCTTCGATTGTGTCTTGTATACTTCTATAAGATCTAAGCAATTGAACAACTATCTAACTAGTTCTTTTGAGTCATTTGAACTAGTTATGGTGAAGATGAATATGGTTGATATGAAAGTTCTCATATGGCTAACCATTTGGTTAACTACTGTTGAACCAACTAGGTGTACACGTTTAGGTACGGTTACACAAACCTAAATGAACGTGCATTTCATTTGTGTATAACAAGCTAAGATTCGATCTAACGGTTGAAAGATATTAGCTTGAATCTAATCAGGTTTTCATCTAACGGTGAATATTGAATGCTTTGTTACCAAGGTAGCATTGATTGCAAACCCTGATTTTGAGACTATATAAAGGAGAACTCTAGCAACCGGAAAATCTAATTCCAACACCTCCCGTGTGATACTAGCTGTATAAAATAGAGTCGATTCTCCTTTAACCTTAGGTTTCTATCGAGACCCCGTAGGTTAACGACTTGAAGACTTCTTTGGAATTGTGAAGCCAGACCCAACTATTTTCTCTGTAGTTGCGTGATCCGATCTTGCTGAGTACAATTATAAAATTGGCTCGAGATTAATTTCTCCTATAGGCAAGATAGAAAGTAGTCACAAACATCTTCGTCTCATCGTTTGTGATTTCGCAATATATTGTTTCGCTAGTCGATTAAGATTATCGTGAGGTGATTGATAATTCTAGGTTGTTTTTCGGGAATATAAGTCTGGGTTATCGATTGGTTCATGTTCACCTTAATTTATCAAAATACGTTACAAAACTCGTAGGTATTTCTGTGGGAGACAGATTTATTTATTCTTGTAGACTTTTCTGTGTGATACAGATTTGTTTATTAAAGTCTTCGACTTTGGGTCGTAACAGCTCTTAGTTGTGGGTGAGATCAGCTAAGGGAATCAAGTGCGTAGTATCCTGCTGGGATTAGAGACTTAAGGAGCGCAACTGTACCTTGGATCAGTGTGAGATTGATTGGGGTTCAACTACAGTCCAGACCGAAGTTAGTTTGTAGTAGACTAGTGTCTGTAGCGGCTTAATACATTGTGTGTTCAATCTGGACTAGGTCCCGGGGTTTTTCTGCATTTGCGATTTCCTCGTTAACAAAACTGGTGTCTGTGTTATTTCTTTTCTGCATTATATTGTGTTATATAATTGAAATATCACATGTTGTGCATTAAATCGATCAAATGGTAAATCCAACCTTTGGTTGTTGATTGAAATTGATTGATACTTGAACATTGGTCTTTGGTATCGTTCAAGTTAATTTATCTTGTGTTCAATTAGACTCACATATTTCTATTTGCTTGTGTAAGTATTGAATCGAGAAATTGAGATATAACTCCTTGATATAATTTTTATCAAGATTGAGTCTGACTATCTAGTTGATTCTCTTAAAAGTATATTGGAGTTAGTCAAATACAAGAAAAATATGTCCTAGGTGTCAACGTCTTGGATGCGTCTGATGTGTGCGATGAACTTTCAGCTCTTGCAGCAGAAACCTCCACCTACTCAATTTCTGATTCAGAATCTGAGTCTGACATAGAGATTTGTGAATTCTTGAATAAAATTAGAGAGATTCACCAAGAAAATCTTCAACTAAAGGCTTCTTTGAAGAACTTGAATCATTACTCCAAGTGGAAAATCTTGAGATATATTGTCTTAATGATGAATTAACCAGAACCATGTCTCTCAAGGAAAAAGAGAGTAATACTCTTAAGAATGACCTGCAAAGGTTATCCAGAAGTTCTGACAAAATCTCAACAATGTTATTTGGTCAGAAGTCCTTTGGAAACACAAAACTGTAAACGCAAACAACTCTCTTGTTCCAACTAATGCTGGAACAGTGAACATTGAGTGCTGTGATAAACATAAGGCAATTCAACAGAACAAAAAATCTTTATTGAGTTGTTCGTTCTGTGGAAAAGCAAATCATGTTCAAAGTATGTGTTGAAGATTCAAGAGGAACCACAAAAGAATTGCCAAACTTCAGTAGAACATGCAGAGGATGAATCTGGCGTTGGATGATCAATAAAGTTTTCATAAAAAACCCAGAAATTCCAGATTCATATGAGGTAAGAAATCTATTTATACAACAAACCTTGATAAGCCACTAGTTGGTAAAATATGTGAGCATTCGGCTCATTCCATCACTGTCTAATACCAGTGACGTCTGCATCCTCATCTTTAGCTTGAGAAAATTAGGCTTGCATCAAAAGTGGCTTAAGTCATTGTATTTGTGTATTCTTTTCTTATTTTTGATAAGAAAATATTCTCCTAATAATTTAGATAATGGATAACAAACCATGAAAGAATTTTTCAAAGTTCTTCTAGGGTTTTGGTGACCATAAGTCTATTTATAATCATTTGTAATCAAGTCCTTCATCTCTTTTCCCCTTTAAAGATACAGTTTCATGGCTCCTGTAACTAGAAGTACCACAAAAACGGATGCAGTTTAAGCAGTTAATGTGTATTTGTGTGAAGGAGTCACTTCCTCAAGGAAGAAGAAAGAGAGATCTACAAATGATGAAGAAGGTTCTTCCTCTAACTGCCTCTTGTCAGTTTGTCACTTTGATAAGGACTTTAGAGGTATGGTGAAAGATTTCATCAGCAAAAGAAATGATTTAAAATCTCAAATTGTTTCGTCTTTAGAAAAGATAACTCACTATGAGCAAATGTTGTCTCTAATAAAGAACACTTTGCGTGAGCTAAAAAGAGAACTTAGTGAGTTGACTGATATTTCTGAAGATTTAGAGGAATTGAACGATCCCATAATCAATGGGTTTCTTAATAATGAGAAGGAATTCTCGGTAGATGCTCTGAGAAAGCTCTACAATGTCTAGGAATATTTTTATGAGAATTTTATTCTTCTGTTTTTAGGAAGAATAACTAGAGTTTGGAATAGCCTTTAATGTGATTACACATAGCTATGTCCAACGATTTTCATCTTCAATGTTTTTAGATTTATTTGTTTGAATTCTAAAGTTTGTTTGGAAGATGATTTTTGCAGTATTAATCTTTATGGTTTTATATATTACAAATTATTATGGTATATGTGTGTTTGCGTCCGTGAACTATGAGTATCCCATACTTGTTCAAAAGTTATCTCTATTATGTCGGTATGAAAGTATTGATAAAAGATAAAATGAACTTTTGACTTACAAAAGTTAAAGCCTTTTATGTCATTATGGAAATACTAATGGAAGAAAGGATGGACTTTTGTTTACAAAGATTAAGTCTATTATATGTCATTGTGCAAATAATGATGAAAGATAGAATGAATCTTTGTCTATTCCGCAGTATTGATCTTCCATGATCTATATTTTTATGTATATATTGTGTGGCTCCGTAAGGGTTCTTGTGTTGAGCATTTCCGATTGAATTAATCACGGGTTCTCTTGTGGTTAATTTAATTGAGTATCTTGGATACAAATTCATCTTCTTATGAGATTTATTGTCCAAAGAAATCCTTTTTCTCTTGTGAAAATAAGGTCGCTCGTGTTGTTCTTTCGGGAATGACATTTTGTGGGGGAGAGTTCTTAATTGAACTTGTGCTTAATTGCCAAATCTTTTTGGGGAGTGCGGCTGTGGAATATTATAGGGGTTATCTTGTATCTTTATAAACTCCTTGATGAATGCATTTAGTTTCCGTTATATGATTCCATCTAAAAAGTTGATATGTGCTTTCTTTTGGTCATGAAATGTCTCTATGGAAATTTCATTAGGATCCCACTAGTTTTCGTACCTTTGCCAATTTTATTGACAAAAAGGGGGAGAATTAATGTGTAGTTCACACTACAAATACATATGGTTTTCGGATCATTATGTAAGGGGGAGTGGTTTCCATGTGAGATGGAGTATTGACTAAGGGAGAGTAATACATATCACTATAGTATTGTTGTCGAAGTTGTGATACAATTGAACTTTGATGTTGTGTAATGATACTATGACACTGTGTAACAATGATTGAGGGCTTTTGTTTTCTCATTATTATGGCTACGAATTTTAAACAACGATGATGTTGCATTGAATATCTTTGGAATCATTGGAGTACTTGGAAGTGACGAAGATTTCGAGTAATGTTGAAGAACCAAGGAGATGATGCATGTGGAAGACAAGCTGCAAAGTTTATTTATTTTGTATTCCATATGTATTGATAGTTTTGTCACTAAAATTGACAAAGGGGAGACTTTTAGAGCACTGCTCGGTCGAACTCGCAAGCGTTGATATCTCAAGCTTGTTTGTCAAGTTTAGTTGCCAAAACTATTTCTTGTCTACTTATAGCTAAGTCTCGGACTAGGATAGAAAGTGTAGTTGAGCTCTAGACACCACATCGTTCATCATACAAAGACGAAGAACTACTCAAGGAACTGGTGGAACTTCATCGACTAAAAGGTATGTGGAGACTTGAACTTATCTATCAATCAAAATTCTATCTACTCTATCTCTTATCTTGAGACAAAAGTCGTATTGCTATATATACTTCGATTATACACATTTGCTATTTGGATCCGAGTTTATCTTGCTTATCTATTTCTTGAAATATGTGTTAGTAAGCTTTCGCTTTGGCCAAGTTCATCTTTACAAGTGACGAAAATCATGTTGATTGTTTCAATCTTTTGAAAATCGCTTTGATAAAAAACAGAGTGTGAATAACCTCTATATAACATCCTCTAAGAATGTTTCAAAGATTGAAATAGAGAGTTTAGAATGTGTAACCATCTTTGGATATAAGCATATAGTGTGTTCGCACATTAATGTATAAGTCCAAAATCGGGAACCAAATGTATGTATACTTTTGTGTGTACTAACTGGTTGATGGAGACTAGGTAAGTATAAGCATACTGGCGGAAGTTCACGACCGTGAATTTCTGCTGAATTTGGAATTCAAAACCAACTCAATCCTGTTACCAAAGTATGCGTACCCATACGCATACTAGCGGAAAGTTCACGTCCGTGAATTTCTGCTGAGTTTGAAAACCAAACAGACTCAAATCCGGTTACTTAGGTACGGATACCCGTACGCATACTTAAGTGTGTTACTTTCTAAAATTGGTTTGTTCATGAACTAAAACATTTATATAATAAGGAATGCAATTTGCAAACCGTGGCTATAATGTTCATGAATCGAATCGAGTGAATCAAAACCGATTTTGCTTTGATTGTGTCTTATATACTTCTATAAGAACTAAGCAATTGACCAACTCTCTAACTAGTTCTTTTGAGTCATTTGAACTAGTTATGGTGAAGATGAATATGGTTGATATGAAAGTGATCATACGGTTGAAAGATATTAGCTTGAATCTAATCAGGTTTTTATCTAACGGTGAATATTGAATGCTTTGTTACCAAGGTAGCATTGATTGCAAACCCTGATTCGAAGATTATATAAAGGAGAACTCTAGCAACTGGGAAATATAATCCCCACACCTCCTGTGATTCCGTAATTATTTGGAGAACTATATAAAGGAGAACTCTAGCAACTGGGAAATCTCCGATAGGCAAGATAGAAAAGTAGTCACAAACATCTTCGTCTCATTGTTTGTGATTCCGCAATATCTTGTTTCGCTAGTCGATTAAGATTATTGTGAGGTGATTGATAATTCTAGGCTGTTGATGTGATTTGTAGATAGTGGTAAAAGTGGTTCGATTCTCAGACTTGCGAAGGATATTAATTAGACTTAAATTCTAATATTAAAATAGAAAACTCACTAAAAATTATAGCAAACTCAATCAAAGTTGATATCAATATTAAAAGAACACTGAGGCTAAGATTCCACTATTTTCCAAGTTCCAAGTGATTAAACCAATACTTATATTTATACAATTTTCTCGTTTAATTTGATTCTAAAATATTGCAACAAGTAGATTTTCAAAATTAGTAACTGTAAATACCAAGTATGAAGCATCGAAAGTCTTAAAAATAAGCATACTACATCAAAATAGATCACAATCACTCAAATAAAAATCATATTCAATAATAGTTCAAGGCAAATAATCATATAATTATTGCAAATAAAAAGATAAAATAGAATATACCACTTTTTGTTGGAAAAATAGCTTCCTCTATCGCCTCAGTAATGGGGTTTAGCTCCTCATATTAATTATGGTCTCAAAATATGTGTTTATTGCTCAAAAGATGATTAAAAGAGTGAAAAGTAATAACACAGACTGTTTGCAACAGTGTATCAGAGTTACAAAACAGCTGTTACAATGGAACTGTTATAGAAAACTGTTTTAAATACTGTTGCTTTGTCGCTGATTTTAAGACCCCAGAAACGAATGTCTTCAATGGCCTTTTGTTCTTCGTGTTCTTCCTTGTGCACCAGCAGAAACGATTTCCTGCAACTCTTGATTTTGTTCTCTGTTCTTCTCTAAACTTCCCAAAAGTGTACGTACCCCTTTCTCGGACTCTCATAACCCTTTTATACACTTCACAGGGTCATTAAATCCCGAGAACACCCCTATTTTTCTTCTTTTCCAAGTTCCGGCAAGTTTGGTTATTATTTCCTTTTTCTCTTCTCACGTGGCTTTCTGTTTGATGCAAACTCTTCTAAAAATATCAGTAAATCTTGCAGAGTATATTATCTTCCAATCTCACCACATTCTTTCCAAAAATACAGCAAAGATATCCCGTGATATTAAACCTCCTATGTTTTATCCCAACTCGACAACTACTGCTCTTTTTTCGAATCTGGCCGCCTTACCTTCTCTGTTTAATCTTTACACGTCACTCCCAATCCAAATCAGAGAAAATCTCCGACCAAATCTCGCTGGAAATCCTCTCTGGAAAGTACGCAGTTCAACAACTATTTTCCCGTGAAAGTCCCACTCTCTGTTTCGCTTCAAATCAATAATCCAGCCAATTTTGATCGATCCAAGCAATCATACCATCCCTGTTTAAGATAAATAGGTCCAACCCAATCGAGTTTAATGATTGAATCTCTTAAAATCACGTCCAAAATCTAAACCCAAATTTGTTCTTCACTTGCAACAGTTTCCCGCCAAATTTGAGAATTCAAATTGTGAAGAAGAAGGGTGTCCCCCTAATCCACTGCTGGGGTGCGAATATCAAGTGGTGGTGAATAGTAAAGAGGATAACCCTTATCAATTGGGTGCCCCTTAGTAATTTCGGTACCTCTTATCCAAAATGGGGGTCTGTATAGTAATTTTCTCCCACGAGCGCAAAAAACCACGATTCGTGCCAATTTCGCCGCAAAACCTTGTTTCTCCAAAAACACCTACAAAGACACAAAATGCCAAAATAAGTACATAAATGGGTACTAACAACATATGAAATTGAGATCAAAATAGACACATAAATGCGTCTATCAAACACCCCCAAACTTATTGTTTGCTAGTCCCGAGCAAATCAAATCTAAAAATAGAATCCTAACTCACTGTCGCAGGCATCGTCGATTGCATTTAGCGTATGCAATAAGCCTTTAAAACCCTAGGTGTCTCTAGTGGCGGAGGGCTTACCAGATATATACCCACAAAACCTTTATACTTCAGACCCTAGCTATCTACACAGAACCTTGGAAGGCACTAAAGAATCTCCTTGGTTGGCATACTTATTGACTACAGGAGGAAGTACCCTGATGCGAAATTCCAATTGTTGTACACGATTTCGCACTCAAGCATCCTAAAATTCATATAAAGTGACAGAGCTCTACTCAGATAGTCGCACTATGGACATCAATATCCGGAATCAAAACTAATCACATGGATAGATCGAGAAGATGGATATAGAGAAAAACATAGATGGTTTTGATGTTTACTAGGTGAACGGTGTTTCTCATATCTGTCTGAAAGCCTCCGCCAAAATGAACCTATCCTAATGGACTGAGATACTAGTCTGACTAATATCAACACACTGGCATATACAAGGGAACCAGTGATTGATAATCCTAACTCTAGGTCAACACAACTGGCATACACAAGGGTTCCAGTGGTCGACTTTATTGAATTTATTCCAGTTGGTCTGATGGTCTGGTCTCAATTTCTTTTCTTTTTTTTTTTTGTTGTATCTCAATCACTCTAATTCACCCTAGCATTGGTAACAACTTGAATCGTGAGCCCCACCTAATCATTTAGAGAAACATAGTTTAAAAACAAAACAAAATAAAAACAGAAGTGAAAAGGACTCAACGAGATATGGTGAAACTATCATGTTATTTCTAACACCTGAGCTCTGTGCTTTTATGAATAGACTCTTTAGATGTTGCCATCTAGTCAGATTGGTTCCTCAACTCCTACAACCAAAATGCTTCCATCCACTTAGATTGGTTAGTGTCATCCTTAATAGGCATAAATTTCTAGACTCCGGAGTTTATTTATTGTAACAAAAAGGCAACAAAAAGTTTCTACCCCACCCCCCAAACTTAAATCTAACATTGTCCTCAATGTTTCTAGTGAAAGAACATTATCAAAAGTATAAATAACATGAGGAAATAGTAAAGAGAGAAGTTGGAAAGATAGTACCTGGGTGAAGTGTAACCAAAAACCTACAAAAATAATATACAACATACAAAATCGCCTTGATGGTCAATAAAGGTAAACAGGGTCCTCCAGAGGGACCTCCTCAACATCACCTGTAGGAAAAGGATCTAAAAAGGGCTTCAATCGCTGACCGTTAACCTTCGAAAAGCTACTACCATCTAGTGTCTCAATCTCAACAACGCCATGAGAAAAAACTGTACGGACCACAAAAGGACTGGTCCATCGAGAGCGCAAGTTCCCGGGGAATAGATGCAAACGAGTGTCATATAGGAGAACTTTTTGACCTAGAGAAAATGACTTTCGTAAAATATTCCTATCATGCACAAGTTTCATTTTGTTCTTATACTCCTTAGCACTATCGTATGCATCTCTACGAATCTCGTCCAACTCATTGAGCTGGAGCTTTCTTTGAGCTCCTGCCTTGTCAAGTGAAAAGTTTAAGTTCTTAATAGCCCAATAGGCTCGATGCTCTAACTCAACAGGCAGGTGACATGCCTTCCAAACACTAAACGATAAGGTGACATTCCAATGGGTGTCTTAAACGCAGTACGGTAAGCCCATAAGGCATCAGTAAGCCTCGACGACCAGTCTTTCCTATTTGGATTAACTGTTTTCTCTAGAATACGTTTAATTTCCCTATTGGAAACCTCTACCTGACCACTAGTCTGAGGGTGATATGGGGTTGCTACTTTATGGGTAATACCGTATTTCATTAAAAGAGCAAACGGTCTATTACAAAAGTGTGAACCTCCATCACTAATTATAGCTCGCGGCGTACCAAAACGTGTAAGTATATTCTCTTTCAAAAACTGGACTACGACCCTGTGGTCATTCGTTTTACACGGAACCGCCTCAACCCACTTAGACACATAGTCTACAGCGACAAGTATGTAAAGATAACCAAAATAGGAAATGGACCCATAAAATCAATGCCCCACACATCAAAGACCTCAATCACTAAAATAGGGTTCAAAGGCATCATATTTCTACGGGAAATGGTTCCTAACTTCTGGCAACGCTCACAAGAAACACAATGACTATGGGAATCTTTAAACAACGAAGGCCAGTAAAATCCACACTGCAAAATCTTAGCAGCAGTCTTCTTAGCACTAAAATGACCCCCACATGCATGTTCATGACAAAAGGAGATAATACTAGACTGGTCACTCTCAGATACACATCTCCTAATAATCTGGTCCGGACAATACTTAAACAGATAAGGATCGTCCCAAAAGAAATGCTTAACCTCGGCTAAAAACCTAGAATCTTGCTTACCCCAATGTTGAGGGGTTCGACCAGTAACAAGATAATTCACTATATTTGCATACCAAGGTGATTGGGAAACAGAGAACAATTGTTCATCAGGAAAGCTATCCCTTATAGGAAGGGAATCACTAGGGGAACTAACAACTAGCCTAGACAAGTGGTCTGCTACTACATTTTCTGCACCCTTTTTGTCTCTAATGTCTGGGGAAAATTCCTGTAACAATAGGATCCATCTAATCAATCTAGGTTTGGTATCCTTCTTAGATAAAAGGTATTTCAAAGCAGCATGATCTGTATAGATTATGATCTTAGAACCTAATAGGTAGGACCTAAACTTATCCAAGGCAAACACGATGGCTAAAAGTTCCTTCTCGGTAGTTGTGTAGTTCATTTGGGCATCATTCAGAGTTTTGCTAGCATAATAAATCACATGAAGTAATTTGTTTTCTCGTTGTCCTAAAACGACGCCTATAGCATAATCTGAAGAATCACACATAATCTCAAAGGGTAGGTTCCAGTTAGGTGCCTGGACTATGGGGCAGTAGTGAGTAAAGTTTTAAGCTTCTCAAAAGCCTCTAAACAAGCATCATCAAAGACAAACTTAACATCTTTTGCAAGCAAATTGCAAAGAGGTCTAGAAATCAAGCTAAAATCCTTAATGAATCGACGGTAAAAACCTGCATGCCCTAGGAATGACCTAATATCTTTTACGGTTTTTGGGACCTGTAAAGTCTTAATAAGGTCAACTTTGGCTTTGTCTACCTCTATACCCTTTGAAGAGACGATGTGCCCTAACACAATTCCTGATTTAACCATGAAATGGCATTTTTCCCAATTAAGCACTAAATTTTTTTCCTTACACCTAGTCAACACTAATGTCAAATGATGCAAGCACTCATCGAAAGATGAACCAAACACTGAAAAATCATCCATAAAGACCTCTAAGAACCGTTCTACCATATAGAAAATATGCTCATCATACAACGCTGAAAAGTTGCAGGGGCATTACATAGCCCGAAAGGCATGCGTCTATACGAAGGTACCAAAGGGACAGTAAAAGTGGTTTTCTCTTGGTCTTCTGGGGCAATAACGATCTGATTTAACCGGAGTAGCCATCTAAGAAGCAATATGACTATGTCCACTAATCTCTAGCATTTGGTCGATAAAAGGAAGGGGAAAGTGATCCTTCCTTGTGACCTTGTTCAATTTCCTATAGTCAATACACACACGCCATCCCGTGGTCACTCGGGTTGGGATTAATTCATTATTATCATTCTGGACTACAGTGATACCTGATTTCTTGGGGACAACCTGAACAGGGCTGACCCACTTACTGTCTGAAATTGGGTAAATAATACCCGCATCTAACAACTTAAGCACCTCTTTTCGAACTACCTCTTTCATGTTAGGGTTCAGTCGACGTTGCATCTCCCTAGAAGGTTTGGAGTCTTCCTCTAAATGAATCTGATGCATACACACAGTAGGACTTATACCCTTAATGTCTGCTATAGTCCACCCTAAAGCTTCCTTATTGTCTTGAAGTACATTTACTAGCCTACTTTCCTGATCACTATCCAAATTGGAAGCTACAATCACAGGTAAAGTCTCAGATGGGCCTAAAAACACATACTTTAGAGTATCGGGTAGTGGTTTAAGGTCCAACTTTGGGGGCTCTTCTAAAGAAGGAATTAGGGTAGTCTCAGAAACTGGTAACGGTTCGAACCTAGCTTTCCATCTATCAGTGTCTAACACAGGGGTAGAATCTAATAGAGCATTCACCTGTTCAATAGTGCTATCGTCGTCAAAATCTAAACCAAAATGGGATAGACAACTTTCTAATGGGTCTTCAGACAAGATGTTTGGTAATGACTCCTGAACTAAGGCTTCTATCATGTTCACCTCCTCAACACATGTGTCATCTAGCTCATGAGGTTGCTTACTGACATTAAAAATGTTCATCTCCATAGTCATATTACCAAAAGATAAACTCATCACACCATTTCGACAGTTAATGATCGCATTAGACGTAGCTAAAAATGGGCGACCTAAAATCACAGGTATCTGGTTCTCTGGGTCAGGGACAGGTTGGGTATCTAGGACCACGAAATCCACTGGATAAATAAACTTGTCGACCTCAATAAGAACATCCTCGATAACACCTCGAGGGATTTTAACAGACCTATCAGCTAACTGCAGTGTCATCTGAGTAGGTTTCATTTCACCAAGTCCTAGCTGTAAGTATACATGGAATGGCAGTAAGTTCACACTGGCTCCTAAGTCAAGTAAATTTTTCTACCCGGAAGTTACCTATTGTGCAAGCAATGGTAGGAGAACCTGGGTCTTTGTACTTTGGAGTTGTGGTGTTCTGAATGATTGAACTTACGTGACTAGCTAAAAAGGCTTTCTTATGGACGCTAAGTTTTCGCTTTCGCGTACACATATCCTTAAGGAACTTGGCATAAGCAGGAATTTGCCTAATTGCATCTAATAAGGGAAGGTTTATGGTAACTTGCTTAAAAACCTCCACTATGTCATTAAAGTTCGATTCCTTTTTGTTGGTACTAATAGCTGAGGAAATGGGGCTCTAGGCCTAAAATCAGACCTTTCAGGAACCGAATTCACATCATCAGAAACTTTATCAGTCTCTTCAGCTACTGGTCCTGAGAGGTGAGATCCTGAGGGGTGAACTACAGTATGTTCACTATCGGGCATGGTTACCTTATTGTCTACAACTCTACCACTTCTAAGGGTTCTAACCATTCAATTGATTCGATGGTTTTGCACCTAATTCATGAACTCCTCTAGGGTTGGGTTGTGTTTGACTAGGAAACTTACCTTTTTCTCTCAAAGAATCACTTATCAGACCAACCTGGGTTTTTAACTCGGAAATAGCCTGACTATTTTCTTGTCCTATCCTGTTACTAGCTTGTAGACTCTGTTCTACGGATAACTGAATTTTGCAGTTTGCTGAGTTAACAAGGCGAGAGATTCCTCTAAACTTAGGATTTTCTTATCTGACTGATTCTGAAACTGAGCTAGTCCTGAAGGATTCTTAGTATCCAAAACCTGGGGGAGCATTAGAATTACTAAACTGACCTTGACTTTGGCCCTTAGACCACGAAAGGTTCGGATGGTTTCTCCAACCAGGATTATAGGTTTCTGAATATGGGTCAATCTTTTGACGGTTATCAAATATGTATTATAAAGAGCATTGGCTGCTCTTCAATATTCTGGCCTTCCCAAAAAGGCTCCACTCTACCACTAGTCTGGCCCACTTCTAAGGCTTCTAACCTTTTTGCTATAGCAGCAATTTTGGCATCTGATTCATAGCCTCCTTCTACCCTATTAACGTTTCCTCTACTTAAAAGAATTGTTTTCTGGGGTGCCCTACTATTTTCCCATTGCTGGGTTTTTTCGGCGATTTCATTAAAAAATTCCATCGCCGCATCAACAGTTTGGTTTTCAAATCCACCAGTGCATAGAGACTCAACCATGGTCGTTGTGGAATAATCTAAACCCTCATAAAGGATCTGAACTAGCCTAACCTTTTCTAAACCATGATGAGGACACTGGGATAATAAATCATTGAACCTTTCCAAATACCTATATAAAGATTCTCCCTCTTGTTGTGAAAATGTGCATATTTGCGTCCTAATAGACGATGTTTTGTGCCTAGGGAAAAACTTATTGAAAAAGGCAGATGTAAGTTGTTCATATGTCTCAATTGACTCGGAGTCCAAACTATACAGCCACGACTTGGCCTTATCTTTCAGGGAAAATGGGAATAACCTAAGTTTCAAAGCATCATCATCTAAGCCTCTAATTCTTAGAGTACTACAAATTTCCTCAAAATCCCTAACATGGTAATAAGGTTTTCATTTTCTTTCCCTAAAAAGATTGGGAGCATCTGTAAGGTCCCAGGTTTCAGTTCATAGGGTGCCTCCGTTTCAGCTAACTTAATACACGAAGGACGGTAGTCCTAGTTGGATTCAACAAAGCTTTCAAAGTTGCCATTTCTGGCGCTATCGGAAACATGGATTTCTCCTCAGGACGTTCAAAAACAGACTCTTCAAAACGGACTTTCTAGATTAAGGTAATCGAGACGCTTCGAACTACTAGGTTTCTCTTTAACAAATCTACCTAGTGCGTCTCTTTTACGTTCAGGCATAAATAAATTTTCTAAATTGGAAGGGTAAGCAACACAGATCAAGGCCGACTCAACCAAATCAAACCTATTGATTTCTAGCAAACAAAAAGCATGATGGCTCCACTTAGATTGTTTCTAGACCAGCTTCTAATCCTTCGAACGGGAATTCGTTACAATTTAAGCAAACCCCTCTGGAATCAATCCGAGTTAACGTAAGTTGAATAGAGGCGAGGGAAGCTCGGTGGAGCTTTGATACCCAAGGCCTCACCGGTATTACAAGGCGGCGCAGTCACGCATTCAACTTACAAAAACCGTCAAGAACTTCGAAGTATGCTTAAAAGAGTAACCAATATTTTTCGAATGACTTTCCTGTTAAGCTCGTTACCCTATCGGTCTCGTTCTAGTCAAAATTTTAGGCTTAGGTTCGCGTAGGTTACGTGTTCCTAAAGCGGGCAAGAAGAGAACGGTGATGAAATCCGAACCCTTATCTTGTATGGCCAGGCCTTGCCCTTTACTAGAAAAATAAATGTCCGTATTCAGTCCTCAACATATATGCATACGAAGGAGTCCAGTAACTCGCTGACAGGGGATTCGCGAGTGTTTAGAATCTTACCTCCCGTTCCAGACGGGGGATGAATCGGTTGTAGTCGACTCGGGCCACTGACTCCGATGTCTAGTGTACGAACCCAAGGTGCAGAGACAATATCGTAATTGTCCTCCTTCTCTGCAAACAGTTTATATTTAAAGTACCCTTCCGTAGGGTAATAAAAAAATAATGTCCCAAAGTCCAAAAGTCCAAAAAAAAAAAGAAAAATTACAAAAATAATAAACCCTAATACATTTTTTTCCTAAAAGAAAATAAACAAATCCTAAACTAAAATTGTCTAAAATAAAATTGTCTTCTTTTCTGTTCTTTTTGCTTTAATCTTTAGCTCCAAGTCTTTATGAAATCACCAAACTCTTTGGCTCAATTTTCTTTATGATCCAGAACCTGTAGACACAAGATAAATACTTAAAAACATAAAAAAAAAACAAAAATAATAACAAAAATAAATAAATAAAATAAAATAAATAAATAAAATAAATAAATCTAAAACCCTAAAAACAAGTCCGCGTCGGCGGCGCCAAAAATTGATGTGATTTGTAGATAGTGGTAAAAGTGGTTCGATTCCCAGACTTGCGAAGGATATTAATTAGACTTAAATTCTAATATTAAAATAGAAAACTCACTAAAAATTATAGCAAACTCAATCAACGTTGATATCAATATTAAAAGAACACTGAGGCTAAGATTCCACTATTTTCCAAGTTCAAAGTGATTAAACCAATACTTATATTTATGCAATTTTCTCGTTTAATTTGATTCTAAAATATTGCAACAAGTAGATTTTCAAAAGTAGTAATTGTAAATACCAAGTATGAAGCATCAAAAGTCTTAAAACTAAGCATACTCCATCAAAATAGATCACAATCACTCAAATAAAAATCATATTCAATAATGGTTCAAGGAAAATAATCATATAATTATTGCAAATAAAAAGATAAAATAGAATATACCACTTTTTGTTGGAAAAATAGCTTCCTCTATCGCCTCAGCAATGGGGTTTAGCTCCTCATATTAATCATGGTCTCAACATATGTGTTTGTTGCTCAAAATATGATTAAAAGAGTGAAAAGTAATAACACAGACTGTTTGCAACAGAGTATCAGAGTTACAAAACAGCTGTTACAATGGAACTGTTACAGAAAACTGTTGTAATATTGTTGCTTTGTCGCTGATTTTAAGACCCCAGAAAGGATTGTCTTCAATGGCCTTTTGTTCTTCGTGTTCTTCCTTGTGCACCAGCAGAAACGATTTCCTGCAACTCTTGTTTTCGTTCTCTGTTCTTCTCTAAACTTCCCTTAAGTGTACATACCCCATTCTCGGACTCTCATAACCCCTTTATACACTTCACAGGGTCATTAAATCCCGAGAACACCCCTATTTTTCTTCTTTTCCAAGTTCCGGCAAGTTTGGTTATTATTTCCTTTTTCTCTTCTCACGCGGCTTTCTGTTTGATGCAAACTCTTCTAAAAATATCAGTAAATCTTGCAGAGTATATTCTCTTCCAATCTCACCACATTCTTTCCAAAAATACAGCAAAGATATCCCGTGATATTAAACCTCCTATGTTTTATCCCAACTCGACAACTACTGCTCTTTTTTCGAATATGGCCGCCTTACCTTCTCCGTTTAATCTTTACACGTCACTCCCAATCCAAATCAGAGAAAATCTTCGACCAAATCTCGCTGGAAATCCTCTCTGGAAGGTACGCAGTTCAACAACTATTTTCCCGTGAAAGTCCCACTCTCTGTTTCGCTTCACATCAATAATCCAGCCCATTTTGATCGATCCAAGCAATCATACCATCCTTGTTTAAGATAAACAGGTCCAACCCAATCGAGTTTAATGATTGAATCTCTTAAAATCACGTCCAAAATCTAAACCCAAATATGTTCTTCACTTGCAACAGTTTCCCGCCAAATTTGAGAATTCAAATTGTGAAGAAGAAGGATGTCCCCCTAATCCACTGCTGGGGTGCGAATAGCAAGTGGTGGTGAATAGTAAAGAGGATAACCCTTATCAATTGGGTTCCCCTTAGTAATTTCGGTACCTCTTATCCAAAATGGGGGTCTGTATAGTAATTTTCTCCCACGAGCGCAAAAAACCACGATTCGTGCCAATTTCGCCGCAAAACCTTATTTCTCCAAAAACACCTACAAAGACACAAAATGCCAAAATAAGTACATAAATGGGTACTAACAACATATGAAATTGAGATCAAAATAGATACATAAATGCGTGTATCAGCTTTTCTTCGGGAATATAAGTCCGGGTTATCGATTGGTTCTTGTTCACCTTGATTTATCAAAAGGAGAAACCAAACTCGTAGGTATTTTTGTGGGAGACTGATTTATCTATTCTTGTAGACTTTTCTGTGTGATACAAATTTGTTTATTAAAGTCTTCGACTTTGGGTCGTATCAACTCTTAGTTGTGGGTGAGATCAGATAAGGGAATCAAGTGTGTAGTATCCTGATGGGATTAGAGACGAAGGAGCGCAACTGTACTTTGGATCAGTGTGAGATTGATTAGGATTCAACTACAGTCCAGACCGAAGTTATTTTGTAGTAGGCTAGTGTCTGTAACGGCTTAATACAGTGTGTGTTCAATCTGGACTAGGTCCCGGAGTTTTTCTGCATTTGCGATTTCCTCGTTAACAAAACTTCTGGTGTCTGTGTTATTTCTTTTTCGCATTATATTTTGTTATATAATTGAAATATCACATGTTGTGTATTAAATCGATCAATTGGTAAACAAACCTTTGGTTGTTGATTGAAATTGATTGATACTTGAACATTGGTCTTTGGTATCGTTCAAGTTAATTTCTCTTGTGTTCAATTAGACTCGCAGATTTCTATTTGCTTGTGTAAGTATTGAATCAAGAAATTGAGATATAACTCCTTGATATACTTTTTATTAAGATTGAGTCTGACTATCTAGTTGATTCTCTTAAAAGTATATTGGAGCTAGTCCATACAGATTGATAAGCGAAGTATTGAGTGAGGTTGTTAGACCCCCACTTTTTAAATAATGCCAGCGTTTGCAAACAAGTTCGCATACCTTATTTCATTAAAGTTACAGGGACTTTTGTTCACAAACGAACCTGAGTTCATGAGTTTGAATTTCATACTTACCGATTTTAGAACCTAACCATTGTGTTCGCAAACAGAGTACGCGAACCACGGTTCCAGACTTTGGCCTTGTCGTGCCATTCGCAAACAGAGTACGCGAACCACAGTTTTGGACTCAGCCTTGTCTAGCCGTTCGCAAACAGAGTACACGAACTACAAATCCGGACCTTTTCACAGGTAAACCCGTTCGCAAACAAGAGTTCCATACCTGAATTAGATCAGCTACACAGTTAGCATACAAAGTATACAACCTGTGTTATATCCAGACATTGGTAGTAGTTCCAAACTCTCATTTAATCATTAATACATCCTTAGAAGACAACAATGGTAATCTTACACATACCACTAGCTTCAAGTAATTTTCAAGTGATTAATCGATCAATACGAAACTTCCCAAGTTAACATCAAATGATTGTTTCACACAAATCATTTAAGATGTTCAAGGTAATTTTCACATGATCTTCTTGACTTAATATTTGGTTTCAAACAAATAAATCGTTTCCAACTAAGATCGTCAAGTAGATGATGAACTTTAGCTAAAGTTAAAAGCTTCCAACACGTATTTCGAAAAATATATAAACGAGATATACTCGGCTCGAAATTTCAACTGTGTGTAATGTAAAATTCTATATAGCTATACGACTTAGCCTCTTTTAGAAGATAGAATAGAATAAACTTCTGAGTGATAGATAAGTTTTAGTCTCTACATATCTTTTGTTGATGAAGTTCCTCCAAGCTCTTCAATAGATCTTCTTCTTCTTCAATTGGTGAATGCCGTGAAGTTTAAAGCTCAACTAGACATTTCTATCCTAATCCGAGACATAACTATAAGTAGACTAGAAATCAAGTATATAGTTTTGATCAACTAAACTTGACAAACAGGCTTGAGATATCAACGCTTGCGAGTTCGACCGAGCAGTGCTCTAAAAGCTACAACTCTCATAAACACTTCTAAGACAACATTGATCACTAAATCACTTTATGTTTGTGTGCCCATGTTGAATGCAAGATATCATCAGCTGGAGATTCAACATAAAAGACTTGTTTCTTGATGACGTGAAGACTCAGAACATCTCTTTGTGCACTATCGCCACTCATCGCAACCAAAATCCTTTGCCTCAAAACTTTTCCTTCTGATCTCACCCAAATGATAATGATTCATACTAATCATTATCAAACTAATCTATTAACTTTGCGAATTATAATTAACCACTGAACATGATTAGTGAAAGGTGGATTAACGATTATATAAATTACCTGGATAAAGTGCGACTCTTATCTACTATTTAATTCCATATTTTGTCTTATTATCATATTCTCTAATTAATCTAAATATCCCCCAATTACGCGTAAACATTTGACCAATGAACTAACATTCATACCTGAAATATATGAAAGCATCATTTTCATATATGCAATTTAAGTACAATGAACGGCATACTCCATAAGTAACATGCTCGACCCAGTTATGCTACGTGCTCCGTACTCTATAACTTGCTCAACCCAATTTGTTTACTATGTCTTCCTTTTTCATTTTCCCCATCTTTGTAAGGGAGGAATTTTCGTCTTCAAAGGAAAACAATTGTTGTAATATACCAGGAAAAAAAAATATATACTAGGGAAGATGAAGGAACCGGCGATCATGCCCCTTTAGAGAAAATCTTCAAAGTATGCTGCACTTTGGTTGCTTAAATCTTAGTTCTACACCAATGTTGCACCTCTTGTAGTAAATAGAATGCATATAACGTCTCTGTAATTTGATACAGGTTAAATTCCTCACGTTTAGGTAAGACCATCATGATATTTATTTATATAGAAAGAGAATTTAATAAGTGTGCAAAACTTAAAATGTACATTATGTATAAATAAAAATTGATCTCGTAACACCTTATTGAACAACTTGATTAATATTCAAAGTTTACTAAAAACTGTATTAGTATAAAGTAAACAGCCAGTCATATCCCATTATCTGTTCCATACATTAATAACGTGTTTGGATACCAAAAGCAGGATTGCATTTTTCTTTTTAGAAGCAAAAGTCAGAAACCGAAATCAGAAAAAAAGCTATTTTGCTTCACAAAAAACTAATTTTTCTGTTCCTAAAAATAGTTCTGAATTTTTTTTGCCAAGCTAATTTCTGATTTTTCGACTTAGAAGTCACAACTTCTTTTGAGTTAACATCCAAACACCCTATAGTGGAGAGCTGGAACAGTTGAACTATAGTGGAGAGCTGGAACAGTTGAACCATCGTTTTCTCTGTAGTCCTAAAGTTCGGAACTGAGTATATTTTGAGCAGTCATATGACTCATCACCAACGCCAAAACCACATCATGGGTATTTTTGGTATAATTGATTAAGAAGTTAATTAGGGTAAAAACACTAGTAAGACGCGACGCGACGCGATATTACCTAACCTAATTTACCAAATTTACTGTATTAAGTTTCCTTAAACTACTCAAACTCTATTGAAACCCTTTCCTGTTTATATATATTTTACTTCTCTTCCAATTCTTTTCATCTTCTTCTCTGTGTATGGATGTTCAATTCTCTCATTACAGGGTTCGTTGTTCTCACTAAAAGTTTAGGGTTTTTTCGTTTTCGTTCAATTACATTATGGATTTTGAGAGAAAAGTTTTTATTGGAGGACTTCCATGGGCGGTAACTGAAGATATTCTGACTGATTACTTCAGTAAGTTTGGAGAGGTTGTTGAATCTACCATAGTAAGAGATAAAGTCACAAAAAACATCAAAGGGTTTGGGTTTATTCTCTTCTCGGATTCATCTTCTGTTGATAAAGCTCTTGAAGAAAATCACACCATACTTGGAAGAGTGGTTAGTTTAATGATACCCATCTTTCCGTTTACATCTTTAATTTAGTGTTGCTTGTTTTTTCTGAATTCGTATTGCTAGTTCTTGTTTTTTCTTAATTCTTTTTCTCTCGCGTAGTCTAGGTTTAATTTGTAGTTTGGGTGTTGATTTGATTTAGTCACAACCTAATAAGCAGAGGTGGTTCCTACATTCAGATTTAACCCTTTTGTTTTGTGCCTAATATTGTGTTTACAAAAAGAGATATTAGGTCTCTAGGTAAGCTTTTTTTAATCTTTAGTTCAAGTAAATTTGACAAAATTGAAAATTTTAAGTACCCCAGAAGAATACTGAAATATGCGATTGTTGTTGTGTTCATTGCATTCCTAGGGAGTGTACCCAGAAGCCATAATTTGCTGTTTTGGGTGAAATTGAACTTATATGATATGGTGGGTAGGGGGATTTGATAGCCTGTGAGAGGTGCAAGAATCCCTTGCCACCATAGGTTTGGTGGTTCTTGCACTAGTAATTTGGTATTGGTTTTGTTTGACAAGTTTTTTTTTCCTTCTATGTTTATAGAGTTTTTTTGTTTGTTTTCTTTTTGGTGTTTAATAGGTAGATGTGAAAAGAGCATTACCAAGAACTGAACAGCAACTCGACCGTTCATATCAAACACATGGTAACAGTAGTATTAGTGTGAGTAATGATGTTCATAACAATGGCTGGTTTAAGACTAAGAAGATATTTGTGGGTGGACTGTCTACTATAACTAAAGAAGAACTGAGTAGTTTTTTTGGAAAATTTGGTAATATTACCGATGTAGTCGTGATGTATGATAAATTTACTCAGAGAGCTAGAGGTTTTGGGTTTATTACTTTTGAGTCGGAAGAATCTGTAGAGAAAGTCATGCAGCAGAATCACTATGAAATGAACGATGTATCGGTGGAGGTCAAAAGAGCTATACCTAGAGATGGGAACAATAGTCATCACTCAAGCAATGGTTTTGGTACTCTTGATGGAAGAGGATATCGTCACGATAGTAATGCATGGGCTGGTCATCACTTTAGTACTGGTCCTAATCACTTCAGTACTTATCCACCGTATGTTCCTTTTTATCCCCCTACTGATGCTAACCCTATGTTTTTGCCTGGATACGGTATGGTTCCGCTGAATCGTTTTGGAGGCGCAATGCCATACTACAACGGATGCAACTATCCCAGCTACATGAATGATGCAAGAGTTGGTGTGAATCAGGTTACTGACAGGACTGATGGATCAGCTGTGAATGACGAACAAAATGGAGGTAACATCGAGTAATACAGTTTTAACTCTCTTGACATAACTAACTTTTGATCAAAGTTGAGTTAGATTTTCTTTTCCGCTTATCCGTGACTATGGAGGATAGGGATCTTCTTTGTAAAGAAGTTTATTTATATAATTTTGCAAATTGGATGATTTATTCTTATTATTTATTTATGTCTATTATATCATTGGTGACATGATAAGTATATGGTTTATACATATTGTCTGAAATAATCCTTAGAAATCTTAAATTTGGCAGTATGCACCGTTGCATGTCTCTTCCTCTTTAGGCGTTAGAGAGCAATTTTGGTTCTGATCGAATAATGGTGAATTCTTGTTGGGTAATTAATGTTGGGCTTGCAATGATGAATGAAGTGAAGAGGTAACTGGGTTATATATAGTCTTGAAAGGAATACATCCCCAAGGCCTCAACCTTTCATCTAGTTGCTGTTTATCAGTTGTTTGTGTGGTTATTGTGTTAGTTTCGTAGTTTAGTCAGTGTTGGTTTTTGACCTTTTTGCTGCAAGAAAATGGATGTCAGGAATGAAGCAGTTGTAATCTGTAACTTACAAAAGCCAGTGAGTAGTCTGGTTTGCTTGTAGATGGGTTTCTTTGTTTACTGATATTCCTAGAGATATAATGGGTCGAACTGGGAAGTTCATTGGTAGGAATCTCAGAGATAAAGCTCCCTAGAAATGTTGCGTTTTAACTTAGGATATTCAACTCCATGGAAGAGAGAAATGGCTGGAATTGCTATAAATTGAAACGACAACCATCTTTGCACATGCTGCTAGATACTATGAGATGCTAGACTGGGTGGGTTTATGGTTTCTCACTGGAGCCGTAAAACTCCTAGAGGACCCAATAAAGTGTTCCCATGTGAGAGACATCCTTAATAATAATGGGCATAACCAAACATCTTGTTTAGAAGAATTATATTCTCCTCGAACCAAAAAATGTGACAGAAACAGGTATGGCATTGGCACAGTGTGTGTATGATGTCAAAGCCCTGATATTGACATAATTAAATTAGAGAATTTCTCTTATGGTTGATAGGTTGCTGTACTTAGAGAAATTAAATAGGTTAGATGAACATCTTTTTCTTAACCATGTTAGGAAAGTCAAAAGATGCATGGGCCTCTGTTTTGTACTCTCAATATGGATCCCTTAAATGAAAGAAAATTGATGGAACAAAAAAAAAAAAAAAAAAAAAGTTAAAGAGGAAAGCAAATGAATTGTTTTTTTCAGGGTCTTGTTGTGGTCACATACAAATTTAAGAAGAAGAAGAGGCTTTGAGTTCCTCTTACTGCCCACCACCTAAAAATGTTCAATTTGTAGCAAACAAATGTCTTTCTTTTCAAATCCCTACTCTTTGCTGGATACAAAATTTGTGAAAGACATTAAGGAAGGAAGATTAGGGGGTATTGTTTCTTCATACTTTTTGCATTTTCTTTGGTTTCTTTATCTAATTGGGAGAAAAATCCAATGTGGGCTAGATTTAGAAGTAGAAATTGAAGTGACATTACATTACATTGTTAGTGCAGTTAATAGTCTTAAGAGAAAAAAAAAAGTTTGTTGCAGGAAGGGTGAGGATGGATGGAAACTTTAAAAGTAAAGAATGTCATGTGAGCTATCAATCTATGTATATCTGTGGGCATTTTCTTTTGCTCTGGGACATAAGACAGACTATACAGTCCTCTCATCATCTTAATAACACTACTACTACTGTAACTTCTCTTGTCACTCTCAAAATTAGTTGCTATCACTATTCTTATAGCTGCTGGCCTCTCCTACTGTTGTCTATGATCTTGCATTAGATTTTGTTTGGATTTTGTGCGACTTCACACGTGATGCTCCTTGAAAATTATCACCTATACAAAATTAACAGCATTCATTCACTCTCGTACTCTACTCTACACTATAGTTTGTAGCTTCAACTAATTTTTCCATGATTAAAATTTGGGCTAAACAACAACACAGAGATGTTTTCTGTACCAGGGGCGGAGAAATGGAATTTTTATCGAGTTACTACGCTCCAAAACTAATCGCAACCGTGTAGTCATTTATATTTTGTCTTACGTGTGGAAATCTTTTGTTGGTCCAGCTTCATTAGAGCTGTAAAGTGTAACTAAATTGATATCATTGTTTTGACAAAATTTCCCCAGAAATCTCATTTTTTGACCAACCTCAGAAATAAATGTGATGACGAGTGAATGAATTTGGTTAATCATCGTCATCTTATTGTAATGGGGGCAGCTAGCTTAGGTAGGTTTTAAAGACTCTTAAACCCCATCCAGTTTGACTTCGTTTGACTCATCACTCACCGGAGAGTCTGGAGTATGTCTATGTTTGTTAAATGCTAAGTCAGATGTTTCACGAGTTTCTTCATTCTTTATTTTTGGGGCTGATTTGCAAGGCTGCTGATGGGGAGTGGGGGTGTATCAAACCAAGGCAAAACATGTTTTGTCCTATATAAAAATCTGTTTTGTCTTATCTTAATTTTGGTACATCCCTACTTAATTTGGCACTCCCCATTAGCAATCTTGCTGATTTGGTGTCTCTACGGGAGACCTGACTCTGGAAGTCATGCATTTGTTTGACTCATACGGTTCCAAGAAAGAAAACAAACAATGTGCACTATTAAAATTTATTGTTGTTCGGATAATGTTGCACTGTAGATTATGAATTTCGAGTTCAATGCGGCTTGTTCGTGGTGGTTGTCAATTTTGCTATTCCGAAAGCTTCTAATAAGTATTTATTCATGAATGAAGCTCGCGACAACTCTAGTACCTTGTTTGTTTGCAGCTGACTCGGCGTCTAGATCTGAGTCAATCCCTGATTCGTGCCGAGTCAGCAGTCAGATTGTTTGTTTTCTACTTTGAGTCAGATCTGACTCGACCTCTGACTTGGATCTGTTTGAGTCGGGTAACAAAATATCCCTGACTCAGGCATATTCCCATGCACATGCCAAAACAATGGTGTTTGACATACCAGGTGGCATGGCAAACTATTTGCGCCACTATGGAAAAACCAATAAGCGACTGAGTTTCTATCGGGCGATATTCATAATATCGCCAGCGATATAGTTTGTAACGCTGGCGATGTTCTTTCTCTCGAGCGATTTAAATAATAACACTGACGATATTATGATTATCGACCAGTAGCTATTTTGCAACGGCTATCCCCCCTCCCCAATGGTTCCTATATATACGCCATTTTACTTCTCTAGATAACTCACCCATACTTCTACAGATATTTCACCAATTTCCTTTCCTATATTCTCAATTTTAGATTTCATAATCATCAATGTCGAGATCCAATGAAGAGAGGAATATTATTATGAATCGGTTCAGATTACAACAAGAAAGGTATCGTAAGAGGATGCAAGAACTTAATGGTGAGGAAGCTGAAGATAATAAACTAATCGAAATTTTGATGCTTGTACACACGGGCCAAATACCAAGAGTTCCAGAACCCAAAGAAGTATTATCAAGAAGATATACGTATCGAGGTAGGGAATTTTACCACCAAATTCTTCCAAATTGTGTGTACTCTGATCAAAATTTTCAAGGTCGATTCCACATGCCTCGTCATCTGGTGAAACAGATTATTGAAAAGCTTTGTCGAGTAGAACCTCAATTCAATTATCAGTTTGATGCACTGAATATTAGAGGTCATGGTTCTGAACAAAAAGTTACTTCGGCTTTAAGGATTCTAGGTTATGGCACTCCAGCGGATGCAAACGATGAGTGCCTTCGTATGGGTAAAACAACTTCTTACACTTACCTTTCATTGTTCTGTGAAGTAATGATTATTAATTTTGGTCCAACATATTTACGAAAACCAACCGACGTAGATGTTAGACAAATATTGAGGGAGAATGAGGACAGGGTATTCCCAGGAATGCTAGGTAGTCTCGATTGTATGCATTGGGTATGGCAAGGATTCCCTGTATATTGGGCCGGTCAATATAAGGGTCATTATGCAAAACTAACAGTTATCCTTGAAGCTGATGCTTCTTATGATTGTTGGATATGGCACGCTTTTTTTGGTCTTCTGGGTTCACAAAATGATATTAATGTTTTGCACAAGTCGCCTCTGTTTGAAGATTTGAAGTTTGGAATTGCTCCATCTGTCTGTTTCATGATCAACGACCATCAATACACTCATAGATATTATCTTGCGGATGGTATCTACCCAAAATGATCCACCTTGGTTCAATGCTACCGTCAGCCTCCTGTTGGTCCATTGGGCCGTTCATACCGACATTTTAACGATGCCCAAATGGCATTGAGGAAGGATGTGGAACGCGCTTTTGGAATTTTGAAGAGGAAGTTCGCTATCATTTGTGGCCCATATCGTGGGTTGAGTCCTCGTGAAATGCACAAGACTACGCTCACTTGCATAATTGTTCATAACATGGTAATTCAGGAAACCCGTCGTGATTCAGATTGGATTAATTATGAAGACGAAGATTTGAGCCCGGAGATTCGACCAGAAAGAGGCCTCCCTGCAAGGAATTATGGTCAAATGACTAACTACATTCAGAACCGAACTTTGTATGACCAATTAAGGGATGATCTGAGATTGAATCTTTGGCAGAGCATGGAAGACAATGATTTTTTTTCTTCTTTAGTTCTTTATTTTAGTCTTTAGGTTATTTAAATTATGTTATTTTTTTCTCCTTAAGTTGTATTGTTATTATTAAATGAAGCAAAACTTAATTAAAAAAAAATTCTAATTAATTAATTGGAAAGAAACTTAAACTGCTACATTAAAACTTAAACTGCTACATTTAAACTAAAACTTAAAACTTAACCTCATACATTAACCATCCAGAGGAACTACTACATCATACTCATCATCAGTTCCATCATCATCATCATCATCATTATGTTGGTTGTTAGTAAATCCGGCTTGCTTTTCAATCCGTGCTTGAATCCTGTCAAATTCGATTTTCCATATATGTTTTTGTTGGGCGTTCATAATTGAAGTGTTAGCTTTAAGAATGTTATGTTTGTCATAGTCAAACCCAAATTTTTCTTGGGAAAGACGACTTTTCTTACTTTCTCGGTTTTGAAATTTCCAATCAACTAATCTTTGCTTATCGACGGTCTTTTGATGTTCCATAAACTCCGCCATGTTAAATCCTCCGGAACTCCCTCCTTCTAGAGCTAATTTTTTAGCCAGCTTTGCGTCGTTCCTCCATGGAAGTTTTCTCTTAGTATTACCCTCAACATAATTATTGACAACTTTGTTGGCATTTGAGCTTGTTGGGTAATCTGGTGAAGAATTTTATGGACCTGAAGAAAATGGTGAAGAATTTGGTGTTGAGGGAGAAGAATTATATGGTGACCTTTTAGGTACTTGTTGATTATTTGACAAGTATTCTGGATTATATTTGTTCAACCCCTTCAAAATAGAATAAAAACTTTCAAAAGCAAATTGTTTACCATGTCTTCGTTGCCAATCTGTACGAACCTCTCTTTCAAAATCTACATCAGTCTGACCACTGTCCTTGGTTTTCTCTTGGCTTGCATTATTAACGCAACATAAGCGGCCACTTCCTTGTTGATTACAATGAAGTGTTCCGGCAATCCTTTCGCATCACGACCATTGATGTTCATGGTTTGTTCTTCATAATTCTTAAATATATTATCCCAAACATGGGGTTACCATGTTGTTGTGCACCGTTGAAACAATCTTGTGTAAAAAAACATAATTACGACAAATACATTCATCTTCTGCCATGGTGTATTTTGCACCACAGACTCGGGTTTTTTAGCTTTGCCTTGACTTTGAGATTGTGAATCCATTTCACAAGAAAATATAGATAGTTTTAGATTTGAAAAAGATTGAGAAATTGAGAAATTCTATAGAGATTTAGAAATTCTGGTGTGAGTTAAAATGAGTTTGAAATTATGTATTTATAGAGGTGGAAAACTGTAGCCGTTGGATGATGAATTAATCAGCGATAATTATACAAGCGAGCGGCAGCTTGACCAGCGCTGGCGATTTACTGACCAACGAGCGATGTAATCTCTGTCGTGTATGCCTATATGCCAGGCCTGGCATATAGGCATACGAGTTTGGCAGTTTGGCATACCATAGTCAGTGCATATATACCAAATATCATGTTTTGGCATGTGCATAGGAATAGGCCTCATGGGACCAAACCACTGACTCAAAACAAACATGTTGAGTGATCTGACTCAAATCACGTGATTTCACTCAGATACAGATGGCTTAGATCCAGACGACTCAGATAAGTCAGGAATAAACAAGGCAAGGTGTCTTGTGACAGAATTTTGGATTAGCAGAAATCTGAACTTTTTAGACGGCATTCTGCTAAACTTGGTCAAGTTAACCGGCATTTTTTTTTGGTACCACGTATACTGCTAGACTTTAAGGTTGATTCTAATGTGATTATTAGAAAGATAATACAATTCGGCACGATGCCTGCCGGTGGTCCAGAAAACAATCATAAACTGGATATGAGATACTTGAGTTTCAGATATTTTAAGTACTCGAGAGTCAATAATAGAGAAGAACATATAACAACGTGAAACAAGCCAATGAGATTGTTCCATGAACCATGGTTCTGCTGGACCATCTGGTCTGTAAATTCAGTTCAGTTTCAACCAATCTGAATGGTTGGGGGGGGACTTCATGAATTCTGAATCCCAAGAAACAGAGGAGGTACTTAGCGTCTCCGGATTCGGGTAATATAATGCATATGAAAAAGTTTAAATGGAAAATTTTAACTCATAGTGTTTTTACCACTTGAGGTAAGTAGTTGGGTTTAAACTTTAACCACTTAAAAGCATTAGGTGTTGAGGTACACATAGTATTAATGGTTTTGCTGGAAATTTCATCCATCTTCTCTTCAATTCAGTAGTGGTCCCGTTTTCACAAACAAGAAAAACAATTTCTTGTACTAATCGATTCTGTGAGTGAATTTCAAGATAACATTAACACAAACTTGAGTCTCCGAGCTGAGATTGAGATCCTTGTCTAGTGTATTAAGTAAGGCACTTGCCAATTTCATGATAAAATTAGTGGGTGATTATACGAGTGACCTAATTCCGAAATTCTTCGGCACCAGATCATTACCGATTAGAAAAGAAGGTAATTGACACTTATTCGCGTTAAATCAAAATGTTATTTCGGAAATCATAGACGAAACTAAGCAAAGATAAGTATAAAAACCTGATTTACTTTTTTTTTTAAACCACGACAAAGTTAAAGTTTTTATTTTTCCCTCCAGAAGATCCTAGCGGGAATGAGACTTTTGATTTTGGATTAATGAGTTGATAGACATATTTCATTTCTCATTTGTTAGTGTTTTGGTGGTGTCATTATAATGTATGTACTTTGTATATATTGTATTGAAAAGGACTAAACCAATAAGGCCTGTTCCCATAAATTGTAGCCTTATCCTTGTTTTGTCTCCTTAGACGAAGAATAACAAATATCTTGAATTTTTTTTTTAGATTTTTGCCTTTAATTTGAATTTATTTTTCTTGCTGTTAAGTACCGTCACTTTAAATCTCTCTCTCTCAGACTCGGTATACGTATACTATAGGATAGCAATATAGTTGGTGAATGGACAATGTTGAATTGTCACGTTTCATACTCATATATATGGAAACCTAGGGTTGCATATGGACCACTTGACTAACGCAACATTTCTTGTCTTAAAAACACAGCACTTTGTTCTTCAAAGACATGAGCATATCGAATTTTTGGGTACTGGACCACCTGTGCTATGCATGGCGGCTTGACGTTGATGATCTTAGAAGTAAAACAAAAGCTAGCCCTATCCTTTGGCCGGCTTGATTCTTGATCTAGTCTAGCATATTCTTCCCTCAAAACGCACCAGAAGGCATATTCTATAAACCACCATGACGGATTTAACAGAGATGCTTCTAGTCTATAAAGGCTTGCATTAGCTGCGAAACGGGAAAGTGTAATGAACAAAATGGGTGATCAAAAAGTTGTGTTAATCACCGGTTGCGCAAAAGGCGGTATAGGTTATGAATATTGTAAAGCGTTTGCCGAACAAAAATGTCATGTTTTTGCTACTGATATTTTGAGCCGAGTTCACGAACGGTCAGACCTCCCAACAGAAAGCGTCGAATCGTTAGAGCTCGATGTAACTTCAGATGAGAGTGTAAAATCAGCAGTAGCAGAAGTCATAAGGAAGTGCGGTAAAATAGATTTACTCGTCAATAATGCTGGTATCGGAAGTACTGGTCCGTTAGCAGAGCTTCCATTGGAGATTGTTAGAAAAACTTACGAAGTGAACACATTAGGGCAGTTAAGGATGGCTCAACATGTTGTACCTCACATGGCTTCGAGGGGTTGCGGTCGCATAGTAAATATAGGAAGTGTCGTAGGGAAGGTACCAACTCCATGGGCCGGTTCTTATTGTTCTTCAAAAACTGGTGTTCATGCAATGTCGGATACTTTACGTGTAGAATTAAAACCATTTGGAATCGATGTAATACTGGTGGTTCCTGGTGCCATTCGTTCCAATTTAGGGCAGGCAAATGTAGAAAGATTGAAGGGTTATGAATGGAAACTATACAAGGAATTCAAAGATGACATAGTCGAACGAGCAAAGGCTTCTCAGACCGGGAAAGCCACTGATGCAACAATTTTTGCACGGCATGTTGTGAAGAAGGTATTGAGTCCCAAGCCACCAAAACAAGTAGTGTTCGGGCATATGACTTGTTTGTTTGCTTTGCTTTCTTGGTCACCTCTGTGGGTTCGAGATCAATTCTTTTCGAATCGATTTAACCTAAACAAGAAGTCCAAGCTCTGAGTTAACTTATAGCGTGTTTGGATACAATTCAACTTCTGACTTTTACTTTTCCAGAAATAGAAGTCCAGATATTTTGTTTCATAAAAAATCGATTTTTCTGCTTCTAGAAGTCGTTCTGAAATTCCACAACTAAACTGACTTCTTACTTTTTAACTTGTGGATGTGTATCCAAACGCCGATATTACCACGCCTCTTCATTTATGTATTTTGATCGTTAATCAAATCTTTTACTATAAATCAAGTCAACGTATTTTGACTTAGTCAAACTTATTGAAACGTTTTAATCCTTTGTTAGCGATAATGGGGTTGAGGTCAAAGAGATATTATTTATGAAAAGCAAACACAAAGGAGATGGTAAACAGGAAAAAGCTAAGGCAAAAACAAAACCCACTCCCCATCTGCTTGCCACTAAAAGGTCGATGAAAATGAAAGGGAGAATGTGGCAGGAAAAAACAAAGGACTCACTTAAGGCCATGCATTATTCCTCCTCTATTAAAAGCTATTGGAGTTGCAGTAGTGGTTGATGGAGTTTACTCATCATTACTACAATCAAAAGAAAAACCCCATTCCCTCTCCTTCGTACTACAAACTCCTCTCTTTTTTCAAACCCAAATAATTCACTCAAGAAAATCTGTCTCCATGATGAAAATCCCCCATCTTCATGCACATTTGCATGCAACAATTAGTAGAGAGAAAGGAATCCATTTTGAATCATCACACAATAAAGCTTGGCACCACCACCACCACTGCAAACACACATGACAAAAGATGAAAAATTGTAAATGACTTACAGATGTTTTTCATTACATGATAATTAAATTTCTACTTAGTCGCATTACAATTGTCCACAATCCACATATTAGTGTGCAGTAGGGTTTTATGTAATAAATTTATGTCTCGTCACAAAAAGCTTGTTTCTAGGGGGCCATTTCCTCATCATTCTTGGAATATTTTCAGTTTAATAGAGAGACCCACTTCTCACTTTTCGTATGGAAGAACAGCAGGCATTGAGTGTTGACTACATCCAAAGCTCCATTACGAACTAAAGAGAATATAGAGATCTGGAACATAAGAAAAGAAGAACATAGATTTTGGATTTTATTATGTTTTTTTAACTATAATGGTGAAATAAGTGGAACTTCTATTCTTTTTGTTCTTCTTTTCCAATTTCAATATTGCTTTTCCCATTTCTTGTTTGTGCATTTGAAAAGTTGGATTATGGTGATTTGCGAATACGTTTGCACTATTATTTTGATGGACTAAACTATTTATTGAACGACCTGTTAAGGCAGAAATTGTTATGCAATTGGCTAAATTAGTAGTACCAAGAGTCTCACTCACATCAAATGACCAACAATATAACCCTCTTTCTGTTAATTCACTCTTGAAATAAGAGAAAACATAATCACTTTTAAGACACTTAATAGTGTCTTCTTGTCTTTTAAGAGACATTTTAGTCTTTTAATGAGGATTCAACTGAGTCAATATTGTTGACCAAACAGTCAAGGTAAGGTTGTCTAACCAAATTTGTTAACAAAAAGTACACATTACCTTCGTTTTGAAACACATCACGTTTTCTTCCCGTGATAGATGCAAGGGATATATTTCCAATCCTTTTCTTATTCTATTTTACGAGTAAAAATAACTTCGGCGAGCTTATAAGCATAGTAAGAAGTGATGGAGGCAGAACATGTTGCCTGGGGGGACAAATGGGTTCAACAAAAGAAGCACCACCATACAAAATGGTGGCCATAGGCCGCCTGGAAGTTTATACGTTTTTCCAGCTACAAAAACAGCCACGAAAGTCATAAAATGCTTCTGTATCATTTACTTTTAGATCAACATCTTCAGGTTTCCCCCTTAACTTTTGCATTATCAATAAGAGTCATATATAGTGCAGAGTCACAAGTATCTGGTAGCTTTTGTAGAATAACATTTATCATATGTGACATGAATCTAGGATAATGACAGGTATTTAGTTTAGCTATTTTCCGAGTAATATCATACATTGGATCATAAGACTATAATTAATAATGTTAAAGTTCTTGGTAGTGACTACATAAAGGCAATAATTCTTTTTGTTAAGAACTTAGTTGGATCCAACATTCTAAATATGCCATACGATGACAAAGAGTCTCGGACAAGGAGGCTCTTTATCTCCATTCCTCTTCATCTTAATGGAAGAAACTTTCACAAGATTATTGAGAAATGCAGAAGTTCTAAACATGATATCTAGTTTTAAAGCCACCGCCAAATTTAGTGTGTCACACATGCAATTCGCAGATGACACTTTCACATTCCTTGATGAAAAATAAGAAGAAATAGAAAACTTTTTTATGGTCCTCCAAGTGTATGAAGCTATTACAGGTCTCAAGGTGAATTTCGACAAAAGCACTATAATGTGTATTAGGGCAGGTAACAAAATACAGGATTTAGCAAAAATCCTCAACTGCAAAACGGAATATTTACCTTTCAAATACCTGGGAATGACACTTGGAGCTTTAAGGAAACAAACAAGCATCTGGGATGGAGTGCTGGAGAAATTTAAAGCCAAGCTAGCTTTATGGATGAGAAGATTCGTCTCCAAATCAGCCAGAATTGAGCTCATCAACATTACATTAGCCAGCTAACCCATCTACTTCACGTCGCTTATTCAAATGCCTGCCTCATTTGAGAGAAAAAAATGAGCAAACACATGAGAGATTTCTTATGGGGCTCCATTTCAAATAGAAGAAAAATCAACTGGATCTCTTGGGAAAGGGTGTGCAAACCCAAGAAAATGGGAGGGCTAGGCATAAGGAGCTTAAAAGATGAAAAGCAGTGGTCTTACAACCACACCCAATATTTTGTTAGGCAATCTGTATGGACTAACTCCAATATAATTCCAAGAGAATCAACTAGACACATTCTCAATCAAGGAAAATATATCCAAGAGTTATATCTCTATTTCTCAATGTAATCAGCAAATCGAACAGATAGAATCCGTGAGCCTGATTATTATGAGAAACAACTTGAACGGCACCAAAGACCAATGTCCAAGTGTCAAACAATTTCAATCAACAACCAAAGGTTGGATTTACAAATTGATTGAACTACGCACAACCTGTGATATTTCAATTATATAAACAACTATAATGCGGAATTAACACAGACACCAGAAGTTTGACACTTGAATTAACACAAAATGCTGAAAAACCCAGCTAAGGGAATCAGGTCAAAAGAATTAACACAGACACCAGAAGTTTTGTTATCGAGGAAACCGCAAATGCTGAAAAACCCCGGGACCTAGACCAGCTTTGAACACCACACTGTATTAAGCCGCTACATATTCTAGCCTACTACAAGTTAACTTTAGACTTGAATATAGTTGAGCCCTAACCAATCTCACACTGATTAAGGTACAATCGCGTTCCTTACGCATCTGAATCCCAGCAGGACTCTATGCACTTGATTCCCTTAGCTGATCTCACTCACAACTAAGAGTTGCTACGACCCAAAGTTGAATACTTGATAAACAAATCTGTCTCTCACGGAAAAGTTTATTCTGATAGATAAATCTTTCTCCCATGGAAATACCTAGGAATTTTTGTTCCGTCTTTTGATAAATCAAGGGTGAACAGGAACCAATTGATAATCCGGTCTTATATTCCCGAAGAACAACCTCGAAATATCAATCACCTCACAATAACTTAATTATATGGTTGTAGAACAAGTTATTGTGGAATCACAAAGAATGAGACGAAGAGCTTTGTGATTACTTTTTATATCTTACCTATCAGAGATAGATCTCGAGCAAATCTTAGAGAAGATAGTACTCAATACGATAGAACAAGTAAGATCAGAACACGCAACTACAAAGAAAATAGTTGGGTCTAGCTTCAGAATCCCAATGAAGTCTTCAAGTCGTCAACCTATAATGGTTTTAGGAAAAAACTAGGTTAAACGAGAATCGACTCTAGTCGCAACTAGTATCACACATGAGGTGCGGGGACTAGGTTTCCCAGTTGCTAGATTTCTCCCTTATATAGTCTTCAAATCAATGTTTGATAACTTTGGAACAAAGCAATCAATATTCACAGTTAGATGAAAACATAATTCAAGATTCAAGCTAATCTCTCAACCGTTAGATGGTCTTAGCTTGTTACACACAAATGAAATATACCTTCATTTAGATATAGGTAACCGTACCTAAACATGTATATTGATTTGGTTCAATAACAGTTAACCGAAGTTAGCCATATGAACACTTTTGTCTTAACCATGTTCATCTTAACACTTCTAGACCAAATGATAATCAAATGAACCTAATTGTGTTACTCGTAGAGTTGTTCAATTGTTTATATTCTTATAGAAATATACAAGACACAATTGAAGCAAAATCAGATTGATTCAAAAGAATCAGTTCATGAACATTTTAGCCAAGGTTTGCAAAGATTGCATTTATTAATATATAAATATATTTTTTAATGAGTATGAAATCATACTTAACCGATTTTAGAATTTAATCACATAAGTTTGGAAACGGGTACGCAAACTTAAGTTCCGGACTTTGATTTTTTCCGACAGTTCGCAAACGAGTACCCATACTGTCGTTCCATACCGAATTCAGATGAAACGGGTATGCAAACTTAGTTCCCTGACTTTTACAATTAAAACCGTTCGCATATGGGTATGCATACTTGGTTCCCGAACCTGAATCATTCTTACAACAGTTTGCATATGGTTATGTATACTGTCTTATATCCAGACAATGATTAATTGTTCTAAACTCCCATTCCAATCATTGAAACATTCTTAGAAGGCGACAATAGCTGTCTCACACAAACTATTAGATTATAAGCAATTTTCAAGCGATCGAATGATCAATTCGAAACATTCCGAGTCTACATCAAATGACTGTGTCACACAAATCATGTAGGATGTTACAAGGAGATTTTCACATGATCATCTTTTGACTTTCGTCAAGAATAATGATGAACGTAGTTAAAACAAAAAGCTTTCCAACACATATTTCGAGAAAGATATAAGCGAGTTAAACTCAGCTCGAAATATCAAACGTGTATAATATTAAAGTCTATATATCTATACGACTTAGTCTCAATAGGAGATATAATAGAATAAACTTCTGAGTGATAGATGAGTTCAAGTCTCCACATACTTTTTGTTGATGAAGTTCCTCCAAGCCCCCCTTAGTAGATCTTCGTCTTCAATCGATGAACGCTGTGAAGTATAAAGCTCAACTATACATTCTATCCTAATCCGAGACATAGCTATAAATAGACTAGAAATCAAAACTTATAGTTTTGACAACTAACTTGACAAACAAGCTTGAGATAGCAACGCTTGCAAGCTCGACCGAGCAGTGCTCTAACAAAAGCAACCAATAAATCAATGTTGGGCGAATGGAGATGGAGATACTCCCAAGAAAAAGAGGCACTGTGGAGCATAATCATTCGACATAATACAAAAAAAGATATAGTTCCAAAGAGTTGCAACTCAACTTATGACAGGAGCTTCTGGAGAGGAATTGAGAATGAAATAGGAATAGTTCATTGGAATTCAACTTTTCACATTGGATATGGGCACCACACAAAATTATGGTTGGACCCTTGGAAAACTCAAGTTTCATTATGCACAACACATGGACTAGCTTTTAAGGTAGCCTCAATAAAAGATGCAAAGATTGCAGATCTTGTGCACAATGGGAACTGGAGATTAAAAGTACACACAATCCAGATACTTCAACAATGGAGTAGATGAGAAACTTACTGACTCTTATTGGATCTCCGCCATCTTTGGATGACACATTAGACTCCATCAACTACTCTGCAAGTAGCACGTACACACCAAAGGAAGGATATAAATGGCTTATGCAACAAACTCATGGTAATGGTGAAGAATTAAAGTATGTCTGGAACAAGAAAGTCCCACCCAAGGCTTAAAATCTAGTATGGCTTGATATCCATAATGCAATACCCATAGTGGATTATCTACTCAGAAGGGGGTGTCAAATAGACTCAGCAATCTGCAGTCTAAGCAATGTAGAAGATGAAGATGTAAATCATACTCTTTTGCACAACAATTCTCAAAATGCATCTGGAATCACTTCACATCGTTAATAGAACCATCTCGGTCTCATCAGACATCCTTAAACGATCAATTCCTCCTCTGACATGTATCAAGAACATGAATTTAGCAAAGAAGTGTTGTGCATCCTTCCGTTTACAATCTACTGGAATATCTGGGGAGAAAGAATAGAAGAAGAATGACAAATAAATCAAGAAGAAACAAGGAGATGGTCATCATTAAAATAAAACGAGTGATTTTCTAATGGGGAGAGTTGCACCCATGGTTTAAATTTCTCAGTTTCAGAGATATAATCTTTAATTGGAATGCATCTTTAGGATACAGTTAGAATTTTTTTGTAATTCTTCCTATTTTATTTTGTGAGGTCATTGGTTTCTGGTTGGGCTAGAGACAATCTGTCGGGTTTCGGATTTTTTTGAATCAATAATTTTTTTAAATGAAAAAAAAACTAAAGCCAACCCATTTCAGCTCCATCGTCACTAAATTGTTAATCCATTCACGATTGATGTTAGAGTTATTCTTTAACATAATACATGGTGAAGTTGAGTTGGATCCGCACTTGAGATACAAAATTACAGTTCAGGATTGGATGAATTGGAGATTTATTATGTTCATTACAAAGCATACAAGTACTATTGATGTGAGGAAGAATAGATGCTACTCTCGTACTATATATTAATTAGGGAGTGTCAAATGAGTTATTTTCTAGACAAACATTTTAATAGAAGGTGAGACTTTGAAGTTTCATATTATGCTTCAGTCATAGATTCATAGAGTTGTTATTTAACCTGTTGTATGTGAATTACGGAGAGCCTGCCATTTGTGTTTGTTAATGGTGGTTTGACAAGGGAAAAATATGTAAATTCGCCTCTAAACCCGTATCAAAAAAAAAAAAGTCTATGATTACAGGCTCCGTCAATGGTCATGGGAGTTTTGTACTTGTTAGAGCATTGATCGGTTGAATCCACCAAAAGTTGGTATGTCAAGGTTGATTGTCATATTTTAGTATCAAAACTCAAGAGTCGCTTGACTAGAACTACTAGAGTCAACTTCGTTAGGTTAGACTAGGAAGACTATAAATGTTGAGACATACAAGTATATATTACTCCGAAGACTTAAATATTCTGAAGACGTATTAACATCAGTGAAGATATCATCTTTCTACTTGAGGTTAGTAATACAAGAGTTGACTTGTTTCCATTTGTATATCGTTACTTTTAATTCGTTTAGATTAAAAACATAACATGCAAAGTTATATACATGAAACTCTAGTATTAGAGACTTGATCATCTTATTATTATCAAAGTGTCGAGGAAGAATGTACAAGTTGTTTTACAACTTAGATATATTGATTTACGAAGTATAATGCTTATCTTTTGAACTTCGTAATTGCGACACAAACATAATCTTTGTAACTTATTACTAGATTGTGTAATGAAAGTAAGATTGATTTCATGCCTAGAAAACTATGTTTTATTACGTGTGTTTAAGGAAGTAGACTTACAAACTTGTTTCCTAGTTGAAAGAAATCAATAGCTACATAGGATTGGTAGTCCGGTTTTTATTGAAGATCTAAAGAATGGCTGATCACTAATGGATTCCCACTAGTGTATATATATCAGTATTTATGCTATACTCAGCACTGTATCGAATCTACATTGATTTGATAGCTCCTAATGGATTTCCCACCAGTATAGAGAAACCCTATCCTCAGAAGGCCACTGGTATAGGTTGCAATTCCTCCTCAGATGTTCTATGATTATAGAGAATACATACTCTTCATTGATTTTGTTCTCGAATAAATATCAAGCTCATAGATGAATTGCCTACTAGTATAAAGCAACATTGAACCAGTTCTAAGTTGCAATAATTCTATAGTGAGTTGAAGTGAAAGTTGAACTATCGCAAGATCACTAAAGCTTTAAGCTAAGAAAACGAATACCTTCTCGTCGCTATCTCCCTTGATAACTGAAAGTTGAAGTGGAAATGAGTGAGCACATCACCCCAATAGGTCCTCACTCCCAACTGAGTAGGATCCAAGAAGCAATTTCAACTACTTTGCTTTCAAGTTCCATTTTTAATACCACATATGCATTTGTGATATATCTTGGAATAGTAAATCTAACAATGGAGAGTTCCAAAATGTCAAGTTTATTTATGATTCATGTCAACAAACTATGACGCTCCGTCTTAAACAAAAAGATCAAGGGCCAATTACAAAATGGTCATAGTTTTTGTAATTCGTTCACAAAATAGTCATACTTTTGTAATTCGTTTACAAAATGGTCACATTTCCATCCGATTTAACACTTTTGAATAAAACGGTGTTAACTTTTCCCAGAATACCCTCCCCCAATATACTCTTTTCATTTAACTAATTGATTGAGGTGGTGGCGATGAGGTGGTGGTGGTGGTGGAAGCTTAAGAATCTTCGCTAAACCCCATAGGGGAAGCGATGAACCCTTTGAGTGAATGCCGTGTAACGACCCTGAATGCATTCTAACGATCCTGAATGCGATGTAACGATATGTAAGCGGCGGCACCACCACCTACAAATAGCACTACCGTCAAAAAAAACTATAACGTAGGAAAAATTGAAATTATGTATGGAGGGATAAATAGGAGGACAGATAGGTAATTTCATTAACATATTTAACTACGAGTCACCACTTAACTCTCTATTTAACGTAAGTATGACCATTTTGTTAATAATTTGTAACAGTACGACTGTTTTATAAATCGGGTCTTAATAGTAGGACTGTTTTGTAGAATTTTCAAAGATCAACGATCTATTTACTAAATGCTCCAAAAATGTCATATTGGAATGTATGCGTTAGATTGGATTGCAAGCTATATTCCACAAAACTTCCCAACACGAAACCATTAGACTTAGTAATTCACATTGTTTCTATGTTTCATAACTTGGATTAACCATAAGAGTTAACCTAACCATCTATTGATGCAGATACCCATACATGATGGGTCTATGGTAACTGTACTACAATGGTAGGCGTTAGCATGCTACCATTGACGGTAAATGTCCAAAGATTTCTTCAACAGCACAGTGAATGCCCACGGTAGATGATTTGACAAATTTCTGCAAATTGATGGGATGTTAGCAGGGAGTCAAGTGGTATTTTTTTTCTCTTGACCAAGAATACTAGAATAGGTATTAGTATAGTGTAGTCTGTGCAGTGTAGTCTGTAGTACGTATAATAATAATAACAAAATCATTCATTTTAGAGTAATTTTATCAACTAATTGATTATGAAGGGAGAAAATAGTATTTACCTTTAGATCATACTCATAATATGCGGAGTTTTGTACAGACTTGTGTACTGTATTTTGAAATGACTAGATAGAGAGTTGTCCTCCCTGTCAAATCTATCTATCTACGCTCTCTCTCTTTCCTGACCCCTGATGGGAGACTGTAAAAAAGAAAAGAAAACAGTCCTTGTTTTGGTTATCTGATATCCCCTTCAACCAAAACCCACTAGATTTCATACAGATAAAAAGGAAATAACTTTATTGATAAATTTACTGAATCTTATTAATGGTTAATGAATAAATCTAATGAACAAAGACCCACTTCAGTAAATTTACCAAAAAAGAAAGAAAGAAAGAAAGACCCATTGGAGAAAAAAAAGTGCAGTAGTAGTATTTGAACGAGCTGGTTGTCTTTGTACATTTGCATTTTTATCAGTAAGGTTTAAAGAAAAAGCAAAGTTGTAGAAGAAGAGGATTAAGAGAGTGAGAGAGCAAAAAACTTAGTATTTTCCAAATACACAGATCCCTATGGAATTATTATTCAGTTGAGCTTACTATACTACTATTTCGTTTTCTTTTCTTTGTTGAAGCTCATTCTTTTTGTTTAGTTTAAAGGGACTTGTCTTGTTCTCTTCCTTTTTCTTATAAGTTTATAGAGAGAAGAAAGAAGAGAGGAGGATATTGTTAGTTTTTGTAGAGAGAAAGAACAAGTCTGTTTGTGAATTGTGGGGACTGTAGAAGAGAGACTTTGAGAGAGTTTGCATACTGCATAGATTGAAGAGTTTGAATTTGTTTATCATTGTTATAGATTTGTTATTTTAGTTCTGCAGCTAGAAAACAAAAATAAACTAAGTTTTTTTTTCTTTCTTCTTGAAAATGGGTGGAAGAGATTGTAGAATGATTAGTTTATTTGCTTCCCAATGATTGAGTGTGCCTTGCAACAAGAAATCATCCTGTGTTAGAAAAATAGAAAAGATATAGAAGAAGATGAAGTCCATGAGTAATGATAGCAACGGCAACAGCAACAACAATAACAACAGCAGCAGCAACAACAACTGGTTGGGTTTTTCACTTTCACCTCACATGACCATGGAAGTTCCTTCAGAAACTCATCATCACACCAATAATCAACAACACCATCATCAAATTTCTTCTACTGCTACAGTTTCAAATAACACTGTTCCAACAAGCTTCTTTCTCTCTCCACCTCATATGAATAACTCTGAAATCTGTTATGGAGTAGGAACTTGTCATGAAAACAGTGGATATTATTCTCATTTGAGTGTAATGCCACTAAAGTCTGATGGGTCTCTTTGTATCATGGAAGCTCTCAGTAGATCACAATCAGAAGGTGGTCTTATATCTTTATCACTGTTTCTCTCTTTAATTATTTATTTTTTTGTTTTCATTATTCTCGACACTTTATCAACCTACCCTTTTGTCTAATATTGTTTGTTGTTTCTATGTGTGAAGGAATGGTGCCAACTTCATCCCCTAAACTGGAAAATTTCTTAGGAAGTGGAGCAATGGGGAATCCTCATCACTATGGAAACAGTGAAAGAGAAACCATGGCACTTAGTTTAGACAGCATGTATTACCACCAAAACACTGAAACTCAAAATAATAGACAACAACCACAACAGCATTCTCTTAACTTTCTTCAACAACCACAAGATCATCATATTCAAGTCCAACAACACACATATTACTCTGGATTAACTGGTCATGAGATTTATCAAACTTCATTAGAAGAAGAAAACAAAGGAACACATCTTTCAAATTCTAGTCTTCAACTTCCTCCAATGGGAGAAGATGGTATTTCAGGTTTGAAAAACTGGGTAGCTAGACATTATCCTACTAATAACTCATCCATGGAACAAAAAATGAATACTGCTGGTTGTTTAAATAATGATGGAAGTGGGTCTGGTTCTGTTAATGCAATGGGTTATGGAGATTTACAGTCTCTGAGCTTGTCAATGAGTCCTGGTTCACAATCAAGCTGTATTACAGCATCACAACAGATCTCACCTACTGGTACTGCTGAATGTGTAGCCATGGAAACAAACAAGAGAGGTTCTTCAAAAATGGGTCAGAAACAACCTGTCCATAGGAAGTCCATTGACACATTTGGGCAGAGAACTTCACAATACAGAGGTGTCACAAGGTGAGTTCATTTTTTAGTACTGTTCTTACTTCATTTTGTTATAATGATTACTTCTACTGTAATGCTGTAGCATTTATACCTTAAATCTCCATAAAAACTTAATTATTACTCTTCTCTGTTCATACTAAGTTTAGTTGTTTTCTTATGTCATTAGGCATAGGTGGACTGGAAGATATGAAGCTCATCTATGGGATAATAGTTGCAAAAAGGAAGGACAGACCAGGAAGGGAAGGCAAGGTGAGTCAAAATGAAAACCTCCTCTGTGTTGGTTACTAGTCATTTTTTCTTCTGACTCTTTTATTGTGATTTATTATGTTCTTGACCTGACTTAGTACCATCTATTTTGCTTTCTCATGTTCTTACTTGTTTGGGGGATGCCATTCAAATCAAATAATACCATTCAGTTTATCTTGGTAAGCTTTCTTTAATGTTGATCAAGTACTATGTGTTTCCATTAATAATTTGCAACTAAACATTCCAAGTTATTGGGTTTCAGGGGGATATGATATGGAAGAAAAAGCTGCTAGAGCTTATGATTTAGCAGCACTGAAGTATTGGGGACCTTCAACCCATATCAACTTTCCGGTATTATATTCGACCGACCCAAATACCCAGTCTTTCCTAATGGGAAACCAACTTTTTGATCACTTAAAAATTTGCCATGTTTTCCCTATTTGGTAGTTGGAAAATTATCAAGATGAGCTTGAAGAAATGAAGAACATGAGTAGGCAAGAATATGTTGCCCACTTGAGAAGGTAAACAAACAAAAAGGCCTTCCAGAATTCGCACTCACTTTTCACTTTTATGGGACATATGTTTAACTATTTTTGTTATGTCATTACAGGAAAAGCAGTGGGTTTTCAAGAGGAGCTTCAATGTATAGAGGAGTGACAAGGTCTCACAGGTTTTGATTAGTATTTAACACCTTAACCATGTAAAATAAAATCTTGTTTTATCTAACATATATCGTTGTTTTCATTCATCAGACATCATCAACATGGTAGATGGCAAGCAAGGATCGGCCGAGTCGCCGGAAACAAAGACCTTTATCTTGGCACATTCAGTAAGACTTTTTTTGCTAACCCGCGTTCTCTTTTAGTTGGCATGCTGCTGTTACTTTTAAAAGGTCATGTTTTTTACAGTCATCCCCAATATCTTATAAGAAACTCCTTTTAGTAATTAGTGGTGCTTTATTTTTTTTTCATAAGGCTGTTTTCATTTACTACTTTGATGAAGAGAATATGAACAAGGCTGATATTTATTTTCAGTCTTAAGCTTTTTTATAAGGCTGCTCATATTCTTTTACAGATCGGATGAAAGAGAGAAAGTGTGTTTTATTATGAGAATTATAATCCAGTTTAAGGTTTAACTTTTTCGGATTAAAAGTAGTTCTTAATTCTTACTTATTTTGCAGGTACTCAAGAAGAAGCAGCTGAAGCTTATGACATTGCTGCAATCAAATTTCGTGGTGTAAATGCTGTTACTAACTTTGACATAACAAGATATGACGTTGAACGTATCTCAGCCAGTAATACCTTACTTGCTGGAGAACTTGCCAAGAGACACAAGGATGTAGAACCTGTTGTTGAAGTTGTCGAGCAGCATTCCTCTGTTCAAAATGGAGGAGAAGGTAACTTGCCCGAGGAAAATGCTGCCGGGCCTGACTGGAAGATGGTTCGTAATCATTCTCAACAACAACAACATCAGCTGCAACAGCAACAGCAACAGCAGCAGACTGCATCAGTTGAAAACCTTGAGCACAAACCATTTGGGACAAACAATTACAGGAACCTCCCATTTTCGATGTCATTACATGATCTAATTGGTATTGATGCAATGAACTCAAACCAACAAGGATTAGAAGATTCTAACAGGTCAAGTGCTCATTTATCCAACACGTCATCATTGGTTACAAGCTTAAGCAGTTCTAGAGAAGGTAGCCCTGAGAAAAATGGGCTTTTTGGAGGACAGTCATCGAACTCCAACAAGTTTAGTCCTTCCTCGGCAAACTCCTGGATTCCATCAGCACAACTTAAGCCTACTGCAATCACTATGGCTCACTTGCCTATGTTTGCTGCATGGACGGATGCTTAAACTTTGATGATACTGTTTTGTAAACAAGAGAGTTAGGAGAAAAAGAGAAGAATGCATGAAAAAGTATGATTGGGTGTTTATGGGAAAAGGTGGGAATTTTTTTACTTTTACTTAGGATTTTGGTTAATTTGGGGGACTAATGAAGGTCAGGGGTTTAAGACCAAGGTTATTAATAGGTTTCTGTAAAAAAAAAAAAAGAATAGTTTGAACTTGTTCTGTTTAAACTGACCCTCTTTTTAACTAGCCATATTGATGAAATGACAGATTTTATAGAAATGGTGGGGGGAGATTTTAAAGTTTATGTGATGATTAAAATTCCATGAAATGATGTTTTGCCGGGTATTTTAAGTGATCCAAGTTTGCTTTATGCTTAAAAACCAGCTCAAAAAATGTTTCCCAACAATCCAAAGTTTTAGTCTTTGTTTGACTACTACACTAAAAATTGTAACTTTCATGATTTCCAATCTCTCCATCTTTATCATTTCTTCCTTACAAAACACCCATCATTACAGATCTTTCTTTTCCATCCAAAGTTACTAAACATTCCCATTCCATCATCCAAAAAGTTCTTTTCATGGTAGATTCTAATTACAAAAACTTGAGGACTTTAGGTGGTGGTTTAGTTTAAGATTTTATGTCCATGATAATCTCCTAATTTGTCCCCCTATCTCTTTCTTAGTAGTAAAAAGAAATAGTTAAAAACCCTTCAATTTTTACTATTGATAGAAAGATTAATACTAGTCTTAACTCTTAATTAGTACTCTTAACTAGCATATTCCTAGTCCATGCCTTGCACTGTATCAACTTAAGAACATCAATGAGTGTTCTTATTCATTGTTGAGTGATGGCCACACGTGTGTGCACCCATGGAATGCATGGTCATCATCATCATCAGATTAATTAAACGTGTAGTAGTCAAATTTAATTACTGTGGTCATAATGGTTTTTAAAGTTAAAGGTGAAAACTTAGGATCCTATTTTCCGACGTGATTTAACTTGCGTTTTTTGCATGTAAATTTACCCACGAATCAAATTCATAGACACTGCTAATTTTGTTGTTCAATAAAGCATGAACACGAGATAATTTTTAGGTCATGAACCAATCGAAACGTCGCGATCGGTTGGTTGATTTCATTCGTTCCTTTTCTAATTTGGTTAACAGCTTGATGATCAAAATGATTCCTTGTTAAGACATAAAAAGGTTAAATAGAGGAGTTTTTCTTTTTAGCTAACATTGCACTAGTCTAAGAATAGTGATTTGATCAGATTTGTGTACTACTTTAAGATTTTCTATGGCAGAAATGTCAAAAATGTTTGCTGGTTATGTCTCACTGTCTTGATCCCTCTCTGCCTGCTTGTGTCTCATTGTCCTGGACTCTTGATCCCTCTCTGCTGCTCCACTACTCTACTGGCTTTTTTTTTTTAACTGAATTCCGGACTCTAAAATCTAATACATTTTTCTCAGGAATTATTTGCATGATTAAGCATTTGAAACATGCAATGCAACAAATTTCTTGCAACTAAAATGCTATCAAGAGCGTTTAGCAAAGTATGAATTAATTACCACCGGGTGATTACAGTTATAGGTCAGCGCTCAGGACCAAAATAATACTTATGTGCACGGACCTCGATGATAGTTCAGGATTGCGTAACCAATATTTCCTTAAAAAGGAATTTCTGTATGAAGTTTTAGATGTTCATCATTATTCATCAGAGATTGTGATGCAAAGTCATATATATATATTGGCTATTTGTTACCTCGGGACCATAATGTTATCATCATCGTAATAATATTGGTCCCTGATCTGCGAAAACAACATGTAGCTATAAATTTAATCTTCCATCTGATTAACACCAGTTCATCATCAACCATGTGAATGTGATTCCTTTTGTTGAACTACCTCATGGCTGATAAGTGTTGACATCATCTCTCCATCTTATTAAGTCAAGAACTATATATATATAATCTTAATCATAATAAGCAATGCTAATGTTTTGTGATTTGGGTCATGGATCATGGATGACGGTAGTCGAATAATTGGATAAGTAGTTTGTTTGTCTTTATATTTTTGTCTGAGCCTGAATTCTCTGATGAAATTTGACCATTATTTGACAGGTACAGTACAAAATTTCCGCTACCCGAATCTAACAATAGATCCTTCTCATTAAATGCTATTTCTCTGTAGTCTACGGGCTCTAACTCTATACTACTCACTGTTTGATTTTCTGCTTTTTTGTTTTTTCATTCAAAATCTATCTTTTTACTTTTTGTCAATTTGTGACTTTATTTACCCCCCTCTCCCTCTCCCTCTCTCTCGCAGCTCATCTGGTCAGCTTAATTTCAGTCACTGACTCATGCTTGTCCTATTATACAGCTGAGCCTGAATTTTTATCACTTTTACAGTTTGAGTTGTGTGTTTCGCAAAACCTTTAAAGTCAGGAACAGAGGCGAATGCTCCCTACATTCTTTTTTCTCATAAAGTATATCAATGGATATCCAGATCCTTGACTCGTATTCTCTCTAGTTTTTAAAGGTAAATCCAATACAAAAACTTTGGTCGATCTGATTCTGATTATACACGCGTAAGGCAGAGAAATCTATACACATCGAACCACTAGTTGGTCTGTTTTTACTTTCTAACCGGTTTAGACCAACTTTGCATGGCTGCTAATGGGGTGCCGGATTATTTGGAGGGAATCAAAACTCATATAGGACGAAGGATTTTTATTTTGTCATATATTATTTGAGTATCCTCCCCAGTAATCCGGTACCTCCCATAAATAATGTTGGAATTTTATAATCGTTGAGAAAATTTATACTCGCGAGATTATGGTATATCAAGTAAAATAAAATAGGTCCACTAGGATGTAAAATCCGAAGCCCTTTAACTAAATATTTTCAAAAATGGTGAAAATATCATTGTTTAATTAGCACTAATGAATCTGTTTAGCTTAAGTGATTTTGTTGGATTAATTAGTTGAATTAAAAGTTATGAATCTTGTTTTCGTTAGATTGAACTTATGGATTTTGTTGGAAGATTATTGGGGAAAAAATTGGTTTCGAGAATTTTGTTTGTAACGGAAATAAAACCACACTAACCAAACACCACTAGAAAGGGGATTGCAAAGCTGTTTAGTGGTTTCATTCGCCAAATTATAGAAGAAATCAACACTTTCAGAACTGAAAGTATGGAAAGTGGGCATGTTCAACAAAAATGGCAGACTTCCTTAGTCGACATTTTGATAATAGGTCATAATACTGACCAAATGAGTTTTGACATTCGGAAAAATGTATTATAAATGCTTGATCAGTCGACGAGTTATTAATGGTTGTGTTTTCATAAAATGACGAGCTTGGTCATTATATTATACTTTTACTACTGTTGTTTTTCTTCCAAAACAACAAAATGACGACCCTGGGTTAGTCGGCAAGTTCTGCGGTGTTAAACCGTGCCAACTTTTATTTATACCTAACAAAAAACTTATCTACTTTATTCATGCAATATTGGTTAGTACTTTGATTGAAACAATAAATTTAACTCATTTTCGTAGGCAACACAGATGCACTTAGCATGTGCATCAAGCCTTTTAACCCCTCGGAGATCCTAGCGGACGAGTTATAGTTTCGTGAGGCTTTACATAAAGATTTAACCTGAAAATCTACAAAAAAACTTCTAAAACTATCAATCTTCATCGGAGGAATCTATGTGTGATTCCATGAAATGATACCATGAAGTGATAACTTTCATTTCATCAAATGTAAATGCTTCCCCCTTTTCCTCCAAGTAGTGCGCTTTTACGGCTTCCTCCGACAAAAACACAACACAAATTTACTTTGTTAGTGTTGTTTAATTAGAAGATCAAACAACTTTATGTGAAAGAAACTCTATAAATAAAATTTATTAAGGGGACAACCTTAGATGGCTAGCATTGAAGATTCGTTGTTGGATAGCTACAAAATCATAGATGCCTTTGTGGATAACTTGGTACTTATCATGAGTTTGTTGAAGACCTATTCTCTTTGGATTCTCATAATCTCACCTATATTGGTTATATATTTTTTCCCAAAGGGTTTCGGTATCTACACTTACGGAGGAAACATTTATAACTCGACTATTGGCGTGCCATGTTTGATTAAGGCCAAATCTTCATCACTTGAATCAAATGATGTCATGCTTGTATGTAGAGTCATGAAGATAGTTCGAAAGAGTATATAATGAATTAAGCTTTGTAGATTGTATGAAACTAGGTGTCTGTGTTGTTTGTAGAGAAAACTAATATATTTACAGGATAGTGTCCAAATCTAGGTACAGTCGCGCTCCTTACACCTCTTGAATCCCAGCAGGACACCGCGCAATTGATTCTCTTAGATGACGTCACACCAACTAAGAGTTTCTTAAACTCAATTGAAGACTTTGAACCAATCTGTCTCTCATAGATTAATCATATACATGATTTCCTTTTACAATCAAATAGTTTGATCAAAGGTGATGGAAATTGATAGCAATAGACAAAGTCTAGCTAACCTCAAAATTCGGACTTATGCAACCCGAAGTGCATCCTAGATTATTATTCACCTCACAAGTATAAAACTTGTGGAATCAACAAAGTTTGAGACAAAGAGAACTTTGATGATTTCTATCTATCTTGATCGAGTGAGCATCTCAACAATCGATCAAGATCAGGATACACAAGTCATCAAGGAAAGATAAGTGGACCTGGCTTCACAAATCTCTATGAAGACTTTGTGGTCGCTAAACCCTAAAAGGGTTAGGAAGAGGACGAGTCTAGATACAACTAGGACACACCAAAAAGTAGTGTCGAGATTCAAAGATCCCAGTTGCTTGAAGTTCCCCTTTTATAGACATTTAAAGCATAGGTTGCTTTCGATTTAAGCTAATATAGATTTGGAACCAAGCAATCAATATCCACCATTAGATGAATCTTTGAATCTAATTTACATAAGCAATATATACACTCTGGTTAGGTGAAACCGTTACCGAACCGTGTACAAAGACTATGTTCAACATGGTTAGCCGAAACTAGCCGATTTGAACTTAAAAGCGTAATAATTATTTTCATGAACACTTAAGACATTAATCTTGAGTCACAATCATGTGATCAAATAAGTCTAGTGTTTTTAGAGAATTAATCAAATGCTAATTATCTCGTAGAAATAATTTAATCGCACTTGAAGATAATTGATATGGCTAGTAAATGTACAAAGTACAAATACATAGTCGTGCGTGACTCAGGTCAGTCAGAGTACGTGTACCGGTTTGTAAACATTTAATCAAACCAAGTTCCAGAGTTAACGAAACTATTTAGGTATGCGTGCCGGTTTGGAAACCTTAAGACTATGACCGGTTCCGGAGTCCACATAACTATTTTAATTCGCGTACCGGTTTGGGTACTAAACCGAGTTTAGGAACACAAAACTATTTTGGTTTGCGTACCGATTTGTAAACTAACCAGGTTCCGTAACCACAGTTCCTAAATGGTTTGCATACGAGTATGCATACCGACCCGGTTCATGAGTTGAACAGATTTTCCATTGATATACATACAAATCTGCGTACCACAAATCTGAAAATCGATATATAGCTACTCATCTACGTGTATGTATACATGTAATACGGGTTCAGGCTTATAACATTTTTCCCAGTTTGTAAGACTGATAACACTTTCTTGTATCCGAATCTATAATAGTTCTATATTTCTCTCTAAATCGATTCAAAACATTCCCGAATAACATCAATCACACATATCACCGTTCCAGACTATTTTCGAACGATAAAAACTTGAATCATGATTTTAATCAAGTATGAACAAATGTTTATTAAGCCTAGTCATTATATTTTCAGAACTTATCAAGATAAACTTGACTCGAAATTCTTGTTTATGCATAATAGTCTAATTAGTTATGTGATATCATCCTAATGATAAAAAAGTGAATATAACTTGAGAAATAGGTGGTTCATTCTTTACTTACCTTTTGTTGATGAAGTTCTCCAAAAGCTTCGGTTGATCTTCGCCTTCAAACGGTAGAACGCAATGATGACTGTCGTGATCCTCTGGTTCCCAACTACATTTCTATCCTAGTCCGAGACTTAAATAATTATAGAGTATAAATCAATATGTTTTAACAACAAGCTTGAGATAACAACACTTGTGAGTTCGACCGAGTAATGCTCTAACAGATATGGGTTGTCTCAACCCTTTAGCAAGCATTCTTATCAACAGGCCAATTCGGCGACTGTACGTCCTTTTAAAACTGTTTCCCTTGACAATTTCGTTGTCCCATCCAAGATCGCGGCTAAATTTTCTATGATGAATAAGGCTACGACATCAGGTATGGCACCGATCGAGCGATCTGCTTCCGCAAATTTGTAGCAGAAAAAGAGGAGATCTAGTTGGAAAAATGTTGATTTGGTGTCTTTCAAGAAAAAACATAAGCTTAAGAAATTTGAAGTTTACTTGTATGAAAAAGGCCATGATCTTGCGCTCGAGAGGATAGAAAATTTGTACACCACCATCGGTGCTATTGAAGCGGGATTAAAACTTCCTTTATACAAGTATATCGATTGTTTTTACCGAAATCTCTCATGGATGACAACTTAATATATATATTAGCTACCATACAAGTATACTTTACTAATATATATCTTCAAGAGATATGTTTACTTACTGGAAAAGTAAAGACATGTAAATTTGAAAACCCTAAATAAGATTCTCAAGTATTTCGGTTTGGGATCTCACCTTGAGTATTAAGGAATATCTTTGAACAATTAATAAATTAGATTTTAGAACATGTTCAAATACCATTATGTCGACATTATGAACTTTCCTAAATAAAAACTCATATTCTGAACTCAACCTTCTGATATTCACGCCAACAACTGTCTAGTACAGTGGTTAAGGTACCCCCTTTCTTCCATAATGCAGGCGGAAGGTAAGGGGATCGATTCCCACCAGGGGAAGGTTGGATTCCCCCATTTTCACCAATTTCTTCTATAGATAGATATGAGATTAGGTTTAGTTGTTGGGTTGGCGGTTGGATTAACAGTGGGACTAGTCCAGCTTGCTCGGGGGGCTAGCTGTGTCGTATCAAAATAATAATAATCGGATATTCACAAAAAACCTAGAGTGTACGTAAAACCGGAATACATTTTTCTATTGGGACCGGTCCTGCAAGAGATCCCAATAAAGATCAGTTCGGCTATAGATCCCTTATAAGAATCAGACTACCAAATCCTTTTGATTCCTTTCAACTATCAAACAAGTTTTGCCAGGCTACTTCCTTAAATAAATGTAGTTAAACATAGTTTTCTAGGTATGAAATCACTCTTAAAGTTCATTACACAATCTAGGAACAAGTGACAAATATAGTGTTCATGAAAGAATTACAAAGTTTAAAAGATAGACGTTATACTACGTAATTCGATATACCAAAATTGTAATACAACTTATATATTGTTCCTTGACACTTTGATCATACTATAACGATCAAGTCTCTAATACTAGAGATTCATTTATATAACTTCGCATGTTCTTTTTTCAATATAAACGACTTGAAAGCAACACAGATAGGAATAGAAACAAGTCAAGTCTTGTAATAGTAACCTCGAACAGAAGGATGATATGTTCGTTGATGTCGGTGCATCTTCAGGTTCTTCAGAGTAACACGAGCTTGTCTCAAGATTTTTAGGCTTCCTAATCTAACTTAACGAAGTTGACTCTAGTAATCTAATCAAGCGACTATGAGTTTTGGAATTACAATATGACAACCAAACTTGACATACCAACGCTTGGTGGGTTCAATATCGATGCTCTAACAATCTCCCTCTTTGTCAATTTTAGTGACAAAACTCTATTACATTTAGAGAATACAAGAATTAAAATATAAAAATATTATATTACATTACACTATTGTCTCTTAACTCATTACTGATACGCTTGATTCCAAGTTTCAACATAACAATAAGCTATATATATATATGTCGTTGTTGAAGCATTTGAATAACAAAAAACTTTACTCCCCCTAAAGGAAAGCTAGATATATATTTAACCCGAACATATTTGTTATTAAATTTCGTAGTATGTAATACAACACAATATGATGATATGTTTCTCCCCCTTAATCAATGATTTACTACTTTTCAGCATATGTATTCTTTCTCAGTGATTGTAAGTCACCATATGCTCCATATATTTCTCTCCTTTTTTGTCACAAAAATGACAAAGAAACGAAAAAATACACCAAGTATTTCGAAAGGAGCTTCAAGTTCATAAGAACTCGATACAACCTATGTTAGAGCATTGTTCGGTTAAACCCTCTAAGCATTGGTATGTCAAGGTTGGTTGTCATGTTTCAGTATTAAAACTCAAAAGCTACTTGATTAGATTACTAGAGTCAACTTCATTAAGTTATTTTCCATTTCTATTACGTTATTTTCAAGTCTTTTAGATTGAAAACATAACATGCAAAGTTATATACACGAAACTCTAGTATTAGAGACTTAATCATCTTATTATGATCAAACTGTCAAGGAAGAATATACAAGTTATTTTACAATTTTGGTATATTGAATTATCAAGTATATATAACGCTTATCTTTTAAACTTCGTAATCTTGACATAGACATGATATTTATAACTTGTTTACTAGAACTGTAATGAACTTAGATTGATTTCATGCCTAGAAAATGATGTTTGATTACATGAGTTTAAGGAAGTAGACTTAAGAACTTGTTTCTTAGTTGAAAGAAATCAATAGGATTGGTGGTCCGGTTTTCATTGAAGATCTAAGCCAGGACCGATCCCTATTTATATTGGGAACCATGATAGAAACGATCCTTACTTATGTTGGGAGTCAACGTAGTATCGATACTCACCTATATTAGGAGTCAAGATAGTATCGACCCTTACCTATATGAGAATCAAGGTATAACCGATCCCTACCTACATTGAGAGTCATGGTACCCATATGTAAATTTGTTTTCTACTGTAACTTATACTTTGGGGTTTATGTGATTTTAGAAATTATGTTTGCAAAGTTGCAAAGTTCAGTATATCGACATAGTGAGTAATTTGAAAATATCCACAAATCTTATATTTATTGTTCAAAGATATTCCTTGATACTCAAGGTGAGATCCCAAACTGAAATGTTTGAGAATCTTTTTGTTAAGATTTTGGAATATATATTTTTTGTTTTTCCTGCGAGCAAACCATATCTCTCGAAGATATATTAGTTAAATATCTTGTATGCTAGCTAATATTAAGTTATAATCCAAGAGGGATTTCGGTTATACAGTTGGATATTGGTTGGAATTAGACAAAACCGAATCTAGGTGCTTATTGCATATCTTGAGAATATTTTCGGTTATGGTAATTCCTTGTTGTCCATACTACATTGGTATATAAATAATGAAGTTTGTTATTCTTACAAACTTATCCTGAGACATGCACTTCATTTTATAGTCACAACTGTAGCCGACTAACAAAATTATTCATAATACTATCTTGGAGAGGAACGTAACCTAATTTTGCGAAATCTTTTACGTTCGCTAGTTTAAAGACTTCTTTGGGATCAAGAAGCGTCTACTAGTACTGTTGGTGGGAAACTAGAATTGTATTGTTATTTTAGTTTTCGATTATTGATTTGTTGACTGACGGTTGTTAACTCTTGATTGCACCTAGTTTGATTATTCTTGAGAGCCTTCTCTTCTGACATAAGGTCATTCAAACTAGATCAAAGGATTAACGACAATTTAGATATGTCTTTAGATCTGAAGTTGACTTTTCATCATCCATTGTTAACAGACTCCGTTCTGTGCGTAATCGATCATAAGTTGGAATCAAGTTTGGTTGTGCAGGTACAAAAAAAACGTTGAAAATTTGAAGAACTAATATTTCTTATTGGTTTCGTATCTTTGTGATTTGCGTCATGCACAAACTTGATTGGATGACATCCGACTATATCTTGTTTATCTTAGGCAATTGATTGAATAGTCGTAGTAGATAGGCAAGCTATCATTTGGTGGTATTATTCAGTGTCCTAATATGAAAGTTTGTAAATATAGATATGATTATCTCGGCAGTTAAGATCTTGATTGACAAAGTATTTTATTGATTTACACATGAGAACCTTTGTCGTACTCAACGTTAATCTCTGATTTACTTCTTGAGATTGATAGAGAGTTACCAAATGTGTTAGTCATTTACTGTTTGGAGGACGATCCAAAGGAGTTGGGTGCTTGAAGTCTTCCCAGCGGCTGAAACAACTTAAGATAGTGGACTCTATCTTAAGATTCACGTTTGTTGGCCATATTGGTTGTAGGCACAGTGATACTGAGTAAACTAGGTAACTAGGGATAGATTACTTGGTCTCAACTATATGAATTGGTAGTGTTCTTTGTATATCGGCTTAATTACGAGAGAATTCAAATCTGGACCAGGTCCCGGGTTTTTTCTGCATTTGAGGTTTCATCGTTAACAAAATCTTGTTGTGTCTTTACTTTTAATTTCTGTAATTATAATTATTGTTTTAGTTATAATTAAAAGTAAATACATTGTATCTTAATCCAAAACTTGGGTTGATCCCTATAGTTGATCAGTTTCGAACTAAAACTATATACCAAGTGTATACCTTGTCGTTTGCCATCTTCTTGGCAGTATATGTCTATATTATATCACGCAAGTTGATATCAAAAAGATTATGGTGTACTTGGTGTCCTCGTCATTTCAATTGGTATCAGAGCATGCAAACAAGAATATCTAACAATCGGTGTTTGGTGCAATCCAACCTATAAGACCTGAATCTAAAATGGTTTTTTTTTTTTTTGTTGAATCACATAAATTTCATTTATCAAATTGAAAGTTTACAAATCACATAGCAGAGATCATTAAACAGTTACATACTCAAAGAAAATCACCAAAACCTATTTTTTTTTGATCAACAGAATCTATAGTAAACAACATCAGGCAATTCAACGCTGGGAAAAAATTGAGGCCTATCAATGTGAACTAGTCTATTTCCTGCAGCTAGAGAAACACCTTTTTTTGCAACATTGTCAGCTGAAAAGTTAACTTCACTGTAGCAGTGTAAAAAATTGATCTGATTAAACCTCTTCATAGCCTTCATCCATCTTCCTTTAATAAACCATGGAACATTCCCTTCAACAAATTATGAAATCACTGTTTTTGAGTCTCACACTATTATAATGTTCTGCATATTCCATTCAACTGCCAATTCCATTGCACAAATTACTCCATAAGTTTCTGCCAAATAGTTTGAAGCAATACCAATACCTCCATCAAGTATAGCAATGACCTGACAATCTGGATCTCTTACCACCACTCCAAAACCTGTAGAACCTGGATTACCAAATGAAGATCCATCACAGCAAAACATGATAAAACCTTTTTCAGGCGAATACCAGTGGCAGCTTTTAATACATTGAAATTTGGAGCTTCTAGCACCTAAGTTAAATCTTGTAATTATTTCAGCATCATAATTCTGATTCCACTTGGTACTTGTAATTCTTAATCCCCCTTCATTTACCAATTTCATAATTCTGCATTTAAAATCCTGAGCATTTGGCTTTTTTCCTTCAAAGTAACACTTATTTTTTAGGAACCACAATTCTTTTAGAATGGAACAAGCAGCTGTAATCCATACCTGTTTGATTAGAAAACTATATTGTGCAACAAATTTCCATACATCATCAAAATATTTTGGCTGACTAAAATTGAATATTGAGCAGATCCAAGCCCAAATGTCAGTGCTGAACTTACATTCCCATAGCACATGTTGCATGCTATCTTGTTCAGATGCACATATGCAACATCTTGACACTATTTCATACCCATTTTTAACCATTATAGTATCATCTGAGTACATACCTTGAAGAATCTTCCATACACTTTCAGCAATTGAAGGGTGTAGATATGAATTCATAATATGCTTAGATCTTGTTCTCTGTGTCTGATAATGTTGATAACATCTGGAACTGAGAATATACCTTTTAAGTTACCAGTCCATATTGATTCATCTTCACCTCCATTGATATCAGGTAAACTCCAATTCTGCATTAGTTGTTGAAGATCATTTGGTATTGCCCAAACACCATTTGAAATGATATCAACAACTGTTAAATGAATATTGTCCTTCACATAATCAGTATAACCAGTGTTATCTATGAGTGCGCCACCATCATTCCAAGTATCAAACCATAAAGATATCTGTTTACCATATCCAATTCTCCATCTTATGTCTTCTTTAAGAGTTTCCCATGCCCATTTCAAGCTTGTCCAAATAGAGGATAATTGCCATTTTTTACTCCATTGCCCATTTTTATCTTTGTATTTTGCATGAAAAAATAAAGCCCAATATTCTTTGGATTTATGTATCTTCCACATCATCTTCATCAGAAATACTTTGTTCAAAACATCAAGTCTAGGAATCCCCAAACCTCCTTCCTTTAAAGGAGTACACACCTTCTTCTATGAAAACTTATTATATTTCCTTGTATCCCCATCACCAGACCATAGGAAATTCTTAATGATCCTTTCACAAGTTTTGATAATTGATACTGGCCACTTATAAATTTCCATATTGTAGACTGGAATGTTACACAAGACTGATTTAATCAGCACCACCCTCTCCTGAAAGGATAACAATTTTCCTTTCCATGTAGCTAATTTCTTTTGCAACATTTCCACCATAGGCCATACTGTTGAAACTTTAACTCTACCAACATAAAGAATAACTCCAAGGTATTTGTCAGGAAACTCACTTTTTTCCATCTGAATAAGTTCTTTAAGCTGATTTTTCCTTAACTCAGATGCTCCATCAATGAACATTTTACTTTTATGTTTATTTATGATCTGTCCTGAACATTTCTGGTAATCTTCAAGCAACTTCATCAGATTTAGAATACTCTTTTTAGCTCCATTGTAGAAAATGAGTACATCATCTGCAAATAGTAGGTGAGTTGGATGTATACCTTTTGTTTCAACCATTGTAGAGATTAAACCTTCATTGGCCATTTGTGTTAGTCTTCTGCTCAATGCTTCTTCCATCAATACAAAGATAATGGGAGATAGAGGATCTCCTTGTCTCAATCCCCTGCCCACTGAAAAAAGCCACAAGGACCCCCCATTGACCATCACTGAAATTTTTGCAGACTGAAATAATATTTTGATCCATTCACACCACTTCATTGAAAAACCAAACTTTATAAGGACTTTAAGCAAGAAATCCCAACTAACCGAGTCATATGCTTGAGATATGTCCAACTTAAGTCCCACATTTCCACATCTTCTCTTTTTTGCCATCTCATTTACCATTTCAGAAGCTAACATAATTTGATCTTGAATGCATCTCCCTTTTACATAAGCCACTTACTGAGGAGACACTAACCTGTGCATAAGCTTTCCCATTCTTGTAGCTATAATTTTAGTGAAAATTTTGAAACTTACATCACTCAAACCAATGGGTCTGAACTGATTTGGATTTCTAGCACCTTCAATCTTTGGAATCAGAACTAAAAAGTTGGAATTAAGTCCTTTGGGAATAAATTTTATTTTCCAACAAAACTGCATTGCTTCTACAATTTCCTTATGAATGATGTGCCAACATGCTCTATATAAACAACCTGAAAAACCATCTGGTCCAGGTGCACTGTCAGGATCCATATCAAACAAGGTGGATTTAATTTCATTTTCATCTGATATAGCTTCCAACATATCCTGATCTTCACTATTTATTACTTCAGGAATTGCATCTACCATATGCTCCACATTTTCCACTTCATGATATTTGAATTTATTTTCAAAATGTTTAACTAAAACTTCAGAAATTTTTCTTTGATCAGATATAATCTCACCATTATTATCCTCCAGCTCAGTAATGTTGTTTCTTACTTGTCTTATCTTGATATTTGTATGTAGAAAGCCATTGTTTGCTCCCCCATCTTTTACCCATTTAATTCTTGATTTTTTCTTCAAGAAAGTATTCAACTGCACTTCTTTTGAGTTAAAAAAATTTCGAGCCTCTACCAAATTCCCAAGAGCATTCTCATCAAATGGATTATTATCTGAAATTTCCATAGCTTCTTGCACTTTACATTTATGTTACCAAAAACTTCCCAATCCCAATCCTTAAGAATCTTTTTTAGTTTTCTTAATTTTGCTGAAATACAAAAGTTGGATCTCCTACAATTACTTCAGACCAACATTATTGCACAACTTCCATAAAGGATGGATGAGATATCCACATTTTCTGAAACCTCATAGGAGCATTATGTGGCTTAGGTATACTTGCACAACCCCCCAGCAATGGAGCATGATCAGATGCAATTCTCAAACCCACTTTATATTCCCAATCATGAAATTTTTGCAACCATAATTGATTGAAAACTGCTCTGTCAAGATTGCATAGTATCCTTTTACTTCCCTGTTGACAATTAGACCAAGAATACTGAATACCAGTTTTGGGAGCTTGTAATAATTCACAAATGTCTAAACAATTGTTAAAATCCATCACTGCTCTTTTATTTGGATTTTTACCACCAATTTTCTCATCAACTTAAGTAATCACATTGAAGTCTCCAATGGCTAACCAAGGGAGATTTAAACCACTAATCATCTCCATCTCAGACCATAAATCTTCTTTGAACAACACCAACATGAGCATGAATACCTGATACCAGAACACCTCTTATCTCAGCTGTGATCATCTGACTTGACATAGATACTACTGAAGGAGTGGGTAAATTTTTATTCCAAAATAACCATATATTCCCTTTCTTATTTGCTACTGAATTTTGAATTACCATACTTTCCATGCCTGGTAGATTCAACTTATTGCAAAATGAAGAATTGCATACTACTTTGGGTTCTGCAACCCATACTATAGAAGGATTAAACTGATTTATTAGAGTCCATAATTTATTTTGAGACTTGGCTCTTATAAGGCCTCTTAAATTCCAAAAATAATACTTTCATTGTTTGGATTGGAGGCCATTTGTGCCTCCTTTTCCTTGATTTTTTCTAAAATTATATTTACTTGGGATTTAAGTACTAGAAGAAGCTTGAGTTGTTACCTTAACTGTTTCAATACTGGTTGAAGTAGCATTAACATTTGAAGGCTTTTGAACCACCCTTGACCAAGAAGTAACATGAACTTTTCAGATGAAACTGTACCATCTTTTCCATTAATGAATTTAATCACACTTTTTTCAACTGAGTTATCCTCTACCACTTGAAGTATCTTTGTTGGAGTAAGAATTTCTTGAGGCAAAGTTTCCTCAGCAGAGTTAACCAAAACTTCATTTTCTTGTAAAGAACTGAACCTTCCATTTGTAATAAAAACTTCATTACTTGATTTTGAGCCATTCTTATTAGGACTGCCTTGACCACTTGGAGGAGGACATATATCAAATGGTTTTTGAGCCATTTTTGGTGTAAAATTCACTTTCTCGACACTTCTGACTGATTGAGTTTCTTTAGGACTACCACCATTCCTCCCATGTTCTTCAGAAGGATGATCTATATGAGGATTCTTGTTAAACCTGCATTCAGTTAATAGATGACCAACAATTTTACATTTGGTGCAGAACTTTGGAGGCTTATTGAGAATAATTCCTTGTGAGAAGCTTCCATACTTAGTTATGGTCCATAATCTGTTAGGAACTTTTTTTGCAAGATCAATTCCAACCAAGACTTTTGCAGCATATCCACTTCCATATTTAATGGTGTCATCAGCAACTTTTACCGGATTCCCAATTGCATCACAGATTGTAAATAATGTCTTCTCATCCTAATACTCAAGACTTAGACCTGGTAGAGAAACCCAAATAAGAGTATGAGATGTTCTTTGATTCTCGGGATGAAAGTTTGGAATCCAAATTCTAGTTTTCGAAACTTGATCCTGCATATCCCATGTACTGTTTTTGATGTAGTTCTTGTCTACTTCATTAGACAGCTTAATTGTGAAAAAACCTTTACCCAAAGGAATTAATAGACAATCTCCAGTTAGCTTCCAATGGTTTTTCAAAATATTCATTGCATCCACAAATTTAATTTGAAGAAAATCTAATCTACCAATTAAGGAAAATTTTCGTGAATCATGCCTAGTATCACTTTGCTCATCAATTAAACAAATCGAAGGACAATTTTCAGCTGGAACTGAGATATCAACAACCCTAGAACCACCTTCAGAATCCTCATTTAAACTTTATCGATACATAATAATTCACTACTATAGATCCATTATTACTTATCTGTTTTGAAACAATAAATTTCACCTGAAGAAATGAATTCAACTAAAAAATTTCACCTGAAAAAATGATTACACAGAGATCGAGACGACGAGGTTGAAGAAACATTTTCTCTGAGTTGATCGCCCGATCCTCAGACTTTCTCTCACTTCAACTCACTCTGATCCCCCTCCCGAAAGTTCACTCGAAATATGTGTTGGCTCTAAAATGGTTTTAACAAGACCTATAGTTAATTAAGTTAACGTACCATCAAGATTTAGTGGCTTCAACTTTTCGTGACGGAAGACACGAATGAAGGAAGTAAAACTCTCATTCCAAAGATCTTTTGGAAATTTGATAGTTACTAGTTGTATCCCAAGAAACTTTCTTTTAAACGTAAGAGACAACCCAAATATTCTTTTTTCTTTTGAATTCAAGCAAGGGAATCAATTTGATTTAACACGAAGAGGTGAAATACTCAGCTATGTTGATTTAAATGGGTTACACGATGGTTCCTCAACTGTTTCAAGTTCTCACAGGATATTTTTCTATATTACAATGAGAAATTAAATTATATGTCTAGTAAATTTTATAACTCATGCACATTTATCATCAGTTTTCACAAGCAATCTTAAAAGATTGGATTCTATAAAAAATGAAGTAGAAATTCGTTCACAAATAGCTAATCAAGACAGCTATCCTGTCATCAATAAACATTCTCTAGTAACTCAATTTTTTTCCAAGATAAGGACATCTTTATTGTTAAAATACTGTGTTGCGACAAGATGCTTGTACCGCGATATATTTCGAGTTAAAACACAACTTCGATCCTTCAGGAGCCCTAAAAGGAAGTGTTTCCTCAACTTCTCTATTTAAAGCAGAACTATACATTCTCCACATAATGATTTCCCCAAAACCGGTGATAGGATAAAAGGAGTTCGTGATATTAATAATCATCATACTCTTATGTCTGAGACTCCTCTGAACATAACTTACATGCCCATTATGTTATGTTCTTGTTATATGGCTTGGTATCACTTTTGTATACTATGCTCATATACTATGGACCTGTTTGGTTCTCAAAACCCCACATGTGGATCAATATTTACCTTGATAACAAGGGTTCTAGTTTCCGAAAATATATTGCTTCCTTAAGAAAGGAAGAATATCTGTTTTCGGAAGTACATATAAAAACTTAGCTTTCTCCGCAAGTTTTTGAGTTATTTTCGAAGAAGAAAAATATTTTGATTTTTTCAAAGTATTCAAATTTTCATTATTAAATTATCAAGAATGGTGCCTAAAGAAGATGTCTATGATGAGGGAAAGTGTTATCACATTTTCTATGATGTGAATGGGATAACCTGTGGTGAATTTGTTAGTGATTGTTGTCTCAACAGGGTTGAAAAATATCTTGATTCCTTGGAAAGTGAGAGATTTGCAACTTGTGCTTAAATATGTCATCATATAATTCGTCTCTCATTGTCTTCTTAGGTAAATGCATTCAGCTTGCTTGATGGACTTTTAGATATTATCGGAACAAGAGTACTACTTAACGAAAGAATAGATGTTGAAAGAAAACGTTTAAGCTCCTATGAAAATTTGTTGAGTACGTCTTTGGAGAACTCATCAAATGGTATTGAGTTTCTTACAAAAAATTTTAATCACCACAAGAATGTTTTGAAGGAGTTTCGGTCCCTACTCAACAAGATTTCTTGATATACCGAAAAATATCTATTTTTGGTAATTAAATAATATTGTATATTATTAGTTTTCAGAACCCTAAAAGATACCGAAAAATCAAGAATGTCAATTTCCGACTCTGAGTCTTGCACAACGGAGGAAACTACTCCTTGTTCCGAAAATTGTACTTGTGATTGATTACGATTTCTTCAGACGTATTAATCAAGTACTATCCTCAAGAACTAGTTTTAGAACCTTTCAAAGTGGTAAAAAAATACCTGAGGCATGTTACAAAAGATATCAAGCAAACTCTTGCATGCCATAAGATTCAAGAAAAACATGCATCAAAAGATTAATAAGATTCGGTTATTCTTTTGTGTTTTTTATATGAATAGACTGATCAATCGTTAACTCACGCTGATACTTGTGTGAAGTTTATTCAACTATTAATAATATAAATTACTAAGTTTTTATTTTAAATCCTTTATGTCATTCTTTTGATAGTTACGATTGCAATACGAGATCTGTTTGATCGTCTTTTTGCCTTGCTTTCGGTTTATGAGATTTAGTTTCGGTTTTTACAAACCCTAATTTTTGATCTCACAATATAATTATCTCTTATAACTTATGTGACTTTTTGATATAACAGGTTTTGGATCTAACCTATTGGGTTGCTTTGTCAAATAATCATAGGGAAATTTTGATTCAACTCATGTGTGAAGTCAAGATTATACTATTATCAATTTATGTTTCATAAGTTGCGGATTTAGTATACATACGAGGTTCGCTTTTAGCTTTTGACATTGGCACGTAAGAGATAAGACCTTGTATACCTTTATCTGGTAAATATTGTCTTGTTTGTTATTATTTTGTCTTGCAGCGAATAACAACTCACAGGAGGGGAGTTCTATATTGAATTGGTGATTAAACGTCATATCTTTGTGGTGAGAGTGGTTGTGGAAATCGAGGGAAGAATTTTGATAATCTCTTTCCTGATATGAAAACTTGATCAGTTCGTATTTTAGTTTGTCATATCAAAAAGTGAGGTAACGATTTATTTGTGTTAGTTGATCGTTTTCCTGTTAAGAAATTAAAGCTGATTTTAATTGCCTATTTTTGGTTTTGATTAACGAAATACGGTAAAATTGTTTTTCTTTGTCATAATTGGTTAGAAAAACTAAGTCAATTCTTATTTTTATTTTGCTTAACAAAAGTATTAGAGAAATGCTCGGTTGAACCCACAAGTTTTGCTATCTCAAGCTTGTTGTCAATGTTAGATGATCAATATTTCTTGATTTCTGGTCCACTAAGTCAAGTCTCTGACTAAGTTAGAATTTGGTAGTTACGTATCATACATCACCCTCGAAGAATGAAGATCGACGAAGACATTTGAAGAACTTCTGTATCAGGTATGTGAAGATCGAATCATTCTATTTACTCAATATCCTACCATTTTATCTATTGATACTATGTCGTATGACTTCTCTTACATTTATAAAGAAGAAATTTCGAGTCAAGCTTGTCTTGTTCAAAATAAGAAATATGATTCTAGTATAGATATTCAAAGGTCCTTAACAATATTAGTTAAAAACAATTTATTGTTTAAGAATTAATTTTTAGATCAATTGAAAATAGCTCATACAATTGATTTTATCGCTTGAGAGTGTTTCAAACATTATAAGAGAGAGTTTCATGAACTTATGATATTTTTTTCAGTGTAGTTTGGAAAACCATAAATATCTGATTTCAGAAATAAAGGACGGTTGGAAAACCTCACGTTCAGTTGGGAACAGTTCTCGAACTCGGTTGGAAAACTATGGTAAACATAACTTTTTAATGTTGGTATAAAAGGCTAAGGTTGGAGAACTCGGTTGGCATACTGTTCCCATCTAAGTTCATAAGCCAAGAACGATTGGAAAACCCATTTCGCAAAGTGTGTCCATCTGAGTTCTCGAGCCGAGTAAGGGTTGGAAAACCCGATTCAAGAACCGTAATTTCTTGACTCGTGATCTAGCTTTATGGTTCACGAACTGTTTCACTAACTGTCCCAGTTAATTTAGCAGATGCTCAAATCCTTTTTTAAAATAAAATAAAACATGTTTAGCATTGCTATGACTTTCTTAAGCACTTGTAAGACTTTATTGATCACTTAAACACTTATGTGTATGCATCATGATTAAACTCTTAAGTGTTTTAATGAACATCATACTGCTCATTGTTCACATGGTATATTTTCCAAACCGAACAAGTCATTATACACGGTCTCAGAACCTGAGCACTGTGTATATTATTCTGTTGTATTTTCAAGACCTAAAATGTTTGCTTGATTCTCAAGTTATCTTAGATTGAATTCTAAGCAACTATCAGTCTTAAAAATCGATAAATAAAGATGCTCTTTGAACTGGGATAATTAATCCTTGACACCTTGTGTCCTAGTTGATCTAGAGTCGTCCTCTATGAACCTAGGTTTCCTCTGAAAATAAGTTTAAAACTTCGCTTAGGGGATTTGATAGGTTTGTAAAACCTATATAAATAACCGCAATTGCACGACTTCTACAATGTAGAAAACTACAAGTACAGGTCGAACCCACGGGGAGCGATGGAAAATACCGTAACCAATATTCCTAATCGACTAACCAAGAATAATATTTTTGGGATTTAGAAAGATGGTACCGAAGAAGAAAATAACTAATGAAAAAGCGGGGGTCTAACAACCACACCCAATATTTCGATTAGCAATATGTATAGACTAACTCCAATATACTTTTAAGAGAATCAACTAGACAGTCAGACTCAATCTTAATAAAAGTATATCAAAGAGTTATAGCTCCCTTTATCGATTCAATACTTACTCAAGTAAATAGAAATCCGCGAGTCTAATTGAATACAAGAGAAATCACTTGAACGGTACCAAAGACCAATGTTCAAGTATCAATCAATTTCAATCAACAATCAAAGGTTGGATTTCCCAATTGATTGATTCAACGCACAACCTGTGATATTTCAATTATATAACATAATATAATGCGGAAAAGAAATAACACAGACACCAGAAGTTTTGTTAACGAGGAAACCGCAAATGCAAAAAAAAACGAGACCTAGTCCAGATTGAAATCACACTGTATTAAGCCGCTACAGACACTAGACTACTACAAACTAACTTCGGTATGTACTGTAGTTGAACCCCAATCAATCTCACACTGATTCAAGGTACAGTTGCTCTCCTTACGTCTCTGATCCCAGGAGGATACTACGCACTTGATTCCCTTAGATGATCTCACCCACAACTAAGAGTTGCTACGACCCAAAGTCGAACACTTTAATAAACAAATCTGTATCACACAGAAAAGTCTACGGTAATAGATAAATTTATCTCCCACATAAATACCTATGAGTTTTGTTCTGTCTTTTGATAAATTAAGGTGAACAGAAACCAATTGATAAACCAAACTTATATTCCCGAAGAACAACTCAGTATTATCAATCACCTCACAATAATCTTAATCGACTAGCGAAAGAAGATATTGTGGAATCACAAACGATGAGACGAAGATGTTTGTGACTTCTTTTATATCTTGCCTATCGGAGAAATCAATCTCAATCCAATCTTACGATTGTACTTAATACGATAGAAAAAATAAGATCAGATCACACAACTACAAGAAAGTAGTATCGACCTGGCTTCACAATCCCAATGAAGTCTTCAAGTCGTTAACCTATAGGGTCTCGGTAGAAACCTAAGGTTAAAGGAGAATCGACTCTAGCTAATACAATTAGTATCACACAGGAGGTGTGGGTATTAGGTTTCCCAGTTTCTAGAGTTCTCCCTTATATAGTCTTTCAAATCAGGGTTTGCCATCAATGTTAGCTTAGTAACAAAGCATTCAATATTCACCGTTAGATGAAAACCTGATTAGATTCAAGCTAATATATTTCAACCGCTAGATCGAAACTTAGCTTGTTACACACAAATGAAATGCACGTTTATCTAGGTTTGTGCAACCGTACCCAAACATGTACATCTAGTTGTTTCAACAGTAGTTAACCAAATGGTTAGCCATATGAGCACTTTCATATCAACCATATTCCTCTTTACCATATCTAGTTAAAATTACTTAAATGAACTAGTTAGAGAGTTGTTCAATTGCTTAGATCTTTATAATAAACACAATTGAAAAAAAAAACGATTTGATTCACTCGAACCGATTCATGAACTTTATAGCCACGGTTTGCAAACTTGCATTCCTTAGTTTATATAATAAGTTTAAGTTCACGAATAATCGCTTTTATAAAATAACCAACTTAAGTACGCGGACTTAAGTACCCGGAATAAGTTTGTTTTCAATTCACAAACTCCAGCAGAAATTCTCGGGATGAGAACCTCCGACAGTACGCGGAATAGGTACACGGACTGGGTATGCGGACTCTAGTTCCGGTTTTCCTGAGCAGCAAAGTACGCATACTTTGGTTCAAGGAATAAGGACTTATTCATGAATGAGTGACCACACAATGCTTATATACAACCATAATTATATAATCTAAACTCTCATTTCAATCATTGAAACATTCTTAGAGGACGTTATATAGTTGTTGTTCACAAACCTTTTTTCGTCAAAGCCATTTTCAAGTGATTGAAACTTATCATGAATTTCATCACTAGTAAAGATGAACTTGGCCAAAGCGAAAGCTTACTAACACATATTTCGAAAAATAGATAAACGAGATAAACTCGGCTCGAAATAGAAAATGTTTATAATCAAAGTTTATATAGCAAAACGACTTTTGTCTCAAGATAGGAGATAGAGTAGATAGACTTTTGAGTGATTGATAAGTTCAAGTCTCCACATACCATTTAGTCGATAAAGTTCCACCAGTTCCTTGAGTATTTCTTCGTCTTTGTATGATGATCGTCATGGAGTCTTGAGCACAACTACACTTTCTATCCTAGTCCGAGACTTAGCTAATAGTAGACTAGAAATCAAGACTTATAGTTTTGATCACTAACAATGACAACATCCTTGAGATAGCAATGCATGCGAGTTCGACCGAGCAGTGCTCTAACAATCTCCCCCTTTGTCAATTTTAATAACAAAACTATCAATACATATGGAATACAAAAATAGATAAATAAATTTTTGTATCTTCTCTTCTATATGCCCGATCTTCTTGGTTCTTCAACATTACTCGAAATCTTCGTCACTTCCAAGTACTCCAATGATCCTAAAGGTTGTAAGTTTAGTATCATCATTGTTGAAAATCGTAGTCATAACAATGAGAAAACAAGAATTCTCAATCATTGTTATACAGTGTCATTGTATTATTATACAGCATCAAAGTTCAATTGTATCACAATTTCGACAACAATACTATGGTGATATGTATCACTCCCCTTTTGTCAATACTCCGTCTCACATGGAAACCACTCCTCCTTACATAATGATCCAAAAACCATATGTATTTGTAGTGTGAACTACACAATAATTCTCCCCCTTTTTGTCAATAAAATTGGCAAATGTACGAAAACTAGTGGGATCCTAATGAATTTTCCATAGAGACATTTCATGACCAAAAGAAAGCACATATCAACTTTTTAGATGCCATCATATAGCCGAAGCTAAATGTATTCATCAAGGAGTTTATAAAGATACAAGATAACCCCTATAATATTCCACAACTGCACTCCCCACAAAGATTTGGAAATTAAGCACAAAGTTCAATTAAGAACTCTCCTCATAAAATGTCATTCCCGAAAGAACAACAAGAGCAACCTTACTTTCACAAGAAAAGAAGGATTTCTTTGGAAATAGCAAATCACATACGAATATGAGTTAGAATCCAAAAACACTCAATTAAATTAACCAAAAGAAAACCCATGATTAATTCAATCGGAATACACAACTAAATTACCACAAGAGTGTGATCAATTCAATTGGTCATGCTCGATGTTAGAGCATAGCTCGGTTGAACCCACCAAGCGTTGGTATGTCAAGTTTGGTTATCATATTTTAGTGAATCAAAGCTCATGTTAAGAGTCGTTTGATTATGTCTAGAGTCAACTTCGTATAGGTTATCTTGAAAGTATTAGGATAATGAGACATTACAAGTATTGCGAAGATTTGAAGATGTGAAGAAGCAATGAGATACAACGACCACAATCATCCTTCCACTTGAGGTTAGTGATATTTGACTTGAACTGTTTCATTCCCTAACGTATCTTTCAGGTCGTGCATATTGCAAACAAAACTGCGAAGCATATCTGAACTCTAGATAGACATAGTATTAAGGAATACAATACGAGGTTTATTGCTTAACCATTAAACTTTGTATATAAGACATCTCCATAATCATTTGAATGCTATTGTGATTATGTACGGGTAAAAGGTGAGGATTTCATCCTAGGGAACAATGTTTTACATGTGTTCTAAGGAAGTAAGTTCATAAACTTGTTTGTGAATCAAAAAGGAAATCGCCACGCGTTATTGGTTTTCTTATTCATTGCATATCTTATGAACAACCAATATGTGTGATTGAGTATAATCGTTCACAACTTGTTGTGTTCTTGGTAGAACTATTCACAAAGACCTGACTTATGTATTGGTATGAGTTTTATTAGTGAAACTGATCTTAAGTAATCACCTGAGATGGTATGATTGAGTTTGTGATTTTATGTCTGACCAAATATGGGAAAAGGGAACCGATCCTAGTAAGAGGTGCAATACATCACAAAGGGGAACCGGTCCTTGTATGAGGTGCATCAAGGTTTATAGAAGAAAGGGGAACCGATCCTATGAACATGTGCAACACGTTTTTAGGCAAAGGGGAACCGATCCTATGGACATGTGCAACACATATAAGTTAGATACCATATATATGTGGGGAACCGATCCTAGTATCTAGTCAACCGAATTTTGGAAAGCTAGCGTGGCTATGCACAGTACTCACATGGAAGGTAGAACCGAAACTTGTTTTGGTAGAACCGTTAAACCCATGATTATGATTGAATGTTATTTGATCAATCGCGTAGTTCTTGAAAGTCAGATGAACCAATTCTAAACTTGTTTGGAAGTGTGGAAAATCGGTTTCAAGGTTGTAAGTGGGAAAGAGAACTTACAAAGTAAGGATGTCGACATACTTTGAACACGTGCTGTGAATGTTTATTTATTTAATTGTTCAAAGTTATTCCTTAATAGCTAAGGGAAGATAATCCCAGGATCGAAACATAAATAAGTTAAGAATCTTTTAACTAAGCTAATTAACTTCATTTTTTGGAAAATAAGAATAAGTAATGTGCATTTACTAATTAGAGATTTTCTGAGAGATCTCGATCATTATTTTTGGACAGAGCATTTCCAGGAATTATGGAAACTTAATTTGTGCTTTAATGAGTATCTTGAGAATATTTTCGGTTTTGGAAATTCCTTGGTGTCCAAACTTCCTAGTCTATAAATACCGAAGTTTGCATTTCTAGCGAACTAATCCTTTGTAACAAAAAGCTTCTTCTTTGTTGTGTTTTTATTGGTGTAGCCGCCTATTCAGAGAGGAGAGTAACCTAATTAGCGAAATATCTTACGACCGCTCAGCTTAAAGTCTTTTTTGGGATTGGGAAGCTCTAGCGTGTACCGTCGGTGGGAAGCTAGATAAATGTGGTTTATCTTTTGTTTTCATTGATTTGATTGACTAACGATGGTTGAAATTTATTGCACCTATTTTATTTATGCTTGAAAATCTTCTCTTCTGATATAAGATTCACTCAAACTAGTTCAGAGTTTCGACAGGGATCTTTAGACTGTTGTTAGTTCTAAAGACGATCTTGTGATAATCCATTGTTAACAGACTCCGTTCTGTGCGTTATCGATCCCAAGAGATTCAAGTGATTGTGTGCAGGTTATTATTGAATATCTAAGAAGATTTGAAGACGAAGAAGATATTGAAGATTTCTGATTTCTGGGTTCATAATCTTTGGTGTGCACAATACTTGTTTCGGTAAAAGAGGATCCAATTAATAATTGGTTTATCCTTGTGATAGATTGGATTGATTAATTGAGTATATCGGCATCAACACAATTCTTTGGACTAATAGTGTTGTTGGCTTAATCTTAAATGATTACTTCGGTAATTGAACATAAGATAGATCTAAGGACCCGACGGAGGAGTTTATGTTAAGATAAACAGAAGAGCCTTTGTCCGACTCATATCACTTGGTTGAAGAGAGTTGATACCAAACAGATTTGTTGTTCCTTTACTGTTTGGAATACGAACCAAAGGAATTGTTCCAAGTACGTGACTTATTTATAAGTTGGAGGCGTGGGAATACAGACGGAACTAGGTGAACTATAGGTTTAGTTGCTTGGTCTCAACTATACGAAGTTAGGTGTAATTTTGTGTAGCGGCTTAATCCTGAGAGTATTCAATTTTGTACAAGGTCCCGGGTTTTTTTTTGCTTTTGTGGTTTCCTCGTTAACAAAATTTTGCTGTGTCATTTACTTTATATATCCGTATTATAATTATTTTATTATAATTAAAGTAAATTACACAAACGTTAATTCTTATTTACTTGATAAGTGAATCCTATTGTGTTTGGTTAAGTCCGAACCTTTTTATCAAGTAACATACTTCGTCGTTGTATTGTCTCGATCATGTATCCATAGACGATCACACGAAGTGTGAACCGATTAATTGTATTGTCTCGACTCAGTCCATTGAAAATCACTATCGGAGAAAGGACTTATAGGTAAGATTTTTTTTTATCTTGAGGTATATTTGGGTACCCCCGCCTTTTCAATTGGTATCAGAGCAGGCAAACACGAAAATATATAAAAATCTGTGTTTGGTGCGATCCAACCTATAAGAATTGAATCTAATGTCTGATTCAGTTAACGTTATGCAACGGTATGAATACTCAAAAGTTAAAGATGTTACTACTTCATTGACTCATCCAAGAGTTACGAAAACATCTATGTCTATCTCTGATGAAAGAGAAGATGTTGATAAAGAGTTGGTAAAACTCCTAAAGCCTATACAATATCTGTCTTCTAAAGTACTCATTTTAAATACAGAGTCAAATCTTCTTAAACAGTAGATCAGAGAAAAATACATTCAACTGAATTGTCTAGCCAAAGAGAAAATGGATCTCACTGTCAAACTAGAGGCTCTTGATAAATCTCTTACAGATAAAGATACATGTCCTATGATTCTAACTAATGATGCTGTTGTGATTTCTTATGATGAGGAAACTAAAAGTCTTTGCTCAAATTTTACAGACCGTGATAAAACCGGTTTAATCACATCTGAAATAGATCAAGATGATGGTAGTTTGCCTAACTACATCAAGTTAGAAGAGGATGAGAAACCAACTTCTAGATCTACTGATCAAACGAAATCTTGTCCAGAGGAAACTTTGAACCGATTCTATGGTGATTGTAAGGAATACAATTTTCAGTCACTTGACAGGAAACTTATACTTCTTCAACATACGATGGTAAAATTTTTGAAGGAAGTTTCTTGTCTTAAAAAACTGAAAAATCATTCCTCAGTAGAAAGACATATTATACCACATTCCGATAAGATCAACTCAAAAGAGTCAGAGGAAAGAGTTGATAATCGCTTCTGGAAAAAGGTTCCTCCACACCCATATCGAAACAGTTCTGGTCTTGATAAGGAACGACTTCAGAAGGAAGGGAAAGAGAGAATATCTGCCAAAAGAAACAATAAGGAATTTCCTATTGTTGTTTAGATGATCATACTAATGTGGATCATAAGGAAGTCGTTAGAATGAAAAAATCTTATGAAAATCTCATTGAAAGACTTAAGAGAGATTTATCTATCTCTGAGAATTCTCACATACGTTTTCTCCACATGATCATATCTCTCTAGTTAGAAAATATCATCGTCTTGGGAGAAAATATTTTGGGCAGAAATTCCCGAAGAGAAACATGAACCATGTTTCTGATATTCACTGTAAGCTGGAAAAAGCTTACTTCGATGCAACTTAGTTGTATCAAAATTATGCATTCTCATCCTTTTTCGTGCTCTTAAACTTGGATGGGAAAGGCACAATAAAACAGGAGCATATTTGTTTTGTGTAGTTGTTTATCAAAAAAATTCTGTGATACTATATGGGTAGCTGCAAATCCATGGTTGTCTGAAAAATGTTCATGTGTGACATAATCTTCCAAAAAGAGGTTTTATTTAGGATTTTCGAATTTTAATTAACCTTCCAGCTTGAGAAATTCGGACTAAGGAAACGAAATATATTCCTTTATATTTTCGGATTCTCCAGAGGTCTCTTGGTCCGAAAGATGTCTCTTTTAAAAGGAGAAACTTTCTTTTACCTATATTCGGAAACCCTGATCAATCCTTTTATATTTATTTATTCATAACCGAGCATGCCTACAATAACTCGCAGTGTCTCAAAGTCTAATAAGGAGGAAGCTCAACAGGTTAAGGATTGTCAAGGAATCAATACAGAGAGAAAGAAGAAAGGCATATCAAATACTATGTCTGATTATGACTCTGATAGATCAGTTGGATCACAAGATGAGTCATGTATGTTAGCTTACAACCTACAAGATCCAACCAAAACCAAGTGGATCCGTTCTGATAGTATGATTGACTATATCCAGGGTTTTGAGGAACTAAAAACCAATCTCATTATAACGGTTCAAAATCAAGATTGGCTCAAAGATAAGATTCAGGAAACAAAAGCTGATATTGCTGATATGAAAATTCAAGTTAAAAGACTTGAGAAACAAGAAGTGGTTGCGGACAAGTCTCTTGAGACATGCCTTAAGAGTTTGAACACTAAACATACCTCGGTGAACAACAAGAGCACCACTAGAGATTAAGTTATATGCTATAATACTTAATCTAGAATAATATACATAAATTTTTGATTTCTTTTATTGATTGTATTAGTCTATTATGAATAAAACTATTATGAATAAACTTATTTGATTTATAATTTTTCTTGTGATAGTTTTTGGTTTACATAGCTTGTGCTTGAATGCTTTTATCTTATTGCTATGTATGTGTTATGGGATGTTTAATTTCGGTTTTACTACCTTAATATTCGATCTCATATATTGTGAACCCTTGTGGTTTGGGTGACTTTTAAGTTCTAGCCCATGTTGGTAGGCTATATCAAAGAATCATGAGGGGTTCTGGTAGAAACAATATGTGAAAAGTCACAATATGTTGAATCGGTTTTGGTTTAACATAAAAGCATATGTGTTTCGACGGTTTTCAACTTTTGCTTGCAATTGTTAAAACCGATTTTGAACCTTTCTCTGGTAAAGGTTGGTTGTTGTTATTCTTCTATTTTTGTATAAGGATGATAACATGATGATATTTCGATATCAATTCTCCCTGGACGAAGATGCAATCATATTGGAGAAGTGGATGCGAAATTTGAGGTAACAATCTTGTTAGTTAATTGTTTTCCTGTTTAAGAAAATCCTGAGTTTATATTATATATATTTATTGCTTTTGCTTAACAAAATTTTGGTACAATTGATGTTTATTCCATGATGCGTGTGTGGATGTGTGTGATTCAATTGGTTCCGGTTAAGAAAAACTATTGTTATCTTGCTTTATTGTGTGGTATCAATTGTTTAGGCTTACAAAATTTCGGTGAAATTGCGGTGTTTTAGTGCTTGTGTTGATTGAATTGCTTCCAGTTGAGGTGAATAATTATGCAAGTTGATTTATTTTGGTTTGTATGAATTATTAATGGATTAACGAAATAAAAGGATTACGGGATGAGTTGTTTAGTCCAATTCGATTCCGGATAATATAAACTAAGTTAATTCTGATCTTAGTTAGACTTATCAAAATGAGGTTTCGATTATTCAAGTCTAATCGAATGCATTGACAAGAAATGCTAGTAAATTAACATAATACTTGTCTTGTTTAAAATTGAAAGGTCTAAGTTTATGGATAATTAGAACCCGATGAGAAAAACAGAGTTATCTTTATTTTGGTCTTATCGAATTAAGCGATTGTTTTTGAACAATCGGTTTAGCAAAGGGACTAAGGTGCTTAGTTGGTTTTTGGATTGCTAAACTAAAATGGAAAAATTGTTTCGGAATTTTTTTTCCTTGGTAACATATCAAAATAAAACTACTTGTAGTTTCGGTTTTGATATTGGTTATCAGAACATGATGTGTAGAACCCTCGTGCCTAACTCTACAGGTTGCAAGTCTGTATTGAGATTTGTAAGATTCTTTTCGTGTTGTCCTTTTTTTGTCATTTTGTGAAAAAAAAGGGGGAGAAATATATGGAGTAAACAAGTGATACTAGCATTGATTTTATATTGATTGGTGCTTAAACTTTTTATCTAAACGAAAGAGTGAAAGCACAGACTAAACGGGAGTAACATGTCATATGAATTGGTATAACAAAGACGTGCGGATTGAATATCTACCTATATTCCTTTGGGGGGTAATAGCTTTGTTATTATAATGTCAACAATGGCATTTTCAAGGATTGAATGTAAGCAGTTTACTGTGCTGTTGAATTCGGGAATCAAGCGTATGTGTAATGAATTCTTGTAATTTGTTTATCCATATGATGTAAAAGTTTTGTGACTAAAATTGACAAAGGGGGAGATTGTTAGAGCATAGCTCGTTTGAACCCACCAGGCGTTGGTATGTCAAGTTTGGTTGTCATATTTTAGTGAATCAAAACTCATGTTAAGAGTCGCTTAATTATGTACTAGAGTCAACTTCGTATAGGTTAGCTTGAAAGTATTAGGATATTGATACATTACAAGTATTGCGAATACTTGAAGATGTGAAGAAGCAAGGAGATACAACGACAACAATCATCCTTCCACTTGAGGTTAGTGATATTTGACTTGAACTGTTTCATTCCCTAACATATCTTTCAAGTCGTGCATATTGAAAACAAAACTGCGAAGCATATTTGAACTCTAGATAGACATAGTATTAAGGAATACAATACGAGGTTTATTGCTTAACCATTAAACTTTGTAAATAAGACATCGCCATAATCATTTGAATGCTATTGTGATTATGTATGGGTATAAGGTGAGGATTTTATCCTAGGGAACAATATTTTACATGTGTTCTAAAGAAGTAAGTTCATAAAATTTTTTGTGTATCGAAAAGGAAATCGCCAGGCGTTATTGGTTTTGATATTCACTGCATATCTTATGAACAACCAATATGTGTGATTGATTATAACCATTCACGACTTGTTGTGTTCATGGTAGAACTATTCATAAAGGTCTGACTTATGTATTGGTGAAACCGATCTTAAGTAATCACCTGAGATGGTATGATCGGGTTTGTGATTTTATGTCTGACCAAATATGGGAAAGGGGAACCGATCCTAGTAAGAGGTGCAGTACATCACAAAGGGGAACCGATCCTTGTACGAGGTGCAGCAAGATTTATAACAGAATGGGGAACCGATCCTATGAACATGTGCAACACGTTTTTAGGAAAAGGGGAACCGATCCTATGGACATGTGCAACACATATAAGTTAGATACCATATATATGTGGGGAACCGATCCTAGTACCTAGTCAACCGAATTTTGGAAAGCTAGCGTGACTATGCACAGTACTCACATGGAAGGTAAAACCGAAACTTGTTTTTGTAGAACCGTTAAACCCATGGTTGGGATTGAATGTTATTTGATCAATCTCATAGTTCTTGAAAGTCAGATGAACCAATTCTACACTTGTTTGGAAGTGTGGCAAATCGGTTTCAAGGTTGTAAGTGTGAAAGAGAACTTACAAAGTAAGGATGTCGACATAATTTGAACACGTGCTGTGAATGTTTACTTCTTTAATTTTTTAAAGTTATTCCTTAATAGCTAAGGGAAGTGAATCCCAGGATCGAAACATAAATAAGTTAAGAATATTTTAATTAAGGTAATTAACTTCATTTTTGGAAAAATAAGAAATAGTAATGTGCATTTACTAATTAGATATTTTCTGAGAGATTTCGATCATTATTTTTGGACGAAGCATTTCCAGGAATTATGGAAACCGAATTTGTGCTTCAATGAATATCTTGAGAATATTTTCGGTTTTGGAAATTCCTTGGTGTCCAAACTTCCTAGTCTATAAATATTGAAGCTTGCATTTCAAGCAAACTAATCCTTCGTAACAACAAGCTTCCTCTTTGTTGTGTTGTTACTGGTGTAGCCGCCTATTCGGAGAGGAGAATACCCTAATTAAATCTCTTACGATCGCTCAGTTTAAAGTCTTCTTTGGGATTGAGAATCTCTAGCATGTACCGTTGGTGGGAAACTAGATAATTGTGGTTTATCTTTTGTTTTCATTGATTTGATTGACTAACGATGGTTGAACTTTGATTACACCTAGTTTGTTTATGCTTGAGAATCTTCTCTTATGATATAATATTTAATTAAACTAGTTCAGAGTTCCGACAGGGATCTTTAGACTGTTGTTAGTTCAAAACACGATCTTGTGATAATCCATTGTTAACAGACTTCGTTCTGCGCATGATTGATCACAAGAGATTCAAGTGATTGTGTGCAAGTTATTATTGAATATCTAAGAAGATTTGAAGACGAAGAATATATTGAAGATTTCTGATTTGTAGGTTCATAATCTTTGGTGTGGACAATACTTGTTTCGGTAAAAGAGGATCCAATTAATATTCGGTTTATCCTTGTGATAGATTGGATTGATTAATTGAGTAGACCGGAATCAACATAATTCTTTGGATTTAATAGTGTTGTTGGCTTAATCTTAAACTATTACTTCGGTAGTTGAACATAACATAGATCTACGGACTTGACGAAGGAGTTTATGTTAAGATAAAAAGAAGAGCCTTTGTCCGACTCATATTACTTGGTTGAAGAGAGTTGATACCAAACAGATTTGTTGTTGCTTTACTGTTTGGAATGCGAACCAAAGGAATCGTTCCAAGTACGTGACTTATTTATAAGTTGGAGGCGTGGGAATACAGACGGAACTAGGTGAACTATAAGTTTAGTTGCTTGGTCTCAACTACACGAAGTTAGGTGTAATTTTGTATAGCGGCTTAATCCTGAGAGTATTCAATTCTGGACAAGATCCCGGGGTTTTTCTTCATTTGCGGTTTCCTCGTTAACAAAATATTATTGCGTCATTTACTTTATATTTCTGCATTATAATTGTTATATTATAATTAAAGTGAATTAGACAAACGTTAGTTCTTATTTACTTGATAAGTGAATCATATTATGTTTAGTTAAGTCCGAACCTTTTTTATCAAGTAACATACTTCGTTGGTGTATTGTCTAGATCTTGTATCCATAAACGATCACCCGAAGTGTGAACCGATTAATTGTATTGTCTCGACTCAGTCCATAGACAATCACTTTCGGAGAAAGGACTTATAGGTAGGTAAAGTTTTAGCTTGAGGTATATTTGGGTACCCTCGCCTTTTCACTCGACATAAGAGAACTTACAGAGCCGCACAGTATATACATAAAATATGGGTCAGGGAAGATCAATACTGCGGAATAGACAAGGATTCATTCTATTTTCCATCACTATTTGCACAATGATATATAATAGACATAATCCTCGTAAACAAAAGTTCATCATATCTTCCATCAATACTTTCATAATGACATAATAGGCTTAAAACTTTTTTAATATCAAAAGTTCATTCATTCTTTTGTCAATACATGCATATCGACATACGAAAGACTTAACTTTTGACAAAGTATGGGACAATCATGGTTCACGGACGCAAACACACATATCCCATAATAAATTTGCAATATATAAAACCATAAAGATTAATACTGCAAAAATCATCTTCCAAACAACTTTTTAGAATTTAAACAAATAAACCTAAAAACAAGAAGATGAAAATGTTGGACATTGCTAAGTGTAATCACAATAATGGCTATTCCAAACACTAGTTATTCTTCTAAAAAACAAGAAAAGAAGATTTACTAGACAAATAAAATCAACAAGCTAATAACCCAAAAAAATAAACAGACTCATATGCCAAAGCCGAACACAAACTGAGGTCAAATAGACGAATCACTATCCTCAGGAGTCTTGAGATCTTTGAGATTGTGATCTACTGCATCTTTAAAGAAGATATCCTCATTGAGAATGTATTTAACTTGTGCTTTTATGAGACCAAGGTCAGAGGTAACCTTTTTCAACTCAGTTTTTAACACATCAAGACTCTTCAAAGTATCAACGAGCTGCAGTTTTGCTTCCTCAAAATATTTAAGAAAATCATGAACCACTTCATAAGAAACCATATCCTCATTCTCAACATCCTGATGTGTATAGGCATAGTAACATGAGGCATTAGGATGATAATCTTCTACTAGGGTTCTTTTCTTCCTTCCCTTGGACTCGAAACCAATACCTTTTTCAAGAAACCCTTTTGCAAAACCGCTAGAGTTTGAAGAAGAAATTCTTGACTGATCACAAAAAAAATCCCAGAGTATGCGTACGAGACTCAAGGGTTTTGGTATTTAAATGGTTTCTTAGGGAAGGCAACTTTTAGGGTTTCTAAAAATTGATTCGTGACAGTAACACGCGTACTCGTATGAACACAATCTTGACCCAATAACAAGGGTATGCAACCGGTCGTAATTTTACGATAAGACATTATTTCTGCTATGTGAAAAATATCATAAATTTTTGGCTCAATAGATTTTATATCTCAGTAGAGAAACAATATTAGAGCACAAAAGTAGCAGGCAACATATTTGCAAAAAGAAAAAAAACTTCTTCGAAAAAGAGAAGGCACGACGAAGAACCTCGTTATACACAATCAATACTTTACAAAGTTTTCTGCAGACAATAGTTGAGTCAAAAGCGATAAGAAGATAACTCAACTAAACAGAAAACTATTTTGACAGAAGTATGCCCGATTATTAACACAACTTACCCAACATGATTTTTATGAGTAAGTTCTCAACCCTTGTGATTAATTAGCACAAGAATGATCTTTCAGATCATTAAATTAACGAAGTTCATGGTTGAGGTTCTTTTTCCTTTCAAGTCTAGGAAAAAATCTGTTTTCACGTGAAAAATTATCATAAAACTTACTGTCATCAAAACATGAGACATAGTTTGAGTTCTTACCAGAAGAATTTTGACTTGAGGAGGTTGACAACCTGTTGACAATTTCTTTATCGCCTTCAATTATATCCTTCAGGTTATTTCTCATATCATCAATTTTTCTCCTTTCTCCTGGGATTTTGTTCACATCAAAGGTAATGTTATCTCCATAGGAAACAACTTGATCTTTCCTTAGACGATTTTTGTTAAGACATTTGTTCTACTTTTGAGCATTCGAGGAACTCATTGAACTGACTTTCCTGGTAGCATACACAGGGTAAGTACTAAAAACAATTGGTTTAGACATACGAATGCCAGTTACACCTTTGAGAATTAAGTATAAGGTGTGTTGAAGTTGAAGAATGAAATTGTTATTCAACCTAGAGTTTCTCTTTAGCTTCACAGGCCCTTTTGAATCACAAAAGATACATACTTTTTGATCATGAGGATGATTAGAAGGTTTCGTCTTAACATCATCATTTGAATATTTCTTCCTCCCATTTGATGTGCAACATCCTTGATTAATGGAAATTTCAGGCACATCTTTTTAATAGGAAGGTTTCCGATTTTACTTCTGAAACTGGAGCTTTTTTGGTTTCAATAGAAGTAGATGGTATAGAGGACTTTTTGACACATCCTTGAATAGAGAGTTTATTCAAGCGATGTTCAGTTTCCAAAACATCCTTTTCAAGACTTGCCTCAAGTAGGATACGTGAAGACTGATCTTCAACGTTTTTGAAATTGCAGTCTCTTATTACACCAAGAAGGACATTGACATGGTTTTTCAACCGATTAAATCTATCAGCTTGGATTCTAACAAGATTTAGAATCAGTTCACTCTATTCAGCTGTTTTCCTTTTATTAATAGAGATAGAGTCTTTCGAAAGGTAATTGGAATAACACATGTCAGTGTCTGTCTGTCTCGTCAGAACATGTGGTTCGTCTATATTTGAGATTGAAGAATCTTGCTCTTTAATAGATACAGTCAAGACATGACTTTTATTTCTGGTGATGCGTTTATCAGAGATAGTACTCTTGTCCATAGAGTCAGATCGCTACAAACACAGACTTGTAAGATCTTTAAACATGTTTGCCTTCTATGATACCAATTGAAAAAGCTGGGGTCTAACAACCATACCCAATATTTCGATTAGCAATATGTATGGACTAACTCCAATATAATTTTAAGAAAATAAACTAGACAGTCAGACTCAATCTTAATAAAAGTATATCAAAGAGTTATATCTCTCTTTCTCGATTCAATACTTACTCAAGAAAATAGAATCTGCGAGTCTAATTGAATACAAGAGAAATCACTTGAAAGGTACCAAAGACCAATGTTCAAGTATCAATCAATTTAAATCAACAACCAAAGGTTGGATTTCCCAATTGATTGATTCAACGCACAACCTGTGATATTTCAATTATATAAAAAAATATAACGCGGAAAAGAAATAACATAGACACCAGAAGTTTTGTTAACGAGGAAATCGCAAATGCAGAAAAACCCCGAGGCCTAGTACAGATTGAACGCACACTGTATTAAGCTACAGACACTAGCCTACTACAAACTAACTCCAGTCTGGACTGTAGTTGAGCCCCAATCAATCTCACACTGATTCAAGGTACAGTTGCGCTCTTTACGTCTCTGATCCCAGCAGGATACTACGCACTTGATTCCCTTAGCTGATCTCACCCACAACTAAGAGTTGCTACGACCCAAAGTCGAAGACTTTACTAAACAAATCTGTATTACACATAAAAGTCTACGGTAATAGATAAATCTGTCTCCCACAAAAATACCTACGAGTTTTTGTTCCGTCTTTTGATAAATCAAGGTGAACAGGAACCAATTGATAAACCAGACTTATATTCTCGAAGAACAACTCAGTATTATCAATCACCTCACAATAATCTTAATCGACTAGCGAAAGAAGATATTGTGGAATCACAAACGATGATACGAAGATGTTTGTGACTTCTTTTATATCTTTTCTATCGGAGAAATCAATCTCTAGCATAACTTACGATTGTACTTAGTACGATAGAAACAACAAGATCAGATCACCCAACTACAAGAAAGTAGTCTCGGTCTGGCTTCACAATCCCAATGAAGTCTTTAAGTCGTTAACCTACAGGGTCTCGGTGGAAACCTAAGGTTAAAGGAGAATTGAATCTAACTAATACATCTAGTATCACACAGGAGGTGTGGGGATTAGGTTTCCCAGTTGCTAGAGTTCTCCCTTATATAATCTTTCAAATCAGGGTTTGCAATCAATGTTAGCTTAGTAACAAAGCATTCAATATTCGTCGTTAGATGAAAACCTGATTAAATTAAAGCTAATATCTTTCAACCGTTAGATCAAAACTTAGATTTTTTACAGACAAATGAAATGCACATTTATCTAGGTTTGTGTAACCGTACCCAAACATGTAAATCTAGTTGGTTCAACAGTAGTTAACAAATGGTTAGCCATATGAGCACTTTCATATCAACCATATTCTTATTTACCACAACTAGTTCAAATGACTTAAATGAACTAGTTAGAGAGTTGTTCAATTGCTTAGATCTTTATAATAGACACAATTGAAACAAAAACGATTTGATTCACTCGAATAGATTCATGAACTTTATAGCCACGGTTAGCAAACTTGCATTCCTTAGTTTATATAAGTTTAAGTTCACGAATAATCGTTTTTATAAAATAACCAACTTAAGTACGCGGACTGATATGCGGACTTAAGTACCCGAAATAAGTTTGTTTTCAATTCACAAACTCCAGCAGAAATTCTCGGGATGAGAACCTCCGACAGTACGCGGACTCTAGTTCCGGTTTTCCTGAGCAGCAAAGTACGCATACTTTGGTTCAAGGAATAAGGACTTATACATGTATGAGTTATCACACAATACTTATATCCAACCATGGTTATATAATCTAAACTCTCATTTCAATCATTGAAACATTCTTAGAGGACGTTATATAGTTGTTGTTCACAAACCATTTTTAGTCAAAGCCATTTTCAAGTGATTGAAACTTATCATGACTTTCGTCACTAGTAAAGATGAACTTGGCCAAAGCGAAAGCTTACCAACACATATTTAGAGAAATAGATAAGCGAGATATACTCGGCTCAAAATATCAAATGTGTATAATCAAAGTCTATATAGCAAAACGACTTTTGTCTCAAGATAGGAGATAGATTAGATAGACTTTTGAGTGATAGATAAGTTCAAGTCTCCACATACCTTTTAGTCGATGAAGTTCCATCAATTCCTTGAGTGGTTCTTCGTCTTTATATGATGACCGCCATGGAGTATTGAGCACAACTACACTTTCTATCCTAGTCCGGGACTTAGCTAATAGTAGACTAGAAATCAAAACTTATAGTTTTGATCACTAACATTGACAAACATGCTTGAGATAGCAACGCATGCGAGGTCGACCGAGCAGTGCTCGAACAACTAAAGTAATCAAAATATAATAAGAGAGGCGGTAACCGGGTTTGTGGATTCCACTACTATTTATAATTGCACATCGAAAAGAATTCAAATTCTAAATTTATGTATATATTTTTTGCTTTATTGCAACACCTATAATTGATATATTTTTCGATCATAAATTAACTTGCATCTTCTAAGTATAGCCCCTCAAATTCTTTAAGCATGACCTATCAAATTATAATGATGAGGTAATTAACCAAAACATAATTTATAAATTCACAATTATTATTTGCATCGTCTAAGCATAACTCATCAGATGATTTAACCTAAGCATGAACCATATATCAAATACTAACAAATAAAATTGCAAACTATATGAACTTAGCCTATTGCATTGTACAAATCCGGTGAAGCAACAACTTGTATTCTAATAGAATCAATAAACATAATTAAAGAATTCAAGATTCATTTTTCATAGCTTAATAGAAAAATAATTCCAAATCAATTCAAATGGTCTAATACTCGAAATCGTTTTTATCCATAAATCTTAGTTACAAAACTTAGCACCACAAATAAATAAAAAATGAAAAAACCCATCAAATAGATATAAAAGAAGAAAAAGATAAGTCGTAATCGAGTAACAGAGTCGTCTCTTCTTTCCGTACCAGCTCCTCCAATGGCCATGACAAAAAACTCCTTCCTCTTTGTTCCCCTACACTATACATATACCCAATAGAAACATCAAATCTCGCCGCAAACTCTGAAATTTTCACACAGTAAATGCTTTATCTCGAGATTATATATGTTCTTTCATTTTTTCATGCGTCTGTGTCTGCAGTTGTTAAAACTCATTCAATCAGACATCAACTGGTTATGTATACACGTACACTATACCAAATCCAGGTTTTTTCACAGGGAATATCTATTACTGATTAAATTTATAAATGATATTCGTCGTTGCAGTAATATCTGTTATAGTTTGTTGCAATGGTTTTTTCAGTGACAATGACTAATTAAAAGTCATATTTATAAACCGTTACAATAATTAATAGCAACAGTTGACCTAATTTTAGGATTGCGACACGTGTCGTATTTGTCACATTTATCTTAACATTTTATCTGTTACTTTGTACTTACCACAATTAGAAGAATGCCACGTGTCACTTTTTGTGACGGATACAGTAACACTTATAAGAGTTACCTATTGATTTATAACTAATTCTTTGAGGACAAGTGTCGTTCTTTTAAACTGTTACTCTTAAAATGATGACACCCGTTTTTTAATTACATTTGTTGTTACAGTTAAACCAGTGACAGTTCTTTAAATTACAATTGATAAAAAAGGGTAATTCGGATGATTTTGATGGACCCGGGCTTCCAGTTTACAGTCCTGCAATACACCGAGCTTCCATTTTACAGGCTTGCAATACAGGTCATTATGATGGACCTGCACTTTCAGTTTTACATGCCCGAAATACTCATGCATATTGATCTACAATCCTTAACCTCACCATAACTGTGTACATTCTCATTCACAAATGAAAGCAATTCATTGCGATCTTATCTGACTAACTTACAGGGACTTCCGCACGAAGAAAACATAACACCTGCAGCTTGAGTCACTAGTGCAGATACTCCCACAAGCACAACAGCATTTCCAGATAGACATAGTGCCTATCCATTTACAACATAAGTTAGCATTTTCTTGTAATTTGAGACTAATGGTCAGTTGATAAACAAGCAAGGGTCACCGCATTTCAATAATAACTAAGTTGTATATATAAAAATTACCACTCAAATTCAAAGACACCTTAATACATTAAAAAATAATCAGTGACACATAAATTGTGTAGAAACCACTGGGCAGGGAGAGACATATTAAAAATTCAAGCGACTTAGATGACGTTAAACAACACGCCGGAAACACACGCCAGCACACTAGATACCATGAATATATAACCATCACCCGAGTTTATCTCTTCGTTTATGTTTTATTTGAAACCGAGAATCTAGCTAATTTTAACCGACTCTAGTACTTATACAAACCCTATATAATTTTGGAAAGTCAGCCCAGCCAAAATCTCCGATTGAATCTCTTGAAAACTCACTCAAATTTTCACCAGAAAGTTACGCAGATAATAATCCATTTTCCCCCAAAAACTAAATTTTCAAAAGGAAGAAGAAAGATAACCCTTATCCAAAACGCAAGTGCCAATAGTAGTTTGGGGATGCCCTTATCCATTTGGGGTTCCTTCATCAATTTTGTTGGTATCTTTAATACTTTTTCCTAGGGTGCTTTCAACACGGTCTTGGGGTGCCTTTAACACTTCCTAGGGGCGCCCTAAGTAATATTACAGGGTGCCTTTAGTAATTTTGTCCAGGAGTGCGAACATCACTTTTCGAACCATTTTTTCCACAAAAAGTTTATTTCTTCAAATTACCTACAAAGACGTAAAATACCATAGTAAGTACAAAATTGAGCACCAAAAATACATAGAACTGAGATCAAATCAGACACAAAAATGTGCCTATCAGGATTCGTGAAGCCGGGTCCGACTATCTTTTACCTATATAGTGTATCCTAATCTTGCTTTTCTGTTATAGAGGTTTTCGTAATCTCTTTTAGACAAGATAGATAGAAATCACAAAGTTCTTTTCGTCTTAGACTTCGTGATTCCTCAAGATAGATACGTGATAATTGATCTTTTCAAGATTGTTCTTGAGAGGTGGTTAAGAATCTAGCCTCCTCTTCGGGAGTCGTAAATTCCGGATTTGTGAGGTTTGGTAGCTTGTTTATTGCAAACAGATTTATACACCTTGATCTCTCGATCTAAACGGAAATCAAGTAGGCTTATCTATTAGAGACATATTGGTATCAAAAGTCTTCACTTGCGGCTGAATCAAATCTTAAGATGTAAAGGACGCCAGCTTAGGGAATCAAGTGCGTAGAACCTTGCGAGGTTCAAGATATGTAAGGAGCGCGATTATAACTGAATTGCTTGGAGGGTTGATTCGGTCTCATCTACATTCCATTATGAAGTTTGATAGTAGGCTAGTGCCTGTAGTTGGTTAATACATCTCAGTATTCAAATCTGGATGAGGTCTCAGGGTTTTTCTATAGTTGTGGTTTCCTCGTTAACAAAATTTTTGGTGTCTTATGTTTTTCTTTTTCTGCATTATATTTTTTATCTTTATAATTGGATTTACGCAATTTGTACGTATTCAATCTAAGTAGATACATCCATATAATTGTGATCGATTATGAGACACGTTCGTAGAATTCATATCTTGAAAGATGTGTAACAATTATAATTACTTGGAAGAATTCCGATTGGATTATTTGGACACGACTAGATTGATCTTGGATATTGATTTTTAATATCGTCCAAGTACTCTTCTTAACAATCAAGTTCACGGACTTATTGTTTTATACATACCGATTGAGAAAAGGTGGAGATTTAAACTCTATATACATATATTGTCAAGGATCACTAAGTTGGTCTGCTTGATATTGTATTAGATTTTGTCTATACAGGTTGGCGAGCGAAAAATCTGGTGGTGTACTTGGCATCCCCGCGTTTCAATTGGTATCAGGGCAGGAAAACACTTTTAGACCTAACAAGTCTATGTTTGAAGCGATCTGTATTATAAACAAGAGTGTCAATTAGCGTACCATCATCCTTCGATGCCACAAATTACTTATTGATACGTATTGATCTCTATACCTTGGTAGCTATTACTATAAAGGCATAATTCAGGATAATAATAGACGAGAAACTTAAAGAACAAAACACAAGTAGTAATTCGAAGAAAAATATCTTCTCTAGATTATGAACAAAAAAATAATTACAATTCTCTGTTTGTTATGCTCACAATCTCTTTAAACAGTGGATCAACCTTAAATTGTTTGCTAGGTTGCACAAGTATTGTTCCAAGCCTCTCTTAGGTTTTCTGTGCCTAGTATTTGTCCTTAGCTATTAGCCAAAGCCCTTTATTTATAGCCTTCATCGTACTCATCCGACCAAGGACTTCTATTAGGAATATATTTCATAAACTAAGAGTATTTCCTAAAACAAAACTCTTCCCTAACTAGGAATTTGCCTAAACAAGGATTCCTGCCTAGAATAGGATTCTTCCCTTAACTTAGATTGAGGTAAACTAAGTTCCCTAAAGGAGTACGGATACACCTGTATCATGGGTCCCCCTTTTAAGAACTTTAACTCATGTGGGAGTAAAAAATGAAGGTTAGGGAACTCGAGGGTCCCTTTTTCCTTGTTAAACCACTTGGCCTTGCTAGGAACTTGACCTTTACATCCAATTAGAAAAGCTTCTTTCTCTCCTTGTCGTGTTTTAGTCACTCTTCGCTCCAATATGTAGTCTTCCTTGAGTGGTTCCTCTCTATCAAACCATAAGTATTCTACTCTTGGTAAGATCATAGTGGCGTCGCCGTCATCATCAAGTAATGGTGGTTCAAACAACTTCAAGTATTCGGCATTTATAACCGAGTACATTACTAGATAAGGTGGCAGATCTAGACGAAAGGAATTGTCACCAATCTGGTCGAGAATACGAAAAGGTCCATACCTCAATGGATTAAACTTCTTACCTTCCCTCTTCAGTCGTTCCTTACCTAACTTTAATCATACCAAGTCACCAATACCGAAATTACAAGGTACAAGATGCTTGTCATGCTTTGCTTTGTATCTGGCTTGTGACTTCTTTAATTGTGCTTCAACAGTTGCATGAATCTGAGATATCTTCTCCAAGAACTGTTGTGCCTTTTGTCGCTCACTTTCTTCCTCCCCCCCCCATTGAGGTGTCACAAGAAAATACTAGATCGAAAGGGCTAGGTGGTAATTAACCATAGCACGTCTCGAAAGGAGATTTTCCCGAAGAACTGTGAACTGCTCTATTGAAAGAAAAATGTAGATATGGTAAACTCTCATCCCAAGTTTTAGGATGCTTAGAATTATATCCCCTTAACATGTGAACCATAGTCCTGTTGACCACTTCTGTTTGTCCGTCTGTTTGTGGATGAAAAGTTGTACTCTTCTTCAACCTAGTGTCCATCATCTTCCATAAAGAATCCCAAAAATGACTAAGGAATCGACTATCCCTATCAGAGATAATCGAAGTAGGTAAACCAAAATGCTTCCACACATGCTCAAAGAAGATCTTTGCTGCACCGACCCCCATTACCGTCTTTGTACATGGAACTAATGCAATCATCTTGCTGAATCGGTCGACCACAACGAACAAGTAATCATAACCAGACTTGGTCTTTGGTAACCCACCAAGAAAATCCATAGAAATACTCTCCCAAGGTCTTGATGGTACTGGTAATGGTAGATATAACCCACGTTTCCTGTTGGAAGGTTTAGATGTGCTACACAACTTACACCCTCTAACTAACTTAGCCACATCATATTGCATCTTTGGCAAAAAGATATAGCATTGGAGGTTAAGTAGAGTTTTATTCATCCCAAAGTTTCCAGCAACTCGGGAAGTGTGTGCCTCTCTCAACCACTGTAAACGATCTCCATCTTCTGGTATGCAAAGTAACTGACCTTTGTATAAAAATCCATCTTGAAGTTCAAACTCACCTTTCAAACCACTCTTTACACCTTCTAACACCTTCTTGAAGTCCCTGGTAGATGCGTATGACTCTGCATACTCTTGAGGAACAATCAGCTGAATTCTCATGTCCACCAATAATGCTCGGACTGGTGGACAAGACAACATATCTGCCAACTTGTTTGTTACTCCCTTCTTGTACCTAATGAGAATGTTGAAACTCATCAAGTAAGACATCCACTTCATGTATCGGGCTTGTGGTAGTTTCGTCTGAGCGTATAGATACTCCAATGGTTTGTAATATAAATGTACCAATACTTCTTTACCTAAGAGATACACTCGCCAATGCTTGATACATTGATATAAAGCATAAAATTCTTTGTCATAAGGTGCGTAGTTCTTAATAGCACCTGAGAACAATTCTGAATGGTACTCCAATGGTTTACCATCTTGTAACAACACTCCTCCCATTGCATAGTTAGAAGCGTCGGTCTCAACTTCAAAAGTACGCTGTAAGTTAGGAAATGCCAACACTGGTGCTTCTGAAATCTTCCTTTTTAGTAACTGAAAAGCGTCTTCATGGGTTTTCTTCCATTCAAACTTTGCCTTAGCTCCCGTCAAACCATGCAATGGTTCTGCAATATTTGAAAAATGCCGGATAAACCTACGCAAGTAGGTACAAGCCCCTAAGAAACTTCTGATTTCAGTTACGGTATTAGGTCTAGGCCACTTAGTGATCACTTCAACCTTCCTTGGATCAATTTTCCGTTGTCCACCACCAACAATGAAACCGAGATACACCAACTCTTCCTTCCCAAACTCACATTTCTTCACGTTCAACTTCATCTGGCCTTCATGTAACACTTTAAACACCTTTTCAACGTGAACGAGATGCTCTTCCCAAGTTCTGTTGTATATTAGGATATCATCCAAGTAAACAATCACAAAATCTTCTATAAAAGGTCGTAAAAAATCATTCATCAAACGCATAAACGTCGCTGTAGCGTTACACAAACCAAAAGGCATCACCAACCATTCAAACAAGCCTTGTTTGGTTTTGAAAGAAGTCTTCCATGTATCATCTTCTCGGACTCTCATTTGGTGGTATCCGAATTTGAAATCCAACTTTGTAAAGACTCGAGCTTTTTCCAATTGATCCATCATGTCGTCTATCCTAGGTAGAGGATAACGGTTCTTGATAGTAATCTTGTTTAATGCTCTATAATCAATACACATACGCCAGCCTCCATCTTTCTTTGGTACCAAAAACACCGCTGATCCACAAGGTGAAGCACTTGGCACTATCATCCTAATTCTAGGATTTCATGGACTTGTTTCTTAATCTCATCAGATTCCTCGACGGTCGTGCGATAAAGACCTACATTAGGCAGAGAACTCTCCCCGATCGACATGATTTCATGATCCACACTCCTTTTTGGTGGTAACCCTGTGACATCAGAAAATAAATCCTTGTATTTCAACTTCAACCTTTCTAGGTCGCCTTCTTGTTGAGCAGTCAAGGCTGCTAAACTTACTCTACTCGGCTCCTCTTCAAGAGAACGGATCACAAGGGAATGAACTTTGTGCTAGCATTCACCAAACTCTTAGCCTGAGTGGCTGTGATCAAGCTTTCTCCCTCAAGAGGAGAATCTATAGCCTGAATCTCAAAACTTTCCTCATCTTTGGTAAAGGTATACTTTTGTTCCCTCATGTGTAGAGTTGCATCTCTATCCCACAGGTAAGGACTACCTAGTACTACCTGGCATACATCCAAAGGAACTACATCTCATGTAACTTCATCAATATATGACTCATCTAGAGCAAATTTGAACGTTCACTGCTGTGAAACTTGTAAGCCTCCTTTCTTTTGAAGCCATCCTAAAGGGTATAGTTTTGGATGTTTGTTAGTCTTCAATCCTAACTTCTGTACCAAATAATTTGAAAGTAAATTCTTCTGACTTCCCGAGTCAATAACAACATCAACTAGTGATGTTTTTACTTGCATCTTCAATGTGAAGAGTCGCTCCCTAAGATAATCTTTTGAAGGTCTTTCTTTTGCCCGGTCATAAGATAAAGTTTTGAATTGGGTTCCGTTAGTCCCTGGACTTCTTTTGGAGTTTGAGTGACTAGTGCTTCCTTCTTGGCTTCTTTCCTCTGTAACCCTTTAGGTTTTAGATGAGGGTTCTTAACCCAACACTTGTCGATAACGTGACATGTTTGCTTACAATGGGTGCAAGACAAACCTTCCTTGTCATTAGACTTCCCTTCTTCTTTGCTCATTTCACCTCCTTTCACAGTGGTACCTACAGATTTCACCTTAGTATTTCCCTTTGAATCAGATTTATTAAGCCTGCCTTCAATGGCATTAGCTTTTATACTTGCTTCGGAGATAGTATCCACTGAAAACATCTTCAACTCCTTCCGTATATACTCCTGGAACCCGAAAATATACTTCATATAGATAGCATGATCTTCCAAGTCTAAATCCAAAACCATAGCTTGATTCTGAAATTCCGAAGTATATTCTTGTATGGTTTGGTTGTATGATTGCTTCAAGTTGTACCACTTGAACCATCTCTCCTCAAGGTAGCCAACCAGATAAAATTGTTTCCTTACAACTTCCTTGAATCCTTTCCACGAAAATGCTCCCTTACCTAGGTTTTGTCTTTGATAAGCTTTCCACCAGGTTAGAGCATGCTTTTGTAGCTTCAATGCCGCGAAAGCAATCTTTTCCTTTGAACCATATTCAAAGAAAGAAAAATACGTCTCTAGACGTTCAATCCAATAATCAAATTTTTATACATCGACACTCCCATCGTAAAATGGAATATCAATACGAAAATAAATTTTCAGATTCTTACCATGAGGTTTTTGTTGATGTAGAAATTTTAAGAAGCTCACTTTTCTTCTTATCTTCATCTTCATCTTCTTCCTTTTCTTCTTCTAATTCTTCTGAATCGTCTTCTTCTGGATCATCTTTTTCCGAAGCTTCAGGTGTAGGTGTAATGTTTTTCTTCGTCTTCGGATTTAGTGTATGAGAACGAATACATTCACTCAGCTCCTAAAGGGTAACTTGAATAGACTTCATGTCTGTTTGCAGCGTAGTCACCTTTTCTTCCATAGTTTGTGGTTCGCCTTCCTAAAGGATCACCATCTGACTTTGTCATCCTTGATCCCCTTGTTTTCTTAACATCCTCTAACTTCTCGAGTACCTCACCAAGCTTTATGTAGAGAGATCTAGTGAAAACCATAAACCACAGGGATCTACCCTAGAAACTAACATTGCTCGTGATGCCAACTTGATACATATTGATCTCTATACCTTGGTAACTATTACTATAAGGGCGGAATTCAGGATAATAATAGACGAGAAACTTAGAGAACAGAACACAAGTAGTAATTCGAAGAAAAATATCTTCTCTAGATTATGAACAAGAAAACAATTACAATTCTATCTTTGTTACACTCACAATCTCTCTAAACAGTGGATCAACCTTAAACTGTTTGCTAGCTTGCACAAGTATTGTTCCAAGCTTCTCCTAGGTTTTCTGTGCCTAGTATTTGTCCTTAGCTATTAGCCAAAGACCTTTATTTATAGCCTTCATCATACTTAGCCGACCAAGGACTTCTATTAGAAATATATTTCCTAAACTAAGAGTATTGCCTAAAACAAAACTCTTCCCTAACTAGGAATTCTGCCTAAACAAGGATTCCTGCCTAGAATAGGATTCTTCCCTCAACTTAGCTTGAGGTAAACTAAGTTCCCTAAATGAGTACAGATACACCTGTATCACTTATGGTGAAAAATTGATATGTAATCTTTCTTACAAGCTCGTGATTTTAATAAATGGGTTCTTGTTGTAAGAGGATACAATACTTTAATGATGGAAGAAGAAGCATCTGTTGTTCTGAAGGGCACAGAAACTTATAGCGATGATGAAATCAGTGATGCTAAACAAAGCTATGATGGATTAAACATTATTATCCACGCCGCAAGCCAAGAACTTCAACACCATCTGTCTACGTGTACTAGATCGAATGATGCTCGGAATATCTTAGAAACTATATTTGAAGAGAAGTCTGCAGAGAAAGAAGCACGACTTGAAAACCTAACTTCTTACTGGGAAAACCTGCATATGGATGACGAAGATTCGTTTGAGAAATTTAATCACAAGTTGTCAGAAATAGTGAATACTTCTCATGCACTAGGAAAGATTATTTCTGAAAGGAATATTGTGATGAAAATTCTGAGATATTTGCCAGCTCGATATGAGTCTAAGAAACATGCTAACACTGAAGGAAACAATCTTACCACACTTTCCAGAGCACCCTTGTTGGAAAAAGATCTTTGATCATGAGCAACTCACAGCGAAAGAGAGGACTTCTGCTCTAGAAGCTGTGACCAAATCAAGCTTACCTCCTCCGAAGACTAGCTTGTCCTGGGATGATGAGCGCTACAATGATGATAACGAATTTGAGCTCACCATGTCTATGGTCACGCAACATGTCAGAAATTTTCTCAGAAGACATAGAGAAAGACGTTCTGGAAAACGACGCTTCATATCAAATTTTCAGTATGAATCTTCTTCTCAATGCAATATCACGGGTTCAGACATATATAAAATGAATGCCAAGTAAGGAATATTATCAAGGAAATAATGCTCTCATAGTTTCTCTTGATGATAAGCCGGATGAGGTTCCTTCTGAAGATTAGACAGAAAATTCTGTAGTAAAAGCAGAAACACTTGTAGATCCTAATTGTTAGAGAAATTCTCGGCTGAACCCACAAGTTTTGACATGTCAAGCTAGTTGCTAATGTTAGATGATCCAAACTATATTTTGATTTCTAGTCTACTAAGTCAAGTCTCGGATTAGGTTAGCAGCTGAGTATCAGACATCACCCTCGAAAATTGAAGATCGATGAAGACATTTAGAGAACTTCTATATCAGGTATGTAAAGACTGAACCATTCTATTTTACTCATTATCTTACCATTATATCTACTGAGACGATTTCGTATGACTTATAACATATTTACAAAGAAGAAGTTTCGAGTCAAGCCTGTTTTATTAAAAATCTCGAAATATGATTTTAGCAAAGATGTTCGACGATCCTTAACAATATTAGTTCTAAACAATTTATTGTGTGAATTAATTTGTGGATCAATTGAAAATTGCCCATGCAAATGATTTTATTACTTGGGAATGTTTCAAATATGATAAGAGAGAAATTCAAAACTACTGATATTTCTGCTCGGGGTAGATTGGCAAACCAGTTCGCAAACCATAGAAAAATAGGAAGATTGGTGAACCAGTTCGCAAACCATGAATTCGGTTGGGAAAAGTTTACGAACCCGATTCATGAACCATTGTCAACTGAATTCTTGAAGTTAGTATTTTAGGCTAGCAGTTGGCGAACCCGGTTCGTAGCCAACTGAGTTCAGTAGTCTTGTAGGGTTCATAAACTGTTGTACCAACTGTCCCAACAGATTTTAGCGGATACTGAAAGACTTATTTTTTTAAAATATGTTTAGCATTGCTAGATTCCTCTGAAATACTTCTAAAGCTTCATCGATCACTCAAACACTTATGTGTCTGCATCATGACTAAATTCTTAGGTGGTTAAATTAACATCAAATTGTTTTCAGTTCTTTAGCGAACTTGCCAAACCGAACAGTCATTATACACAGTTCCAGAACTGGTCCATAGTGTATATACTTTTGTTGTATTTTCAAGACCTAAAAGTGTTTGCTTGATTCCCAAGTTATCAAAGCTTGAATTCTAAGCAACCCCTGGTCTTTGAAAACTATAAATAGAAACGCTCTTTCAACTGGGAAATTCAATGCCTGATACTTTGTGTCTTAGTTGATTCTAGAGTCGTCCTCTATAAACCTAGGTTTTCTCTGAGAAACATAATTAGTTTACAACAAAAAGACTCCGCTTTGGAGATTCGTGAAGTCAGGTCCCACTATATTTATATTGATAGTACATGTATCCTGATTTTTCTTTTCTGTTATAGAGGTTTTCGCAATATCTTTCAGGAAAAATCTTTAGTAATCACAAAGTTCTCTTCGTCTCATACTTTGTGATTCCTCAAGATAGATATCTGAAAATTGATCTTAATTGATTTTTTGAAGATTGTTCTTGAGAGGTGGTTAAGAATCTAGGCCACTCTTCGGGATTCATAAGTTCCATATTTGTGAGGTTTGCTAGCTTTGTCCCGAGATTTGGACGAGGTCCCGAGGTTTTTTTACAGTTGTGGTTTCCTTGTTAACAAAACACAAAACTTATGATGTTTGTGTTTTTCTTTTTCCGCATTGTATTGTTTATCTTTATAATTGGATTTGCATAATTTGTACGTATTCAATTTTAGTAGATACGTCCATCTAATTGTGATCAATTATAACTCGTTTCTTATAGAATTTGTATCTTGAAAGATAGGACTAGATTATTTGGATACGACTAAATTGATCTTAAATAGTTCAACAAGTTCCGGCTCTCCATACATTAATACATTCGAGCAGTTACTGAGATATGGCTGGGTGCTCACTTTGTATAGTACCACTGTAGATTTTAGTTAACCTTAAAACAGTAATTTAGATGATCATGAGGTTCTCTTAAATCAATTTTATTCACACATTTATTCAAGTTTTGGACACTTATTCATTATTTCTTCTGCGTAAACATTGCAATGATGTTTTATAATTACTGCGGAGGAATCTCATTCCTAAACACGAGGAACTCATCAAATTGTACCAGATTATAGAGACGATAGATTTATTACAAGATGTGAAGTACTCGTGTCGAAAGTAAGATTTAATTAACCAGAGCATATATTGAGAACTTCCTCTAAAGGAGCATGATCGCCGGTTCCTTTATCTTTCCTTGCATATAACAACTGTTTTCCTTTGAAGACGAAAATTCCTCCCTAATAAAGATGGAAAAAAGAAAGACATGATAAACAAATTGGGTGAAGCAAGTTACATAGTACGAAGAATTAATGTAGCACAACTGGGTTGAGCATGTTACTTAATGGAGTATGTGGCGCAAACCGCACACTGTACTTAGGTTGCATATGTGAAAATGATGCTTCAATATATTTCAGCTAGTTCATTGCTCAGATGTTATTTACTGCTGGTATCTAAAACACTACTGTAATGCTAGAGTTTGAGCTATTAAAAATCCTAGAATTTCACTGGTACGCGATTATACCCTCCATTGAATATAAGAAAGGAGGGTAATTTATAATTTTGGCGTAACGTAAGTGAGGAATTAAAAGGTTTGAAGTTTTAATGCTATACAAAATTATGAAGAGAAGCTCAAACATACTAAGAACAGGAGGAGATGATACCTGTTGCAATATACTACTCCTATCATCTGGAGTTGCTTTAATGGTGTAATTCTTCCAAACTTTTTTCAGTGCCCCAAATCTTGAAAAAACGCTAGCCTGTAAGGTTTCAAGCTATAAACTGATGAATATTGATAAATGATTTAAGGTTCCTGCCTAAAAATACAAGGAATAGTGATTACACTGGCTCGGTTGAAAAATGTGCGGCCAAAACCGTAATATACTCCCAAAACATCATAGGCCTGTTAGATAAAAGGGAAAATGGTTAGGTCATTGAAACATTTCATAAGTAAAAGATGTAGCAAAACTGGGTAAAGCTCGTCGACTGTTACCTTGCGATCAGGATCCGCATAAAGGGAATCCATAGGAAAAGGCAACTGTGATATAACATGTGTAAGAATAATTAGCTTAAGATAAAAAGAAAAATGTCAACGCCAAGTCTCACTATTTGAATATAAATCTTAATCTAAGGCAACATGTCTTTGCGACTCCTTTGACAGTTCCTGTACATAGACTCCAGGTTCTTGATACCCTGAGACATACGTCTGCGGACTAACTCCAATCCAGGTAAATACTTTGATATGCAAAAACTATATCAAATCAGAATTGAAACCTTATAGAGCCTTGTGTGACTTGACATGTAACATCGAGTGCCAGAGAACCTAATCAAGGCACATGCAAGACTAGCCAAACATAATTTGTCTCTTCTTTCTAAATTCCCTGCCTGAAAATTTGTACTGATTCCAGTGTTTGGGATAAAACTCCAAAGCCACGCCAATTTGAACATGAAGTCTATGCAACAGTCAATCTTATGTTAAAATAAAGGGATTTAATCTTCGGCATCCGCTATTCATGTGTTTCAGGTTAAATTAGAAAGAACTACGGGAAATATCCACTCTCAAATAAAGATAAGAATAGGCAGTGTATGAGAATCATAAACTTGGATTTGGGTATACCACCAATTACTAATAGTTTCTCATACTCGGTTTCAACGTTTAACTGTGTCCTCATTAATATCTCTAAGCTTGTTTCAAGAGTGAAAATTTCAAGTAGGTATAAAGATTACCCGCTCAGCAAGAATACGTGCATTTTCAGGCGTGCCAACACCAACAGCAACTAATTTCACACCAGCAGAATCAAACCTCGACTTTGACTCTTTGAGTGTTGAAGCAAGTTCCCAGCTTCATATGTTTAATCAACATAAAGATGCATGATTAGGTTCATGAATTCCTCCAAAAGAAAGTCTCAAGTTAAAGCAGTGTGCACAGCACTGTAACTCTCCATGCTTACCAACAAATACACCCAAAATGCCTCAGAAGTGCAACAACAGCCACACCCTGAAAAATGTTTAAAACAACAAAAAGGGCTCTTTTAATTGAGTGGATGTAAAAAAAGACAATGAGAAAATTCGGATTAAATACAGTCCCAGTAGTCAGTCCTGATTTCTTTATTCGGAGATACTGCAAATTCGGACTCAAATATATTCCGCCTAGAAAACCCATGGATAACCAGAATGTGACTCTTTTGAGGATTGTACAAGCCTAAACTCCTTTAAGTACGGGCTAGCCAGATAACCTGAACTTTTTTTACTTCCCTCGCCACCGGTCTATGCTACATGTACTCAACCATATCCCTGATATCAGAAATCTCTCAGTGGTGGATTTTGTGTTCCGAAACTAGCGGCTCACCTGTATAGGAATAGCCTCCATAACCGATATGGGATTTAACAGGGACATTTTGCAAATAATTTCTCATGGATCTATTGGTGAGGAATTACCACAAAATATGTCTTGTTTAGGGATGCAAGTTCATTTGTGCTTTGGATGGAGTCATCAAGTAGGTGTTTGGTGGTTGTATCCAATGTTAGTAGTTTGGTACCTACGGTTACTCAAATATATTCCGCCTAATCAATAAAGAAGTAAGAAGTGAACTTCCAAAACCTGATCAAAATAATATATAAACTGTAAATTACTACCTACAACAACTAAATAGACCTCAAATATCAAAATTCTCTCATACTGTAAAAGGCTGAAGGTTGTGCCATGTAATTGTTGGGTTTTATATCATTGGCGAAGTTGTAACATATCCATGAAATGTTCATTTTCTATGAGAACATAGTGAAACAATCATCAAACAAACAATTTACCACTAAAACCACAAAACTCGATAGAAAATCAAATCAATTAAGCACAAGAAATCTTTAAGTTACAAACCTCTTCTTGGTCCCATAAATCCTTGATCATAACTGATTCACCAGCTGCAGTCAAAATACTAACATCCCCAAGAATCTCACTGATACTTTCACTAAAACCAGCTGGAGAACAAGAAAAAGAAACTCTTACAACAGGCATGTTCTTTTTCCTTTAAATTTTCAAATCCTAGAAATCAATTGAATTGATGAGTTCATTTCTTTATCGTGGAGAGCAAATAAAAAAGTTGTGAATTTGTGAGGAAGGAAATACTTCCAGCAGTACCACAGCCACAATTTCTAAGCGGTCCTCACATACTCCTCAAGCAAGGCAACATAATGGCTAGGGCCCATTATCTTTAAAGCTTAAACGAACATGTAGTTGTGTTCGGGAGACTGGCGGCTCAAGAAGGTATAGGAATAGCATCCATAACAGGTAAGGGACTTAATAGGGACATTTTCCAAATAATATCTCATGGATCTATTGATGAAGCACTTTTTTTTTTTTTTTGGCGGAATCACTATCAAAGAATATATGATTGTGGTTAGGGAGCATTGAAGACTTTCAAGTTCATTTGTTATTTAGATAGAGTCATCGACAAGTTAGTTCGGTTGTGCCCCACGCTACACTACTAAGCCGATTCATAAACACTAAATTCACTAATCCGAAACCTGATCAAAATATTATACAAAGACTAAATTACTAATTAAAACAACTAAAAGACTGAAAGTAGTGCACTGTAAATGTTAGGTTTTAGATCATTGGTGGTTGTAACATATTCAAGAAATGTTCATTTTCTATGCACATGTATCGAAATACTCATCCAATAAAACAATTTACCATTAAAATCACAAAAATCAATTAAGCACGAGAAAATTTTAAATTCCAAACCTCATTTTGGTCAATAAAACCTTGATCATAACAGATTCTAGAGCTGCAGCGAAAATACTAACATCCCCAAGAATCTCTTACAACAGAAGAAGATGATCTTTTCTCTTGAATAACCTTAATAGAAGGAGAAAGATAATTAATTGAAGAGAAATGAGATCACCATTTTGTTGGAGAACACTTTTTTTCTGCTTGTCTAGCAGAGATTAAATCTAGAAATCATTGAATTTTGTTGAGAAGGTAGATTTTTGCTTATAAAAGTTGGGTTCTCAATGGAGATTTCGAGAGCCAAAAAAAAGAAGCGTTTAAAAGTTAGGTCTTTGTGTAACGGGTTGTAGGTTTGTCTTTTATCTGAACAATTGAGGCCGATTTGTCTATAGGGAGAGAAAATCTGGACCGCTACTCCAGGCCAACTTGAGCCAAGTTTCTAGAGTCGAAATTCAATTGATTTCTAGGATTTGAAAGTTTGGCGTAAAAAACCATGTCTGTGATTTCTGCTCATCAAACCCTAAACATGAAACAATCTAGTGTTTTACCACCATCTACATCAATGACTCAGTTCTCTTCAATGTTTCTTCTTCAATTAATTCTCTTTTCTACTAAATTTACCTGAGAGAGAAAACTTAGGAAAAATCATCTTCTGTCGTAAGAGTTTCTTCTTCTTCAACGGTTGGTTTTTGTGAAAGTATCAGCGATTCCTGGGGATGTTAGCATTGCGTCCGGTGAATCTGTCATGATCAAGATGAGGTTTGGAACAATTTTCTTTGCTTAATTGATTTCCCTTTTTATTGATTTTAATGGCAAATTGTTTATTTGATGAATATTTCAATTCATTTTTCATAGAAAATGAACATTTCATGGATATGTTACAACTTCACTAATGGTCTAAAACCCACCATTTACATCGCACAACCTTCAGTCTTTTACATTAGGACAGAATTTTGAATAATTATCTGGACTTACTGTCTAGGAATTTGCCATTTCAAAATTCTGAGGTCTATTTAGTGTATATATATTATTTTGATCAGGTCTTGGAATTTCAATTTTTGACCATAGGAACAGAACATGTAACTTAAGGGAGACACCTACCTTGTTGATGACTATTTCCAGATAAGAAATGAACTTGAATGGCCCCTAAACATGAAGTATTCTTTGATAACTCATTCCTGCTAAGAAAAAAAAAGATGCCTCACCAATAGATCCATGGGAGACTATTTGTAAAATGTCCTCGTTTGAGTCCATATCAGTTCAAGGTTCATCCTATACCTTCATGAGCCGCTAGTCTCCAGAACACATAATAATAAGTCCAACTAAATGTACGTTTAAGCTTTAAAGATAATCGGCCCTAGACATTATGTTGCCTTTCTGAGGAGTAATGACGACTGTTGAGAAACAGCAATGCTGGAAATTTTCCTTCCTCACAAAATCACAGCTCATTTATTTGCCCTCCACGTTAAGTTTTGAATCTCACAAAGAGAAGTGATCTCGTCAATACAATTGATTTCTAGAATTTGAAAATTTGAAGGAAAAAAAAATGTCTGTAGTAGGAGTTTCTTCTTCTTCTTCCCCAGCTGGTTTTAGTGAAAGTATCGGTGAGGCTCTTGGGGATGTTAGTATTTTCACTGCAGCTGGTGAATCTGTTGTGATCAAGGATCTATGGGATCAAGAAGAGGTTTGGAACTTAAAATTTTCTTGTGCTTAATTGACTTTTTATTTCTATTGATTTTTGTGATTATAATGGTAAATTGTTTGTTTGATGATTGTTTCACTATGTTTTCATAGAAAATGAATATTTCATACACACGGGTACAACTATGCTAATGGTTTAAATGGCGCAACCTTCAGTCGTTTACATTAAGAGAGAATTTTGAATAATTCTTTGGACTTGCTGTCTTATTGCTTCAAAGTTTAGTTGTTTTAGTTGGTAATTTTAGTGTATATATATTATTTTGATCAGGTTTCCGAATTTCACTTCTCAACTTCTTTATTGGTTAGTAAATTTAGTAACCATAAGAACCGAATTACTAACGTTGGGGACAACTCCCAAACATCTACTTGATGACTCTATCTAAAGAACAAATGAACTTGAATGCTCCCTAAGCAAGACATATTCATTGGTAACTCACTCCTACCAAGAAAAAAAGTGCCTTGCTGATAAATCCATGAGAAAGTATTTGCAAAATGGCCTTGTTAAGTCCCATATCGGTCTTGGAGGCTATTCCTATACCCTTGTGTGCCACTAGTCTGCAGAACTCAAAATTAACGTCATTTTCCTCCCTATTCCCATTAAGTCGACAAACTTACACCATTGGGGGACTTCTGATAAGGTTGAGAACATGTATAATAGACCGCCGACGAGGGAAGTATAAAAGTCAGTTTATCTGTCTAGCCCATGCTTAAAGGAGTTAAGGTTTTGTGCAGAGAGCCCCTTCTTACTCAATAGAGTCACCACCTGGATTATCAAGGAAAGTCTCTTTTATTCACAGGTTTTATAGGCTATATATATATTATAGTCTGAATTTGCTCTAACTCTGGATAAAGAAATCAGGACTGACTACTGAGACTGTATTTAAACCGCTTTTGATCAGGACTGACTAGTGTGATATCTTTCTCATTGTCCTTTTTACATCCTTTCTCAATTTTAAGAGCGCTTTTTGTTTTTAAACGTTTTTCCAGGGTGTGGCTGTCGTTGCACTTCTAAGGCATTTTGGGTGCATTTGTTGGTAAGCTTGGAGAGTCTCAGTGCTGTACACACTACTTTAACTTGAGACTTCTATTTGGAGGAATTCTTGAACCTAATTATGCATCTTTATTTTGATTAAACATATGAAGCTGGGAACTTGCTTCAAAACTGAAAGAGTCAAAGTCGAGGTTTGATTCTGCTGGCGTGAAACTAATTGCTGTTGGTGTTGGTACACCTGGAAAAGCACGTATTCTTGCGGAGCGGGTAATTTCTATACTTACTTGATATTTTCACTCTTGATACAAGCTAAGAGTGATTATTAAGGAACCTGTCAAACATTGAAACCGAGTATGAGAAAATATTAGTGATTGGTGTTATACACAAACCCAAGTTTAGATCCTCATACACTGCCTATTTATATCTTTATTTGAGAACGAATATTTCCTATCGTTATTTTAAGCTTAACTTGAAACACATATGAACAACATATGCTGAATATTGAATTCCATTATTTTACCATAAGATTGACTGTTTCATAGACTTGGAGTCCAGATTGGCGTGGCTTTAAAGCTTAACCTCAAACACCAGAAGCAGTAAATACTTGAAATGACAAACAAATTTTCATGCAGGAATCTAGAAAGAAGAGACAAATTATGTTTATTATCAGGTTGACTAATCTTGCATGTCCCTTGACTAGATCCTCTGGTGCCGGAGGTTAGTTGCAAGTCACATAAGGTTGTATGAGGTTTCCGTTCAACTAGATATAGTTTTTGTGTATCAAAATATTTCTCTGGATTGGAGTATACAGTCGGCTCTAATATATGTTTTGGGGCATAGAAAACCTAGAGTCTTTGTAAAGATGTCAAAGGAGACGAAAATGCATGTTGCCTTTGATTAAAATTGCTGAGGTTTGCAGAGGTATATAAGATTTATATTGAAATAGTGAGACTTGGCAGTGACATTATTCTCGTTATCTTAAGCTAATTATTTTAACACATGTTATATGACAGTTGCCGTTTCCTATGGATTCCCTTTATGCAGACCCTGATCGCAAGGTAATAGTCTTCCAGCTTTACCAAGTTTTGCTACATCTTTTACTAATGAATTGTTTAGATGACCTAAACATTTCCCCTTTATCTTACAGGCATATGATGTTTTGGGATTACATTATGGTTTTGGCCGCATTTTCAACCGAGCCAGTGTAATCACTATTCCCTGTATTTTTGGGCAGGAGTTTATATGCTAGACCAAAGTTCATCTCCTTGGCTATAACTTGTGTCAATAATCATTTTTATAACTTGAAACATGACAGGCTAGCTTTTTCTTGAAATTCGGGGCACTGAAAAAAGTTTGGAAGAATTACACCATCAAGGCGATTCCAGATGATAAGAGTAGCATATTGCAACAGGTATCATCTTCTTCTTTTCTTAGTATGTTCAAGCTTCGCTTCATAAATTTGTATAGGATTAAAATTCGAAACTTCAAACCTTCTACTTTCTCATATATGTTATGCCAAAATTCTAGAATTACTCACCTTTCTTATTTTCAAAAGAGGGTATATCGGCGTACCAGTGAGATTCTAAGATTTGATAGCTCAAACTCTAGCATTATAGTAGTGTTACCTAATTTCAAATAGCTTTCCAAGCATGTACGTAAGAGTAGATACCAGCGGTAAAATATACATGTTCAAGCTCAATATACATGTTCAAGCAATGAGCGTTAACTTTCGTAACAGAAATATCTGAAAGCATTGTTTCATGTGTGCTAAGTACAATGTATGGTTTGGGCCACATGCTGCAACGTACAGTTTGTGCCACATGTGACATACTTAACTTGCTCGACCTAATTGGGCTACATGTTCCGTAATCCGTAACTTGCTCATTCCAATTTGTTTACAATGTCTTTCTTTTTTCCATCTTTATAAGGGAGGAATTTTCATCTTCAGAGGAAAACAGTTGTTATATGCAAGGAAAGACAAAGGAATCAGTGATCATGCTCCTTTGGACGAAATTCTCAATATATGCTGCACTCCCGTTGCTTAAATCTTACTTCCACACGCATGCTTCAATCTTGTAATGAATTGAATGCAGGTTAGTAGGTACCGTTTCTGTAATCTGGTACAGTTTGAGATCCTGGTGTTTAGGAATGTGAATTATAAAAGACCATTGTAATATTTACACAGGAGAAAATGTACAAATGTGCAAAACTTGAAATGTAATTATGTGTGAATAAAATTGATTTCATATGACCTCATTGAACAGCTTGATTATTGTTTAAGGTTTACTAAAACCTATACTGGTTGTACTACACAAAGTAAGCAGCCAGCCATATCCCACTAACTACTCCATGCAATAATGGATGGAGAGCCGGAACTGTTAACTATCATTTCTCCAAAGTCCTAAAGTTCAATGAGTATATTTTTAGCACTAAACATAGTCATATAAATATACTCAGTAACTCTTCTACCCTGACCGAAACCTTATCCAGTACCAAAAATCTATTTGTAGAACACATACTTATTTACTCCCTCCGACCCAAATTAGATGACCTAGAGCTTGCATAATTCTTAAGACAAGGAGAGAAGAGAATTTTTAAATAATTTATACAATTATATCCTTATGGATAATTACTTGTAAAAATTTAGAATTGATATATCTCTCAAACCATAGCACGGATATTTGTAAACTTTATACCATTAGAAAGCATTTTAAAACACCTACATAACAAATATAAACATGACTATCAAATTTTACATATTTCTTATACTGATTATAATCAATTAAAAGGGTAAGTTTAAAAATATTCTATTGTTTGATGATATAGGTCATCTATTTTGGGACAAAATTTAAAACTAATTAGGTCATCTAATTTGGGACCGAGGGAGTATTTTTCTAAAACTAGATTACTGCTGCAGCAGTGCGGGGACGACCGAAGTTTGGAAGCGACTCCGTGGTAGGGGTGGGACTTGGGTTGGGTCAACCCACCCAACCCGAACGTTGGGCGGGCATGGGAAATGTATTTTAAAAGTTTGGGCAAGCTCGGACACAATTTTAATAAACCCGAGTTAAACTTGGGCAAGCATGGGCACAAATATTTCTAACCCGAACAACCCACCCAACCCGAAGAACTATAATATAATTATATCAACTATTTTTATAATTGGTAGTATAATCTATTAAGAGCATCCACAGTGGGCGAGTATAACCAAAAATTTGGGATGAGATCGTAACACAGTGGGACGGAGTAAAGATCAAATCCCAACCAAAGATCAAATTCCACACCAAATATGGTCGCGACCAAATCCCAAATTCTAATATAGTCGGGCGTAAATTTAAAGTACGCTTGTTGCTGGGCGTAAATTTAAAGTACGCTTGTTAACGGGTGGAGATTTAAATTACGCCCGATGAAAATTCAAATTAAATAAAAAAGAAAAAGAATGAGGAAAGTTACGAAAAAAATGGGGCGGACTTTTAAAGTCCGCCTGATGAAAGTTACAAAAAATAAATAAATGGGGCGGACTTTTAAGGTCCGCCTGATGAAAGTGTAAAATGGGGCGCAGCCATAACAGTCCGCCTGACGAAATTTTAATCATGTACCGTTGCGTCACAACACGGACTAAACCCAAAATTTGGTCTTTTTTTTGATCTTTGATCTTTGGTTTTGATCGCACCACTGCAGTTGCTCTAAGAGCACTTTTTAGCTATTATTTTCAAACCTAATAATAAAAATATAAATCGTATGATTATTAATTTAATATGAAAAAAGTTTACATTATTGTAAATAGTCATAAGTTATTTGGAAATTTAAGCTAAATATAATAATTAATTTTATAATTATTAAAATTTGTTATTATATATCACAAATTAATAAAAAAAAAAATTTAAGACTTAGATTAGGGTCATTAGGGTTTCTATGTGTGTATATATAAGTCTACTAACTAACTTATTTTTATCGAGAACACCACCACCTATTTTCTATCAAGGAGCATTAGTGCATTACGTACCATACCATCCAATTTTCGGGTAAGCTTTTTAAATATTTTCTTCAAAAAAGTAAAATAGTCTACCATACCATCCAATTTTCTGGTAAGTTTTTTTTAAATTTTCTACAAAATAGTAAAATAGTAGATTATATCATCATAATCGTATTAAATAATGCATATGCAGTTTTATTATCATACGAAACATCATGTCTCCTTATTAGTTTGAAAGAATAAAAATGCCAAAGAGTTCGTTTATGTGAATGTTTTGATAATATTTCTTTAAAAAACTAACATAGAATATACTGAGTTGAGTGTTATTGTACACGTAAAATAGAAATGAAAACATTGTTGGTGGATAGTTAACTGAACCCCTGCAACTGTCCACAATTTTTGTGTTGTAAAGTATTAGCATGGTTTAACCCGAGGAACCCAGGGAACCCGAGGAACATAATTTGGGGGACTTGGAAAGCACCTCTACGGGTTCCACGGGCAATCTGGGCAAAGGACTTCTATCTCGGGTCTGCCTAGGCCAAGCCTTCTAATCCGACCAACCAATCCAAGTCCCACCCCTACTAGGGGCTCTTTCTTTTGTGACAGTTTCGTAACAGTTGTGCAACTTGTTTAATAACAATTATAAGTGTAATTTATGTAATACTTATTATGTAACAATTTTGTAACATTGATAACAATTGTGAAATAACAACAACAACTTTAGATCCGATGGCCAAATTTTGTTGGTAATCAACGGTCATGATCAAAATTAAAAGTATAGGTGACGGTTTTTTTTTGCCATTTTCACGCCGGAAATACCATCAATCGGTTCGACTTCCGATTGTTTTGACCTCGCCTAACCGTAGTCGTGGTTGATGACTATCCTATTGTCGATCCAATTTTGTGGGAAGAAACCTAATGGGAGTTCAATTTTTGTGATTAGAAAAAAAAAGAACGTTACAAACGGACTACATTTTGGCTCCTCTATTGAATACTAAAGGGATTCCCTTTGGTCGTCTCAATTAGTCCTTCGATCACACTGGGACACAATTAGGGCTGAACATGGTTTCGGTTTTTCGCTGGAACCGGACCAAACCAAACCAATTAGAAAGAAACCAAACCGAACCATTTCCTAATGGATTGGTTACGGTGTAGAAAGTGGAAAACCGATAGTGTTGGTTTTGGTTTGGTTTGACCTCTAAAACCGAACCAAAAACCATTGGAAAGCCGATTAATTTTTGAACTTAATTTCTACCGTTGATTTACAAGTATTAGATTCTACCCATTGATTTAGAGGATAAATAGAAACCCTAAATCTAATATTTCATTATGATACTGTCCCTCTTTCTCTTTCTCCTTCTCTAAGTCGCCTCCCTTCTCCACCGCCAACTACAGCCGTTGCCACTCGACTTTTTTCTTCACGTCTTCCTTCTTTTTTATTTGTCAATAACTAAATTAAAATATATTATATATCTTCTTTTGATCTCTAGAATTGGAGTAAGCTTTAACTATTCTTGATTTTTTTTTTTTTGTCTGTAAATTTGTGTAAACCAGTACTATCGGCAACTATGATTTTTATATCTGTAAATTTGTGTTTTTTATTTTGGTTTTACATAATTATTGGTTAACCAAAAACCACTGGGACAAACCGAAACCAACTGGAACCATTTGGAAACCGAACCAATGGTTAATGGATTTGTTTGGTTTAGATTTTTAGAGACCAATAATATTGGTTTCGGTTTTGGTTTGGCTAAAAACCGAACCAAAACCGACCATGAACATCCCTAGACACAATGCCTACGGGGTGATCCAAATTCAAGTTGATTACAGTATTTTTGTGTGAACCTCAACAAAATTAATTTGTTGGGTAAGCCATGCCCACTTCAAAGCTCACTTTTCCCATGGGTTGCAAAAACTCGATTCCTTGTTCTTGAACAAGACATGATTCTTTTTCTCTTGTACTAATATTTTTGTCACCGTGTTGGTGAGTTTTTTATTTTATTTCAACAAATTTACTTGCCTGTGAAAAGAAAAAAAAACATATGTTTATCTAGAAAAACAAAACAAAAGAAAAAAATAACAAGGCTGCTAATGGATACTAATTTTGTGTAAGATACCAACTCTAGTATAAAACAAGAACTTATTATTGGGGCTTTAAAAGGGCGAGAAATTTAGGGGTTTATGGGATCATGAAATAACAATGCATATAGCCCCTTATCCTGGTATTTTATGTAATACCTATTATACCCATAATATGATTAGTACTAATTATATTGATTAAGCTAACTAATAAAAAAAAAGCTAACTAATCAGTATTAGTGAATGGATTAGACTAATCAAATGATTCATCTTTTGGAAATCAAAACTTGATTTTCCATTTTGATTTGAAGAAGGAAAAATGGTGATTTTGATGAAAAATTTGAAGAAAAATGATGAAACCCTTCGTCACAAAACTTGGGATAACCTTATAATCAACTCCGAACATCAATTTATCGATTCAAATCCGTTAAAAATCAGAGCAAAATCTGAAAATTTTACTAGTTACGGCTAGGAAATTGTGTCGAACCAGCCGTAAAACAATACTTACGGTTAGGATATGAAGAATTCTCAGTCGTGAACACAAAAAACGGATGGGAAGTGAAGAACTTCTGGCCGTTATTCTTCCCATAATCTCCTGAATCTGTATTATGGCTGGGATAACATATTTTTCCCGTCCGTAAATGAATATGTAAGTTGAGAAATTTGGATTTTCAACATGAATACATACTACGATTGAAAATGAGTAATACTTTCATTAATTGGACCTCAGTAAAACCCATTACATACTTAATAGATCCCCATTACAAAGTTGGTTTTAATAACATCCCTTTTGATGTATCAAGAAGTCTTTGTTGATGGCAAATTGATCGAAGTTGAAGTTATAACCTTTCCATTTTCTCCATTCCTTCTTAGCTTGAGCTACGACTTCTCCATCAGCCTCACCTCTAAGTCGAAGTTGCTTGCACATACGAAGTAAAGCCATATATTCTTCCACTTTTTTGCGTATGTCTGAAAATCGAAGATACAATTCAATCTCATCTCGGTTGTTAGTGTTACCTGTTTCACTACAAAAATTTTCAAAAATCTTACCCCAATACGATTGACTTGGTAAACCACCATTCCTTCGTTCTTCTCCCTTCTTTGGATAACATAGTACAAAATTTTTGCAAAGAGACGAGTCTTCTTCCAAACTAAAGTTGGGTTTATGCTTTGAGTACATTGCATTGAGTTTGTAGGAGTTTTAGTGAAGATCATTAATGTAGAAGGTGTGATTTTGATTTGGAATGGGTGGTTATATGGAGGTGGAGTTATTTCAAGTTTAAATAAGTGGTTGGACAACTAGAACTTTCTATAGATCGGTCTTCAAACGGATCTATTTTTCAAAATTCAAAAACTAGTCGATATGATGTGGTATAAAAGAAATTATAGGTGTTTACATCTAGGAAAACGAAAGGTAAACCCAGCCGTAATTTTGTATAATGATGAAGGGTTTTTGGTGTGTCATATTTACGGCTAGGTATTTCTGGCCGTAAATAATAGTTGTTACTTTCTGTCAGAATTACGGCATAGATATTTATTCGTAAATAGGAGCCATTTTCTTTGTGGGTTATCAGAGTGATATACAGCTAGGTAAACCTATTATGGATGGTGTTCCTAACCGTTCTGCATCTACGGTCAGGAACTTGAAAGGTCGACCAAGCCGTAAATCAGAGTTGCAAATTTATGCCAGAATTATGGTTTGGAGTTCTAACCGCAAATACGATACATGGCCCGCATATGTATCCGTAACCAAGACTCATTTTATTTTTGAGTATCCAGAGCAATACACGGCTAGGTATTTCCTAACCATAACAAATTTACGTTTGCTTTTCCTACCGTTTTCCTGTTTATGGACGGGATTTTCTAACCGAAATACTGTGCAAGCTTATTTGACAAGAATTATATGCATTTTCGGCTAGGTTATGTGAAGCATCGACCTAGACGAAAGTGCACAAAAAATTAGTATATCTTGATTTTTTCCTCAGTTTTCTTAGATTAGACAAATGGAAAGACGAAGATTCATTCATACGTGTAAAGTTATAAAAATTCATCCATCCAAATCCATAATCAAACAACAAAATTAGTAAATAAACAAAGTCTTAGATAATAAAAGATCCATGAAGTAAAATAATAAAAAGCGAGTAAATGGTCATTCACTTGATGCATCCTCCGAACACGAGCGCATAAACGCATCCAAATCGTCCTCTTTCTCATGTTCCACAACTTGTTCTACAACTCTATATTTTTTACTTCGACCGCTGCCACCTTGAATTGGAGTCTTTTTACCTCCACCACGTCCACGGTCACCTTTTTCACTTGTTCCAGCACGACCACCTTTTTCACCTCTACCACCTCGACCGCTTTTTCCTTGCTTAGATTGAACTTGCTCATTGGAGGAGTATCCGAGTCGTCGCTAGAAGAAGGAGACCTTGCCCTTTTAGCTCTCCTCGGTCGGTCCTCTTCATAAGCATATAGACCTCCTTTCTCATGGATTATTATGCCTTTAACTGGATTCCGGAGTAATCTTTGTTCAGGTACCGTTAAGTCCTCACCCGAATTAATCATACGGGTGATGTCCTTGACCATCCAATTAACTCGTTCGACCTATTTTTTCATATCAAACACACATACTCTAATTATTCATAGAAAACTAAAAAAAACAACATATACAAACATAATTAGTAGTATACGTACCACCATTTTCTCTCAATCATCTTCTTCATTCATTGATGCCTTTGATATTGAACTCCCTTTCTCTGCATTCTTGAAATGTCTCTGCACCTCCAGATCCAAATTTTCCACATAAGGATGAGCCCACTCTTGATACCATTCCATGTAATTCGCATCCGCTTCGGAAGTCCCATGACAAACTTCAAGCGCTCTTCTACTCATTTGGTTTACTTCTTGGGAACGAGTATTCCAATGCTCGATCAACGGTGCTAATTCATAGATCAATCTGACATCTTTGTCCTTAAATAGGGAGTTGGCTGTACTATGCTTAGTACAATTGGGGATCAAGAAATCAGGAATTGATAGTGATAATCCCAATCCTCACGGATCGAGCCTACTGGTTCCTAATGAACACAGCGAACATAAGTTCTTCTTTAGATTAATTGATCATTCATTATTTTTAGTTTCATTACAGGTTATGAGAATATATAACTCACGCACTCTCTTCCTCTCAATATCCGACGATCACCAACTAACCACGTGGGCTAATCTAAACCACCCATTACAACCAACTAGATACTACTAAATACATATACATACATACGGACACCCCCGTGCACGTGACATTCCACTCCCCTTGAAACCATCCTTGTCCTCAAGGATGAAGGTGAAAATAGAACAACTCTGAGTATCTCCAGGACAACACTAAGACCAACAATCAAGGTACCATGCATGCTATTAATCTATGTAATGAGTCACAACATCCTGTAAGGGCATATGACGGATAGTAGCTATTGTCTTGGTAGACCTGACGAAGATATCATTCGCCTTTGTTGTCCTTCTTAGCAGCAACGTCTTTTCTTTCTTAACACCTGGAATCTTCAGTTGGTTGGAGTGAACAGTCCCCATGTACAAGTGATCAATGTCATCTTCCGTTGTATCTTGAGAGACATCCATCTGCAGTATCGTATCTAAGCGGTCTTGACCATGAATGCACACAAGTACACCATTGAGCTATCCATCACAATTTGGTGCAAGTTGCTTGAGATTGTAGTAGACATTTATCCTGCGATCAACCAACTGCTCCAAAATCTGAAATTTAAAACTAGCCAGCACCGCCGACGTGCAGTTCATAGTGAACCTTTGAGCCATACTTGGACATGCCACTGACTTCGACACAGTTAGAGTGCGTATCACAGTGTGTAATATTTGTGCCAAGTCCGGGATGTCTTCAGTTAGAACAGTGACCCAAGTAACAACACAACATTCATAAGTAACGGCAAAAGAAAAGTACCCATGAGTAGTGAACATCTTGCCTCTATCATATAGACAGCGAACAAACTTGAGGGGATGGAAAAGACAAGTATCTACTACTTTGTGTAAGCTCTTCATGTCCCAGTTGTCAATCATATGACAAATTCTGTATAATCTAAACCAACTTCTTGAAAGTGTAAGCATCAACATAGAAGTATAAACCTGAATTCCAACAATTTTGGTTGTCGAACTGTCAGCTTCAAGCGATCGGGGTAAACCGTTTGAATAATCTGGTGATAATGCGACACCATGAAGATAAGAAGAACAAACCCATAGAGAAAAATCGAATATTCTACAATTCATATGCAACCAATCTGAATATGGAGTTCATTGCTTCTCTATAATGAACTGCCGCATCAATACAGCTCCCACTCTGTAAAGCATTGGAAACCAACTTGAATTTCCAGCCCAAGTACTCTGCCCAGATCAACGAATTTACAATCTGAAGTAGTACGAGTAAGATCCGAGTGTTCAATCTTCTCACAAACTGCAATAATTCATTACTCTTCCATAATTCACCCTGACGGACCTTGGTAGCAGTAGGTAAACTAAGTTGAGACTGCGAAAGAATGTCATCTGTACCCTTTCTTGCACTCCAGAAACCCATAGAGAATAAACTGAATTCCCACTGTAAGGACACCACAAACAGCCACCCTTGTAGAATTTGAATTACCATGAGAAGGAGCTGAGTTCTCAACCTCCTTAAAAAATTTCAGGTACATATATAAGCTTCATTTGCTTGAAAAATTTGAGCTGCAAGACTAGTGTGAATGGACAATATGAGCACTGAAAGAATTTGAAATTTCCTTAGATAAACCTGGAGCACATCACTTTGTCTATCAACTGTAACCAAAAGTAATTCCTCATGAAGAGCCTTTGAAGATAAAGACAAGAGTATATCGTCTTCTTCCCCCATTAGCTGAGATATAAGCTTCCAAAATAAATTCATCCAAACATACCCCACAATTCAGTCCCCTCATAACACTGTACCACCATTTACCTGATAGTTCTTGTAAGAAACAATAACTGCCAACGTTCAAAACAGCTGCGAACAAGTATTCAAATTGCCGTAAGATGATAACCACAAAACCCAACAAAAGCATCAGTTGCACCTAGAAATTTAATTAGTTGTGAGATATCACCCCAGCTGTTATACAATTGGCGATAAAAGTTTGATGGCAAGGGATCCTTAACTGCGGCTGGAAAAGAACAAAGGTTGTTTCCCACAGAGCAAGCATTTGAACCCACAACTGACCCTCATGCTCAATATCACCTACTCTAGCAAACAATAGTAACCAAAATCCATTTATATTTGACAATTCAGCAACCCAACACCATTCACTAGCAAGTTCAACAACACAGGTAATTCCAAGACTCGACGAGTTTAGAAAACGGAATGCAAAATCGTCCACAAAGTGAGTAAACCCCTGATGAAGTTCAATTCCTTTTCCACGATCAAATACCGAACAAGTGTAAACAAAAAAAAGATAGACACAAACAACACCATCATTCCAGCTCCGCAAGACAGTCTCAAGAATTCTATCCAACCAAATTGTGTCTCTCTTTGACATTTGAACAAACAACATTTCAGGAATACTAATAACACCCCTATTATTTAGTCTACAAACAATTTAATCATCACACCATGAATCTGCCAGTACCCATTCTTAGAGAGCAGCTCATACACATAATTTCTATCCATTTCATCCATTAAAATTGAGCAAACATATAGTCCAAAATAACATGAAGTAATTGAATCGAAACCAAATTCATAAACACCGGCCAAATAACGAAACCTCTTAATGAGTTTGAAATCTTTTCCTGGATCAAAAATGATACGAGAAGAATCGAAATAATGGATAAACACTTACCCCATTTGATCTGATCCTTCGTTACAAAATTATTCACTTCGGCTTTATCAATTTTTTCTTCAACAACACCAGTAGGAATTGATTTGATTTCTTCAGGTAGAGAAACCATGAATTTACTAGTTGAAATAGCAGAGTCTTCAATGTTTGATGTTGATTTTGGAAACCCATTTAAACCCTTATCTGAATCGGCTTTAGAACCAGAATTTGAATCAGAGTCTAAAATTGAATTTGTAGTAGCATCAGGAGCATGATTTGGAGTAACATTTTCACTGAATTCGGGTACCAATTCGTCAATGAAAACCTCCTCCTCCTTCGTAGCTTCCAGATCCCCAACTTCATCAACAATTTTTTCTTCAGATTTTGGTAGAAGTGATTCCAACTTGCTCCTGGCGACGGACATAAGATATTCCATTAGAAAAAGATTTAAACCTCGAGTTGGTAAAGTTAAATCTTCCAACAGTTCCCTACATTTCCTCTCCAAATCAAGTAAATGGATATAGGCATCGGATTTCACCATCAATTGAGTCATAACATCCCTCGACGTCGGTGAAAATTGTTCAGCAGCCTCCATGGAAAAAATTTGAACGACTCTGATGCCAAATGTACTATGCTTAGTACAATTGGGGATCAAGAAACCAGGAATTGATAGTGATAATCTCAATCCTCACGGATCGAGCCTACTGGTTCCTAATGAACACAACGAACATAAGTTCTTCTTTATATTAATTGCTCATTCATTCTTTTTAGTTTCATTACGGGTTATGAGAATATATAACTCACGCACTCTCTCCCTCTCAATATTCGACGATCACCAACTAACCACGTGGGCTAATCTAAACCACCCATTACAACCAACTAGATACTACTAAATACCCACATGCATACGATACAGGCACCCTCGTGCACGTGACATTGGCTACGCTCAGTTTAAAAGGAAAGTCTTCAGGTATAATTTTCTGGACAATACCGATTTGGCGGAGCATTCTACGAGGATCTTAAATGACGAACCCAGTTACATGAAACAAAGGTCCCACATAGGTCGCCACATCAGAAAATATGCTATCACCAGCTTTATCATCTCAATCCTCATCAAGTTTCAAATATGGATCAAAATCCACATCATCGATTGTCAAAGCATCCAACTTTTTCCTCATTCCGACCATTTCCGTCTCTTTAACCTTGTGTTGGATCCCTCCAAAGGGGTATCTTCCTGCTGTATTTTTCTATAGCCCATTTTGTATCCCGAGTAGGCCTCAAGATTTTAAAATGGTCGTAAGCCCATGACTACGGGAAAAAAAAAATTATAAATAAGATATTACACACAAACCAATATATAAAAGTAAAATAAATAAACATTTGTTATATTAAAACAAAAAGATACCTGGATAAGAGCAACACATCCCGTAATTTGTGTTTCGTTCCACCTAGAAGCTTTGCAAAGACTGTCCATCACACTAGCAAGGAGGGAGGTACCCCACGAGTACCTAGGTACCTCGTTTGTTTCGATATTGAGACTGAGAGTCTTCAACTACTGCAAATAACAAGCATTTACCTTATTTACTGAGAAATTTGGGGAAAAGGACGGTCCCAAGAGTGTGCAATAAGTAAGCCATACCCGTATGTCTAGTTCTTTCTGCGTCCATCACGACCTCTCCATTACTTCTTGTGATATTTTCTTCTTCTTTTCTTTGGCTCTATTCAAAGAAAGAAAAAGGCTAAAAACCAAAAGTAAATTAGCAAAAACGGCCGGGATATTTTGACATAACCAAACCGTGACACAGAAAACGGCTAGGAAAAATGAATAGTCCCAGACGCAAATATAATTACGGATGGGAAATTAAGTAATCGACTTAGACGTAAAACAAATAGCATCTAGGAAACATAATTAGCGGCTTGGTTATGTCATATTACGTATAGGAAAACCTATACATGAAAATACACCTGGTTTAACATTCAGCATATTAACACATATGGCTAGGAAAAACCAAGCCGTAATATAAAATCGGTTAGGAAGTTAAATATTACGGTTGGGAAACAATAATATAGTTAGAAAGACCGAGACGTAAACACTACCGCTGAAGAAAAAATTAGAACACTGGAAAATATACGGCTAGGAATAACCTAGCCGTATACAACTTTTTGCGGATAGGTTTTCTTAATCTCGTACGCACCGACTCCGTTACGGCTGGGAGTTCTTATAAATCCCAACCGTGAAGATTACAAATGGCTGGGAGTTCTTAGGCACCCCAACCGTAAAACATATACACGGTTGGGAAAACAATAGATCCCAACCGAGAGACCTATTTACGGCTGGGAATACAAGAACTCCCAGCCGTAAGCATTTTCAGAAACTGTTTTTTCAGATCTAAATTTTTCGAAACCAACTTAATAATCAATAAAACGCTTAAATAAAGAGTGGGTTTTTCAATTCATACCTTATTGCTGTCATATCAGGAGTCTCAGCGGTTTGTGCATCTCCTTCGTTCACTTCTTCTTGATCTTTAGTTTTATCTTCATTTGATGAAGTTGGTTTCTCTGTTTCAGGAGGAGGTGGATTCGACGAAGATTGACCTAACTTTTCTTTAGGTTTTATGGTTTTATACAATGAATTTAATCGACGATGATTTTTTTTTGAATCAACAATTAGTCGTTGAAAAACGAAGATTGGAAGAAGAAAAGAAGAAGAAGGAAAACAGAAAGAAGAAGAAGAAGAAGAAGAAGAAGAAGGGGAAGAATAAGAATAGGGGGTGACGGTTTCTTTCTTTTAACGATTTTCCCGTTTTTATTTTTTCTTAGATTAGGTAGTTAATGAGAGGATAGAAGGATAATAAATTAAAATGATTCAGGTATTTTTGAACTTTTACATAAATCTGATCTCCCCTATAACATTTAGGTTCCATTTAGTAATTTAAACCCCAAAATTCCATCCCTCTTCGGCCCCGATAATAGATTCCTAAAACAAAATATTTTACAATTTATCTTATATTGGAATTTGGTGCATCTATGATATCAATGTTGGAAAGCAACGATATGATGTTTTCGAGAGTGGATTGTTGTGTCATTAACCTAGCCCGTTTAGCCGGTTAGGTTTACCAACCATTTATACAAACGACTGTTCATTTTAAAAGAAGAACGTATTATTCCCTCGTTTGAATTGCTGTTAGGGCGGCATGGGTCACAAATAGTTAAGGTTATGCTTAAAATGGTTAAGGTTTATAATTATATTAATGAAATGACCAAATTCAAAGTCCAATGATGGCAGAATCAATACTTAAACTTTTTATTTACTCTTATATAACTTCTCTTTTTGTATTGTTTTATAATATTTCATATGATAATCACACATATTTAAGAAACGTCAAGAAAATGGGACAGCAATTCATCACCAATTTAGAATTTCTCCTTTTTTTGCTTTGTATTTGCACATCTTTTTCTTTGTTTAGTAGTCTCTTATTAAGTTTTGACCAACTGTCTTAATACGGCCAACCCTTATCTGCGTTTGTTGTTCAAATAATAGTCTAATTCCAAAAAGGAAATGTCTTCTGCGGATTTACAAAACCGACAAGCATTTCTGTGGAATGTTAGCCAGTTAGGTGAGTCAGATAACCAACTTTAGGTCGGTCAGATATTAAAATACTGGGCCTCCATTTTCGGCCCAAGGAATCTCCAAAGTGGTCCAACAACTCCCACCTCTCTCTTTTTGAGTTGGTAACAACTCTCTCTCACAAAAAAAGTCTTCAAATTTGCTTCTCATTCTAAAACCCTAAGAAATGGAGTAAAATGGGGTTTCAGCAGTAGAATCTGAAGAAACCCCAGTGATCTCAAGTTTGTAATTTCAGCTGTGGATGAAGCAAAACAATAAACCTTACTGATGGTGAATACAGACTATGAAAATGCATTCTTGAAAAAGATTGTGAAAGAAGAGGTAGGTAATATTGATGCTGATTACAAACTTTTGATTATTTCAGTTCATGCTGTATTTTTAGAATCTGGGTTTGTTGCTTTTGAATCAAATAGAAAAATTGATAGATTAAATCTCTGTAAAGAATGGTCAGAGTCAATAATATTTGAACAAAAGTATACACTTCCTAGTCTATTGAGTTGTGATGGTATTGGTCATGATTCAGTTGAAACCCTGACTTTGATTTATGTTACAAATTCTATGAAAGATGTGCAAGTTTATGTTCATGGACCTTTAGAACAGAGACTTGGTGGTTCTAATTTGTTCATGTTGTGTTTGGGGAAATCTCATTTTATTCCTTCCATTAGATTTGTATGCTTTGACAATGATGAAGAAAATGAAGAAATTGGGTGTTTTTCATATTCAAATTCTGATTCAGAATCATTCCATCAGAGTAGAGTTTTCGAATTTTGGAAGATCACAAAGGATAATCTTGCACTTCCTCTCTTGATAGAGTTATGTTACAAGACTGGATTGACGTTTCCGCCGTCATTTATGATATTGCCTATGGATATTAAGCTCAAGATACTAGGGTTTCTTCGAGTTACAGATATTGCAAACATGGCTTGTGTTTCTAAAGAAATGAAACACATTTGTTCGAATAATGGTATATTGAAACAAAAGATTGAAGAGGAGTTTAAGAAGATATCTGATATAAAGAGAATTTTTTTGGACGGGCAAGGGAGATTGAAAGGAAATGTGAAAATACCCTGGGAAAGACGATTGTTATACACCTTAGAGTGCAAGTTTACGAGGCACAAAGACTGAACTCAAGTTTGCACTCGTCAAATGCTTGGTGAAATATTACTATAAGTATCTCGCGCCTTCTGTAAGTGATCACATTCCTTATGAAGAGCTATTTTTCTTTTTTACTTAAACAGAAAAATATATACAAGATACTTTTCTAATAAATGTTGTTTCTTGGTTGTAAATCTGATAGTACTTGCATTTAGAATGTGGGATATGATTTACATGATAATCATATGAAGATAGAAGCTATATTGTGTAGTTCATTACTTCAAACTGTATAAATTACTGACAATCTGATATACTTATTTGAATTCTGGTATTTAGTTTTTGACCCCAAAACGGGACATTTTATTGTTGGTTACTTCTGATTGTTGCATTTCTTTGTTGTTGCACGTAACTTTGTATTCTTACTTCAAATTAGGCTATGCATCCTTTTGTTGGGGTAAATTGCGTGTATGTGACCTTGTTCTTGAGTTTATCACACTGGGGTGATGACTTCTTTACATGTAGCTTTTGAGTGTCTTTCAAAGACTTAATAGCTGCTGCATGTGCTCTAGTGGGTCAGAATGTGTGATACTCTTAACTGATACAAATTCTGCACTCAAGAGGCTGCTTCCATTAATAGAGAAAAGTGTAAGTTATAGTCTTGTTCTAATGTTCTGGAGATATTCAAACACAAGAATGTTTTCATTTTGGAGTTTAGATTCTTTTGGTGTAGTTCTATGAGATGAGTTTCTCTTACTAGTTTTTATCATAAGCATAATCGAACTGTGAAAGCTGCAGCATGCCAGGATGTGCATGGAAAACGTACATATTAGGAAAGTTTGTATTTTGTATGGTTGTTGAGGAAATTTTTCATTCCATCTCCTGAATGGCCTGAACTCTTGCAAAAGTTTCTCTCTTTTTCTGCATTCTCATTGCTGCCAACTCACTTTAGTGTACCTGATAATTACTAACCATGCTGGAAATGAAATGAAACCTTCCCTTGCGTTTGAGCTTGAATCTTCCTCTCTTCAGGTCAGATTATACATGGACAATTTCAAACCTTGTATGGCTATTTCAGAAACAACATCATGTTACTGAGAACCAAATGAAATGAAATGAACCCTTGAGTTAGCTTGAATTCTCTTTTCTCTGGGTTGGTACATGGACAATTTCAGACCTTGTATGACTCTTTCAGTAAAAACATCATGTTGCTGCACATGGGGTTGGCTCAACCCAGACTGAGCCGACAAAACCCGTACCATTCCCAACCATTCAGAGGACTATAATCTCACTCTGAGCCGACAAAAAATTCAAACCCATACAATACTATACCAAACCATACACAGGACTACAATCCCCCACCCCCACTCTTGAATAACCTGTGCTGAAAATTCAACGATTACTATGTAGATATGTAAACAAGTGTGCGGATAGTTTATGTACAAGTTTTGGGTTTGAAGGCCACTCTCTATCAATGTTAAACAGCCAGTCAATGTGCCTGTTGTGAATAATTTGGTGAAAGTCAGCGGGGAAGACTCTTCCTATCAACTTCTCACTGTCTGTTTCAGACTGGGACCCTTTACTCTACTTCTTGTGAATGATATTCCCACGTTTTTAAACTTTTTTAATCTTAGCATTTATAGTTTATTGGGATTGGCCAGAGTATTTGATAAAGTAAGCCCCTGATCTAATCTTATTTGAGAAAGTAACCATCTGTTGAAACCTTAATAATAGATCCAGAGGAGAAAGCTATGGTGATTTCTGTAGATGAGAACCCTTCTTCTACTGTAGTGGAGGGAGCCGCATCAGTTATTTCTGTTCCCAATGACGAAGTAAGTTACAAATTGGAAGAAATGTCAATTTAACTTATGATAATCTGTAGTCATTCTGTTTTTATGAAATCTGAGTTTGTTGCTTTTGATTCAATCATGAATAAGAATATTATTGGTTTTTTATCAAATCAAAGAATAACAAAATTTATCCACTGCCTTATCTAGAATTATATAAAGGTCCTGGTAGTTAGAATTCTAGTGGTCATCTTGAAGTATAACTTCTATTTTTTGGATCTGTAATTTAGCAGGTTGTGTTTGGGTTGGATGAATGATCATGAGTTTTGTATGGCTGAACTTTGATCTAATGGAATGAATATCTTGTCATGATTTTTTTAATTGTAAAGAATTCCCTGAAATACCAATTGGTGATTGTTTTTTCCAGAATGTCAGGGATGAAACAGCATTGCCACTCCTCAGCGATCTCTGTGAGAAGGCTGTATTGGCTTACTCTCCATGCTTCGCATTCTCCCTACTACCTGGTGACCTTAAGCTCAAGATACTCCAGTTACTTCCTAGTATTGATGTTGCGAGATTTGGCCGTGTTTCTTCAGAACTGAGATTTTTGTGTTCCAATAATGATTTGTGGAAACAGAAAATAGGGGAGGAATTTACAGAGTCAGAGTACTCACGCTGGGCTTCTAAGTCACTTTGGGCAGAAAATGAAGATTGGAAACAAGCATTTATATTGTGTTGGAAGCTTAAGAAAAAGTATAAGCGGTTGACACAGCTATATATGGATTTTCCGAGAAGGAACAGGGATTTTAGAATGAATCTGTTCAAAAGACAAAGGATGGTGTGAGTAGATCGTCATCTATTTTGTGTACATTATGAAAGTAATGTACCTTACGAACCAGACTACATAGATCATTTGGTGACTTGTTTGCGTATTTCATGCTTCTTCAGCGGCGATGCTCGACTGTGGATCAATGGATACGGTATGTGTCTTAATGTGTGTAGTTTTTTTTTTATTGTACCTGTATATCTATTTATTTGAATGTTAATTGGATTTCTCCAGTTGTGAACAAGAGTCAAACAATATTCAGTTTCCCCTTGCTTACATAAGCATCTTGAATGAAATTCTATCTCGTTTGGTTGCACGTATATTATGTTAACATGGATCAGTGGTGGATACTGGAGGATATGTGATGTTGACACATATGTTTTCTTAGGTGAAACTTGTTGTTCATTCATACGTAGTACCCTGTGCTGTGCAGAGTGTCGTTGATTTTGATGCGACTAAGTTGTGATCACAAATGTCGGTGGGCTGCAGAAAAGATGTTTTGTTTTCCTTGTTTGTTCATTTGCTTTCCTATTATTTTTTTTCTCATTCCTTGGATCTCTGTCAATGGGATCCTTAGCATCCTTTTCCGATTGCTAATTAAGCAAACACTGAACGTTGTTTTCCATGTAATCATATATTTCCTTGTTGACTTGTTCTCATAACTGTGAAGGTATCCATGTCGTTTTTTTCTCACTGGAAACCAGTTTATAAATATTTACTTGTTTGAAAGCTGTGCAGTTTCTTTTGTATTTTTGTTCTTCGAAATTATTTTCACAAGTAACATGAATTTAAGTTATCCAAAAGCTTATTTATAAGGACAAAGTTATAACTGAATAGATAAGTCCAATGACCGTTTTTCACGTATAAGTCCCATCAAAAGACCCAGTACTAGGCTTGCTTACTAGAGGATCACTCTCCAAGTGACTCTTATATAAAGCTGCTATTTCCTGAGAATTACGAATTACCAAAGACAGACAGACAGTCCCTCCTTTTCTCATCTGTTCTGGATGCTTAGTTTTCACTAAAGCCAGAGCTTTGGCTATAATCATTGAACAATTTAGGGAATTCTCTAGCCAGTCTGTGAATTTTGGTAAGTCTGGAATTGCTTCAAGGTTCAAAACAATATCAAGCAAGAAATTGCAAATATTTTGAACATAAAGAGAATAGTACTTCAAGACAAATACCTTGGTGTGCCTCTCTTGCTCCAATGAAGTAAGGTAGGATCTTTTTCTCCCATATTGACAACTTTTTAGGTAGACTTGCGGCTTGGAAATCTATATTCCTCAATCAGCCAGGTAAAACTACTTTAAAACAATATGTCTTAGGTACTCTACTAGCCATCATATGGTTGTTTTTAAAATACCAAAGCATATCACTAATAAAATGGATGTTGTTCAGAGAGACTCCTGGTGAAATAAAGAAAAGGTAATGAGAAATGTTCATATATGAAAAAGCGAAAAGGCATTACTTTACCTACAGATTTTGGTGGGTTAAATATTAGGCAATCTACCATCTAGAATCAATCTCTTCTTGCTAAGTTGGTCGGAAGAATGTAGAACATCCTAAATCTCCATCCTTAAATGCAAATATTTCAGGAACACTAATCCTTTGAATAATGTCCTGAGTAAGGGCTATTTAATTGTTGGTACCCGGTAAATGATCCAAATCTAGATTTGGTACCCAACATTCAAAATATGAAGGGGTTTAACGGTTGACCTAACACTCTCGGTTACTTAAATAATTATGAATAATTGTTGTTAACTCATTGTTAGGAATGGGTTATCTATTGATCTAAAATCGAGGTTCTTCGTAACACTTTTTGTTAGAGCACTTCTCGGTCGAACTCGCAAGTTTTGTTATCTCAAGCTTGTTATTAATATTAGATGAACAAATATATATCTTGATTTCTAGTCTACTAAGTCAAGTCTCAGACCAGGTATAAAAGTTGGTAGTTGAGTATCAGACATCACCTTTGAAGATTAAAGATCGATGAAAACATTTGAAGAACTTCATCAACAAGGTATCTGAAGACTGAACCATTATGTTTCCTCACAAGCTTTATCATTCTATCTATTTGGGACTTTGTCGTATGATTCATAGTAGATTTATTGCAAATAAAAAATTTCGAGTCAAGCTTGTCTTGTTAAACATCTTGAAATATGATTCAAGCAATGGATGTTCATTGGTCCTTTTGAATATTACTTTGAAACAATTTATCTTTCAAAAACTAATGTTTTGGTTTATTTGAAAATTTCCCAAGCAATGATTTTGTCATTTAGGAACGTTTCAAATGTAAAAGAGAGAAACTGAGAACTTTTATAAATTCGGCTCCGGGTAGATTGGTGAACCATCTTGCAAACCGATATCTGAGTTCCTGGAATACATGAAGGTTGGGGAACCAGTTCGAAAACCTCAAGTTCAGAATGGGATAGTTCATCAACTCGGTTCACGAACCGTGGTGATCGGAAATTGGTAAAAGGCAAACGGTTGGCGCCAGTTCATAAACCGGAACGGCCGGGGTTCAGAGTTATTAACGGTTCACGAACCATAGCTCCCGGACTCATGAAGTATCTTGACGGTTCACGAACAGTTTCACTATCGGTCCCAGAGGATTTTTAGCATATGCTCACAGACTTATTTTTTAAATATGTTTAGCATCGCTATGACTCTCATAAACACCTCTAAGACATCTATGATCACTAAAACACTTTGTGTATATGCATCAATATTAAATTCCTAAATGTTTAATGAACACGATATTGCTTATTAGTTCGAAAGGCATATTTACCAAGAACTATCATTATACACGGTTCATGTTGAAAAAGTGGGAGTACAACAACCACACCCATATATTTCGATTAACAATATGTATGGACTAACTCCAATATACTCACAAGAGAATCAAATTAGACTGAATCTTAATAAAGTATATCAAAGAGTTATATCTCTCTTTCTCGATTCAATTCTTACTCAAGCAAATAGAAATCTGCGAGTCTAATTGAATACAAAAGAAATCACTTGAACGGTACCAAAGACCAATGTTCAAGTATCAATCAATGTAAATCAACAACCAAATGTTGATATTCTAATTGATTGATTCAACGCACAAACTGTGATATTTCAATTATATAACAAAATATAACGCGGAAAAGAAATAACACAGACACCAGAAGTTTTGTTAACGAGGAAATCGCAAATGCAGAAAAACCCCGAGGCCTAGTACAGATTGAACGCACACTGTATTGAGCCGTTACAGACACTAGCCTACTACAAACTAACTCCAGTATGAACTGTAGTTGAGCCCCAATCAATATCACACTGATTCAAGGTAAAGTTGCGCTCTTTACGTCTCTGATCCCAGCAGGATACTACACACTTGATTCCCTTAGCTGATCTCACCCACAACTAAGAGTTGCTACGACCCAAAGTCGAAGACTTTAATAAACAAATATGTATCACACTGAAAAGTCTACGGTAATAGATAAATCTGTCTCCCACATAAATACCTACGAGTTTTGTTCCGTCTTTTGATAAATCAAGATGAACAAAAACCAATTGATAAACCAGACTTATATTCTCGAAGAACAACTCAGTATTATCAATCACCTCACAATAATCTTAATCGACGCGGCGAAATAAGATATTGTGGAATTACAAACGATGAGACGAAGGTGTTTGTGATTACTTTTATATCTTGCCTATCAGAGATATCAATCTCAATCCAATCGTTACGATTGTACTCAATACGGTAGAAACAGAAAGATCAGATCACACAACTACGAGAAAGTAGTATCGGCCTGGCTTCACAATCCTAATGAATACTTCAAGTCGTTAACCTACAGGGTCTCCGTAGAAACCTAAGGTTAAAGGAGAATCGACTCTAGCTTATACAGCTAGTATCACACAGGAGGTGTGGGGATTAGGTTTCCCAGTTGCTAGAGTTCTCCCTTATATAGTCTTTCAAATCAGGGTTTGCAATCAATGTTAGTTTAGTAACAAAGCATTCAATATTCACCGTTAGATGAAAACCTGATTAGATTCAAGCTAATATCTTTCAACCGTTAGATCGAAAACTTAGCTTGTTACACACAAATGAAATGTACGATTTTAGGTTTGTGTAACCGTGCCCAAACATGTACATTTGTTGGTTCAACAGTAGTTAACCAAATGGTTATCTATATGAGCACTTTCATATCAACCATATTCTTCTTTACCATAACTAGTTCAAATGACTCAAATGAACTAGTTAGAGAGTTGTTCAATTGCTTGTATCTTTAGAAGTATACAAGACACAATCGAAGCAAAAACGATTTGATTCACTCGAATCGATTCATGAACTTTATAGCCACGGTTTTCAAACTTGCATTCCTTAGTTTATATAAGTATAAGTTCACGAATAATCGTTTTTTAGAAAATAACCAGCCTAAGTACGCGAACTTAAGTACCCGGAATAAGTTTGTAAATGGTTTATTAACTCCAGCAGATTTTCTCGGGACGAGAACCTCCGACAGTTCGCTGACTGGGTACATGGACTGGGTTTGTGGACTCTGTTCCGGTTTTCCTGATCAACAAAGTACGCATACTTTGGTTCAAGGAATAAGGACTTATACATATATGTTTTACCACACAATACTTATATCCAGCGATGGTTATATAATCTAAACTCTCATTTCAATCATTGAAACATTCTTAGAGGACGTTATATAGTTGTTATTCACAAACTATTTTTCGTCAAAGCCATTTTCAAGTAATTGAAACATAGTATAAATTTCGTCACTAAGTAAAGATGAACTTGGCCAAAGCGAAAGCTTACCAACACATATTTCAAGAAATAGATAAGCGAGATAAACTCATCCCGAAATAACAAATGTGTATAATAAAAGTCTATATAATAAAACGACTTTTGTCTCAAGATAGGAGATAAAGTAGATAGAATTTTGAGTGATACATAAGTTCAAGTCTCCACACACCTTTTAGTCGATGAAGTTCCACCAGTTCCTTGAGTAGTTCTTCGTCTTGTATGATGATCGCCATGGAGTTCTTGAGCTCAACTACACTTTCTATCCTAGTCCGAGACTTAGCTATAGTAGACTAGAAATCAAGACTTATAGTTTTAATCACTAACATTGACAAACATGCTTGAGATAGCAACACATGCAAGTTCGACCGAGCAGTGCTCTAAAACATGTACCTAAACCATAGTGTATATTCTTTTATGTGATTTCAAGACAAACTTCTCACATTCTTACTTACAATTCTAATTAGAGTTTCAGCTAAATAGAGAAAGTGTTTGCTTGAATCTCAAGTTATCTTATCTTGAATTCTAAGCAACCCTTAGTCTTGAATATCTATAAATATAGAGACTCATTAAACTATAAATTCAATCCCGACATTTGATGTCCTAGTTGATAGCTAGAGTCATCCTATATTGACCTATGTTTCCTCTGAGAAAATAATTAGGTCTACAACTTAAAGACTTCACTTGGGGATTCGTGAAGCGAGGTCCGACTATCTTTACTTTAATAGTTCATGTATCTTGATCTTGGTTTCCTGCTATTGAGGTTCTCATAATCTCTTTCAGGTAATTTAGATAGAAATCACAAAGTTCTCTTCGTCACAGACTTTGTGATTCCTCAAGATTGACATCTGAAAAATATTCTTAATTGATTAGTTTACGATTGTCCATGAGGTGGTAAGAATCCAGGTTTCTCAGCTAATTGAGTATAAGTGTTCCATATTTATGAGGTTTGATATCTAATTGAGTGTAATGCAGAAAAGAAATAACACAGACACCATAAATTTTGTTAATGAGGAAACCACAAATGTAGAAAAACCCCGGGACCTAGTCCAGATTTGAACAATACATTGTATTAAGCCGCTACAGACTCTAGACTACTACAAGTTAACTTCATACTGGAGTGTAGTTGAGCCCTAACCAAGTCTCACACCGATTAAGGTACAGTCACGTTCTTTACACCTTTTGAATCCCAGCAGGACTCTGCGCACTTGATTCCCTTAGCTGATCTCACCCACAACTAAGAGTTGTTACGACCCAAAGTCGAAGACTTGTAAAAAAATATGTCTCCCACAGGTAAGTCTATTCTGGTTTTTATTTCCATCTTTAAATAAAAATCAAGATGTACATGAAACTCAAGTAATAAACCGGTCTTATACTCCCGAAGAGCATCCAAGAAATATTAGTCACCTCACAATAACCCAAATGATTAGCGAAGAAGTTATTGCGGAATCACGAGAGTCTGAAACAAAGAACTGGTGTGATTACTTTTTATATCTTACCCATCGAAGATAAATCTTGAGAAAATCTTAGAGAAGAAGATCAGAATACCAACTACATAGAAAATAGTTAGATATGGCTTCACGAATCCCAAATGAATTCTTCAAGTCGTTAACCTAATAATAGTTTTGGAAAACCTAGGTTAATGGAGAATCGATTCTAGTTTGCAACTAGGACACACGAGAGTGTCGGGATTAGGTTTCCCATATGCTAGAGTTCTCCTTTATATAGTCTTTTAAATCAGGGTTGCTTACAATCAAGCTAAGATAACTTAGTAACAAAGCAATTGACATTCACCGTTAGATGAACTCCTGATTTAAGATTCAAGCCAAGTCTACTTAGAAAATAAGCAATCAATCTCTTCCGTTAGATGGTATTAGCTTGATACACAAATGGAATATAATTATATTTAGATATGGATGTACCTAAACGAGTATAACCATTGGCTCAATAATAGTTAACTGAAGTTAGCCACATGAAAACTTATAGTTTAGCTATATTCATTCTAGATCAAATATGATGATCAATCAATCATGATAGATAATCAAATGAATCTGCACGTGTTTCAAGAGAGTTGTTCAAATGTTCATCATCTCATAGAAATATATATGAATTATTTGAAACATATTTGGTTTGGTTTGTAATTGTACAAAGTACTTATACAAGAACCAATTCATGAACATAATGCCACAGTTTGCAAAACAAGTTCGCATACTTTATTTCATTAAAGTTCTAGGGACTTTAGTTCGCAAACAAACCTGAATTCATGAGTATAAATTGTCATACTTACTGACTTTAGAACCTAACCACTATGTTCGAAAACAGATTAGCGAACCACAGTTCCGGACTTAGTTAGTCTTAGCCGTTCGCAAACCACGATTCCGGACCTTTGTCAGTTAAACCCGTTCGCAAACACAGTTCACAAACAAGAGTTTCGAACCTGAACTAGTATTCACAGTTCGAATACTAGGTACGCATACTGTGTTATATCCAGACATTGGTAGTAGTTCTAAAACTCTCATTTAATCATTGAAACATTCTTAGAAGACAACAATGGTAATTTTACACATATCACTAGCTTCAAGTAATTTTCAAGTGATTAATCGATCAATACGAAACTTTCCAAGTTAACATCAAATGATTGTCTCACACAAATCATATAAGATGTTCAAGGTAATTTTCACATTATCATCTGGACTTAATATTTAGTTTCCAACAAATGAATTATCTATAAATAAACTCGTCAAGTAGATGATGAAATTTAGCTAAACCTAAAAAGCTTCCAACACGTATTTCGAGAAATATATAAACGAGATAAACTCGGATCGAAATTTCAAATGTGTATAATGTAAAAGTATATATAGTTATACGAATTAGTATCTTTAGAAGATATAATAGAACATGCTTATGAGTGATAGATAAGTTTTAGTCTCCACATACCTTTTGTTGATGAAGTTTCTCCAAGCTCTTCAGTAGATCTTCTTCTTCAATTGGTGAACGCCGTGAAATATAAGGCTCAACTACAGACTTCTATCATAATCCAAGACTTGGCTATAATTATACTAGAAATCATGTATATAGTTTTGATCAACTAAACTTGGCAAACAATCTTGAGATAGCAAAGCTTGCGAGTTCGACAGAGCAGTGCTCTAACAATCTCCCTCTTTGTCAATTTTAGTGACAAAACTATCAATACATATGGATTACAAAATAAATAAACTTTGTAGCTTCGGATCAATCATGCTTAATTTCCTTGGCTCTTTAACTTCCTTGAATCTTCGTTACTTCAAGTTCTCCATCGATTCTGAATGTCTTTAACTCAACATCATTATTGTTGAAGATCCGTAGCAATAACAATATGAAAATGAAAGTTCTCAATCAGTGTCATAATATTATTATCTAGAATCAAAGTCCAATTGCATCACAACTTTGAAATAATACTACGGTGATATGTATCACTTCCCCTTAGTCAATACTTCCATCTTAGAATGAAATCCACTCCCCCTTACATAATGATCCATCAACCATATGTATATAGTGTGAACTACTAAATAGTTCTCCCCCTTTTGTCAATATAAATTGGCAAAGGTACGAAAACTATGGGATCATAAAGAATTCACAAAATATATTTCATGACTAAAAGAAAACATATCAACTTTATTTCGATGATTTCACATAATCGAAACTTAGTGTATTCATCAAGGAGTTTATTAAGATACAAGTTAAACCCTTCAAATTCCACAACCACTCTCCCCACAAATATATGAAAGTTAAGCTCAAGTTCATTTAAGAACTCTCCACCATTTGATGTCATTCCCAAGAGAACAACATGAGCGACCTTACTTTTACGAGAAAAGAAGGTTTTTTATGGACGCGATTTGTTAATGTCCAAAGTATCATCGAGTAAACCAATCAAAAGAGAACCTTTATGATTAATTTAACCGAAAACACTCAACATAAGAAAACTTACGGAGTAAATACAATACTTTCACATAATAGTAGATCATGGAAACATCAATACCGCGGAATTTCTCAAAAGTTCATTTTATCTTTTATTAATATTCGCATAAAGACATGATAGACTTAACTTTTGAGCATATCTGAGATAACAACACAGTTCACGAATGTAAACACATATATATATCATAAGATATTTGCAAAATATAAAACCAATAAGATTAATTACTGCAAGATCATCTTCCAAATAACTTAGAATTTAAATAAATAAATCTAAAAATATTGCAAGATGAAAAAGGTTGGAAATAACTATGTGTAATCACAATATTTGCTATACCAAACCCGAGTTATTATTCTTAAACATAAGAATAAATTCTCATAAGAAGTTTCCTAGACATTAAGATTTTTCAAGAATTCTTTATCGTCCCCGAGCTCCTTATCGTCAGCGGACATTGGAACATAAGTTTCATGAAGAAAGGAGTCAATTTCAACAAACCTTCTTGATTGTTGTCGAACCATATGAAAAGATGAGGGTACCCAAATACACCACAATCTTTTTATTTCAACCTATAAGTCATCTACCGAATGTGATTGTCTATGGACAGAGCCGATCTCACACTTCGTGTGATCGTCTATAGATACGAGATCAAGACAATATGACAACAAGATAACTTGTGTGAATGACTATGGATACAAGATCGAGACAATACAACAACAAAGTGTGTTACTTGATAATAGGTTCGGAAATCACCAAACTCTATAGGATCACTATCAAGTAATGCGGAGTTAAAGTACAAGTGTAATACACCTTTAATTATAATAATAAAAATAATAATTGCGAAATAGAAAAGTAAATGACACAACAAGATTTTGTTAACGAGGAAACTGCAAATGCAGAAAAACCCCGGGATCTGGTCCAGTTTTGAATACTCTCATAATTAAGCCGCTACACAAAATCTAATATCAACTTCGTATATTTGAGACCAAGCAGACTACCCCTAGCTACTTAGTTCCCTCAGTATCTCTGCGCCTTCTACTTCTAGAGTCACGCACGTGAATAGAAAGTCCTTTGGATCGTATTTCAAACAACAAAGGAAGAATCTGTTTGGTAACCACTTTAATCAATCTTGCTACAAGATATAGATAATTCGTTGACAAAGGCTCTTCCGTTTAATCTAATAAACTCCTTTGTCTGGTTAGATCAATCTATCCGATAACCGAAGTACTGAAGTTTAAATTCGCACTCAATGAATATAGATCTCAAAGAGAAATATAGAGAAAATCGATCTCATGCAACTAATCAATCAGATAAACTGATTCTAGTTGGATCCTAGCGGATCAAGGTTTGTGCACACAATTCACAAGATACGAAAATTAATAAGAAATCTTCTTCGTTTTCAAATCTTCTTGTATCTTCAAAACCTGCACAACACCACTTGAATATCTTGTGATCAATAACGAACAGAATGGAGTCTGTTAACAATGGATTATCACAAGATGTCTAGATCTAACAACAATTCTAAAGATCTCGTCGATACTTCGATCTGGTTTGAGTGAATCTTATATCAGAAGAGAAGATTCTCAAGCATAAACAAACTAGGTGCAGTCAAAGTTTCAACAACCGTTAGTCAATCAAATAAAATCGAAAACTAATAACACTGCAATTATCTATTTTTTCACCAACGGTACTCGTAGAGATTCTTGGTCCCTCCGAAGTATTTAAACGAGCGGCCGTAAGAGATTTCACATAATTAAGATACTTTCCTCTCCGAATAGACGGCTCCAACAAGAAATGAAGTTTGCTTTGCTCTTAGGATAGTTTGGTAGAAATTCAAACTTATGTATTTATAGACCAAGGATATTTGGACACCAAGGAATTTCCAAAACCGAAAATATTCTCAAGATATGCAATAAATGGCAAAATTTGGTTTTCATAATTCCAATAAATGCTTGTCCAATATTTCTGAAATCTCTCAATAGAAAATCTCCAATTAGTAAATGCACATTACTAATTTTTATTTTCTAGAGATATGCATTAATTGTTGGTAATTAAAGCATATAAAATAAAAAACCTTAATTAAAAGATTCTTAATTTATTTTGGCACATGATCACTTTGAGTACTAAGGAATATCTTTGAACAATAAATGATAAGAGTTATTGCTCGTGTTCAAATTATGTTGACATCTTTTCATTGCAAATCCTTATTTCATATTTTCATGGATTTGCTTTCTTGGAATCGGTGATACCACACTTCCAAACAAGTTTAGAATTGGTTTGCCAGTATTCCAAGACTACTATGTGATTGGTTATACCAAGTCACATACATGGGTTCAGATCGGTTATACCTGAATATGGTACCTACATGTGATCAGTCACACCAGTTACCAGGATCGGTTACACCAATAACAAGGATCGGTTACACAACACTTATGATCGGTCACACCAATTACTAGGATCGGTCACACTAATGACAAGGATCGATCATGCCATCACATGGTGGTTACTTATGATTGGTTACACCAATTACCAGGACCGGTCATACCAAATCATAAGTCTAGGCATTGTGATCGGTTATACCAAGATACATAACCTGAGTTAAGATCAGTTTTACCAACTCACACGTATTGGTCATCCAAAGATATGTAATGAATATCCGAACCAATAAGTCTAATTGATTTCCCATTCGATTCACAAAACAAGTTTATGAATGTACTTCCTTTAAGCAAATGTAAAATATTGTTTCTTAGGATGAAATCTTCACCATAACCCATACACATGATCATAACAATATATAAAAGATTATGTTGATGTCATATCTACGAAGTTCAAAATATAAGTGTTATACTTCTTAGTTTAATTCCTTAATTAATACTATGATCATACTATTATGATCATGTCACATCATTAGAGTATAATATATAGACAGTATATACAGCTTCGCAGTTATGTTTTCAATATGCATGACTTGAAAGATACGTTAGGAATGAAACAAGTTCAAGTCAGTATTACTAACCTCAAGTAGAAGGATGATGTCGTTGTTTTAGTTCATTACTTCTTCGCATTCTTCAGGTCTTGGAAGTAATACTTGTACGTCTCAAAATTCTTAGACTTTCTATAGTCTAACCTAAACGAAGTTGACTCTAGTATTTAATCAAGCGACTCTATATGAGTTTTGATACTAAAATGTGACCACCAAACTTGACATACCAACACTTGGTGAGTTCAACCAAGCTCTACTCTAACACCAGGGCCTTTTGAATCTCCAGAAATCTTAGCACAATGGCTTTTATTTCCTGAATCTCCATCTTGATTAGCTTTAACTCTTTAAGAACAACAAAAGACTTTTGAAGATTTGAGTTATTAGCTATTGGTTTCTTCATATTCTTCATATTTCTATTCAAAGCTGTATTAGACGAATGAAATTTCTCTTTTCCTTCATGATAGATGACTTGACAATCATACTGACATCTTTTCCGTCAGAAGAAATTGTCTTTGGAGTCTCTATAACTTTGAAATATGGGTTTGTGAAAAACACAAATAAAACAACTCTACAAGCAAACCTTTTGATGAAAAGAGTTTCAAATAAGGAAAAGGACTGCAGGATTACAGAACCTATATACAGGGTAAGTAGGGTTCACCTCCAACCAACACAGATAACCCTAAAGATAGTAGAATAGTTTCTGACCCTAGAGCCCGATTGTGCACAACTCTTGTCTCTTTTCATAATACGGGAACATGAGATAAAATGCACTTTCAACACAGCTAGACTGTGTTGGGGGTGAACAATAATCTTTTCACCACAAGGTTCCTGCACAGAATTATCAACATCCCTATTTATAGGTCGTTTAGACCTAGTTCTTTTTTGTAGTGATATAACTTTTCCCTTAGAAATTAACTTCTTAGGATATGAGTTAAATTTACATACCTCATATGGATATTGATAGAGCACTGCTCGGTCGAACTCGCAAGCATTGTTATCTCAACCTTGTTGTCAAGTTTAGTTGCCAAAACTATAAGTCTTAATTTCTAGTATACTTATAGCTATGTCTCGGATTAGGATAGAATGTGTAGTTGAGCATTAGACTTCATGGAATTCATCGATTGAAGACGAAGAACTACTAAGGGGAGCTTGTGGAACTTCATCAACAAAAGGTATGTGGAGACTTGAACTCATCTATCACTCAGAATTCTATTTCTATTCTATCTCGTATTGAGATAAAAGTCGTATAACTATATAGACTTTATATTATACACATTTGATATTTCTAGCTGAGTCTAACTCGTTTACATATTTCTCAAAATCAAGTTCATGTTTATTCTTGAGGAAAGTCAAAAGATGATCATGTGAAAATCGCCTGGTAACATCTTACATGACTTGTGTGAGACAATCATTTGATGTAGATTCGGAATGTTTCATATTGATCTATTGATCAATTGAAAATTTCTTTGAAGCTAATAGTTTGTGTGACACAGTTATTCTCGTCTTCCAAGAATGTTTCAATGATTAAAATGGAGTTTATGACGATTAACCATTGATTGGATATAACACAGTATGCGTACTTGTATGTTAACTGTTGCAAGTTATTCAAAGTCGGGGAACCATAGTATGCATACCCGTATGCGTACTGGTTTGATAGTTAAAGTCCGGGAACTTAGTATGCATACCCGTATGCGTACCAGCGTAAGTCCATGTCCGGGAATTCAACTGAGTTTGGTGGTGTACGATAGTATACATACCCGTTTGCATATACTGGCGAACCCATACCAAGTCCGACCACTTAGGTTTGCATATCGGATGAGAAGTTCAAGTCTGGGAATTAAACTGAATTTGGTCACTACGGCAGTATGTGATCGCTATCATATGCGTCAAAAATAAATTACTTTCTCACTACTTAAAAGATAAAAATATAGCAAGGAAAAGAAAGGATCGTTCCCACAGAGAAGTCTTGGAAAAAAGTAAATAAAGAAAAGTAAACAAATCAAATCAAATAGATGAAATATTGGTCAAGGATTCATCTTCATGAACAAACATGCTTTTTAATAATAACTAGAATTGATTTTTAATCTCAACTTAATCAAAAGTCCTAGGATACCTTGATCGCAAGAATATCCCGTTAATTTCCTCTTGTCATCAACAAACACATTGAAAGATGCGAGTATGAGTTCAATATAAGAGAACAAACGAACGTGTAAAAGCACTAATCAAGTTTAATTCCCTAGATGCGTTAAGTTCTATGAAATCAGGCAAATCAAAGCAATCGAACGTGTAAAAGCATTAATCTGATTTTAAAAAGGTTATGATCCACTTGTGACTATTAGGATGTATCACTACAAGCAATATTCACAATTATGTTACTTGCAATCAGAAATTTATCACTTTTGCGTATAATAAACTCTAATCTAGCAATAAAGATGAAAGTAAACGCAATCGATTCGCAACTCGACTAAACATGCATTCAACTCATGTAACAATATTAATGGTGAATCATAAACGATAAAGCATGGAGACAAAACTAATTCATTGCATAAAAATCATGTTTGGAATTCCAACTTATTTCTTAACCAAAATAAAACTAGCTCATGTTCATGGAGTTCATCCAAAGAAGAAATAAATCTATCATGTTCACAAACCCTAGAACAAAAGTAAAAGTAAAGATAATCTCCTCGTGGTGTTCTCAAACCCTTTTTATATCTCTTTTCAATTTTGTTCGATTCCAAATTAAGTGTCTCGCCATACATTATCCAAGCCCAGTGAAATAAGCCAAGTCCTTCTCAGTACTAGTACAATCTTCACTACATTCAACCCATTCCTGCAACATTTCAATTCACAAGCATACCACATTTCCTGCATCCATCTGAATCTCTTGGCGTCTCGCTGCCAAATACTGGCAGCAGCTTATTGTTCTTCTCGGATTGGAAACCTCTTCTTTCGACCTAATACTGGCAGGAAGTAGATTAAGACGCCCCACTGAAAGAAGAACCACCCAATGGAGGTGCCTTAAGTAACTGAATGTCTGCAGTTAACATTTCTTCTTGGACTTTAGATGGTTGTCCTTTATCCACGGCTATGCTCCAAGTATCACCAGCCCCTTCAAATGAGTACTTTCTTCTTCTTTGGCTCTAATTACTCCAAAACACATATGAAACTCAAAACACCCGTAAAATACATAATTTACAAGAAAACAGCAAAGAAAGTATAAACAATAGATAATAAATAGGGTGTTATCCACACCTATCAAATTCCTCCACACTTAGACTTTGCTAGTCCTCGAGCAAATCAAACTAAAAAAATACATACAACTCCATGTCATTGAGGATACGGCCACACGTAGCACGTATAACAAGCCTTTGAACCCTTAGGTGTCCCTAGTGGATGAGTTATAGTCTCATGAGGGTTTACTGGAGATATACCCACAAAACCCACTTTTCCAACTTACAAGTTTTACGAAATGATAGCATCCAACGCGCTAATAAGACATGGAAATTCTGCACACTAGTCATAAGAAGTTAGACATACATATGAACACAATATCATCCTTAAAAGTTCAGAGAGAAATAACCATCCCTTATCGAAAGAAATCCAAGTTCGAGAGTGATCTAAGTCTTGACTCTGCCTCGCCAGAAAGGGTTTTATGAAGTTGCTCTCAATAATAAATAGCTTTTTATGGGTCACACATGTGTCCAGGTAGGAGTGAAGAGAGAATCATGCGACACCTTGAATGGTAGGAAGGCAAAAACCTTCCGAATTGTTTTGAAAACCCACATCTTTTATCATTTTGAAAACCATTTTTTCTGACGATCTCTAAGAAAGGAAATCAACCACTTAATGAAGGTGGGAATATGCTTACTTACCTTGTTATCCGTTCGACGTGCAGTTATCACCACTCTCACAACATCCATAGAAACGTTTTCGGTCTTAAATCCTTGTCTTCATCTTCGTCTTCGGTCTTCAACTCTTGAACTTCGTAGAATCTTGACAATGTGATAGTTTTCTTCTAATTCCTTATTGCTTGAAACTTCATTATGAATATTTCTTTTTCCACTGGCTTTATTGAAAGAATACAAAACTAAAAATGAACTAAACAAAACAAAATATGATGCAATATATATATATATATATCTTTTTTTTTCTCTTTTTTTTTTGTAACATGTAAGATAAATAATTTAAATACAAAATGAAAACAAACAAAATATTTAAACTAATGATGAACCTAAAAAAAATTTCTCGTCTCTTTTTTTTTTTTTTTTTTTCACTTTTTCTTTTCTAAATTTTTTTTTTTGACAAGGGACCATGTCCCATTTTTTTTTAAAGACTGAGAAAATAATACAAATACAAATAAAGATAAAATAAAAATGCAAGTACAAAGGTCATGGTGTAAGTACTTTACCGCTTGATTCTTCACAACTTGTATGTCTTGATATCATAAACTTCTTGAACTCTCATCTTGATAATCTTCGCTCTTGTATATAAGTCTTTAACTCGTAAGAATTCTGCTCCTTGTCTTGTTGGTTTACTTGAATCTGAAATCTGCTCATTTTTGTATTGTTGCTTGTAAGCTTTGAACGTCTTCAACTTTCATTCGAATTTGTGATGCTCCTCTTGTTGATGATGATGGTGTTTCTATGGACCTGTTGGTGTTGAGAGAGATAAAGTTGATGGTGCTAACTGCAAACAAGATTACAAGTGGTATGTAAATTAGCAATTCGATGTCACCATCATGATTGACAAAATAACACTCAAGAGATCAAAGTAGTGCCTCTATTGGTGGGAGGTTGGGTAGCTCACCATTCTTCCCGGAGTTAATGTACGATGACACACACTCTAAAAGCACATATTTAGACACGTACAAAGAATTGAAGGTCGGTGCCTCACATAATGTAACAATAGGTAGTCTCCACTATAGGGGATCATAACTCTAATACCAAATTCAGTATGCACCTCATTTTCCACTGGCATGGTTAAATCCAACTTTAACTCCAATACAAGTAAGAAACCCGATCACGTTCTCTGTCATCTTTAAGTTCAGTAACTCTTGTGAGAATTTCAATGTAACCTTAGCGACATGTGAAAATACGGGGGTCTAACAACAACACCCAACAATTCGTTTGAAAATCTAAGAAGACTTACTCCAATACATTTTCTAGAAAATCAACTAGACAGTCAAACTCAATCTAGAATAAAGTATATCAAAGAGTTTAATATCTCTAACTCTTAATTCAATCCGCAATCAGCAAATAGAAATATGCGAGCCCGATTGAATATAATAGGAATTACTGGAGCAGTACCAAAGACCAATGTTCAAGTTTCAATCAATGTAAATCAACAACCAAAGGTTGGATATTCTAATTGATTGATCTTAATGCACAACCTGTGATATTTCAATCATATAACAAAATATAATGCGGAAAAGAAATAATACATACACTAGAATTTTGTTAACGACGAAACCGAAAATGCAGAAAACCCCCGGAACCTAGTCCGGAATGAACACCATAATATATTAAGCCACTACAGACATTAGCCTACTACCACTTAACTTCGGACTGGGATGTAGTTGAACCCTAATCAATCTCACACGGATTCAAGGTACAGTTGCGCTCCTTACGTCTCTGATCCCAGCAGGATACTACACACTTGATTCCCTTAGCTGATCTTACCCACAACTAAGAGTTTCTACGACCCGAAGTCGAAGACTTGATAAACAAATATATCTCACACATAAAAGTCTATAGGATTGAATAAATCTGTCTTCCACATAAATACCCAAGAGTTTTTGTTCCGTCTTTTGATAAATCAAGGTGAACAGGAACCAATTGATAAAATGGACTTATATTCCCGAAGAACAACCTAGTATTATCAATCACCTCATAATAAACTTAATCGACTAGCGAAACAAGTTATTATGGAATCAAAAACGATGAGACGAAGGCGTTTGTGATTACTTTTCTATCTTTCCTATCGGAGATATAAATCTCAAGCCAATTTTACAATTGCACTCAATCACAATAGAAACAGCAAGATCAGATCACACAACTACGAAGAGAATAGTTGGGTTTGAATTCACGATCCCAATGAAGTCTTTTCAAGTCGTTAACCTTCAGGGTCTCGAGAAGAAACCTAAGTTTAAAGGAGAATCGACTCTAGTTATGCTACTAGTAGCACACAAGAGGTGTGGGGATTATGTTTCCCAGTTACTAGAGTTCTCCTTTAAGTAGTTTTCAAATCAGGGTTTGTAATCCAAGCTACCTTGGTAACAAAGCATTCAATATTCACCGTTAGATGAAAAACCTGATTCAACCAAGCTAATATCTTTCAAATGTTATATCGAACTTAGCTTGTTACAAACAAATAAAATGTACCCTCATTTAGGTTTATGTAACCGTACCCAAACGTGTACACCATGTTGGTTTACAAATAGTTAACCGAGGTTATCCATATGATTACTCTCATATCAACCTTATTCATCTTAACTATAACTAATTCAAATGACTCAAATGAAAGTATCTAAAGAGTTGTTCAATTTATATATTCTCATGGATTTATACAAGAACATAATTGAAGCAAAATCGTTTTGATTCACTTGAATCGATAAATGAACATTATAGCAACGATTTGCAAAGATTGCATTCCTTATTGATAAATATTTTAGGTTCATGTACAACCGATTTTAGAAAGTAACCACTTAAGTATGCGTACTTAAGTAACCGGATTTGAGTTTGTTTTAGTTTTGAAACTCAGTAGAAATTCACGGACGTGAACTTTCTGCCAGTATGCGTACGGGTACGCGTACTTTAGGTAACCGAATGGGTTTGGTTTTGGTTTTCAAACTCAGCAGAAATTCACGGACGTGAACTTCCGCCAGTATGCGTACGGGTACGCATACTTACCCAGTCTCCTACAACCTTTTTGTATATACACAAGTATGCATACTTTAGGCTCCCGATTTTGGACTTATACACTAATGTGCGAACACACTATGATTATATCCAAAGATGGTTACAGGATTTTAAACTCTTTATTTCAATCATTGGAACATTCTTCTATAATGACAATAGCCGTTTTCACACACTATTAGCATCAAAGTAATTTTCAAGATATTGAAATAATCATTATCAAAACATTCCAAGTCTTACACCAAATGATTGTATCAGACAAACCATATAAGATGTTACTCGGAAATTTTCTCATGATATAAGATGAACTTGGTCGAAGCGAAAGCTTTACAACACATATTTCGAGAAATATGTATGCGAAATATACTCAGCTCGAAATCTCAAATGTGTATATAGAAAACTATATCGTAATACGAATTATGTCTCAATATAGGAGATAAAGTATAAATAGACTTTCCAAGTGATAGATGAGTTTAAGTCTCCACATACCTTTTGTCGATGAAGTTCCACAATCTCTCCTTAGTAGTTCTTCGTTTTCAAGTGATAAACGCCGTGAAGTCTAAGCTCAACTATACAAACTATGTCCTAGTCTGAGATATCTATAAATAGGATAGAAATCAAGACTTATAGTTTTGATCACTAACATTGACAAACATGCTTGAGATAGCAACAGATGCAAGTTCGACCGATCAGTGCTCTAACAATCTTCCCCTTTGTCAATTTTAATTACAAAACTATCAATACGTATGGATTACAAAATAAATAAAAATTGTAGCTTCTCATCCAAATGCTTGATCTTCTTGGCATCTTCAACGCGACTCGAAATCTTCGTCACTTCCAAGTACTCCATGATCCTAAAGGTTGTAAGTTCAGCATCATAGTTGTCGAAGATTTGTAGTGATAATAATGAGAAAACAAATGCTCTCAATCATTATTATATGGTGTCACACAACATCAAAGTTCAATTGTATCACAACTTTGACAAGAACTATGGTGATATGTATCACTCCCCCTTAGTCAATACTTCATCTCGACATGAAAACCACCCCCCTTACATAATGATCCGTAAACCATGTGTATTTGTAGTATCACACTACACATTAATTCTCCCCCTTTTTGTCAATATAAATTGGCAAAGGTACGAAAACTAGTCGGATCCTCATGAAATTTTCATAGAGATACTTCATGACCAAAAGAGAATATCATATCAACTTATTTAGATGCCATCATAAAGCCGAAGATAAATGCATTCATCAAGGAGTTTATAAAGATACAAGATAACCTCTATAATATTCCACAGACACACTCCCCACAAAGATTTGGCAATTAAGCACAAGTTCAAAAAGAACTCTTCTCCATAGAATGTCATTCCCGAAAGAACAACAAAAGCGACCTTACTTTCACAAGAAAAGAAGGATTTCTATGGACATAACCAAATCACATGAAAACATGAATTTGAGTCCAAAGTATTCAATTGAATTATTCGCAAAATAATTCATGATTAATCCAATCTAAATGCAAAATTAAATTAACCACAAGAAAACTCATAATTAATTCAATCGGAATTTCACAACTAAATTAACCACAAGAAAGTGATCAATTTCAATTGTACATGCTCGTCATAAGAGAACTTACGGAGCAACAACTAAACTGACAACAAGAGAATGATCAATTCAATTGGTCATGCTCAAACATAAGAAAACTTATGGAGCAACACAGTATATGCACAAAAATGTGGATCGGAGATCGACTAATACTTCGGAATAGACAAGGATTCATTATATTTTCCATCACTATTTGCACAATGACATACAATAAACTTAATCCTTGTAAACAAAAGTTTTATCCTTTCTTCCATCAAAACAATGACATAAAAGGCTTGAACTTTTGTAATGTCAAAATTTCATTCTATCTTCTATCAATACTTTCTTACCGACATAATAGAGATAACTTTTGAACAAGTATGGGACAGTCACAGGTTCACGGACGTAAACAACACATCCCATAAAAATTTGCAATGTATAAAATCATAAAGATTGAAATTGCAAAAATCATCTTCCAAATAACTTAGAATTTAAATAAATAAATCTAAAAACATTGAAGATGAAAATTGTTGGACATAGCCATGTGTACTCACAATTGTTAGAGCATTGCTCGGTCGAACTCGCATGCGTTGCTATCTCAAGCATGTTTGTCAATGTTAGTGATCAAAACTATAAGTATTGATTTCTAGTCTACTATAGCTAAGTCTCGGACTAGGATAGAAATTGTAGTTGAGCTCAAGAACTCCATGGTGGATCATCATACAAGACGAAGAACTACTCAAGGAACTGGTGGAACTTTATCGACAAAAAGGTATATGGATACCTGAACTTATCTATCACTCAAAAGTATATCTACTCCATCTCCTATCTTGAGACAAAAGTCGTTTTGCTATATAGACTTTGATTATACATATTTGGTATTTCGAGCCGAGTTTATTTCGCCTATCTATTTCTCGAAATATGTGTTGGTAAGCTTTCGCTTTGGAAAAGTTCATCTTTACCTAGTGACTTATGTCATGTTATGTTTCAATCACTTTGAAAATTGCTTTGACGAAAAATGGTTTGTGAAGAACAACTATATAACGTCCTCTAAGAATGTTTCAATGATTGAAATGAAAGTCTAGATTATATATCCATTGTTGGATATAAGCATTGTTGTGGAAACAAATATATGTATAAGTCCTTATTCCTTGAACCGAAGTTTGCGAACTTTGTTGATCAAGAGAACCGGAACAAGAGCTGTGAACTCAGTCCGCGAACTGGCAGAAGTTCTTGATCCGAGAAAATCTGCTGGAGTTTGAGAACTCCTTCCGGGAACTTAAGTCCGCGAACCCAGTCCGCGAACTTCAGTTGGTTATATCTAAAGACGATTGTTTGTGAACTCATGTTTATATAAACTAAGGAATACTAATTTCAAACCGTGGATATAAAGTTCATGAACCGATTCGAGTGAATCAGATCATTTTTTCTTCAATGTGTCTTGTGTAGTTACATAAGATTTCCTTGCAATTGAACAAATCTCTAACTAGTTCATTTGAGTCATTTGAACTAGTTATGGTGAAGAAGAAGATGGTTGATATGAAAGTTCTCATATGGCTAACCATTTGGTTAACTATTGTTTAACCAACAAATGTACATGTTTGGGTATGGTTAACAAACCTAGAAACGTGCATTTTATTTGTGTGTAACAAGCTAGGTTTTCGATCTAACGGTTGAAATATATTAGCTTGAATCTAATCAGGTTTTCATATAATGGTGAATATTGAATGTTTTGTTACCAAGCTAACATTGATTGCAAACCCTGATTTGAAAGATTATATAAGGGAGAACTCTAGCAACTGGGAAACCTAATCCCCACACCTTACTATGATACTAGTTGTGTAATCTAGAGTCGATTCTCCTTTAACCTTTGGTTTCTTCTCTAAAACCAGGTTAACGACTTAAAGACTTCATTGGGATTCTGAAGCCAGACCGATACTACTTTCTCGTAGTTGTGTGATCTGATCTTGTTGTTTCTATTGTACGAGTACAATCGCAAAGATTGGCTTGAGATTGATATCTTCGATAGGCAAGATATAAAAGTAGTCACAAACATCTTCATCGCATCGTTTGTGATTCCATAATATCTTCTTTCGACGCGCCGATTAAGATTATTGTGAGGTGATTGATAATACTAGGTTATTCTTCGGGAATATAAGTCCGGGTTATCAATTGGTTCCTGTTCACCTTGATTTATCAAAAGACGAAAAAAAACTCGTAGGTATTTCTATGAGAGACGGATTTATCTATTATTGTAGACTTTTCTGTGTGATACAGATTTTTTTATTAAAGTCTTCGACTTTGGGTCGTAGCAACTCTTAGTTATGGGTGAGATCAACTAAGGGAATCAAGTGCGTAGTATCATGCTGGGATCAGAGACGTAAGGAGCGCAACTGTACCTTGGATAAGTGTGAGATTGATTGGGGTTCAATTACAGTCCAGACTGAAGTTAGTTTGTAGTAGGCTAGTGTTTGTAGCGGCTTAATACAGTGTGTGTTCAATCTGGACTAGGTCCCGGGAGTTTTCTGCATTTGCAGTTTCCTTGTTAACAAAATTCTGGTGTCTGTGTTATTTCTATTCCGCATTATATTTTGTTATATAATTGAAATATCACAGGTTGTGCGTTTGAATCAATCAATTGGAAATCCGACCTTTGGTTGTTGGTTGAAATTGGTTGATACTTGAACATTGGTCTTTGGTATTTTTCAAGTGTTTTCTCTTGTATTCAATTAGACTCGCAGATTTCTATTTGCTTGAGTAAGAATTGAATCGAGAAAGAGAGATATAGCTCTTTGATATACTGTTATCTAGATTGAGTCTGACTGTCTAGTTGATTCTCTAGAAAGTATATTGGAGTTAGTCCATACAGATTGTTAAGCGAAATATTGGTGTGGCTGTTGTACCCCCGCTTTTTCAACAATAATGGCTATTCCAAACCCTAGTTATTCTTCTAAACACATAAAAAGAATATTTACTAGACAATATAAACCAAAACAAACTCAGAAACAAAGAGTGATCACAATCCATAATTAGAGTTCTTGTACGGAAGCTTCACTGGTACCAAGACCTTCAAACTTGTGACTAACTGTATCAACTGCATCTTCGGAGAAGGTATCCTCATTGAGAAGATCCTTAACTTGTGACTTCTTGAGAACAAGGTAAGAATCAACCTCTTTCAACTCAGTTCATAACAGGTTAAGATCCTTTACAGAGTTCTCGAGCTTCAGTTGACTCTTCCCAAAATCAGTGAGAAAACCATGAACTACTTCAGCAGAGACCATCTCAGCATTTTCTTGATCTTGATGAGAAAACGCATAATAACATGAGGCACGGGATTCGAGCTCGTCAGACTTAACAAGGGTTCTCTTCTTCTTCAAAACAAACTCCAAATAAACCGAATCATCGATTGAATCGGCTGGTAAATCCCAAGAACTTGGAGTAGATCCCATCCTTAAAAGAGCACAACAAAAGTATGCGTACTCTATAAAAGGTTTGGTATTTATAGGTTACGTAAGAACCAAATTTTAGGGTTTCCAAGTTTGGTGTGTACCTGTGTGAAAAGGTATATATGCACGTTCATAGACTTACCCTTATACCACACGGTTTCCAAGAACATATAGCACATATTTGCTTGATGAGTAAAAAACTCAGCTCTAAAATAAATTTGTTCTCAAAAGAGAAAAATTTAGAGCACAACAATTTGACACCCCTTTTTGGAAGAAAAAAAAAACAAAAAAAAATGTTCATGCAATAAAAAGTGTTTGTAATTGATAAATCAGCTAAGAACGATAAGAAGATAGCTGGAGATTCAGAAACACATTTTGTCATCAAGTATACCTGAAAAATATCTCACTCTGTCAGGATTTTTACTGAGAGTGAGAATTCAACCTTGTGATTAATTAATCACAAGTATGAGCCTTGAGCTCATTAAATGAACGTTGCTTATGGTTAAGCCTCTTTTTCCCGATCTTTGGAGGAAAACCATTATGATGTGAAAAGTTATAATAAAACTTACCATCATCAAAGTATGACGCATAGTGTTGATTCTTACCTGAAGAATTTACAGAGGGACTTGTAAGCCTGTTGATGATATCTTTATATCCTTCAATTATCCTTTTTAGGTTGGCTCCCATTTTTCCATTGCTTCCTTCTTCTGGTACCTTTTTCACATCATGAACAACATAATATCCCTTCTTAATCGAAGAATATCCATGAGTTCTTCTTCGTCGATTTGGCTTAGGAAGACTGTTATGTGTTTGAACATTTGAGGAACACCTTGAATTAACTTTCCTGGTGGAGTACACATGGTGAGTACTAAAACCAATAGGTTTAGACATACGAATGTCAGTTACACCTTTAAGAATTAAATCTAAGGTGTGTTGAAGACTGATGAGTGCTAAAAAGTGCATATTTCTATATATTTTTCTTGGCATTTAACTCATCCTTTGTGCATTAATTCTACATTTTATCCCATATTCTGTATTTTCATTGTTTTCAAGAATAAATATTTTTCTTACTTAATTTTATATTTTTAGGTAATAAATAAAGTCTGGATGACTTGCGGAGCGGAAAAGAGCTGAAGAGTGGTGAAAAGCCGGAAGAAATTACGCAAGGAAGCCGCAAAGAATGGTGCGCACAAGACCAAAAAGTTAGGAATGGGCTCAAGAAGGAAGAATTGTTCTTAAAGAAGATATGGGCTTGGCATACCCAAGGCCCAAAACCCTTACCCAAACCCATTTTCTATATCCATACCCGCCTCCATTCTCAGCCGTTAGATCGGATCCATCTCATCATCCAATGGTCGCTTCTTCATCGTTCATCAAAATCTGAAGTCCCTGCAAAACACCATAGTACCTAAATTCCAAGCCTTCAGATTAGATCACATTTAGATCCTACGGTCGCTTCTTTGCCTGCGCATCAAATCTCGATACTTCCGCTTAACACTATAACACCTAACCTCGATCTTCGCCGTCAGTTTTGATGTATCTCGTCATCCAACGGTCTCCCTCCTTCTTCTCCATCGACTTCTTCTCTACCCCCCCCCCCCTCTGCAACAGAACCACCTTCTCCATCATCACCACCTGCTGCTACACCCATGTCCGCCACCAACTCCTCAACCACCCCATAATCACCACGTACACCGCTCCACACCCATCATCACATACCCCTTCTCTTAGCTGTCTACTTTTCCATTTTTACACGGCTCTATGAAACCCTAGGCGTGTACAAATGGTAAACTAGGTTAAGCTAAAGACGCAAATTGAAAGCAACAGGAGATGTAGGAGACGCACAAGAGGGATGGGTCGAAATCAAAATCAAATTTCAGAGAGTTGGTATGATTTAATTTCGATTTAGGTGAAACCCTAATTTTTGGGGATTTTGATATTTTGATGTTGCATGTATAAATAGGGGATGTGTGGGAGGATTAGAACTCATGCTGGACTAGCCAGTATCAAAATTGGGAGAATTGGACTAGCCAGTTCCCCAACTGTGTAGTTTTTTTTTTTATGTTCAGTTCTTTGTTTCACTTTCAATTCCAAGTTCAATTACTGCCTAATTCAATCTATTGTTATCTTCAAATGTTATTTATGTTCTAAATCCACCACTAGGGTGAGAGGACCCTTAAGTCATGATGGTTAGCCATTAGGTTAGTTTTTGTTGAACTCAAAATAGCTTAGGCTAGTTAGGTTCCTAAAAGCCCAACTGACTTGTGATTAGTGGTGCTGTAAGAAGACCACTAATGCTAGGGGTCAGTGGTGGCTCTAAGGGGTTAATCAGCTACATTAGTTAGTAAGCCACTGCCTTGTTAGTCTGTGATTGGCTGTGCCTTAAATAGACAACCAATGCTAGGGGTTAGCTAAGGTTGTAAGGTTAGTTAACTAAACATATTGAACTGCCCTGGCCAAGAGACTAGCTTGAACTAGACCCTTTTGTCCATTAGGGACAAGGATTTAACCTAGGTGAACTAGCCAGGTGAAAGGGAAATCTTAACCCTAGAATCACACCTTCATTCCCACTGTCACTTAGTTTAGGAAATTAGTTAGGAAATTTAGGAAAACAACAATAGCTCCCTCCAAGTCCCTGTGGACAAACCCCTGCTTATTGACTTTCTACTTTAGATCCTGTGCACTTGCAGGTTAGGATAAAACGTAGTTTTAGGACCTATTCCTTGAGCTACCAAGTTTTTGGCGCCGTTGCCGGGGACTCGGTAGCGGCGCTGTGTTGTCTCTTTGTTTTTCTTGCATTCTTGCTTGCTGTCCATAACCATCATTCCCTTCTTGCACTGTCATCTTGCATATATTGCATTGTTAGCTAGTGCATCTTCTTGCATATACTGCATATTCATAGCATCATTGCATCTTGCATTCTTGGTGTAACTTAGTGTAAGCCTGTAGCTTTAACTGCATTATCATTAATTGTTGTTAGTTTGCTAGTTTATTGTACTTCATCTTAGCTTAGTTTGCATTACTGTTACCTAACTGTCATAAGCATTATTGTCATCCTCTTGTTCATTGCTCTCACTGCATAACTTGCATACTTTTCATCACTTCATCACTGCATCTTGTCCTGTTCTCGATTTCTTTTCTTGCTTACAGCAGCATCTCAGTTACAACTCAGATTGTATCATAGTGTAACGTAGCTGCACTGCACCTGAATCTTGTTCTTCATGGCTATGCAATAGTCACTTTGCACCAGTTCAAATTGGTTCCTAAGAACTGCAATCTCTGCAATTTCTATGTTCATTCCCATTGTTGTGCACTGAACCATTGTTTCTGTGCTATGTTGGCTATCTCTGTTGATCCAATTTTGAGTTGTTGCAAGAACTAATTAACTCTATCTGTTGCAGGTACTTGAGGAACTGTTAATGGACTTGAGAATCTGTTGCTAGCAGCACTGAGAACCAAAAACTGCAGCTGTTGAAGTTGCTACACAGTCAGTTCTGTGGGCTTGAGTTAAACAAAACACTGCTGGTGCTGCCTTCTCCAAGCTGCCTGGTGCTGTTGGGTTGACCCAACTGGGCTTCTGTTGTAAAGCCAAAGGAAAGCCAAAGCCCAACTGGGCCTCCCCAACAAAAGTTTAGGAAGATCCAAAGCCCAACTGGGCTTGTGCAACTTAAGAATAGGGATAAAAGCCCAACTGGCTTCCCTCCAAAAAGGTAAGCCTAAACCCAAACCCAAATTTTTTGGGCTTGTAATTTTTTTTGGGCTTGTATTGTTATTCTCTTTTGGGCTTGTAATTGTAATTATCTTTTTGGGCATGTAATAATTATTTTAATTTTATTTCTTTTATTTATTTGGGATTGTAATAATTTTTTTAGTTTTTTTTTTTTTTTTTTTTTTTTTGGGTTTGTAATAATTAGTTTTATTTTTATTTCTTTCTTTATTTGGGCTTGTAATTTAGTTGTTTGTTAGGCTTGTAGTTTCTTAATAGTGGGCTTGCTCTAAACTTAACTTTTTGGATTTTGGGCTTGCCTCTTTTGTGAACCAAACTTAACTAAATTACTGCCTAAAAAAAAAAAAATTTATGGGCTTGCTTTTTTCTGGCCTTACTTTTTTGTGATTTGTGTGATTATTTCATAAAACAAAGACATGTCTGGATTTTGGTCTGCCTCTGGGAATAAATCTATTAGAGATGCTTACGGGCAAGATTCACCTTATGAGCCTCCCATAGACCATGATGTCAATAGTTATAGGGATTATAATTATGGACCTTTTCAAGGTCATGAGCCTCAATATGCAAACCCGTATAACTATTCACCCATGTATCAACCTAGCCAACCTAATATGCATGTTTGTACCTTTTGTGGTGGTTTAGACCACCCTGATGATTATTGCTATGTTTTGCATGAATTTAGGAAATCTAGGGGATACCATGAAAATCCAAATTATGAAATGCCCACAAATTGTGAGGCTGGTAGTCATTGGGACCATAATCAACCTTTCGAAGGTTGCGATCAATATTTTGTAAACCCTAATGACCATGCACACATGTACCATTCACCACAATTTGAACATGAATAATTTTGTACTCCCATGAATTTAGACTCCACCGTAGAAACTCTCAGACTCGGTGAGCAAAATTCTGATAGAACTATGTCACGCATTCAGGCGAAGTTAGATCAGATTTTGCTTCAACTACAAAAGGAGGAAATTCATGAGGAAATGCATGTTGTCCCTAATAAAGTGTCCAGTCCCATTCATCTAAATGATATTGAATATGAACCTGATTTAGAGGAACATGAATCGACTAAGGACACCACCACTTTTAATGAGGACCAATATGCATGTTACCATGATGATGATTATGATGATAATGATATGTTAGAAGAACATGTTTTTGCTGAAAATATTGTGGAACCTTTTGGTTCAATAACATATGGCTTCTCAGCCTCAACCTTCATGAATGTTGTTTCTTCTGATACTCATCGTAATTCATATGATTTTGATTCTAATATGGGGCTTGTACAATTCTTCTGTGAAGATGAACATGACATAGGAATAGTTGAATCTTCTGTAGACACTAATTTTATTATGCATGAGGACGAATTTGATGTGTCTGATTCCTTGCCTAAGTCACAAAATGTTATTTCTTCCGGTGATGATTTGAGTACTTCGAACAATCATGATACTGATTTAGGTATTGATGTTTTGTTCGATGAATGTGAGCATGTTTTACCTGTTTCTGATTTAGGGAAAGTATGTGTTGGTACTATTGATCTTACCCATGAAAATAATTTAGATGTACCCACTTTCTTACCTAAATCTCAAATTGAGATTATTCCACCCAACCTAGATTTGGTTTGCAACAAAAAATTTAAACCAACTTTTCTGAAAACTCTCAATCTAGGATTGGAACTGTGTGCCTCCCAAGTCCTCTTGGACTATTTTGCTTCAAAATATAACACTTTTAAAGAGCCACAGTTGGAATGCATTTCTTTGCCCATCCCGAAAACAGTCCATTATGAGTTAGACCTTTTGAATCCTGAACCCCTAAAATTAAAAGATTTTGTGCTTAAAAGTAAACCTGTTGAACAATTTAGGTTTAGGGGTGATTCATTCGGTTTTTCACTCTCACTCTCATTTCAGTCCAATTTTAGTGTTTTGAAACTGTCTATGTTTCAACACTTTGTCTTTTGGGTTGATCCTCAACTCTTTAGACTTTATGTATATAGTGAATTTTTTGTATATAATCTGGTACGTAGTTTTTAGTGAAATTTTATGTTTTCTTTATATTTTGCTACTCCATGGTGATCGCGGCTGAAATATGTTGGATTCTAACCATGAACAATGGAGTTCGGTTCTTTCTTTCGTCAAATCGGGTAATCTCTTTCCTTTCTCTCAAAACTCAACATGTTCTTCTGATTTGTCCAAGTTATGAATATGTTTATCATTAGAAACATTGAGGACAATGTTTAGTTTAGGTTTGGGGGTATAGAGTAGATACCACGATAACATGTTATAACTGAAAACAGAACTCCCTCTTTTTGAAAAAAAATTTAAAAAAATTCCAAAAAAAATTAAAAATTAAAAAAATCATAAAAATGGAGCTCATTTACCTTGAAATGTTGACTCTTGTGCAAATATATAATTATTAGGAGTCTTAGTCTAGATATTTAGGCACCCTGATTCTAGCACAATTCACATAGTGATAAGAAACTTGCACGCGCACGATCTACCAATACATGTATAGCCTCGATCTTCAAGGTGTTTGATAGGAAGTCACGATTGCCAATCACTTTAGAATACTGAACGAAACTTGACTAGCTTGTTCTTTGGTTGGTTGGGATAGAAGGTGGAGGTTACATTAAGAAAGACAACCATCGAATTTAACTGGGTGCATCAAAAAGGGCTACCTCTTGCAAAGTGTCATGTAATCTTTTGTTTCCTTTTGTATATGTATCAAAAGTGTTTGCTTGTTTAAAAAAAAATGTATATATTCAGAAAAAAAAAATCAAGTATTTATCAATTCCATTCTCTCTTGTTCCAAAAATAAAAGAGAGTAGTCAATGTAAATAAGAGTCATGTAAATAGTCATTTTGTTGTTTCATTGTAATAAGCAAGGAGGGTGTATGCCATTGATGTACAACGCGAGTAATTGTGAAATACCTCCAACTCATTCACAATTCTCGTAAAGTCCGGACAGCTAGCTAGATTTCGACCTTGGTTCTTAGCCTGAGAAACTATCTCTTGGTGATTAGTAGTCATAACATCCGATCTTTCTTTACACATGTGTAGATACACTTTACACTCTTATCACATGTCTTTTTTTGTTATCAGTGCTAGGATTGTGCCTTTGATAGCTAGATTGACATCTCCATTTTGCTGTGAGCTTAAACTATCCTGCACATGTCACATTTGATGGAATCTGAGCTTATATTTTGACCTAGAACTTTGTAGGTACGTTCTAAGCAAACCTTCACGAGACTTCACTCGTCCACTAGGGACACTTAGTGGTTTAAAAGGCTTAGTGCATACGCTAAATGCATTCGAGAGACCAGCGACAGTGGTATAGGTAGGATTTCCTTAGTTTTGTTTTACTTGAGGACAAGTAAAATTCAGGTTTGGGGGTATTTGATGAGTGCTAAAAAGTGCATATTTCTATATATTTTTCTTGGCATTTAACTCATCCTTTGTGCATTAATTCTACATTTTATCCCATATTCTGTATTTTCATTGTTTTCAAGAATAAATATTTTTCTTACTTAATTTTATATTTTTAGGTAATAAATAAAGTCTGGATGACTTGCGGAGCGGAAAAGAGCTGAAGAGTGGTGAAAAGCCGGAAGAAATTACGCAAGGAAGCCGCAAAGAATGGTGCGCACGAGACCAAAAAGTTAGGAATGGGCTCAAGAAGGAAGAATTGTTCTTAAAGAAGATATGGGCTTGGCATACCCAAGGCCCAAAACCCTTACCCAAACCCATTTTCTATATCCATACCCGCCTCCATTCTCAGCCGTTAGATCGGATCCATCTCATCATCCAATGGTCGCTTCTTCATCGTTCATCAAAATCTGAAGTCCCTGCAAAACACCATAGTACCTAAATTCCAAGCCTTCAGATTAGATCACATTTAGATCCTACGGTCGCTTCTTTGCCTGCGCATCAAATCTCGATACTTCCGCTTAACACTACAACACCTAACCTCGATCTTCGCCATCAGTTTTGATGTATCTCGTCATCCAACGGTCTCCCCTCCTTCTTCTCCATCGACTTCTTCTCTACCCCCCCCCCCTCTCTGCAACAGAACCACCTTCTCCATCATCACCACCTGCTGCTACACCCATGTCCGCCACCAACTCCTCAACCACCACCATAATCACCACGTACACCGCTCCACACCCATCATCACATACCCCTTCTCTTAGCTGTCTACTTTTCCATTTTTACACGGCTCTATGAAACCCTAGGCGTGTACAAATGGTAAACTAGGTTAAGCTAAAGACGCAAATTGAAAGCAACAGGAGACGTAGGAGACGCACAAGAGGGATGGGTCGAAATCAAAATCAAATTTCAGAGAGTTGGTATGATTTAATTTCGATTTAGGTGAAACCCTAATTTTTGGGGATTTTGATATTTTGATGTTGCATGTATAAATAGGGGATGTGTGGGAGGATTAGAACTTATGCTGGACTAGCCAGTGTCAAAATTGGGAGAATTGGACTAGCCAGTTCCCCAACTGTGTAGTTTTTTTTTTATGTTCAGTTCTTTGTTTCACTTTCAATTCCAAGTTCAATTACTGCCTAATTCGATCTATTATTATCTTCAAATGTTATTTATGTTCTAAATACACCACTAGGGTGAGAGGACCTTTAAGCCATGATGGTTAGCCATTAGGTTAGTTTTTGTTGAACTCAAAATAGCTTAGGCTAGTTAGATTCCTAAAAGCCCAACTGACTTGTGATTAGTGGTGCTGTAAGAAGACCACTAATGCTAGGGGTCAGTGGTGGCTCTAAGGGGTTAATCAGCTACATTAGTTAGTAAGCCACTGCCTAGTTAGTCTGTGATTGGATGTGCCTTAAACAGACAACCAATGCTAGGGGTTAGCTAAGGCTGTAAGGTTAGTTAACTAAACATATTGAACTGCCCTGGCCAAGAGACTAGCTTGAACTAGACCCTTTTGTCCATTAGGGACAAGGATTTAACCTAGGTGAACTAGCCAGGTGAAAGGGAAATCTTAACCCTAGAATCACACCTTCATTCCCACTGTCACTTAGTTTAGGAAATTAGTTAGGAAATTTAGGAAAACAACAATAGATCCCTCCAAGTCCCTGTGGACAAACCCCTGCTTATTCACTTTCTACTTTAGATCCTGTGCACTTGCAGGTTAGGATAAAACGTAGTTTTAGGACATATTCCTTGAGATACCAAAGACGAATAATAGAATTGACATTCAACCTAGAATTCCTCTTTTGTTTACACGACCCTTTTGAATCACAAAAGAGACACACTTTCTGATCACCTGAGTGATTAGCCAGAACAGTTTTAACACCATTGTCGAGAAAATTCTTCCTTCTGTGTGATATGGGATTTCCTTGATTGGAAGAAGATACAGGCACATATTTCTCAACAGAAAGGGTTTTCAGTTTTGCTTCTAAACCAGTAATTTCAGTTAAATCAGAAGCAGTTGGTATGGCGAACTCTTTTGAACACTCTTTAAAAGAGAATTTACTTAAGAGATGTTCAATTTTCAAAGCATCCTTTTTGAGATTTTCCTCTTGAAGAATCTTTAAACGAGAGTCACGCTCACAAATCATACCAACAAGGACATTGACTTTGTGTTTCAACCGGTTGACATTATCAGCCTGGATTCTAACAAGTTTTAGAATCATTTCACCTCTTTGGATGCATCCCTTTCAACTTCAGAGTCAGACTCTTCAGTAAGGTGGTCATGGAAACACTTATCAATGTATGTTTATTTCCTTTGAACATAAGGTTATTCTATATTCAAGATTGATAAGTCTTTCTCTCTAATATACTTTAAGAAAACAAAACTTTTATTTCTGGCAATGCGTTTATCAGAGATAATATCGTTCATCCTCAGATCGCTACAAAGACAGACTTATTAGGTCTTTAACGTGTTTGCCTGCTCTGATACCAATTGAAAATGCGGGGTCTAACAACCACACCCAATAATTCGTTTGGTAATTTGAGAGGACTTACGCCAATACATTTTCTAGAGAATCAACTAGACGGTCAGGCTCAATCTAGAATAAAGTATATCAAAGAGTTTAATATCTCTAACTCTTAATTCAATCCGAAATCAGCAAATAGAAATATGCGAGCCCGATTGAATATAAGAGGAATTACTGGAGCAGTACCAAAGACCAATGTTCAAGTTTCAATCAATGTAAATCAACAACCAAAGGTTGGATATTCTAATTGATTGGTCTTAATGCACAACCTGTGATATTTCAATCATATAAAAAAATATAATGCGGAAAAGAAATAATACAGACACCAGAATTTTGTTAACGACGAAACCGAAAATGCAGAAAACCCCCGGAACCTAGTCAGGAATGAACACCATAATATATTAAGCCGCTACAGACATTAGCCTACTACCACTTAACTTCGGACTGGGATGTAATTGAACCCTAATCAATATCACACGGATTCAAGGTACAGTTGCGCTCCTTACATCTCTGATCCCAGCAGGATACTACACACTTGATTCCCTTAGCTGATCTTACCCACAACTAAGAGTTTCTACGACCCGAAGTCGATGACTTGATAAACAAATATATCTCACACATAAAAGTCTATAGGATTGAATAAATCTGTCTTCCACATAAATACCCAAGATTTTTTGTTCCGTCTTTTGATAAATCAAGGTGAACAGGAACCAATTGATAAAATGGACTTATATTCCCGAAGAACAACCTAGTATTATCAATCACCTCATAATAAACTTAATCGACTAGCGAAACAAGTTATTATGGAATCAAAAACGATGATACGAAGGCGTTTGTGATTACTTTTCTATCTTTCCTATCGGAGATATAAATCTCAAGCCAATTTTACAATTGCACTCAATCACAATAGAAACAGCAAGATCAGATCACACAACTACGAAGAGAATAGTTGGGTCTGAATTCACGATCCCAATGAAGTCTTTTCAAGTCGTTAACCTTCAGGGTCTCGAGAAGAAACCTAAGGTTAAAGGAGAATCGACTCTAGTTATGCTACTAGTAGCTCACAAGAGGTGTGGGGATTATGTTTCCCAGTTGCTAGAGTTCTCCTTTAAGTAGTTTTCAAATCAGGGTGTGCAATCCAAGTTACCTTGGTAACAAAGCATTCAATATTCACCGTTAGATGAAAAACCTGATTCAACCAAGCTAATATCTTTCAAATATTATATCGAACTTAGCTTGTTACAAACAAATAAAATGTACCCTCATTTAGGTTTATGTAACCGTACCCAAACGTGTACACCATGTTGGTTTACAAATAGTTAACCGAGGTTATCCATATGATTACTCTCATATCAACCTTATTCATCTTAACTATAACTAATTCAAATGACTCAAATGAAAGTAGCTAAAGAGTTGTTAAATTTCTATATTCTCATGGATTTATACAAGAACATAATTGAAGCAAAATCGGTTTGATTCACTTGAATCGATAAATGAACATTATAGCAACGGTTTGCAAAGATTGCATTCCTTATTGATAAATATTTTAGGTTCATGTACAACCGATTTTAGAAAGTAACCACTTAAGTATGCGTACTTAAGTAACCGGATTTGAGTTTGTTTTAGTTTTCAAACTCAGTAGAAATTCACGGACGTGAACTTTCTGCCAGTATGCGTACGGGTACGCGTACTTTAGGTAACCGAATGAGTTTGGTTTTGGTTTTCAAACTCAGCAGAAATTCACGGACGTGAACTTCCGCCAGTATGCGTATGGGTACGCATACTTACCCAGTCTCCTACAACCTTTTTGTATACACACAAGTACGCACACTTTAGGCTCCCGGTTTTGGACTTATACACTAATGTGCAAACACACTATGCTTATATCCAAAGATGGTTACATGATTCTTAACTCTTTATTTCAATCATTGAAACATTCTTCTATAATGACAATATCCGTTTTCACACACTATTAACATCTAAGCAATTTTCAAGATATTGAAATAATCATTATCCAAACATTCCAAGTCTTACACCAAATGATTGTATCACATAAACCATGTAAGATGTTACTCGCAATTTTCTCATGATATAAGATGAACTTGGTCGAATCGAAAGCTTACAAACACATATTTAGAGAAATATGTAAGCGAGATATACTCAGCTCGAAATCTCAAATGTATGTAGAGAAAACTATATCAAATACGACTTATGTCTCAATATATGAGATATAGTAGAAATAGACCTTCCAAGTGATAGATGAGGTTAAGTCTCCACATACCTTTTGTCGATGAAGTTCAAAAAGCTCTCCTTAGAAGTTCTTCGTTTTCAAGTGATAAACGCTGTGAAGTCTAAGCTCAACTACACAAACTACGTCCTAGTCCCAGACATCTATAAATAGGCTAGAAATTAAGACTTATAGTTTTGATCACTAACATTGACAAACATGCTTGAGATTGTAACGCATGCGAGATCGACCGATCAGTGATCTAACAACATTTATACTATGTGACTCTAAACTAACTACAAGTTGGAGTTTTTTTATTCACTAATTTACATAAAAGTTGAAAATTTTGAAAAGTTTACAATGCAAATGTTTAGCCACTCCCCCGCACTTAAATTTTACATTGTCCTCAATGTAATTTGAATCGTCCAAAGAAAGTCAAGGTGGGAAATAAAATAATGACATGCGACAAGAAATTAGAAAAAGTAAATACAAGACAAGAAAAGGCTAAAAGATAAGAGATACAAAACCAGTGGGTTGCCTCCCATGCAGCGCTTGGTTTAAAGTCGTCAGCCCGACTATATCCTTGCAAGATTCATTCCCCATATACCAACAATCTGAAAAGTTGGGGATCCTTCCATGTAACATGTTTTGCAAATACTCGCTTCACACAAATATTAGTACAAGAAAACATAAGTGAAGCTATCACCCTATAGAAGTTTCCCCCACACTTATTCTTTTCTACACTTGGAAGTGTATAAAGAACATAAAAATTAGAAAATTTTATAGTTTCTTCTTTGCAAACCTGCATAATATGAGAATCAAATGTTTCTAATGGCGTATATCGAGAAACAAAGTCATTCAACAATATTCTCGAAGCACATACATTCAATCCAATAAGAGGTAAAGGAAAAGGATTAATATGCAAAGGGTTATACAAACCTATCACATTCTCTTGTGTTATGGTATCCTCTTAATCCCTAAAGAATTCAAATGAATTACTTACCTCTTGTACATCTTGGTCCTCTATCAAACCTTGCAAGCACTCTCCGTCCGTCTCCGCCTTAACCAAAGTTTTGACATTAACATCTTCGTTACAATCCTTTGCAAGTTCAACCGGGTCTTCCAAAATATTACTCAATTCGGTTTCATTCTCAACATACTCCTCTTCGTTGCAAGGCACATACTGCACTGCAGATCCAAATCTCGTTATAAGAAACTTTTTTAGAACACCCAAAAATGTATCATTCTCAAGCTCCACCTTTTGAATAGGCTCTTGATCATTATTAAGATCAATGCTTGAGTAATCTACACAAGTGTCATCATAGTCCTCTTCGCATTCATCTTCCGAAATTCAGTATGGAAGTGAGATAGATAGATTGTTTCCAATTAGGAATTGATCCCAGAAAGATTCCGTTGTACACCTTTGGGAAATGTCACCATGAGTTGCTTCGACCGATGTATCTCCATAATCATTTTCACTTTCATAGCTAACATAAAGTTAGTCGTCACTGAATTTAGTGTTGCTAGTCTCAAACTCATCCTTTTGAATAGGTGAATGATCATTATTAAGATCAAAAGTTGAGTTAACTACACCATTATCAATGAAAGACCCCCAAAGGTTAGACTTGTTCAACATTTTCATCAATCAAATATTCATCACAAACCACAGGCATATTAGAATGTTATTGCTTTGAAAGCAAAGTTCTTTGATGAGTGCCAAATATTGTATATATTTGCACCTTTTTATTGGCATTTAACTCGTCATTTGTGCATTAACGCTCCATTTTATCCCATATTCTGTGTATTCGTTGTTTTCAAGAATAAATATTTTTATTAATTAATTTTGCATTTTTAGGTTATACATAAAGTTTCGATGGAATTACGGAGCGAAAAGAGCAGAAAAGTGGTGGAAGCCGAGAGGAATCACGCAAGGAAGCTGCGAAGAATGTTGTGCGCAAGACCAAAAGGCTAGAAATGGGCTTAACAAGGAAGAAATTGTTCTTAAAGAAGAAATGGACTCAGAATTATCTCAAGCCCAACTTATCTCCTAAACCAAAACCAAAATCCATAGCCCACTTCTCCTGTAGCCGTCAGATTGGATCCTCAGCTGAATCCAACGGTCGCTTCATCGCCGATACATCAAATTTGCTACAACCGCTTCACACCACAGCACCTAACTCCATCTTGAGCCGTCAGTTTCGTTGTATTTTTGCATCCAACGGTCGCTCATAATCTGTCTCCATCTCGCCGTTAGATCCGTTTCAGAAGTTCTCATCCTACGGATTCCCTTCACCAATCATCAAAACTTGATGATCCCGCTCAACACCACAACACCCAAATCTATTTCACCCCAAACCAAACACATCCTAACCCTAATCCCATCGACCCCAACTTCTCCATCTTCTCCCTCACCGTCTGCAGAGAAAACTCTGCCACCACCTGCTCCGCCACCAACTTCCTGTCGCCTCAACCACCACCACTCGAGCTCTCAAATCACTAACCCATCACTACCCCCATCATTATTACCACTTTCACCAACTCTATGGCCTCCTAATCTCTCAATTTCACGCTTCACCCATGTCAGAAACCCTAGAGGTGAAATTGATAAATTAGGTCGGAATAGAGTTGTAATCACAACATGGGAAAAGAAGGAGAAGACGAGGAGGAAGCATGGGTCAAAGCTGTCAAGTGTTTTCAGTGATTAGGTAAAACTTAATTTCAATTTTTGGTAAACCCTAATTTCACTGTTTTAGGGGTTTTTGGGGTAAAGTTGTTATATGTATAAATTGACGTCTTGGGTGTGAAATGGGGCATGCCCGGGCTAGCCGGAGCACCAAGCTCTTACTGTTCTGTAATTTCACCATTTCATCTGTTTCATCCAGTAGTATAATTTGATCATGTTTTAGTTCACCAAGCTAAGTTTGAGATGAAACCATAGCTTTGTACTATGTTATTTATGCTGTTTGTGTGATTCTTGAATGCTTAAATTGTTCTAGAAAAGTTTCAATCTTAGTTCATCATCACCTTACTTTCACATTGCATGCCATGTATGCATTGTAGTTAGATGCATAAGCTGTTGATGAACTGCAACTCATGTTTGATAGACTAACCTTTGACTAGTTGTGCCTTAAACAATACAATTAGTACTTTGGAGTAAAATCATAGTTGAGGATTGATATCTTAGTTGTGATTGATTCATCCACTGGTGAAACACCTTAGGTAAAAGGGAAGACTAGAATCTTCACCCTTACCTGCTATAAGGACAAGAATGATACTATCAGTTGAGTTCATAGTGTAGGTTAATGGTGGAATCAAGACCTTAGTTCCCTTTTATCTCTCATTTTGTTTACATTTTTTCTGTCACTATTTCAGCTACATCAACAATTCAGTTGTGTTTCAACACAAACCAATTCACTCTTTGTCACTGATTATCATTGTCACTTAAGCTTAGAATCAGTCTAGGAATACTCTTTGAAGCAATTCATACACACTCCAAGTCCCTGTGGACAAACCCTCATTTGCACACTCACTAAAACTGACCCTGTGCACTTGCAGGTATATCTGTGGGTAACTTTACCAGCCCACCAAGTTTTTGGCGCCGCTGCCGGGGACTTGGCTGCCGTGTTTTTGAAGTTTTTCTTGCTGTTCTTTGCATACTCATGCCTGCTGTGTAGTTCTGATAAGCATCTTAGTGTACTCATCTTGCATATTGCATTTGTAGCTGTAACTTAGTACCACCTCTAGTGCATCTGCATCATTTGCATAATCTCTTCTCCTTTGCTTCAACTGCATCATTCTGGGAACTGAACCTCTTCTCTGAGTTGCCAGGTGCTTGTGGTGCTGCTGTTGTAGCATGTTGCTGCTGAATTGCCCCTGTTGCTGAAGCTGTTGCCCCTGCTGTTGTTGTTGTGACCTTGCTGTGAGGCTGAGAACAAACCTCTGGTGCTGATGTGCTGCTGTGAAGCCCAAATAGAGCTGAGCTGCTTCTCCTGCTGCTGCTCCTGATCCTGCTGCTGCTCCTGGTCCTGCTGCTGTGCCTCAGCTGTTGCTGCTGTGCAAAGGCAAGCTGCTGCTACCCCCTGCTGGTCCTGCTGTTGCTATGATCCAAAGCCCAACTGGGCTGATTCCAAGCAGCTGAAAAAGAACAAAGCCCAACTGGGCTTTGCAACTGAAATACCCAACTGGGCCTCAGAAAAGCCAAAGCTTAGGATGATCCAAAGCCCAACTGGGCTTTTGCAACCTAACTGAGCAGCTGGGATGTGCTTAAGCAAGTAAGCCTAAACCCATTAAGAGAACCCAACCTGTGGGCTTCCATTATTAATTGTGGGCTTGTAATATTAAAGCCAATTTTTGGGCTTTTTTTTTCTGTTGGGTTTGTAATTAATTTTTGTGGGCTTGTTTGTTTAATTTGTGGGCTTGTATTTAATTTTTGTGAGCTTGTTTAATTTGGACTTGTATTTTGTATTCTGGGTTTTTAAACCCAGCTGAGCTTGTAACCGATCACGCTAGGTTAACTCGTTAGTGGGCCGAGTACCCAAATTCTAGGCCGAGATTTTGGACTCAGTTTCACCAAACGTTTTCAAACCAGCTGAGCCAAAGCAAACACAAAACCAACAGTGGGCTTGCTCCCATTCAAAAACCAAATTTTATTTTCTGTTAAAAAAAAAAAAAAAAAAAACCAAAATTTTGCTCCTAATTTCAAAAACCAAATTTTACTTGCTCCCATTTTAACAACCAAATTTTTCTTCTTTATCCCATTAAAACCAAACTTGCTCCCAAATTTTAAAAAACCAAAAAAATGTCTCCCACCAAAACCAAATTTTTCCCAAAAATCCAAACCCTTTAAAAACCAAATTTTGAGCTTTGTAAACTCTTTGCTTAGCCTTTGAGCCCAATCATGAATAGATCTTTTTCTACAGTTGGGGAGTACAACAAATCCCTTAGAGAACTTGCGTGTGGACATACTTCACGTTATGAACCTCCCATAGACCATGATGTCAATAGTCATAGGAATTATTATGGACATTTTCAAAGTCCCGAGCCTCAATACATGAACCCTAATGACTATTCACACATGCATCATTCGCCACAACGTGAAAATGAACATTTTGCTAATACCTCACTCACACAATCATCTCTTGTGGATCAATTAGAAGCTCGAATCGCAGCTTTAGAAATGCAATCACAATCTGTCACATCTAATTTTCTTAGGCAACCTGAAATCTATGCATGTCCCGCATGTGGTAGTTTAGACCACCCTGTTGAGAATTGTCATATTTTGCATAATTTTAGGCAATCTAGAGAAAATCCAAGGTATGAAATGCCCATAAATTGTGAGAATGGTAGTCATTGGGACCATAATCAATCCTTTGAGGGTTACGATCAATCTTTTATAAACCCTAATGACCATGCACACATGTACCAATCACCACAATTTGAACATGAAGAATTTTGTACTCCCATGAATTTAGACTCCACCACAGAAACTTTCAGACTCAGTGAGAAAAACTTCGATAGATCTACATCACGAATTCAGGCATATTTAGATCAGATTTTGCTACACCTACAAAAGGAGGAAATTCATGAGGAAATGTATGTTGTCCCTAATGAAGTGTCTAGTCCCATTCATGTAAATGATGTTGAATATGAACCTAATTTAGAGGAACATGAATCGACTAATGACACCACCACTTTTAATGAGGACCAATATGCATGCTACCATGATGATGATTATGATGATTATGATGATATGTTAGAAGAACATGAAAATATTGTGGAACCTGTTGGTTCAATAACATATGGCTTCTCGCCCTCGACCTTCATGAATGTTGTTTTTTCTAATACTCATTGTAATTCATATGATTTTGATATTGACATGGGATTCGTACAATTATTCTGTGAAGATGAGCATGACATAGGAATAGTTGAATCCTCTGTAGACACTAATATGCATGAAAATATATTTGATGTGTCTGATTCTCTACCTAGGTCACATTGTGATATTTCTCCTGATTTGCCGATGCATGAGAATGAATTTTTTGATGATGTTGATGACTCTGATTGTGATCTTGCCAATTTGTTTGATGATTGTGAGCATGTTGTGACACGTGTAGAAGACTTAGGAGATGTTGATGTGATTAGTAATGATGTGCCTATCGTCCTACATAAGTCACAATCTGATGGCCTTCCACCCAACCTAGATTTGGTTTGTACCCATATTGTCAAACCAACTTTTCTGAGAGTCCCTAATCTAGGTTTGGAACTGTGTGCTTCCCAAGTCCTCTTGGACCATTTTGCATTTAAATATAATATCTTTGAGGAACCACAGTTGGAAATTGCATGTTTGCCCGTCCATAGCAAAGTACACTTTGAGTTAGATCTTGTGCATGATGAACCCCCAAAGCTGCGCGATTTTGTTATCAAAATTATATCTTCTGTAAAATCCAGGTTTGGGGGTAGCTCATTTGATTTCACAGCTTCACGTGCTTTTCTTTCATGTGTGAAGTTGTTGAAACCGCTACACTTCGTCTTTTGGGTTGATCCTCAACTCTTTAGATTGTTAGTGTATGGTGAATTTTTTGTATATAATCCAGTAGATAAAATTTCTTAAAACCCTTTTGTTCCTTTTGTATATATTTTGCTAATCCAATATGATCTCGGCTGAAATATGTCGGATTCTTGCCTTGAATAACGGAGTTCTAATATTGCTTTCGCCGAAATCGGGTATTCTCTTTCCTTTTTCTCTACTCAACATGATCCTCTTCATATGTTGTATTATAATTTTGTTCATATTTTGAAACATTGGGGACAATTTTTAGTTTAGGTTTGGGGGTGAAAAGTAGATACTTTGATAATTTGCCATAATTGAAAACGAACTCCTTCTTTTTTTGAAAAATTCCAAAAAAAATTGAAAAATCAAAATAAAAAATTAAAAAATTAAAAAATCATAAAAATGGAGCTCATTTACCTTGAAATGTTGACTCTTGTGCATATATGTAATTTTTAGGAGTCTTAGTCTAGATATTTAGGCACCCTGATTCTAGCACAATTCACATAGTGATAAGAAATTTGCACGCGCACGATCTACCAATACATGTATGGCCTCGATCTTCAAGGTGTTTGATAGGAAGTTACGATTGCCAATCACTTTAGAATACTGAACGAAACTTGACTAGCTTATTCTTTGGTTGGTTGGGATAGAAGGTGGAGGTTACATTAAGAAAGACAACCATCGAATTTAACTGGGTGCATCAAAAAGGGCTACCTCTTGCAAAGTGTCATGTAATTTTTGTTTCCTTTTGTATATGTATCAAAAGTGTTTCCTTATTCAAAAAAAAAAAATCAAGTATTTTTCAATTCCATTCTCTCTTGTTCCAAAAATAAAAGAGAGTAGTCAATGTAAATAAGAGTCATGTAAAGAGTCATCTTTTGTGTTTTATTGTAATAAGCAAGGAAGGGTGTATGCCATTGATGTACAACGCGAGTAATTGTGAAATACCTCCAACTCATTCACAATTCTCGTAAAGTCCGGACAGCTAGCTAGATTTCGACCTTGGTTCTTAGCCTGAGAAACTATCTCTTGGTGATTAGTAGTCATAACATCCGATCTTTCTTTACACATGTGTAGATACACTTTACACTCTTATCACATGTCTTTATTTGTTATCAGTGCTAGGATTGTGCCTTCGATAGCTAGATTGACATCTCCATTTTGCTGTGAGCTTCTACTGACTTGCGCATGTCACATTTGATGGAATCTGAGCTTATATTTTGACCTAGAACTTTGTAGGTACGTTCTAAGCAAACCTTCACGAGACTTAAATCGTCCACTAGGGACACTTAGTGGTTTAAAAGGCTTATTGCATTCGCTAAATGCAATCGAGAGACCAGCGACAGTGGTATAGGTAGGATTTCCTTAGTTTTGTTTTACTTGAGGACAAGTAAAATTCAGGTTTGGGGGTATTTGATGAGTGCCAAATATTGTATATATTTGCACCTTTTTATTGGCATTTAACTCGTCATTTGTGCATTAACGCTCCATTTTATCCCATATTCTGTGTATTCGTTGTTTTCAAGAATAAATATTTTTATTAATTAATTTTGCATTTTTAGGTTATAAATAAAGTTTCGATGGAATTACGGAGCGAAAAGAGCAGAAAAGTGGTGGAAGCCGAGAGGAATCACGCAAGGAAGCTGCGAAGAATGTTGTGCGCAAGACCAAAAGGCTAGAAATGGGCTTAACAAGGAAGAAATTGTTCTTAAAGAAGAAATGGACTCAGAATTATCTCAAGCCCAACTTATCTCCTAAACCAAAACCAAAATCCATAGCCCACTTCTCATGTAGCCGTCAGATTGGATCCTCAGCTGAATCCAACGGTCGCTTCATCGCCGATACATCAAATTTGCTACAACCGCTTCACACCACAGCACCTAACTCCATCTTGAGCCGTCAGTTTCGTTGTATTTTTGCATCCAACGGTCGCTCATAATCTGTCTCCATCTCGCCGTTAGATCCGTTTCAGAAGTTCTCATCCTACGGATTCCCTTCACCAATCATCAAAACTTGATGATCCCGCTCAACACCACAACACCCAAATCTATTTCACCCCAAACCAAACACATCCTAACCCTAATCCCATCGACCCCAACTTCTCCATCTTCTCCCTCACCGTCTGCAGAGAAAACTCTGCCACCACCTGCTCCGCCACCAACTTCCTGTCGCCTCAACCACCACCACTCGAGCTCTCAAATCACTAACCCATCACTACCCCCATCATTATTACCACTTTCACCAACTCTATGGCCTCCTAATCTCTCAATTTCACGCTTCACCCATGTCAGAAACCCTAGAGGTGAAATTGATAAATTAGGTCGGAATAGAGTTGTAATCACAACATGGGAAAAGAAGGAGAAGACGAGGAGGAAGCATGGGTCAAAGCTGTCAAGTGTTTTCAGTGATTAGGTAAAACTTAATTTCAATTTTTGGTAAACCCTAATTTCACTGTTTTAGGGGTTTTTGGGGTAAAGTTGTTATATGTATAAATTGACGTCTTGGGTGTGAAATGGGGCATGCCCGGGCTAGCCGGAGCACCAAGCTCTTACTGTTCTGTAATTTCACCATTTCATCTGTTTCATCCAGTAGTATAATTTGATCATGTTTTAGTTCACCAAGCTAAGTTTGAGATGAAACCATAGCTTTGTACTATGTTATTTATGCTGTTTGTGTGATTCTTGAATGCTTAAATTGTTCTAGAAAAGTTTCAATCTTAGTTCATCATCACCTTACTTTCACATTGCATGCCATGTATGCATTGTAGTTAGATGCATAAGCTGTTGATGAACTGCAACTCATGTTTGATAGACTAACCTTTGACTAGTTGTGCCTTAAACAATACAATTAGTACTTTGGAGTAAAATCATAGTTGAGGATTGATATCTTAGTTGTGATTGATTCATCCACTGGTGAAACACCTTAGGTAAAAGGGAAGACTAGAATCTTCACCCTTACCTGCTATAAGGACAAGAATGATACTATCAGTTGAGTTCATAGTGTAGGTTAATGGTGGAATCAAGACCTTAGTTCCCTTTTATCTCTCACTTTGTTTACATTTTTTCTGTCACTAGTTCAGCTACATCAACAATTCAGTTGTGTTTCAACACAAACCAATTCACTCTTTGTCACTGATTGTCATTGTCACTTAAGCTTAGAATCAGTCTAGGAAGAGTCTTTGAAGCAATTCATACACACTCCAAGTCCCTGTGGACAAACCCTCATTTGCACACTCACTACAACTGACCCTGTGCACTTGCAGGTATATATGTGGGTAACTTTACCAGCCCACCATTCTTCCTCATACTTTTTCTTCTTTGTATTGATCAATATCTCTTCGTAATTTAGCAATACCTTCACGAAGTTCTTGGAGTTGCTCGTCTCTAGCCTCTTTAGCTTTTTGAAACTCTTGTTGTACAAAGTTGGAAAATTTATCAAAAAAGTTAGAGACTTGTTGTTCACGAGCATAAGAGTCGTCCAATCCTTGTGGTTGTTCACACACATACCCACCATAAGGTTGTTGATACGTATGAGGACCATAATATTCCGTAGGATATTGATCATAGCCAATAAATTGGTTTTGATTATACCCATGGAATGTTTGGAAGTTGTCATATTGTTGAGGTTGGAAGCCGTATCGTTTGTTCCAATATGCTCCATCCATGAGAAATAGGTACCCGAAACACGATTCTCAAAACTACGTCAAAACCAGAAAATAAGAAAAACTAAAAACAAACAAATAAGAAACCAAAAACAAGTGATAACCGCTGCCTCCCCGGCAACGGCGCCAAAATTTGATTGCTGTCATATGCATCAAAAATAAATTACTTTCTCACTACTCAAAATATAAAAATATAGCAAGGGCAAGAAAGGATCGTTCCCATAGAGAGGTCTTGGATTGCCAATATGTTTCGGTTTCCTATATAAAATAATGGGGGGATTTTCTGATTTTTATAAACTAAAACTAAAATTAAATTAAATTAAGAAAAATAAACAAATAAAATCAAATAGATGAAATATTGGACAAGGATTCATCCTCATTCACAAACATGCTTTTTAAAAATAACTAGAATTGATTTTTAATCTCAACTTAATCAAAACCCTAGGATACCTTGATCGCAAGAATATCCCGCTAATTTCCTTTTGTCATCAACAAACACATTAAAAGATGCGAGTATGAGTTCTATCTAAGAGAACAATCTAACGTGTAAAAGCATTAATCAAGTTTAATTACCTAGATGCATTAGGTTCTATGAAATCAGGCCAATCAAAGCAATCGAACGTGTAAAAGCACTAATCCGATTTAACAAAGGTTATGATCCACTTGTGACTACTAGGATGTATCACTACAAGCAATATTCACAATTATGCTACTTGCAATAAGAAATTTATCACTTTTGCGTATAATAAACTCTAATCTAGCAATAGAGATGAAAGTAAACTCAATCGATTCGCGACTCGACTAAACATGCATTCAACTCATGTAACGATATTAATGGTGAATCATAAACGATAAAGCATGGAGACAAAACTAATTCATTGCATAAAAATCATGTTTGGAATTCCAACTTATTTCTTAACCAAAATAAAACTAGCTCATGTTCATGGAGTTCATCCAAAGAAGAAATAAATCTATCATGTTCACAAACCCTAGAACAAAAGTAAAAGTAAAGATAATCTCCTCGTGGTGTTCTCAAACCCTTTTTATATCTCTTTTCAATTTTGTTCGATTCCAAATTAAGTGTCTCGCCATACATTATCCAAGCCCAGTGAAATAAGCCAAGTCCTTCTCAGTACTAGTACAATCTTCACTACATTCAACCCATTCCTGCAACATTTCAATTCACAAGCATACCACATTTCCTGCATCCATCTGAATCTCTTGGCGTCTCGCTGCCAAATACTGGCAGCAGCTTATTGTTCTTCTCGGATTAAGCCTCTCCAAACTCCGGTGATTCAAGTGTTTCCTCAAGCACAAAATGTACATCTGGCAAACTGACCATGGTTACGTACTGGTTGCATACTCGACATACTTTCCAGTTGTTCATACCTTCCTGACACCGTTCACCGGAACTATCACCACCAATGCCACTGCATAACCACCATGCCATCTCTGCAATTTCATACATACACATTCCATCCTCGCCTGTCATTCATTACTACCAACTGCAGCTGCATCCATTTCTGAGCTAGCATCAACACCCAGCTTTGCCTGCAATTTCATGGATTCAATGTAATAAAATGCCACCAGTTCTACAGCTTATTTCATAGCAGCAACAACATATAATCAGCATCTCAGCCAACAACACAATCACCACCTGCAGTCTCACATACACAACCATCACCATTTCGCACTGCAACTGCAACTCTACCAGAACCATCCTTGCACATTCTAGGCAGTATGCCATTCCTTGCAACAACAAACAACACGAGCACGAAAACCATCTGCAGCTTAAAAAAATTCCATTCACTGACCATCCATGAATCTCCACCATTAACCTTTTGTTTCATCTGTCACCATCGCCTTCAGCGGCTCCAATAAATCAACAACGTCTCATTACGGCAACAACAACGTCACAACACCAACTGAAGCTGCACATTAAAGCATTTTTCCATGCCAGCTCCAGATCCTTGCATTTCCAGCTCTATCTACCCATCTCTCCGGGTTCTACATAAGCTCAAATTCCTCTTCAAAATCAAATTCAGACAAATCCTATTTTGATCCTTGCCCTAATTCTTCATCAATGCTCTTCAGATTTATCACCAAAAATATATGCTTCACTCATTTCTCCATCTCAGCAACCTCCGTTGGTCTCATCACCAGCATCTTCAATCTTGAGCTAAAAGCAAATCTTACTCCAAACCCATTAACAATTTATCTGTGTCTATAGCCCTAAACTATCAAAGAAACCCATTAAACCACTTCTTCCTTATCAATCTTCTTTGTCTTTGAATTTTACCCAACCACATTAATCTTCTTACAAGCTCCGTGATCTTCTGATCTTCATAAATCTCTCATCTGATTCCATGGTTGCCAGTGGCAACAACAACTGCACTACTGTAATGAAAATTGGGGGAAAATGGATTGGAAAACTCTTCTCTCGACCTAGTACTGGTAGGAAGTAGATTAAAACTCCCCACTGAAAGAAGAACCACCTAATGGAGGTGCCCTGAGTAACTGAATGTCCGCAGTTAGCATTTCTTCTTGGACTTTAGCTGGTTATCCCTTATCCACGGCTATGCTCCAAGTATCACCAGCTCTTTTTGCTTCAAATGAGTACTTTCTTCTTCTTTGGATCCAATTACTCCAAAACATCTATAAAACTCAAAACACCTGTAAGATACATAATTTACAAGAAAAAAAGCAAAGAAAGGATAAACAATAGATAATAAATAGGGTGTTATCCACACCTATCAGTATGCGTACCCATTCGCATACTGGCGAACCCGGACCAAGTCCGGAACTCTAAGTATGCGCACCCGTTTGCATACCTGAGGGGGTTAAGTTCTAAAATCGGTTTTTCATGTACAAATACATTTTATATAATAAGGAATGCAATCTTTTGCAAACCGTGGCTACAATGTTCATGATTTGATTCAAGTGAATCATAATCGATTTTGCTTCAATTGTGTCTTGTATACTTCTATGAAAACATAAACAATTAACCAACTCCATAACTAGTTTCATTTCAGTCATTTGAACCAGTTATGATTAAGATGGACAAGGTTGATATGAAAGTGTTCATATGGCTAACTTCGGTTAATTATTGTTGAGCCAACTATGTGCACATGTTTGGGTACGGTTATTCATACCTAAATGAAGTCACATTTCATTTGTGTATAACAAGCTAAGTTCAATCTAACGGTTGAAATATATTAGCTTGACTCTAATTAGTTTTTTATCTAACGGTGAATATTGAATGCTTTGTTACCAAGGTAGCATCGATTGCAAACCCTGATTTTGACGACTATATAAGGGAGAACTCTAGCAAAAGGTAAACCTAATCCCCACACTTCCTGTATGATACTAGTTGCGACTAGAGTCGATTCTCTTTTAACCTAAGTTTTTCCTAAAACCATTATAGGTTAACGACGGTGTACCAATTGGTTCTTGTTCACCTTGATTTATCAAAAGACGGAACAAAAACTCGTAGGTATTTCTCTGAGAGACAGATTTAATTGGTAGCGCTCAACTTCATTCCAGTCCGAAGTTAATTGGTAGTAGGTTAGAGTTTGTAGCGGCTTAATACAATGTGGTGTTCAAATCCATACTAGGTCCCGGGATTTTTCTGCATTTGTGGTTTCCTCATTAAAAAAAATTGTGGTGTCTGTGTTATTTCTTTTCCGCATTATATTTTTATATAATTGAAATATCACAGGTAGTGTATAGTTCAATCAATTAGATAATCCAAACTTTGGTTGTTTATATAAATTGATTGACACTTGGATATTGGTCTTTGATACCATCCAAGTTATTTCTCATATCAATCCGGCTCACAGATTTTTATTTGTTCGATTGCAGATTTATTTGAGATATAACTCTTGGATGTTTTTTCCTTGATTGAGTCTGACCGTCTAGTTGATTCTCTTGGAAATATATTGGAGTTAGTCCATAAAAATTGCCTAAACAAAATATTGGGTGTGGTTATTAGACCCCCGGTTTTTCAGATATGATTTCAGAACAAGTTTGAGCTTGTTTGCTAATCGACTAGCTCTCCGTTGCAGTTTGTTGGCATACCTTACTTTATGTTTGTACTTGAAAAAATTAGAGAGTTCATGACCCTTAATAGTACTGTAAGGACATGTCAATGTGGAGGATGGATTAGATACCATGGCAGAACATGCTTCTATATAAAGCTTATTACCTCAAACATGAGAGGTAGAGATTTCATTATTAAAAGAAAAGTCAATTACATTCTCCAGTGTTGTTGATGACGTATCAACAGGAAAAATGTCAAGATTGATATGAATATTGCTACAATTATCAAAATTGAAATTTTCACCAAGGAGTGCTACACTTGATTTTTCATCTTCTGTAGAATCATAGTGATCAGATGTTTCATCAAGAGTTGCAGCAAGACCTTTGTTGCCAGTGTATTTTCTATGATTTAGACACTCATTAGCAAAATGACGAAAACCTTTACACTTGAAGCACTGTGGCGTATCCTCATCATCAGTGTCGACGGTATCCCTGTTTTAGGAGGAAAAGGATCACAAGGCTTAACTAATGATCTAGGTTTGTCTCAAGTGAAGCGTTTATTTCTCTTCAAAAGAAGATCTCTAAACTGTCTTGCGATCAGAGAAACTGAGTTGTCAAGATCTTCATCTGATGATTCAGTCTCAATGTGATCATTCACAGAGTTGCCAACACTTTTATTTTTATCAAGTAAATAGTTCTTTTGTGCTTTGAACACAATATCCTTTCCAGCTTTGGATAAATGTTCGTGAACAAAGATCTTTAACTTTCCAACAAGAGTATTCCTGGAAAGTGTTTCAAGGTTATTTCCCTCAACGATGGCATGTTTCTTAGACTCTTATCTAGCTGGTAGAGATCTGAGAATTTTCATCACAATGTCCATTTCACGAATAGTATTACCCAATGCAAAAGATGCATTAACAATTTCAGACACTTTGTGACTAAACTCATCAAATGAATCTTCATAATCCATACAAAGGTTTTCCTAATCATAATTTAGGTTTTGAAGCCTAGATTCTTTTTCAGAGGTATTCTCTTAAAATACGGTTGCTAAGATATCCAAAGCATCTTTAGACCTAGTGCATGCACACGGTGCTGAATATCTAGGGTAATGGCATGGATAATAGCGTTTGATCTGTCAGAGTATTTCTTTGCAGCACTAATATCGGTTTCACTATATCAACCAATATCCTTTGCAACAGTTATACCATCTACTGTAACTGTTAAAGGATCATGGCCATTTACAAATGAACCCATGATTGAAAATCTCGTGCTTGAAAAAAAAACACGCATAACAATTTTCCACCATAAGTAATTTGAGCCATCGAAGACTGGCGGTACGTTTATAGACATAGCAGTTCTTTCCATAAAGTCAGACTACTACAAACACAGGCTTATGAGATCTTAGCGTGTTTTCCCGCTCTGATACCAATTGAAAACAAGGGGGTATAACAACCACATTGAATATTTCGTTTGGCAATATGTATGGACTAAAATAAAATATAATTCTGAGAGCACCAACTTAAAAATGAGACTCAATCAAGAAAGATATCAAATATATTTATCTCTTTCTCAATATGATCAGTAAATCAACTAGATAGAAATCTGTGAGACTGATTGTTACGAGAATAACTCGGACGGTGCCAAAGACCAATGTCTGAGTGCCAATCAAGTCTTATCCAACAAACAAGGTCGTATTTATCAACTATGATTGAACTACGCGCAACCTGTGATATTTCAATTATATAAACAAATATAATGCGGAAAAGAAATAACACAGACACCAGAAATTTTGTTAACAAGGAAACCGCAAATGCAGAAAAACCGCGGGACCTAGTCAATATTTGAACACCACACTGTATTAAGCCGTTACAGACTCTAGCCTACTACAAGTTAATTTCGGACTGGAATCTAATTGAGCCCTAACCAAGTCTCACACTGATTAAGGTACAGCCGCGTTCGTTACGCCTTTCGAATCCCAGCAGGACTCTACATGCTTGATTCCCTTAGCTGATCTCACCCATAACTAAGAGTTGCTACGACCCAAGTCGGAGACTTATAAACAAATCTGTCTCCCACAGGTAAGTTTATTCTGGTTGTTGTTTCCGTCTCTACATAAAGATCAAAGTGTACTGGAAACTCAACTAATAATCCGGTCTTATACTCCCGAAGAGCAGCCTAGAAATATTAGTCACCTCACAATAACCTAACTGATTAGCAGAAGAAGTTATTGTGGAATCACAAGAGTCTGAGATGAAGAACTGTTGTGATTAATTTTTATATTTTACCCATCGGAGATAAATCTCGAGAAAATCTTGGAGAAGATTAAACTCAACACGATAGAAAAAGTAAGATCTGAATACGCAACTACAGAGAAAATAGTTGGATCTGGATTAACGGATCCCAAATGAAGTCTTCAAGTCGTTAACCTAATAAAGATTTTGGAAAACCTAGGTTAATGGAGAATCGATTCTAGTTTACAACTAGGACACACGAGAGTGTCGGTATTAGGTTTCCCAGATGCTAGAGTTCTCCCTTATATAGTTTTTCAAATCATGGTTGTTTACAATCAAAGCTAAGATAGCTTAGTAACAAACCAATTGATATTCACCATTAGATGAACTCCTGATTCAAGATTCAAGCTAAGTCTGCTTAGAAATTAAGCAATCAATCTCCACCATTAGATGGTATTAGCTTGATACACACGAATGAAATATACCTATATTTAGATATGGATGAACCGTACCCAAACGTGTATTTCTTGTTGGCTCAATAATAGTTAACCAAAGTTAACCACATGAATCCTTCTAGTTTATCCACATTCATCTAACACTTCTAGATCAAATATGATGATCAAACAATCATGATAGACAATCAACTAATCTAAATGTATTTCAAGAGAGTTGTTCAAATGTTCATCATCTCATAGAAATACATATGAACCATTTGAAACATATTCGTTTTGGTTTGTAATTGTACAAAGTACTTATAAAAGAACCAATGCATGAACATAATGCCACGGTTTGCAAAACAAGTTTGCATACCTTATTTCATTAAAGTTCCAGGGACTTTAGTTCGTAAACTGAGTTCGCAAGCGAACCTGAGTTCATGGGTATGAATTGTCATACTTACCGATTTTAGAACCTAACTAATATGCTCGCAAACAGAGTACGTGAACCACAGTTCCAGACTTAGCTAGTCATAGCCGTTCACAAACCACAGTTCCAGACCTTTTTTATTTAAACTCGTTCGGAAACACAATTCATAAACAAGAGTTTCAGACCTGAACTAGTATTCACAGTTCACATACTAGGTACGCATATTGCATTATATCAAGAATTTGGTAGTAGTTCTAAAACTCTCATTTAATCGTTGAAACATCCTTAGAAGACAACAATGGTAATCTTACACATACCACTAGATTCAAGTAATTTTCAAGTGATTAATCAATCAATACGAAACTTCCCGAGTTGACATCAAATGATTGTCTCACGCAAATCATGTAAGATTTTCAAGGTAATTTTCACATGATCATCTTGACTTAATATTTAGTTTCCAACAAATGAATTGTATACAACTAAACTCGTCAAGTCGATGATGAAGTTTAACTAAAGCTAAAAAGATTCCAACACTTATTTCGAGAAATAAATAAACGAGATAAACTCGGCTTGAAATTTCAAATGCGTATATTGTAAAAGTATATATAGTTATACGACTTGGTCTCTTTAGAAGATAGAATAAAATAGACTTTTAAATGATATATAAGTTTTAGTTTCCACATACCTTTTGTTGATGAAGTTCCTCCAAGATCTTCAGTAGATCTTCTTCTTCAATTGGTGAACGTCGTGAAGTCTAATGCTCAACTACACACTTCTATCCTAATCCAAGACATATACATAAGTAGACTAGAAATCAAGTTTATAGTTTTGATCAACTAAACTTGATAAACAAGATTCAGATAGCAATGCTTGCGATTTCGACCGATCATTGCTCTAACATGTAGTGATGCTAATGTGTCTCTTTTAGAGACAACTTTTAGTGGGTATATTGTTATTTCGAGAAGTGAAAATGGTTTTCGTTTCTGTTACTGATAGTCTTAACTTAGAAAGTTGTACATTTTTCATTTATATTAATCATAATTGCATTTTCCTTATTTTAAGCCGTTCAATTTTCCTACCCGACGTGTCACAATTAGTGACTAGACACAAAGGTAATAAAATAAAAAGGTTAGGCAGATATGCAATTTACACATCCCCATATTTGTAGTCGTTTATCCAAATGTGGTGACACGCGTCGCAATTGGGACAAAGGACATGGATGTCTTTTATAAAATTGGTAAGCCCTATTTGGTAATAATATCTCCCTCATCTATCACCGTCCATCATCAACTACCCTACAACACGCGTCAACATCCATCTAAAAGGGTAATTTCGTCAGTTGGGTGGCAAACTTAGATGGCTAAGATTGCATCTCATGAGAAAGGGTAGTCGTTGATCATGGCTACCTTATGTTGGCGCCTGATAGTGGCACAATGACACTTTTAGTGCATGCCAGCGGCATGATGGCGTAAGTCGCGCCTGGCGTAGCCATGGCCATTGGATTTAGGCGTCTGGTCGCCTAAAAGTTATCACAAGTCTTTCAATTTGGTGAAAAACTTGGATGGCTGAGATTGCATCTCATAGGGAAGGGTAGCCGTTGATTATGGCTACCTTCCGTTGGCGCCTGACAATGGCACAGCGGTGCCTTTGGTGCATGCCAGTGGCGTTGCGGCATGGTTGGCATAGTTCGTGCATGCCAGCGGTGCCTTTAGTGCATGCCAGTGGCGTTGCGGCATGACTGGCATAGTTCGTGCATGCCAGCGGCACGATGATGCAAGTGGCGCCTGGCGTAGCCATGGCCACTAAAATTTTTGGCACGTTGGTGTTAGACTCAAACGTGGTGTGGCAACATTAGTTTTAGCGGCCAAATTGAACTTCATGCTCTATGGAACATTGTTTGGCTCGGTTGGCGTGACAAATTTGCTTAAATTAGGGTTTGGCATGTCGAAACCCTAATTAGCATATATGACATGTAGCATGCGGAAGGTGGCATGTTTGGCATGTGTGATTGGCATGCTTTTGGCATGTTTGGCATGTGCATTTGGCATGTTTGGCATGCCGTCTGGCATGTTGGAATTTTTTTGGGAAGCCAACTTAGTATGATAACCTCTTGACACAATTTCCACCCTTTTAGAGCTGTGGAAGGTTTAGAGCAACCTGATTGGTCAATGGAAGTAGGGAGCTGGCCAGGCAGGGGCATGGCTAACTTTTGGTGTGTGTGGAAGGTTTAATGCGACCTGATTGGTCGATTGGGAATAGGACCAGCAAGTATGGGCCCAGACACAACTCATTGGGAGTGTGCCAGGTTTAAAGCGACCTGATTGGTCGAAAAAGTAATAAAGGCCGGTTAGCTAGCATGGGGCGTGGCCAAGTGGCGCCGGCTATCCTATGGAATGGCCACGCTTCCCTCGTTGTTGCTCCTACTCCGCGGCTCTATTTAATCTGTGCTTTCTGACTGAGTATTTTTTGCAAGGGGCCTTAACCTTGGTACTTGGAGGTTCGTGCTACTCTGCTGCGAGAGAACACAAATACGTCATGCCATACCAATATTAAGGGTTCTGCCAGGAAACATAAGCACAAGAAATGTACTCAGCAGGCTTCGGCATTTGTGAGTAATGCATCTAGGAGCTTATACACTCATTAGGCTCTATACTAGTGGAGAATTCATCTAGGAGCTTGAGTTTCAATATAATATGAAGAGAGACACAAGTACTCATCAGATTTTGATATATTCTCCAAATTCCTTGCGGAATATAAACATATCAATATCTACTACATCTGATACCGGGTTAGGTAGATAGACTTTTACAAATTTAGCCCTGAACTAAAAACCACCATCAACATTAAGTCCCCTGCTTAGCTCGTAACAATGTCATTGTTGCGAGGTAAGCATAAGATGGTGACATACAAGGATAAAAATCAAAAGGGCAAGTCATGAGGAGATTTCCAGGAAGAATTTGGCTAACCTTTGGCAGGAGGCAGGAGGAATCCATGATCCTTGCATTGGCGTCTTGACGTACTTCCGGCTTTACCATAGGATGTTGGCGTTGGTGATGTAGGTCCGTTGATAGACGCATTTATGTGTCTATTTTGATCTCGATTTTCTATTTTGTTAGTACCCATTTTTATACTTATTTTGGTATTTTATGTTTTTGTAGGTGTTTTTGGAGAAATAAGCTTTTGCGGGAAAATTGGCTCGAAAAGTGGTATTTGCGCTCGTCGGAGAAAATTATTATTCGGACTCCCAGTTTGGATAAGGGGCACTTCAATTACTAAGGGGCACTTACTAATAAGGGGTATCCTCTTTACTATTTGCTGCCGCATGCTATTTACACCCCATCAGAGGATAGGGGCATTCCCTTTTTCTTCATCGTTCAAACACAATTTTGGCAGGAAACTATATTATTACCTGCGTGAATTTGGGAGCATCAGTTGGACGTGAAATAACGGGATTCAATGGCTGATTTTTGATGGGCTGACTTATCAAGAGCAGACATGCTTATTATGAGAGTTTGGATCGATTGAAATGGGATGGATAATCAGTTCTCGACAACACAGGGGAGGATAGTTTTCTCGGGTCCCGTGAAATATTTAAGAGAGATTTTCACGGAGTTTTTCACGGGATCGTACGGTGATTGGCCTGTTTTATCAAAACAGGGAAGTTGGGGGATTTATTCATGGAAAGAAAGAAGATTTCTTAAAACAGAGTAGATGATAATATATCGGGTATTTTTCTGTTTCAATATGTGGAAGTTACGTGGAAGGATGGAAATAAGAGATTATATAAAGATTTTATTAGGGTCTTGAGAGAGTTCTGGAGGCTTGGACAACTCAGTTTATGCGTAGAAGAAAAAGGAAAGGCAGAAAATCCGTGACTTGCACAGAAGAGAACGGGAAGATAATTGAAATCTTTCTCGAAATATCGTCACCTGTAGAGTATATATAAGTTGTTTCGAGTCTCATATAATGGGTACGAAATCTTAGGAGAAGTTTAGAACACCACAGAGCTCCAGAGATCGAGTTGCAGTAAAATACCTTATTCTGCTGATGTTGCTGAAGAGGAAGAACACGAAGAACATTAACGCACAAGCAACTGTCGCAGCAAACTATCGTTGTTTCACAGCAGTACCTATGTGTCGTTCATCACAGATATTGCATTAGGTATTTAGCTACTATTTCTCCCTGTAACAGTTATTCTGCAATACCAGCAAACTGTTACGAATCGTTTGTATTATCACTTTTCATCTTTTTAATCATCTTTTGAGACATAAACAATTATTTTGAGATCATGATTAATATGAGGAGATAAACCCCATTGCTGAGGCGGCAGAGGAAGCTATTTTTCCAAAAAAAAAGTGGTACAGTCTATTTTATTTAACTTATTGCAATTATTATTATGATTATTTTCCTTGAACTATTATTGAATATGATTTTTATTTGAGTGATTGTGATCTATTTTGATGGAGTATGCTTAGTTTATAGACTCTTGATGCCTCATACTTGGTATTTACAATTATTACTTTTGAAAATCTATTAGTTGCAATATTTTAGAATCAAATTAAACGAGAAAATTGCATGAATATAAATATTTGGACCAAATCACTTTGAACTTGGAAAATAGTGGAATCTTAACCTCGGTGTTCTTTTAATATTGATACCAACTTTGTTGGTGTTTGTTACAATTATTAGCGAGTTTTCTATTTAGTTTTGAGTTTAAGTCTAAAGGTATCCTTCACAAGTTCGAGAATCGAATCACTTTTTACCACCATCTACAAATCACATCAATTTTTGGCGCCGCTGCCGGGGATTTGGATTTCACGGACAGAAATTAGGGTTTGGATTTTTGGAGGTTTCGGACGAGATTCAATCGCCAGAATTTGGTTCAGTGAACCTGTTTGGATTTAACAGGGATGCTATGGGAAATTTCTTCGATTCAATTGGGCTGGATAATTAGTTCTCGTAAAATAGGGAATACCTTTCTCGGGTTTGTTGAGACTTTCAGGCGAGAAATAGGGAGAGATTTAATTGGGAATTTTCAAGGGAATGGATTACTATAGGCCTGTTTCGATGGAACAGGGAAGGTAACTTGGTTAGATTCTAAAAAGTAGCGATAGATTCTTGGATTAGTTAGAACAGTAGATTGGAGATTATCACGGGTTTATTTGTGGAAGTTGCGAATGGAGGTAAGGCTAGAATATCTTCGTGGGATTTGTTTGTATCCTAGGAAGAATTTTTACAACCCACGGACGCGTTGAGAAGCTTTGGGAGAAAATAACGTGGCTTGGCAGGGAAAGAAAATTCCGAGACTTTTGGGAGAAGAATAATCAAATATTCTCGAATCTTTGAAGGGCATGTGGTATATAAATAGCCTGGGTACGAGTTATAGAGGGGTTGTCTAGAGTTTGGGGACCTGAGGAGGGCCAGAGAAGAAGAAATTAGAGTTTTATCAAACTCTGTTTCTGCTGCTACTGCACAGCTCAAGAACACGAAGAACATTGACGCACGAAAAACAATCGCAGAACAATATCGTTGTTCAACAGCAGAAGAGCAGTAACGTTTATATACAACAGTTTATCATTGTTCCTCTTTGTACCAGAGATTTGTAACACTTTTACACTGTTGCAAATCAGCTGCTTTACACCTTTCACTCTTTTAATCAACTTTTGAGCAACAAACATGTATTTTGAGCAAGTGATTAATATGAGGAGCTAAACCCCAACACTGGGATGATGGAGAAATCCATATTTCATGCGTGTGGTAATTATATTTAATTCTTTTTATGATTTTTCTTAATTAGTTGTGAAGTCGTATGATGATGTATGCTTGGTCTAAGTGATTTTGATGCATCATGCTAGTGATTTACAGTTAATCTTTTTAAAATATACCCTGGCAAAGAATTAGAGTCAATAAACTAGAGCTATAATTGTCTAAGAATTGATTGTTGAACCACATGATATGAGGTTTGGTGTAATCATGAGTCTCAGTAATCTCTCGACATTGTGACAAACCTTGTGTATATATTTTCTATATTTTTATTGTTTTCGATTTTCAAATCTGAAATCAGTCGCAACAAGTCCGAGAATCGAATCACTTTTTACCACTATCTACAAATCACATCAATTTTTGGTGCTGCTGTCGGGGATTAGTCAATGAACTAGAGCTATAATCACTTTCCCCCCTAATCCACTCTTTACCCCAACAATGGATTAGGGGGACACCATTCTTCTTCACGATTTGAATTGATCAATTTTTGGCGCCGCCGACGCGGACTTGTATTTAGATTTGTTTTAGGTTTCTTTTTTTTTTTTATTATTTTTGTTCTTTTTTACGCGTTTTGGTATTTTTGTAGATAGTGGCATTTATGTGTATATTTTGATCCCAATTGTATATTGTTAGTGCTCGATTTTGTGCTTATTTGGTTATTTTATGTCTTTGTAGGTGTTTTTGGAGAAATGAGCTTTTGCGGCGAAATTGGCTCGAAAATTTGCTCGAGGCACCCAGGAGGACAGTTACTATACGGACCCCCATTTTTGGATAAGGGGTACCTTAATTACTAAGGGAAAACCAATTAATAAGGGGTATCCTCTTTACTACTCATCATCCACTTGCTATTCACACCCCAACAATGGATTAGGGGGACACCATTCTTCTTCACGATTTGAATTCTCAAATTTGGCGGGAGATTTGGATTTCACGGACAGAAATTAGGGTTTGGATTTTTGGAGGTTTCGGACGAGATTCAATCGTCAGAATTTGGTTCAATGGACCTATTTGGATTTAACAGGGATGCTAAGGGCAATTTCTTCGATTCAGTTGGGCTGGATAATTGGTTCTCGTAAAATAGGGGAATACCTTTCTCGGGTTTGTTGAGACTTTCATGCGAGAACTAGGGAGAGATTTAACTGGGGATTTTCACGGGAATGGATTACTATAGGCCTGTTTGGATGGAACAGGGAAGGTAACTTGATTAGATTCTAAAAAGTAACGATAGATTCTCGGATTAGTTAGAACAGTGGATTGGAGATTATCACAGGTTTATTTGTGGAAGTTGCGAATGGAGGTAAGGCTAGAATATCTTCGTGGGATTTGTTTGTATTCTAGGAAGAATTTTTACAACCCACAGACGCGTTGAGAATCTTGGGAAGAAAATCACGTGGCTTGGCAGGGAAAGAAAATTACGAGACTTTTGGGAGAAGAATAATCAAATATTCTCGAATCTTTGAAGGGCCTGTGGTATATAAATAGCCTGGGTACGAGTTATAGAGGGGTTTTCTACAGTTTGGGGTCGATAGAATCGGAGCATAGAAGCGTAGGTGAAGTTGCACGAATATTCACCTGTTGCTGGTGAAGAAGAGAAGCTGAAGAAAATTGGACAGAGGAGGAAAGTCGCAGAGGAAGTCTTATTCAAACAACACAACAGAATTATCGATGTTCAACAGATCTCATATATCACAAGCTTGTCATCTTTTCTCTGTAACAGTTCAAAACCCATTGTAACAGTCTGTTTGTAACGCCTTTCTAGCGTTGCAAACTGTCTGCTTTATTAGTTTTCTCTTATTTTTCACACTTTTGAGCTATAAACACCTATTTTGAGAACGTGAATAATATGAGGAGCTAAACTCCAACACTGGGATGACGGAGGAAGCCATGTTTCACAATTGCTTGGTAACTATAATGATTCTTCATGACTTTTTGTATTGATTTAATTGTTTTATGATTTTTATTAATTAGTTGTGATTTTGTCTGATGACGTATGCTTAGACTTAGAGCTTTTGATGCGTCATGCTTATGATTTATAATTAATCTTTTACAAAATATACCTTTGGAAAAGAAATAGAGTCCATAGAAGAGCTAGAATTTTTATGAATCAATATACAAACCAATTGAATGTGATTAATGGTGGAAACCCGAGTCCCAGTTCTCTCGATATTTTTTGACAACCGTGTATACATATTTTCTTTACTTTTAGTGTTTTCCATTTTTAAGTCTTAAATCAAACCTTTACAATCCCGAGTTGAATGAATATTTTTATCACTATCTACAATACATCATCCGTCTACATAATGCTAATGCTGGCGCTGCAACCTTAGCTACAGAATGATGATGATGACTGGCTTGACCACGGAACGAGCGGAGATGGCGCTTGGCTCCAGTTCGTGGAATGGTGGAAACGGCTTCAGTCCATGGGATGGTAGAAACGGCTTCGTTTTCTTGACCACAGGACGGGTAGAGATAGCGTTGAAACTTTGGCTCGACCGTGGAGCTAGAGGATGGAGATAGTGTTGATGGATCCTGGTTCGTGGAACGGTGGAAACTGGCTTCAGTCCGTGGAATGGTGGAAACTGGCTTCAGTCCGCGGAATGGTGGAAACTGGCTTCAGTCCACGGAATGGTGGAAACAGGCTTCAGTCCATGGAATGGTGAAAAGGGAACTTAGAATGCTGGAGCGTTGGAGCTAAATTAACCACAGAGTGATGGAGCCATGGAGAGTTGGCTTGACCACGGAGTGCTGGATCCATGGAGAGTTGGCTTGACCACGGAGTGCTGGAGCCATGGAGAGTTGGATTGACCACGGAAAGTTGACTTGAGCCATGGAGAGTTGGATTGAGCCATGGAGAGTTGACTTGACCACGGAGTGCTGGAGACATGGAGAGTTGGATTGACCACGGAGTGCTGGAGCCATGGAGAGTTGGCTTGACCACGGAGTGCTGGAGCCATGTAGAGTGATAAAAGTTTTTGAGAGTCGTTGTTGTAAATAGGATTCGTTTCAGACTTGTGAAGGAAATGGAATTTTTAGATTTAATAAAATATATATACAAAAATGTTAACAATGAGCGAAAGATACTGGGACTAAGGATTTGGCCGAATTCACTACACAGGGTTCATTCATATATTCTTTGACAATTTAAAACTCAATAAAATTAACATGGACTCTGATTTTGCCAAGATAGATTCTCAAAACATCGATTGTAAGTCCTAAGCATGATGTATCAAAACACCTAAGCTAAGCATACATCATCAAATTAAATAACAACCAATTAATTCAAATCATATTTCAATTTTAAATTAATGCAAAAGTCATAAAAAAATAATAAAATAAATTTACCCGTGTATGAAATTCACCCTCCTCCGTCGTCCCAGTGTTGGGTTTAGCTCATCATGATAAAAACACGCTCAAAATATTTATTTATTGCTCAAATGGTGTTTACAATGAAGAGAAGAAGAGAAAATGGTGTAAACAGCTAATGTGCGACCCACATGAAGCGTCACAAAAGAACGATAAAAGAGAAGTGCTATTGTCGCTGTGGTTCTAAGACCCACACCTACGACCCACGCCTGTGAGTCTGTTTCACTGTTGATAAACGACTGTCCCTGCGAGTCTGTTCTTCTTGATCTTGGTGTTATTCGTCATCAGCAGGAGCAGAAACAGAGTTTCATCAACTCTTGATTTCTCGCTCCTGAGCTCTCCTATCGACCCCAAACTCTCGACACTCCTCTCTTGTACCTTGATAAATATATTTATACTCCTAATCCTCATTTAATCACGCCATATCTCCCAAATAATCTTCATTTATCAATATTATTCTCCACGGCCAAAGTTTCCATTTTTTGATATTCCACGCGCATGCAGCTGTATTTCTTTCCCTTTATACCTTCTTCACGCTACATAATACCTTCCAAACACGTGCAGTATACGTTTAAATTCCTCACAACCCGTGCAAGCTCATGTTTTTCCTCTAACTCCCTGTTTGGATTAAAACCAAGTTATCTAGCCAAATTCGTTCGAAACAAACACCCATAATAGCTTTGTTAGGACATATCACAACTACCCATGAAGTTTCAGCCCTTTATTCTACCAAGAACTCCTTCAAACTTTGATCGAAAAATCACACAGTAGATGAGAACCGTTTTCCCGCCAAAATTCATTTTTTGAATTTTTGGGAAGAAGATGCCCTCCCCCTAATCCTCTACGGGTGTCCCTTTAGCACTTCCCTTATGGGGTGCAAATAGTAATTTTTCTAGGGTTTCTTGTGCACATTTTTGGGGCGCTTTTAACACTCCTCCGGGGTGTTTCCGGGGTGCCTTTAGTATTTTATCCTGGGGTGTAAAACACCACTTTTCGAGCCAATTTTGCCGCAAGAGCTTATTTCTCTAAAAATACCTACAAAGACATAAAATAACAAAATAAATAGAAAATCGAGTACTAACAATACATACAATTGAGACATATTAGACACATAAATGTGTCTATCAACACCCCCAAACTTATTATTTGCTAGTCCTCGAGCAAAACTAATATGGAAAATAAAATCCTAATTCACTAGGTGTCCTTAGTGACTGAGTTAGTCTCCGGAGGGTTTACCAGAGGTGTACCTACAAAACCTTTACTCATAATTGGTCACAAGTATCCAAAGAGCTATGAGGACATACATATTCTCAACTTATCTCCAGGTAAGTAGAATGCCAGAGAAATTAAAGGTTTCATCTCTAAAGCTGGCTGAAGAAAAGGGGAGACACATCCACACGACTGCTAGATAAAGAGATATCCGCTACACAGCTAGATAAACATTGTAAGATGCGTCCGCTTCTTTACAGCTGGATAAGATTAGGAGAGAGATTAAAATGAGAGGGACATATGCTACACAGCTGGACTAATTACGTGTGATGAGTTAAACCAGTGCTAGAAAGATCTTGTGCCAGATTGAAAGCAGACTAACAAAGCAACCAAAATGCATCTTTCTTCGACTCTCTCACAGTGCTCAGTAGAAATAACGTCTTCTTCGGTCTTCAACTGTTGATGATAAACTCTCGAACCTCATAGAACCTTGACAATTAACTCTTCTCTTCGATTTCTTACTTGACTTATAAATTTATTCTTCCCTATGGCCTTATTGAACAAAAAGAACGTAATGATGTTTCATTTTTTTTTTTCATTTTTCATTCATTCATTTTTTATTTATTTTTTGATAAAAAAATTACAAGACAAAAATTTACATGGCCATGAGAGAAGGACTTTCAAAACTTGGATCTTCGCAACTTGTGATGTCTTGGTATCATGGATTTTAACAACTTATATCATTTGCTCTTATAACTTCAACTTTGATTTTTGAATTATTCTCTTCTATCGTTGCTTCTAAACCTAAAACGTCTTCACTTTCTTCATAGATTTTGATGTCGCTCCGCTTGTTGATGATGATAAGTTTCTACTGAGAGAGAGGCGCAATCCAGTAACTAAGACTACATTGTGAGGTTGCTTTGTATTTCTGGCATTTCCCTGACCTACTTGCCTTTCCATCATGTATGGTTAGGTCCATCACGGTTACCCTCTAAAAGGAACAAGTTCTCTCCTGAATTTCAAGGATCTCAATGTCTTTTTCTCTAATGTCTCAATAAGTTGTTATCCCTAGCATTCCAATTTGTATCTTTTCGGTGAGAAACAGTATGTAAACTTAGCTAACCGGATACCATGTGACGCTAGAAGTTTCAAAAATGCAACTAAAAAGTTTCTCCCATACCCCCAAACTTAAATCTAACATTGTCCTCAATGTTCTAAAGATAAAATTAAAAGCATATGAACAAGGAGAAACTGTTACCATTTGAAGCAAAAGGGTTAAGGAAAGATATTACCATGTTGCATGAGATTGGGTTACCTCCCAAGAAGTGCTAAGTTTAAAGTCTTCAGCCAGACATCAGAAGGAATTAGTCACCTCATAGAATCAAAAAGTAACAGCCGAAATAACTGTGGGTCTTCAAAACCAAAAAGAGCTGACCAAAGGAAACTACAATAACCCAAGAAAGTGAACAAGGATAGCATGCCCTTATCTAGTTTCCTGATTAAGATATTTATATCTAATTGTGGTTCAGGTTCAGGTTCTAAGAAAGGGTCTAAATAAAATATTTTCATTGGTTGCGTTTCTTCATAGGTGGGATCGGAATCATTAGGTCCTAGAGTCTGGAAAAACTCAAATATGATCTTAGAAGCGCACAATAATAACCTAAATAACTGAGGATCCTCTAAGTCAATAAGATTTGACTTACAAAATTGACCACAATGAGAGTAGTGGTCACTCTTAAGCAAATGTGTCGATTCTAATTTCCTAAAACATTTAGGTTTGGTCTCACAACTTAATATTCGACACATTTGAAATATAAACGTTCCCACATTTGGAAGAAAACTATTTGGTGGGAAAACAAAGTCAATCTGGGCATCATATCCTGGGCAAACCACATCAACCAGAGGATGGGTTTCTGACGACTGAACTTCTTCCTGGACATCATTAGGTTCGGGAGAACGAGTATGAAGGTAATCTTGTAAAATGGTCGAGGCAGAGATATCAAGTCCAAAATGAGGGATCTATGTAAGAGCTAAAGGTATGGTACAAGGAGAATGATAATCACCCCCAAACTTAGATTTTTGGGTATCTCTAGATAGACTAGCTACAATTTCCTTAATTTCTAGATCATTGGAATCCTGAAAATGGTCAATTGCTTCTTTGAGGTTATACTCAAGTGACGTATCCTCACTCATATTTAATAGATCTACGAGTTCATTTTCTTCGTCTAAGACTATTGTGCCTGAACTTCACTGAGCATAACACTTATACGTTTACCACTCTCGTTCATCATCTCAGAATATCGTGTACACTCTTCTTTTGAACTATTCATTGCAACTAAACGTTTATACGTCCTTTCAATCCGTTGTTGGGTCTCTTCTAGAGATGGAACAGGTTCAGAAATATCATAATCAGGACTAGTTTCCAAAAACGAGTAACCAGTACTACAGTGTTCCTGATTTTCTTGCTCATAAAACCAATTCGCATGTGGATAGTAATTGGGATCACCATGGTATGAACCATAACCTTGAAAAGGTTGGCGTTCCCAACTACTATTCCCACCATGGTCATAAAAATGATGATGTCCATATTCAAATTAAGATCGATACTCATTGTATTGTCTTCTGTCATACCAGTTCGACATTCTTAATTGCAAGGGAATTCTACACAATCACAAACAAGGATGACTCGACCAAATCAAACCTACTGATTTCTAGAAAACAAAAAGCATGATGGCTCCACTTAGATTGTTTCTAGACCAGCTTTTAATCCTTCGAAAGGGAATTTGTTACAATTTAAGCAAACCCCTATGGAATCAATCCGAGTCAAAGTAAGTTGAATTGAGGCGAGGGAAGCTCGGTAGAGCTTTGATACCCAAGGCCTCACCGCTATCACAAGGCGGCGCAGTCACGCATTCAACTCACAGAAACCATCATGAACTTCGAAGTATGCTAAAAGAGTAACCAATATTTTTCGAACGACTTTCCTACTAAGCTCGTTACCCTATCGGTCTCGTTCTAATCAAATTTTAAGCTTGGATTCGCGTTAGGTTTAGTTTACCTAAGGCGGGCAAGAAGGGAACGGTGATGAAATCCGAACCCTTATCTTATATGGCCAGTTCTTGCCCTTTACTAGGAAATTAAAGCATCCGGTTCAGTCCTCAACATATAATCACCTTAAGGAAGACAGTAAACCCGCTGACAGGAGATTCGCGGGTGTTTAGAAGGTTACCTCCCGTACCAGACGGGCGAAGAACCGGTGTAGTCGACTCGGGCCACTGACTCCGGTGTCAGTGTGCGAACCCGAGGGGCCGAGACAATATTGTAATCGTCGTCCTTCCCTGCAAACAGTTTATATTTAATTTTTTTTATATAACCCTTCCGTAGGGTTTAAAATTAAAATAAATTGTCCAAAGTCCAGTCCAACGAAAAGAAATACAAAAAAATAATAATAATAATTACAAAAATAAAAAATAAAAAAAAATGGAAAGTCTCTTAAAAAAAAAAATTCTCTCTCTCTTTTTGTTTCTCTCTTTTTTCTTTATTTTTTTGCTTTATCTTTTTTCCTTCTCTTTTAACTTTAAGCTTTGATTCCAAGGTCTTTAGTATCCAACTTCAAACCTGTAATACAAAGACACAACCAAAGAGACGTAAAAAGAACAAATGGAATAATAAAAATAATAAAAACCTAAAAATTCTACCTAAGCACAAATCCGCGTCGGCGGCGCCAAAATGATAAAAGTTTTTGAGTGTCGTTGTTGTAAATAGGATTCATTTCAGACTTGTGAAGGAAATGGAATTTTTAGATTTAATAAAAATATATATACAAAAATATTAACAATGAGCGAGAGGTACTGGGACTAAGGATTTGGCCGAATTCACTCACAATTTAAAACTCAATAAAATTAACATGGACTCTGATTTTGCCAAGATAGATTCTCAAAACATCGATTGTAAGTCCTAAGCATGATGTATCAAAACACCTAAGCTAAGCATACATCATCAAATTAAATAACAACCAATTAATTCAAATCATATTTCAATTTTAAATTAATGCAAAAGTCATAAAAAAATAATAAAATAAATTTACCCGTGTATGAAATTCACCCTCCTCCGTCGTCCCAGTGTTGGGTTTAGCTCATCATGATAAAAACACGCTCAAAATATTTATTTATTGCTCAAATGGTGTTTACAATGAAGAGAAGAAGAGAAAATGGTGTAAACAACTAATGTGCGACGCACATGAAGCGTCACAAAAGAACGATAAAAGAGAAGTGCTATTGTCGTTGTGGTTCTAAGACCTACACCTACGACCCACGCCTGTGAGTCTGTTTCACTGTTGATAAACGACTGTCCCTGCGAGTCTGTTCTTCGTGTTGTTGGTGTTCTTCATCATCAGCAGGAGCAGAAACAAAGTTTCATCAACTCTTGATTTCTCGCTCCTGAGCTCTCATATCGACCCCAAACTCTCGACACTCCTCTCTTGTAACTTGATAAATATATTTATACTCCTAATCCTCATTTAATCACGCCATATCTCCCAAATAATCTTCATTTATAAATATTGTTCTCCACGACCAAAGTTTCCATTGTTTGATCTTCCACGCGCATGCAGCTGTATTTCTTTCCCTCTATACCTTCTTCACACTACATAATATCGATTAACTCTTCCAAACACGTGCAGTACACGTTTAAATTCCTCACAACCCGTGCAAGCTCATGTTTTTCCTCTAACTCCCTGTTTGGACTAAAACCAAGTTATCTAGCCAAATTCGATCGAAACAAACACCCATAATAGCTTTGTTAGGACATATCACAACTACCCATGAAGTTTCAGCCCTTTAGTCTACCCAGAACTCCTTCAAACTTTGATCGAAAAATCACACAGTAGATGAGAAGAAGATGCCCTCCCCCTAATCCTCTACGGGTGTCCCTTTAGCACTTGTCTTATGGGTGCAAATAGTAATTTTTGGGCATGAATAGTAATTTTTCTGGGGTTTCTCCGGCACATTTTTGGGGCGCTTTTAACACTCCTCCGGGGTGTTTCCTGGGTGCCTTTAGTACTTTATACTGGGGTGTAAAACACCACTTTTCGAGCCAATTTTGCCGTAAGAGCTTATTTCTCTAGAAATACCTACAAAGATATAAAATAACAAAATAAATAGAAAATCGAGTACTAACAATACATACAATTGATACATATTAGACACATAAATGTGTCTTTCATAGAGTTGCAGGTTGAGCGAATGATGTTCCTCGTGCTGGCGTGCTGCTGGTTCGGTCATGGAACGGATATATTGGCACAGTACTTGTTCGGCTATGGAGCATGAGTGTGTTAGCGCCCGGTATCTATTCCCGTTCATGAAGCAATAAAGAATCCTTATTCTGTTCAAACTCTAGAAACTGCGTTGGTATGAAAAGGGGTATCGACCCTCTTCTGTTTTTTGTTGTTCGTCCGGCTCCATGCTTTCATCTGCAGTATCTGGCTCCTCTTCGTCATTTGTTAGCGGTGGTAGAGCGAGTATTAATGGTAAAAAAGCAATCTCCAATATTTATAATTAGCAGCAACGAGAGCCAAGAGAACTCAAGGTAGGTGCTCTCGCATGTATCCACCCAACAGTACCATCGATCTTCTCTAGAATGTGTAATAAGGTTATGACTCCAGAAGAATGAGTATCTGACCTCTCCAGTGGATTTCAAAATTTACCAAACTCCATTGCACTCTTGGGACGGATGGATGAAATAATGTCAGGTCTAATCTTGGAAATTGTGGTTGTGTTGTTGGTTCATCCTTGACTTTAGGTTATTTGGTACCTAGATTTTCTGATTGCGATGACGATATGTTCTGGATGCTTGTATGGTCGAAATCTTACGGATCCCTTGGGTGAAATAGATGAGTTGAGAGACGTTTCGTTTCCATGTGTTTCTATCAATTCTTCAAAGACTTCATTCCAAACGACATCCTTTGAACCATTTTCTTAATCTTGGACTATTGCATGGAGTGCGGTGAGCAGTCCCCAGTTATACTTCTGTTAGATCCGATAGCGTGTCCGGATATGTGAATATATCTCTGTGGGGTGATTTTTGGGTATTTGATGCACGTGTACGGCTTCATGTTGAGAAATCCTTGCGGCTCATAAAACTTCGACAGTGATGATGTTGAAATCGGAAATAACCTGGTTGAAGGCAATGAAGGCATCCCATTCTGGTAGTCCCCATGTGTAATTATCCTGAGCCTATTTTCTCGTGGAAGATGTGTTTCTGTTGCATTCACTGGTAAGGTGGTGACTGCGTTTAAGCTCCTAAACATGAAGGAGGCTTCAGTCCCCAGGTGTAACCTACTTTAATTGCATCGCCTTGAATCCATGCCTATGGGATTTGATACAATATTATCATACTCTCCTGGATGTGATGCTGGGATGCTTGGAAAATCGTATGGTCGAAATCTTTCGGATCCCTTGAGTGAAATAGATGAGTTGAGAGACGTTCCGTTGCTGATGTGCTGCTATAAATTCTTCAAAGACTTCGTTCCAAACGACATCCTTTGAACCATCTTCTGAATCTTGGACTATTGCATGGAGTGCGGTGAGCAGTCCCCAGTTATACTTCTGTCAGATCCGATGGCGTGTCCGGATATGTGAATGTATCTTTGTGGCATGATTTTGGGGTCTTTGATGCACGTGTACGCCTTCATGTTGAGAAATCCTTGTGGCTCGTAAAACTTTGAAAATGATGATGTTCAGATCGGAAATAACTTGGTTGAAGGCAGTGAAGGCATCCCATTCTGGTAGTCCCCATGTGTAATTATCCCGAGCCTATTTTCTCGTAGAAGATGTGCTTCTGTTGCATTCATTGGTAAGCTGGTGACTGCGTTTAAGCTTTTAAACATGAAGGAGGCTTCAGTCCCTAGGTGTAGCCTACTTTAATTGCATCTCCTTGAATCCACGCCTATGGTATTTGATACATTCTTATCATACTCTCCTTGATGTGATGCTGGGATGCTTGGAAAATCGCATGGACGAAACATTCTTTGTAGTGGTTGTTGCTATGGTAAAGCTCTGACTGGTATCAACAAACGAGCATCAACAGTTCTTGGCAGCAGATGTGATCAAAATAGACTACATTGTCGTGGGAACCAAAATAGGCTGGCTGGAATTGTACGGGCGTCCACGGAAGCAAAGGGATGGGTTGGATGCGTAAGCGAGTAAAACTGCCCACGACTACACGCTTTGCCGGGATGAGACAAAAAGTGGCCAAAACTATGAATCTTGGCTGGCTGCGATCACGATCCTTGACAGGTAGGAGTGTGGTGGCTACGAGCACGAACCTTGGAAGGAAGGGGTGTGGCGTTGAAGCGGCTTAGGCTCCTGGAGAGGACACTGAAACGGCTCTTGAAGCGAACGTTCAAGCGGCTGCTGGAGCGAACGTTGAAACGACTCAAACAGTGCTGGTCGACATGTCGTGTTTTCTCCTCATGGGAAAAAAACGTTTTTTCTGTTTGATTTTCCCTTGCAACTCTCATAGTCTTAACGGTTACAATGTTGAAGTCGGAGGCCGCGTCAATCAGCTGCTGTCAAACTCGACATCCTTCGAGTGAGCTGTGGTTAGGAGTCCCCAGTTTCATCTATCAATCGTGTAGGAGAGGTTGGGGTTTGGGAATGGCTTCCCTGGATGGAAACAGCTGATTTCGATTTTGTGGACGGAGTCCCCAGAAATCATGCAGCTCCTGACGGGAAGAGGGTCTCTGTGAACTCAGGAGGATTGCTGATTTCCTTTGCCTCGATTTTGGAGAAGTCGTTCCTAATCCTCAAGTGTGATGAAATTGGATTGCTGATTCCTCTCCAACGGACGTTCAAGAGAATAACGGGCCTCTTCATCTATAAAGGTGTGTCCTGCTAAGGTACTCTTTCTGAGTTGAAGCCATGTCCATCTGATCCTTAATTAGCAAAAACTTCTTGTCTTTCCATCAAATCATCAATGGTAATTGGTGGTTGGATTCCTCTGGATCCTCTAGTCTATCGTCCTGATGGGGAGTGGAAGCAGCTCTGGTGAAAACCGGGGGCGTCACACTTGAAGAAACATTGGGGGTGGCGGCGGCGACTCTGGCTCTGGTGATTGGAGATGTAACGCCGAGGGAACGTTTCCTACGCCGCTGGTGTTGGTCATTCCCTTTTGCTCTCGTTGGATACGTCCGCATACTCTGGCCACATTGTCTTTGGCGGGGCACATACCTCAAACAAGGATTCAATATTTTTTGCCATCTCTGAGATTCCTGAAGTCTCTGGTTGTGAAGGAGCCAAACGTGCGTCTAGGGCTATTTGATTGCAGCAAACGTCTCTGCTCGCTGATCCTTTGAAAGGTGTAGAAGTTCACATAGACTTTCTACCAAAGAGGCTGCTTCCTAGTCCACCAACCTATGGTTGGTGGTGAAACTGTTGATCTGTGTACGACATCCGGAGCGTCAGTCCCTAACGCTAGAATTTCTGGAACAGGTGAGCCGCTCCAACCGGACGTTAATCTGACAATAAAACTGAGTATGATGTTTATTGATTCCTTCATCAGGTCCATATTCCTTGTGTGGATCTCATGGACTCGTGCCAACTCGACCAATCTTGGGATTCTTCATTGGCTGCACCATTAGGTATAGCGTTGGGAGGAGGGATGTCGTCATTCGCCAGGTTCTGAATGGAACTTGGATTTGTGGAATCTGTTCTAAGAACAACAATCTTTTTAAAATTAGAACTGCAACCGAGAGATTCATCTCCCACTTTGGTCGCCAATTGTTTGTGGGTGAAAACGGTTTCTGCTGGTTCTGGTAAATTCGTGTGTGTGGATGAGAAACGAGTCTAAACCCTAAACAATGTGCTGCACAGGAGTAGTTTTGATTCGAGAGACCAATCTGTATAATCCTGGCCTAAACCAAGAAATGGCAGTTTCAGGCTTGCTTCGGTCACAAAGTGAATGAGAAGGGTTGGTCTTAGGGAGGGAAGCAAAGAGAGTGTTGATACCAGAATCGTTGATCCTGAAGGTGTGGTTGTTTATGACTTGTATCAGAAAGTAGAACTAGCTAGCAGAATGGAAAGTTACCAGGTGATTTCTGGATACTATGTTGTTCTCCGACCAAAAACTTGTTGTCTGGTGGAAATAGGTGAATCCTATTTATACAAGTCGTAATGAAACCTACCCTGGTCTCGTAGGAAGTGTAACCAATTGAGTGGTGGAAGAGTGGAGCAACGTGTAACGTCAGGAATTATGCTTCCACAATGAAGGATCCGTTTACACCATTACTTCTTGCCATTACTAACCCCCCCGCTTTATGACACTTTCTTGTAATGGGAGTATTGCACGACGCACGTTGTAAACCACCAGACCAATACCCTGATGAGTATCCCCCAGTTTGTGACATATTTGATGTCTCGAGTGTTTTCGTGGAAAACGTGTAGCACTTTGCTATGTGTGGCAAGTTAAAATCAAGAGCCTTGCCGCATAAAAATAGCATGTGATGTTATTAGGCTCGTCTTGGCTGGTCGCCTAAAACTTGCCACAAGTCTGTCAGTTCGATGGCGAACTTCAATGGCTGAGATCGCATCTCATAAAGAAGGGTAGTTGTTGATAATGGCTACCTTCTGTTGGCGCCTGATAATGGTACGGTGGCGCCTTTAGCGCACTCCAGTGGCATTGCGGCATGGTTGGCATGGCTCGTGCATGCCAGTGGCGTGGTGGTGCAAGTGGCGCCTGGCATAGCCATGGCCACTAGATTTAAGCGGTTGGTCGCCTAAAACTTGCCACAAGCCTGCCAGCTCGGTGGCGAACTTGGGTGGCTGAGATCAAATCTCATGAGGAATGGTAGCCGTTGATTATGGCTACCTTCTGTTGGCGCCTGATAATGGTACGGTGGCGCCTTTAGCGCACGCCAGTGGCATTGCGGCATGGCTCGTGCATTCCAGTGGCGTGGTGGAATGGCTGGCATAGTTTGTGCATTCCAGCCGCATGATGGTACAAGTGGCGCCTATGTGGCCACTTGACTTAGGTGGTTGGTCTCCTAAAAGTTTCCACAAGTCTATCAGTTCGGTGGAAAACTTGGATGGCTGAGATTGCATCTCATGAGAAAGGGTAGCCGTTGATCGTGGCTACATTCTGTTGGCGCCTGATAGTGGCACAATGGCGCTTTTAGTGCATGCCAGCGGCAAGATGGTGTAAGTGGTGCCTGGCGTATCCATGGCCACTGGATTTAGGCGGCTGGTCGCCTAAAAGTTTCCACAAGTCTTTCAGTTTGGTGGAAAACTTGGATAGCTGAGATTGCATCTCATAGGGAAGGGTAGCCGTTGATTATGGCTACCTTCCGTTGGCGCCTGACAATGGCATAGTGGTGCCTTTAGTGCATGCCAGTGGCGTTGCGGCATGGCTGGAATAGTTCGTGCATGTCAGCGGCACGATGGTGCAAGTGGCACCTGGCGTAGCCATGGCCACTGAAATTTTTGGCATGTTGGTGTTAGACTCAAACGTGGTGTGGCAACATTAGTTTTAACGGCCACATTGATCTTCAAGCTCTGTGGAACATTGTATGGCTCGGTTGGCGTGGCAACTTTGCCTAAATTAGGGTTTGGCATGTCGAAACCCTTATTAGCATATATGACATGTAACATGCGGTAGGTGTCATGTTTGGCATGTGCGATTGGCATGATTTTGGCATGTTTGGCATGCCGTATGGCATGTTGGCATAGTTTTGGGAAGCCAACTTAGTATGATAACCTCTTGACACAATTTCCACCCTTTTAGAGTTGTGGAAGGTTTAGAGCAACTCGATTGGTCAATGGAAGTGGGGAGCCGGCCAAGCAGGGGTGTGGATACCCTTTTGGTGCTCGTGGCAGGTTTAATGCGACCTGATTAGTCGCTGGGGAATATGGCCAGCAAGTATGGGCCCAACCACAACTCGTTGGGAGTGTGGCAGGTTTAAAGCGACCTGATTGGTCGACAAAGGAATAAGGGACGGTTGGGTAGCATGGAGCGTGGCCAAGTGGCGGAGTCTATCCTATAGCATAGCCACGCTTCCCTCGTTATTGCTCCTACTATGCGGCTCTGTTTATTCTTTGCTTTCTGACTGAGGATTTTGTGCAAGGGCCTTAACCTTGGTACTTGGAAGTTTGTGCTACTCTGCTGCGAGTGAACACAAATCCGTCATGCCATACCAATATTAAAGATTCTGCCAGGGAACATAAGCACAAGAAAAGTACTCAGCAGGCTCTGGCATTTGTGAATAATGCAGCTAGGAGCTTATACACTCAATAGGCTCTATACTAGTGGACAATTCATTCTAGGAGCTTGAGTTTCAATATAATATGAAGAGAGACATAGGTACTCATCAGATTTTGATATATTCTCCAAATTCCCTGCGGAATATTGACATATCAATGTATACTACATCTGATGCCGGGTCAGGTAGATAAACTTTTACAAATTTAGCCCTGAACTAAAAACCACCATCAACACACAGACACCAGAATTATGTTAACGAGGAAACTGCAAATGCAGAAAAAACTCGGGACCTAGTGTTATATTTTTGAAAGTGGTAGTAAAAGTTCGTTGCTCGGACTTGTAAGGATTTAAAAATAAAAATATATACAAAAAATATTAACACTGGTGCGAGAAACTGGGGCTTAGGATTCGGCCAAATTCATTTCTTAAATGGTTCAGAAATTAATTCTAGGCAATTATAATTCAAAACAAAATGAATATTAACTCTATTCTTTGCCAAAGTAGATTTTATAAAATATTACTTGTATTTCTTAAGCATGGCATATCAAAAATCCCTAGGAGTAAGCAGAAACCATCAAATGAAATCACAAATAATTAATTAAAATCTTAATTCAATTAAAATTGGTGCAAAAAGTAAATAAATAATTAAATAAAATTACCACATGGATGAATTAAGGCTTCCTCCGTCGCCCCAGTGTTGGGGTTTAGCTCCTCATATTAATCATAATCTCAAAATACATGTATAAAGCTCAAAAGTTGATTAAAGGGAGTAAAACAATTGAGCAGAAAAATTGCAACAGAAATAACTGTTGCAAATGCGCTGTTCAACTGTTACAAGAAGAACGATACAAATGTTATGCTGTTGCAAGACCCAAACTACGACCCACTACCCTGCGTCGTAAACACTGTTGGAGAACGACTGTCTATGCAAGTCCGTTGTTCGTGTTCTTGGCCTTCATCAGTGGCAGCAGCAGCAGAAACTCAACTCGTGATTTCTGCTTCCTGCGCTCTCCTATCTTCTCCCAACTCTCGACAGCCCCTCTACTCGATCCAAATAACCTTTATATACTCACATGCATCATCAAATCCCCCGCAATAACTCGTGAAAATCCTTCTTTACTCGGAATATTTTTTTTCTTATTTCGGAGAATAATTTCCAAAAATAACTTCTTCACGCTCCAAATCTCTTCCAACACGCTCCAAATCATGTTGTAATCACCCATAGTGTTTTTGGAGCCATCAAACTCGATCGAAACACGTCCATAACTCTTCAAAACTCGTGTTTTTCTCCTCCCTGTACGTGTGTCTCTGTTTTGAGTTTGTGGCTTCTCTAGCCAATTCTAGCCAAATTCGATTGGATCCGACACCCAAAATATCTTCCTTAGGCTTAATCACATCTTCCTGCCAAGTCTCAGCCATTTAATCTCCCTATAACACGTTAAAAAAATTCGATCAAACTTCTGCCAGTTCTCATGCATGTTTTCCCGCCAAAATTCAGTTTTTGAAATGAAGAAGATGGTGTCCCCCTATCCAAACTGGGGGTGCGAATAGCAATTGGGGTGGAAATAGTAATTTTTCTGGATTCCTCCGGCACATTTCTGGGACGCTTCCGGTGCATTTCTGGGGTGCTTTAGTAATTTTCTCTGGGGTGTAAAACACTGCTTTTTGAGCCCATTTCGCCGCAAGGGCTTATTTCTCTAAAAACATCTACAAAAACACAAAATAACACAATAAGTACTTAATCGAGTCTAACAATACAGAATATTGAGAACAAAATAGACATATAAATGCGTCTATCACCTAGTCCAGATTGAACACACACTGTATTAAGCCGCTACAAACACTAGCCTACTACAAACTAACTTGGGTCTGGACTGTAGTTAAACCCCAATCAATCTCACACTGATCCAAGGTACAATTGCGCTCCTTACGTCTCTGATCCCAACATGACACTACGCACTTGATTCCCTTAGATGATCTCACCCACAACTATGAGTTGCCACGACCCAAAGTCGAAGACTTTAATAAACAAATCTGTATCACACAGAAAAGTCTACGATAATAGATAAATCCGTCTCCCACAGAAATACCTACGAGTTTTGTTCCATATTTTGATAAATCGAGGTGAACAGGAACCAATTGATAACCCGGACTTATATTCCCGAAGAACATCCCAGTACTATCAATCACCTCACAATAATCTTAATCGACGCGACGAAAGAAGATATTGTGGAATCACAAACGATGAGACGAATATGTTTGTGACTATTTTTATATCTTTCATATCGAAGATATCAATCTCAAACCAATCTTTGTGATTGTACTCGTACGATAGAAACAACAAGATCAGATCACACAACTACGAGAAAGTAGTATCGGTCTGGCTTCACAATCCCAATGAAGTCTTTAAGTCGTTAACCTAGTTTTAGAGAAGAAGCCAAAGGTTAAAAGAGAATCGACTCTAGATTACACAACTAGTATCACACGTAAGGTGTGGGGATTAGGTTTCCCAGTTGCTAGAGTTCTCCATTATATAATCTTTCAAATCAGGGTTTGCAATCAATGTTAGCTTGGTAACAAAGCATTCAATATTCACCATTAGATGAAAACCTGATTAGATTCAAGCTAATATCTTTCAACCGTTAGATCGAAAACCTAGCTTGTTACACACAAATGAAATGCATGTTTCTAGGTTTGTGTAATCGTACCCAAACATGTACATTTGTTGGTTCAACAATAGTTAACCAAATGGCTAGCCATATGATACTTTCATATCAACCATCTTCTTCTTCACCATAACTAGTTCAAATGACTCAAATGAACTACTTATAGAGTTGTTCAATTGCAAGAAAATCTTATGTAACTACACAAGACACAATTGAAGCAAAAACGATTTGATTCACTCGAATCGATTCATGAACTTTATGGCCACGGTTTGCAATTAGCATTCCTTAGTTTATATAAACATGAGTTCACAAACAATCGTCTTTAGATATAACCAACTCAAGTTCGCGGACTGGGTTTCTTGAGTAGTTCTTCGTCTTGTATGATGATCCTCCATGGAGTTCTTGAGCTCAACTACACTTTCTATCCTAGTCAGAGACTTAGCTATAGTACACTAGAAATCAAGACTTATAGTTTTGATCACTAACATTGACAAACATGCTTGAGATAGCAACGCATGCGAGTTCGACCGAGCAATTCTCTAACAGGGAGATTCCCTAATTTAGTGATAGGGGGACAAAGGTTGTTATAGTTTTTTCAGAACAATCATGGTTTTCTGGTGTAATAACAACAATATATCATAGTACAACTATTATTAGCTCTAGTTCTTTTAAGATCAGCTATAAGATTAATCTTCTGTTTAAGTATAGAAAGAGCATCATGCTCAGTTGCAAGAAATACTACTTCTTCTCTAGTAATGATTGGTTTTTGAGTAGAAATAGCTGAAGTCTTGAATCGCCTTGCTGAGTTACATGTATGAATCATACCCAAATTTGTTGATTCAGAAGGATAAACAGGAATCAGAATTGAGTCAGCTAGCTTATCTGTCTGACAAGAAATCTGCTTGAGAATAACTGGTAAGTTATGATCCAAAATAACAGGTGGTTGTTCTTGAACAAGATCCACATCAAAGATTTTCAAAGCACCAAAATTATTCTTGAAATGACCCATGTGGAGATTTCTTTTCAGTAACTCTTCATCCGATATTTTAGAGCTTTGTTCAACATCTGGTGCTTTGCCTTTATCATTATTGTTCTAATTAAGTGTTTCATCTTGTGTATCCAAAACTTCATCTACTTGAAACATAGTAGAATATCTCAAGGCCACAACTGAGTCTGATTCATAAAGATGGACTGGAAGTTGTGGTGGCATCCATCTTGATACTTTTGGTAAAGAGTATTTAGTACCAAAAGAACTTGCTTCTTTAATTGCCTTTTGTTTAATTACTCATCTTGGATATACAACATACTTATGATCAATAATGCGGCAGAAAGTACAAAAATACCTTGGAACCATGAAGTATCTAATAAATTCAATGAGAAAAGGTTTAATCCCCCCCCCCCCCACCCCACCCCAATAACTAGAGGTATACATGCTGGTAAAGCACGTTGGAACATAAACTTTAACATTCTTCTTTTGAAAATGGTTACCATAAGTAGGGCTGTACAAACCCGACTCAACCTACCGACCCAACCCACACCCGCCTGAAATTACCCACACCCGACCCAACCCACCTAGGAGCGGGTCGACTATGGGTCACAACATCAAAACCCATAGTATTGTGGGTCGACTATGGGTCAAAGCTTCCCTCACCCGACCCAACCCACCCACCCACCTAAATATTTCTTAGTTAATATTAACCCTTAGATTACCTATCCTAGATGAATCACAGCCATTGAAGTAGTGATATATAATTCCTAAACCTAAATCGCTAACTTCACTTCAGTCTTCACTTCTTCAATCACTTCCTTGAATAGTCTTTTATCTTTTGAGCTTCGAACAATTGAACTCATTTCTTGTAATTTGTATGCACTTTGCAACTTTGCACCAACTTCTTACTTCTCTGGATTATAATTATCATTTGTATACACTTGACTTGGGGTCAGTTCTTTAATTGTCATCTGTAAGAGTCTTAGGTAAGTCTGTAACTTTTTTTTTTGATGCAATGTAACTGTAATGTGTATTTTATGGTGGGTAACCCACCACCCACCCGACCCAACCCATTGTAATGTGGTTCGAGTAAAAACCGACCCATTGTTATGTTGGGTTGGTTGTGGGTGACAACTTCTGCTACCCACCGTCAGTGGGTTGGGTGGTGGGTGAGGCCAAACCCGACCCAAACCGACCCATGTGCAGCCCTAACCATAAGGATCCTTCGCTTCAATGAGCTTACCAAGTTTGAAAGTAAGCTTTTGAAGATCTTCGAACTCAGTACATTCCTTTGGCACATTACATAGAATGAGCCATATCATCTCTTCTGAAAAAGTTACTTGACAGTTTACCGACCAACCAGTAGGAGGAACAATATGTAACCACATGCACCATGGACGTTTCTCATTAACTCTGTTGAAATCATTTTCCGCTAAAAATATTATCAATACTTTGTTTCTAAAGCCACTGAAGGTTGTGACGTTTGGAGTTTGAGCTAGCGTCCATTGAGAACAAATGTGGTGTTTAATAGAAGATGTGGGAACTAGAGTCTCACTGCAAACATATTCTACCATACACCATTTCCAGTTATTATCATTTTCGCTAAGACCACAATTTTATGAATGAATACCGGTTCAGTGAGGGTTGGGGGAGACTTGAAGGTAATATGAGTTTTTCTGCCATTTAAAAGAATAAATCTTGAATATCTTTAGTTGTAGAAGGAGTTTTTTTGGGTCTTGGATGTCTCCATATAAATAAGAAGTTTAAGAAGAATGAAGAGGATAGGTCTTGAGTGGTTTTTGAAATGAGTGCTTGGGGTATGCTTATACATACATATTCGTACGAGACGATACCAGGTGATGGTGAAGTATGTGTTATGAACCATGAACTCTGAATACAACATTGCTTTTTGATATTCAGACAGATACAAGAATTTTACTGAACCTTAAACTGGAAAATATTTAAAATTGACTATGTTTTATGTAGGTAAGAGGGAAATTTTAAGAACTTTTTGATGATCGTCATCATCGAATTTGAAAATGAATACAAAATCATCATGAAATAAAACTTCATGCTTATAATTTTCTTGAGTTTCCATAATTGTCTCACCCGTAAATCCCACTTTTTTAACTTTCGGTACCCAATGACACCATAAAATTCGCATGACTAGCCAGCCCCGGGTCATTGTAATAGTAATGGAAAATTTGTTGATTGGTCCAAATCCCATATAGTTATTTATAGTAAGGTCCAAACATATTTTTTTTTATCCAGAGGTCCAAAATTAATTAAAGCATAGAAATGACCATAATACCCCCTGCTACCAAACGTGTGTGTCTACACTGCTTACAAATTTGAGTACATATCTGGAACACTGCTCACAAATTCGAGCACATATCTGCTAACAAATTTGGGTACATATATGCCGCATTGCTTACAAATCTGAGTACATATCTGTTGCACTGCTTACAAATTCGAGTATATATCCGCTGCAAAACTTTTGCATTCCTCAGAATTAGTTTCATCCACCTCATCTCCCTCGCATTTCCATTAAAAAACATGAAACAAGCAGACTGGAGGTGTTCAAACAAACATCTTGTTGTCAACATAAGACCATCCCAATCTTCATCTTCTACTTTGTCGTGAATGTTCTGGGTTGGGATTAGAAAAAAAAGAAACAGATAAACATTAAAAGAGTAAATTTTTTAATGGCATAAATATGCTTAACAACACCCAGGACTTTTTTTTCTAAGATGGGTAATAAACATCACAAGTTTTGTGTACTTACCTCATTAAATTCAAGATGAGTCAAATCAGGTGCTGCTTTGAGCAGTGGAAATACTGATTTATCAATAATTACTTCCAGTTCTAGTAACAACTTCTCCAAATTATGAAATATAGGTACAATGTTTACGAACTCGTCCGCAACGGATATTGTCTATTCATCGCAACTAAAGCAACATTAGCAAGTATATTAGTTTTTAGGAATCTGCTTGAGCATATATTACATAAAAATTTAAAGAGAGCAAAATAAAGAAGAGTACCTGTAGGTTTGCAGCACATATTGTTAAATTTTTTACATGTGCAAGCGCTTGAAAAAACTTACTTACAGCTGCACCTATCTTTCGCCCCCTTGGTACACAAAGTCAAGCGCTTGCAGACTCTAGTGTTTGAAAACTGGAAAGAAAATATTCCTTTGCCACCCAACCATGATAGGTAAATGACACTAGATTTGGTGCATTAATTTTATGAGCACAGTCTTGTAAACCATCATCATCATCACATCTGCCGTTATCAATTTCCAAAATATTTGAATTAGAAGATTACCTCAACTCTGAAGCTTTGACAAAATGAAGAATCAACTCTTAATTAATCACCAATTCGAGTAATTTAATGCTCAATAATCATAACAAACTCATTACACCAGATATGTACTGTCAATTCATACACATATTTCAGTATTACCCATATGTACTAATGGATCAAACCAAAGAAAAGTGGCAAAACACTGAACAAACAGAATCAGAAGAATTTTATATCAGTACACCAGATATGTACTGTCAATTTATACACAAAAACAAACTATAACAAACCCAAAAAAATAAGAGAAAACCTATAGATTCATAGTAACCACAAAAAGAAAACAATACGTCATATATGTACTGATAGGTAATACACAAAAGAAAACTGAAAAACAAACCATAAAAGTATCAGATCTACTAATGAAATAAACACAAAACATGATTGTTTATTTAGATCTGAACTTGTTCCATCAAAATCCACCAGTATATCATATACGTAATATCATATACGTACCGATGATTAATACACAAAAACAACCTAAAAGCATATCAAAAACAACCAAAATGAAACTAAAATCAGTTGCATGTGAAAACCAAGTAATGAATCTCTAAAAACCAGAATCGAAACACTTTTTTTTCTTCAATATTCCATATATATACTTCTAGATCGAAGAAGAAAAATATCAAAAACTACAAAAATAACAAAATTAAAGCATAATTTTTCAGTACATCATATATGTACTGCTGATTCATAATCTAAACTTCAACTGCATGTGAAAAACTAGTAACGAATCTATGAAAAAATAGAATAGAAACCGAAAATCATTGTTAATATACATACCTGGAAACACAAACAATCTTCTCGTCGTAAATCATAACGATGCATCTTCTTCTTCTTCTCAAAAATAAACTAAGTTTCTATCAGTACGGGATATACGTATTGTTGCTTCATGAACAAAAAAGAACTGAAACACGTCTAAAACATCTAAAATGGAAGTGGCATAATCGAATCTGGCAACGAAATGAACAAAAAATGTGATTATTCATCTAGATCTAATATATAGTCGACAAATCAACCATGGAGATCGAAAACATAATCAAGCACAACAATGATTAGATCACCAAAACCTTAAAAGAAACATTACAATAAAAAAATCTTCATCATCTGATTCGGTAGAAACGAGAAAGAATAAAGACAAATCTTCATCTTCATCTGCAACAATGGTGAGAGGAAATAGAAGAAGAAAATGAATATGAAATGTGAATAATATTTCTCCTTCTTTTAACATATTAAATAGAAAAGGTTATTTGTGGTATTTTCGTATTACATATACCTGATCTCACACGTGTGCAGGACCTGGGCTTAAAAAATTTGGTCCATTTTCATGTTTTCTTTTAATTATGGACCTCTGATTACTGGGCTTTAATGGGTGGACCTGCCACTAACTAAGAACACTATAATGGTACTAATTCCTGCAATAGTAATTCCGGCCGGCCAGTAACAGCAACGGCGTTTTATATTCACGCTAAATCTAAACAAGCCCAATAGGACCTGTACGCATCTTCTCCTTTTCTCACTCTAAAAAAAAGCTTCTTCTATTATCTCAGCAATAATTGTTATCAGAAGCTGAATCCTACTGGAATAGTCTATACTCTGTTGAAGACGAATTCATGGAAGATGAAATGGCTTCTCTGTTTGAAGGTATGATCCTCTTCAATCCTTCTGAAATTTCAGATAATAATAATAATAACAACACAGACAATAGTAGTAAAAACGATCATGATTCAAATCCAGTTGTTGCTATACCTCTTGTATCTTCATCATCATCATTAGCAACAACTATATCAGAACCAGTAACAGAGGAATTAACAACTTTATCATCCCAACCATTAGATGAAAACCTTTTCTCTGATCTTACTCTTGTCACTCCAATTGAAGACCTAACCTCAAATCTACAATCCGATTCTCCTTCCACATCTGCTACTGCTACTTCCACTTCATTATCAGCTAAGATTCCATCAATATCTAGACAGATTTCTAGAAAGAAAAAGAAATCAGCTATTAAGATTGGATACGGCAGAGATTCGTATATTCAAGATGAGCCATCTCTTGCTTCTCCAATTGAACCTTCTAATTCTTCAATTCCAATTCAAAATTCAGATGCCAATACCCTTTTGAGAACAGAATCAGAAAAATCTCATCTTTCGACTCTATCAGAGTCGGAACCTCAAAATTCATCAATTGAGGTTGAGATTCAAGAAGAAAGAGTCTTGAGCGATAGGGATTATGCAAATAGTGTGGAGGCTGAAACTAAGCCTGTGCCAGAGACTACCAGAATCAGTGATCCTGAGACTAATTGTGATTCAATTGAAGAGAAGTTGATGTCAATAAAAAATCAAATTAGAGAAAAGATTGATAGTATTAGGGTTATGGTGGACTCTGCCTCTGTAAAGAGAAAGGAGTCATCGAGAAAACGAAGAAAAGCAGCGGAAAAAGTGAGTTTGTTATCTATCAAGTATAAAGAGTTGGAAAAAGAACTGGAAGAAGCTTGTGAAACTGAGGATTTTGAGAGAGCAGAAAGACTGAGTGAGAGCGCGGCGGTAGTTGAGAAGGAGAAGGGAGAAGTTATGAATTCATTGAGAGATGCTGAGGCAGAATGTGATGCTGATGATTTGAAGATGCAAATGGTTTTGGAGATGCAAATTGCAGCTGAAGAAGAAGGTGTACAGTTGTTGGAACAATTCGCAAAGGTTGGAACAAAAAACTAAACCCTTTCGTACTTAATCGTGTGATGTTGGTTATTTTACTTGATTTTGTTCAGTTTCGTGTCTATACCTGATTCTCACAATAACATTTGTGTGTTATAGGCTTACAACCAGAGCACCGGTGATATTAAAACTTCCTGTGACATTTATCTTTGTTTTGCAGGAAGCTTCTGACAATGCAGATTTGATATTGAAGAATGCACAAGTATTTTCCTCAAAAGAAATGGCCCACTGGCAATCATCTGTAGAAAACTTAGAGATAAAAAAGATGGAGTTAGAAATTGAAACTGACTTAATAAATGATGCACGTATGGGATTGGATAAATCCATTGAACTCTCAGTTCAAGATGACAAGAGAGAGAAGGAACTTCTGTGTAAGAAGCGAGATGACTTGAAAGAGGACTTGGAGAAGCTGCTTCTTTTGGTTAGACAAAAGGAAGCAGAGATTGCAGAAAATGATTTAAATATCCAGGAAGTTGAGAAAAGGATCGATAACGGGGTGTCTGGGTTTCACGAAGCACAAACTAGCGTTGATATGAAATTCCATGACATGAAGTCCGCTCTTTCTGTAATGGAAACAGAAAATGAAGCTTTATGCATAAAGAAGAAAGAAGTTGATGACTTCGTTGCTCAAGAGGAAATGAAAGGGGCAAAACTCAGAGAATTGACCAGTGTTTCCATTGCTGAAGCAACAGCATGCAAAGAGCTCGTTGCTCTAAGAAAATCTCTGGCATTGCCTATTTTGAGATCCAGGGAAGATAAAGTTAGACTTGCCAAGACTGAAGAGAAAATTTTGGAGGACGTCCAAATGCTTAGGCAAGAGGTCTCAGCTGCAAGAACTTCTCTTCAGGTGATTTTTTAGCCTTTTTTTTGTCAGTGCTGATTTTATTTCGCAAAGAAATTACTTAAACAAAAGCGCTAGTAACGAGAAAAGAAGAAGTTGACTGCTTACATTTGTGAAGGCTGTATTATTTCTCTATACCAAACCCCAAGTATGTTAATAATTTGATTCCTTTCGTTCTTGAATTGTCTTATTTTAACAAAACCATATTTACAATGCTTGTGACTCAAGGTCACCGAAGGAACTTTGCCTTGCTTGTTCGTCCATATATGAAGCACAGTGAACATTCATATTTAGTGTTAATAATTTCCCTTTATAAGACTACTTGTTGTCATTTTGTTAATTTAATTGATTCTCTTTGTTCTGTTTCTTAATAAAGGAGCTTTCTTCGGCAAGATCCAATATCCAGCAAGAAATTACTGCTTTCAAGCAAAGGGTTCTTTTCATTGACAAAAGAAGTCCAGAACTGGAAGCCGAAAAGAAGGTTGCTGCTGCTGCAAGGAATTTCAAGGAAGCAGGAAGAATAGCTGCAGAGGCAAAAAACCTCAGTATCGAAAAGGAAGGTATGCAGATAAAGTTAGAAGCATCCATATCAGAGCTTGAGAAAATCGAAGAAGATATCAAAAACACTGTTGCAAGGCTTCATGAGTCAGAGGAGCTGATTTTATGTAAGGAAAAAGAGGCAGCATTGGCTGGGTGTGAGAGGCTACATTTAGTTGCTGCTGCAGCAATTGCTGAAAGATCAGCTGCTCTTGAATTCGGTGACTCTGAAGAAGCAAATGCCTTACTTTCAGAGATTGAAACTGCTAAATCTCAGGCAGCTAAGCTTCAAGAAGCTTATGGTCTTGAAGAGAAGTTTGCAAATTCAGAAAATCACTTAATCTCGATGGAACTCATAGCGAATCTCGGAAGTGATCAGTTATCTAAAATGGTCTTTTCTGTTTCTGTCACCACAACATGAGGGTAACCCAATAATGACAATATTGGACATTCTTTAAAGAAACGCAGAGTCACCCTTGCTATGGGTTCAAGTTCAACAAGTAGACCTAAGAGGGAGAATGGTTCCATATATGTGCAGTACCACTCTACATTCACTCCTCAGACTTCCGTCTGGTGTAGGTATCCATAATTGGAGTAAATGTCTTCCATTTCATGTGCATCTTTCATCTCATGGTTCGATTTTAGTGATTTTTTGCTGATCAGAGGACTGGATTGGTTGCTAATTCCTGCTCGCATTTTCATTTCCCCCCCTTGGTGCATCAGGGTCTCGTCATCCCCTGAATAGAGAAAATCAGTTCTGTAATTTAGTAAAATGAATTTCCTTTTTTATTTTCTTGGATACAAAGCTCTTCTGAAAATGGAAGTATTTTTCTGTTCATTTTGTATTGTCCAAAACAATGAAGTTGAGAATTAATAATATTGTGAATGAATTTTGGATTTATATTTAGTTTCACAAGTCTCCGTTAAGACCATCACTCAAGGGCTAAGGCCAAAGTTCAGGACTGAAATTGGAAGCACTTTGTTTCCTGCTTTAAATGGCCTCTCCATGTCTGTATGTTGTTTCTTTGCCATGCTCGGCTCAGCTAGTGGTCCTTTAGAGCAATTAAAGAGGTTTTTACCTTTTACGCTTTAATAGTAGATCGGGCAGCAATTGCAGGAAGTGGTTCATTTTGGTTATACTCTTCTAATCCAAAATGAACCTTCCAGGTTCATCACAGAGATTCCGCATTGACAGCACACTTTCCGGTTGTACTTGTACCTCCTCTCTGGAACTTGTCAAGCCTTTTATTGTTAGACTGACTGTGGACTTGGCTCATTGTTCAGGACCTCGGGTTGGGGTGCTCCAAACTGAATTCACTGGGTAGCCTTGCCCGTGGCACTACCATCGGCACTCTGGTGTAAACTAAAAGTTATACGAACACTTGTCTATCTATTTACACCCAACTATCAGTAACTGTTAATTTACTGCAACTACCACATCCTCCGTGTTCCAACTGATGTGGTAGCTGAGTAGGCACTATTTAGAACACACGGCCATCATGTTGATTCCAGCAACCAAGAACGAAACAGCGAGTCTGAATAAGATAAAAAACTTGAGTCTCAGCTCTCGTGACATGCCGGAACAAATAAAAACTTCTACAGCATTTTCGAAGTTTTAAGACTCCAAAAACTCCGTCGTTAGTATGCACATGCCAAAAAATTGATGTTTGGCTTACCAGGTGGCATGGAAAACCGATTGTGCCACTATGGGAAAACCGATAAGCGATAGACATTCTAGCGAGCGATATTCATAGTATCGCCAGTGATTATGACTTTACCGCTAGCGCTATTCTCTCTTCCGGACGCTTTAAATAATAACGATGGCGATACTATGATTATCGACCAGTAGTTATTCTGCAACGGCTATTTCCCCCCTATGGTTCCTATATATACGCCCTTTTACTTCTCCAGATAACTCACATCTACTTCTACAGATATTTCACCTATATTCTCAACTTTAAATTTCATAATCATCAATGTCGAGATCCAATGAAGAAAGGGATATTATTATGAATCGGTTCAGATTACAGCAAGAAAGGTATCGTATGAGGTTGCAAGAAATTGACGACGAGGAAGCTGAAGATAATAAATTAATCGAAATTTTGATGCTTGTACATACGGGCCAAATACCAAGAGTTCCAGAGCCAAAGAAGTATTATCAAGAGGATATACGTATCGAGGGAGGAAATTTTACCACCAAAAGCTGATGCACGATTATTTTCTTCCAAATTGTGTGTACTCTGATCAAAATTTTCAAGGTCGATTCCGCATGCCTCGTCATCTGGTGAAAAAGATTATTGAACAGCTTTGTTGAGTAGAACCTCAATTCAATTATCAGTTTGATGCACTGAATATTAGAGGTCATAGTCATGAACAAAAAGTTACTTCGGCTTTAAGGATTCTAGGTTATGGCACTCCATCGGATGCGAACGATGAGTACCTTCGTATGGGTAAAACAACTTCTTACACTTACCTTTCATTGTTTTGTGAAGTAATGATTAATCATTATGGTCCAACATATTTACGAAAACCAACCAACGACGATGTTAGACAAATATTGAGGGAGAATGAGGAAAGGGGATTCCCAGGAATGCTAGGTAGTCTCGATTGTATGCATTGGATATAGCAAGGATTCCTTTTATATTGGGCCGGTCAATATAAGGGTCGTTATGCAAGACCAACAATTATCCTTGAAGCTGCTGCTTCTTATGATTGTTGGATATGTCACGCTTTTTTTGGTCTTCCGGATTCACAAATTGATATTAATGTTTTGAACAAGTCGCCTCTGTTTGAAGATTTGAAGTATGGAATTTCTCCCCAAGTTTGTTTCATGATCAACGGCCATCAGTACACTCATGGCTATTATCTTGCGGATGGTATGTACCCAAAATGGTCCACCTTGGTTCAATGCTACCGTCATCCTCCTGCTGGTGCATTGGGTCTTTCATACCGACATTTTAATGATGCCCAAATTGCCTTGATGAAGGATGTGGAACGCGCTTTTGGAATTTTGAAGAGGAAGTTCGCTATAATATATGGCCCATATCGTGGGTTGAGTCCTCGTGAAATGCACAAGACTATGCTCACTTGCATAATTATTCATAACATGGTAATTCAGGAAAACCGTCGTGATTCGGATTGGACTAACTATGAAGATGAAGATTTGAGGCCGGAGATTCGACCACAAAGAGGCATCCATGCAAGGAATTATGGTCAAATGACTAACTACATTCAAAACCAAAATTGTATGACAGGTTAAGAGATGATCTGAGATTGAATCATTGGGCATAGCATGGAAGACAATGATTAAGTTATGTATTATTTTTTTAGTTATTTATTTTTAATATTTAGGTTTTTTATTTTTCTTAAGTTAGGTTATTAGGTTATTTATTTTTCTTAAGTTATGTATTTTTAAAAGTTATTATTAAATGTAATACAAAACTTATTAAAAAAACATTTCTAACTAATAATACATAAACTAATACATATCAAATTAAAATTTAAACTAGTACATTAAAACTTAAACTAACACATAAACTAATACATATCAAATTAAAATTTAAACTAGTACATTAAAACTTAAACTAATACATTAACCATCTAGAGGAACTACTATATCAAACTCATCATCAGTTACATCATCATCATCATTATCATCATTGGGTTGGTTGTTAGTAAATCCAGCTTGCTTTTCAATTGAATCCTGTCAAATTCGATTTGCCATACATGTTTTTGTTGGCCGTTCATAATTGAAGTTTTAGCTTGAAGAATGTTATGCTTGTCATAGTCAAACCCAAATTTTTCTTGAGAAAGATGACTTTTCTTACTCTCCCGGTTTTGAAATTTCTTATCAACTGATCTTTGCTTCTCGACGGTCTTTTGATGTTCCATAAACTCCACCATGTTAAATCCTCCGGAACTCCCTCCTTCTTGAGCTAATTTTCTAGCCAGTTTTGCATTGTTCCTCCCTGGAAGTTTTCCCTTATTATTACCATCAACATAATTATTGAAAACTACGTTGGCATTTGAGCTTGTATGGGTATCTGGTGAAGAATTTGATGGACCTGGTGAAAATGGTGAAGAATTTGGTGTTGAGTGAGAAGAATTATATGGTGACCTTTCAGGTACTTGTTGATTATTTGGTAAGTAATATGGATTATGTTTTTTCAACTCCTTCAAAATATGATAACAACTTTCGTAAGCGAACTGTTTACCATGTTTTCATTGCCAATCTGTACGTACCTCTATTTCAAATCAACATCAGTCTGACCACTGTCCTTGCCTTTTCTCTTGGCTTGCATTATTAATGCAACATAAGCGGCCACTTCCCGGTTGATTACAATGAAGTGTTCTGTCAATCCTTTTGCATCACGACCATTGATGTTCATGGTTTGATCTTCATATTTCTTAAATATGTTATCCCACATGGTGTTACCATGTTGTTGTGCACCATCGATACAATCTTGGGTAAAAAACATAATTACGACAAACACATTCATCTTTTATCATGTTGTATTTTGCACCACGGACTCGGGTCTTTTTACCTTTGCCTTGACTTTGAGATTGTGAATCCATTTTACAAGAAAATTTAGAATTGTAGAGGAGGTGTGATAGTTTTAGATTTGAAAAAGATTGACATATAAAGAAATTCTAGAGAGATTTAGAAATTCTAATGTGAGTTGATATGAATTTGAAATTAGGTATTTGTAGAGGGGTGAAACTATAGCCGTTGGATGCGGAACTGATAAGCGTTGATCTTACCATCGAGCGACGGCTTGACTAGCGCTAGCGCTAGAGTGACCAGCGAGCGCTTGAATGACCATCGAGTGATGGACACTCTATCGCTCGATGGAAACTCTGTCGTGTATGCCTATATGTCAGAATAACATATAGGAATATGAGTTTGGCAGTTTGGCATACCCATAGTGGGTGCATATATGCCAAATATCAGCTTTTGGCATGTGCATAGGAATATGCTTTATTGTTAAGCAGAAGAAAAAAAGGTGATCTCAGTCATCACGGCTGTTTTTAATTCCAATATAAAATAAGACATGAATGAATAAAGCATTTCAGCACATGAGTTTTGAATAATTTAAAACTATTTTCACTGACTTGAAGAGTTCAATTTTTAGTTTGTTAATTATTAAATGATTGATAATTTAGAAACCCAAAACCTTGGGCTACAGAATACATTGATCTCGAGAAAAAGGGGACCTGAAAAATCTATCAACATTGTAATAGGTTTTACACAAGCAATCTGAAGATCCGGTCCAGCAGTGTGTGGCCAAGTTGTGGCTTTATTGCTGCCATGAAGACTCAACTTATGGAGACCACACCTACTTGTTCATTCATACAGTAATAAATAGTATATGAAAATAGAAGAAACAACCACATGGATGGTCTATATTTTGACAAAATTTCAGGATGCACAAAAGTCACAGAAAACAAGAGGCCTTAATGACCTTAGTTGGTATTGACGATGATAACGGGTATTTTTCGCATTCCCCGCGTAAAAGGACTGCATTATTAGGTTGCTGGCTTGCTGCCTTTGTCCTTGTAACCTTGGAACAGATAAACATATGTAGAAAATCTGATATCAAAGACTTAATGAGCACAAAACGTAACTCCAACAATTCTCTCTTTTGATGTAATTCAAACTCATGGCTCAACAACCTATATATATTGTTTAACAGACTTGACGACTAAGAAAACACTTTCCTAATATAACTCAAACTCTAAACATAGAATTCTTCTAGAAACTCAAAACTCTAATCAAATTCCTAAGCCAAACAAACTCCTCGATAACAAAGTTTCCTAATAGTGTCACCTTCCAAATATAAACCAGTTTTCTAAAACTGGCACCTTCCGAATATAAACCAAACTGGTACCTTCCATATATGAACACCGTGTGAACTGTTGCATACTATCTTGGTTTAACCTTCAACAATCTCTCTTAACCAAGATATTCGTTATTGATCATTCCAAGTTTTCCACGCAAGTAGATGAAAGTGTTAGACTTCAAAGACTTGATGAAAATATCAGCTACTTGATTCTCACTTTCACAAAACTCCACAGCTATTTCTTTGTTACTGACAAGCTCTTTAATGTAATGATACTTGATGTCAATGTACTTACTCCTTCCATGAAGCACTGGATTCTTTGTTAATGAAATTGAAGACTTATTATCACAAATTATTGTTGCAGGTGTTACCTGCTCATGGAAAAGAGATTTCAGCATCATTCTCAACCATACAGCTTGTGTAGCACAATTTCCAGCAGCAATATATTCAGCTTCTGTTGTAGGCAATGCAACAACCTGTTGCTTCTTTGATGACCAAGAGAAAAATCATGTTCCTAAATGGAATGCATAACCTGAAGTACTCTTTCTTCCTTCTGTATCTCCAACCCAATCACTGTCTGTATAACCAACTAACTTTGGTTCTTCTGAAACTGTGTAAAAAATTCCCATACTTGTTGTACTTTTAACATACTTCAAAATACGTTTTGCAACTTGTAAGTGTGACTGTTTTGGTGATTCCATAAACCTGCTAACCAATCCAACTGCATACATAATATATGGTCTTGTAGCAGTTAAGTATCTGAGACATCCAACCAGACACTTAAAGTCAGTAGGATTCATAAGATCTCTTGATAATCTTTTGCCAACTTCAACCTCTCCTCTACTGGTGTTTAAATAGGATTGCAATTATCCATCTTGAACCTCTTCAGTATTTCATCTGCATATCTCGGCTGACTAATAAAGATACCTCTTTCTGTTTGTTGTACTTCAATACCAAGAAAATATGACATTAATCACAAATCTGTCATTAATCCCTGAATTCATTGATTATCTCTGAACTATTACCAGTAAATATAAGATCATCCACATATAAAAAAACTATAATATGATTGCCAAGAGAATCAGGTTTCAAATACAGTGTATGTTCATATGGATATCATGTACACCCTTTCTCAATGAAGTATGAATCTATCCTTGTATACCAAGCACGTGGTGCTTTTTTTAAACCATACAAAGCTTTATTTAGTTTGTATACTTGATTCTCCTTCCCCTCCATAACATAACCTATAGGTTTCTCAACATAAACTTCTTCTTCTAGTACACCATTTAAGAACGCATTCTTCACATCCATATGAAAAATATTCCAATGCTTCTGAGCATCTAAAAGAATGATCATACGTACTGTATCCAATCTTGCAACTGGTGCAAACACTTCTGAGTAATCTATTCCTTGTTTTTTTTTCTATATCCTTTAGCAACTAATCTTGCTTTCAATCTTTCTACTTCCCCATATGACTTGTATTTTGTCTTGTAAACCCACTTAACTCCTATTGCTTTCTTTCCTTGTGGAAGTTCAGTAAGCTCCCATGTATTATTCTTCACAATAGATTTCAATTCTGCATCCATGGCTTGTATCTATCCTTGTTCCTTAGAAGCTTCTTCATAAGCTACAGGATCACAATCTCCAAACAATGCAAAGTTAATCACTTCATCATCAGTATTATCATCATCTCTTGTTAACACATAATCATTCATTCTTGCTGGTGTAACAACATTTCTTCTTGGTCTTGTATTTTGTGGTAAAGCATCAATTCTAACTTCTTCTTGATGTTCAACAGCATCCTTTTGAGTTCTTATTTCTTCTTCAACTATAATTGGTATTGTTCTGACAGTTTCTTTTGTTGTTGTAACATTCCAATCCCATTGTGAATATTCATCAAAAATCACATCTCTGCTAATAATTATTTTCCCTGTTTCTGGATTAGAAAGGTTACTGAGCTATAACCAACAAGAATACACTTCTCACTCTTATCATCCAACTTCTTCCTGAGTTCTTTAGGTACACATGCATATGCAATGTACCCAAAAATTCTCAAATGTCTTACACTTTGTCTTATTCCTCTCCAAGCTTATTCTGGTTTCTTATTATTCAAGTTATTTGTAGGACATATGTTAAGTAAATACACTGCTGTATCAACTGCACAACTCCAAAAGTTCTTAGGTAAATCCTTTGTTCTTCTTATAGTTCTTTCCATCTCCATAATAGTTCTGTTTTTTCTCTCAGCAACACCATTCTGTTGAGGTGTATATCTAGTTGTTAACTGATGTAGAATACCATGTTCTTCCATGAAACTATCAACAACAGTATTAATTGTTCCTTTATCAGTTCTCAATACCTTGATGCTCTTACCGATTTGTTTCTTAGCATACGCTTTAAAACTTCTAAAAGCATGAAAAACATCACTTTTTTGTTTAAGTAGATACACCCAAGCCTTTCTACTAAAATCATCAATGAAAGTTATGAAATAGTTATTACCTCCATGTGATGTAACTTCAATAGGACCACACAAGCCACTGTGTATTATCTCCAAAAGTTGTTCATCTCTTCTAGCTTTGTTCACTGGGAATGGATCTTTGTGATTCTTGCCAAATATACAATTCTCACATCTTGACTTTAGAATCTCTATAATTGGTAGACCTGACACCATCTCCTTCTTAGATAAAACTTATAAACTATTAAAGTTTACATGACCCATCCTCTTGTGCTATAACCAACTATCATTATGCACATGAGTACTGAAACAACTTTCCTTCTGATACTGGTTATTCAAAGGAAATAATCGGTTTTGGTCATCTGTACTTTTGCTATCAATATTCTTCTTCTATCTCTAGTGAAACAGATACCATTGTAAATGTTCATAGAGCATCCTCTCGCTGATAATTGCCCCATGCTCAGCAAATTCTGATGTAAACCTGGTACATAGAATACATCCATTATGTATGCCTTTGAACCATTCTTAAGAACAATTCATATTCTTCCTTTTCCCATTACAGGAATTGTAGAACTGTTACCAAACTTCACAGTTGATCTTACAGACTCATCAAGCTTATCAAACAAGTCTTTTCTTCCACACATATGATTTCTACAACCAGTATCTAAGTACCACTTAAGTTGAGGTTGTTCTTCTGCAGTATGACAAGCAAGTAACATGTTTTCAGCTTTTTGTTCTTGTTCTTCTTCTTCTTGACTCTCAGCTATATTTTCTTTGAAGTTGGCTTTGTAGTTATTTTATGTTATCTTTCTAAGCTTTGGACAATCAAAAGAAAAATGTCCAAAATCTCCACAATTATAACATTGAATCATTGTTTTATCTACTGGTTTTCTTCCCTGATAACCTCCATTATTTGATCTTCCTCCAAAATTATATCTTACCTGATAACTTTCATTATTTGATCTTCCTCCAGAGCTAGAATTTCCTTGATTGTTAGTCCATCTGACTTGACTTTGTAGTGCTTTTTCTACTGTTTTTACAGCAGTTATTTTTTTTCAAGTAACCTATGTTCATAATCCTGTAATGAACCTAATAACTCATTAAGAGTCATAGTTGCAACAGTATTACATTCTTATATAACAGTTACTTTTTCTTCAAACTTCTCAAGTAAGTTTCTTAAGATCTTTTCCACAATAGCTGAGTCTTTTATGGTGTCATCATTAACTTTCATCTCATTGACAAGATTCAATGTCTTTGAGAAGATATCTGATATTTCTCTGATGATTCCATCTGTAATAGTTCATATTTACGCTTCACGGTTTGTCATCTCACCTTCTTAACTTTGTCAGAACCTTTGTAATAACTTACCAAACCATCCCATACTGCTTTAGCTTCTTTAATATAGATAACTATATCCATGAGAGACTCATGAATACCCTGATGAAGAATATAGGTTTCTTTAGAGTTATTCTTCATGTTTGTTGTTAAAGCAGTTCGTTGTTCTGCTGTTAAAACAGCTCCTGCTGCTGGTTCATCATAGCCATCTTTCATAATATCCCACACCTCTTGATATATGAAAATATTCTCCATCTGTAACCTCTAGTGATCAAAGTTTTTACCCTCAAACACCGGTACCTTGATTGAACTTAAACTCGTCATCTTCTTATTCTGAACAACTCATACCCACATCCCTAGAATCTGATACCAGTGCTCTGATACCAGATGTAGAAAATCTTATATCAAAGACTTAATGAACACAAAACGTAACTCAAAAAATTCTCTCTTTTGATGTAATTCAAACTCATGGATCAACAGCCTATATATATTGTTTAACAGACTTGACGACTAAGAAAATACTTTTCTAATATAACTCAAACTCTAAACATAGAATTCTTCTAAAAACTCAGAACTCTAAACAAATTCCTAAGCCAAACAAACTCCTCGATAACAAAGTTTCCTAATATTGTCACCTTCCAAATATAAACCAGTTTCCTAAAACTGGCACCTTCCGAATATTAACCAGTTTAAACTGGTACCTTCCATATTTTTTCCAGTTTTCTAAAACTGGTACCTTCCATATATGAAACACCGTGTGAACTGCTGCATACTATCTTGGTTTAACCTTCAACAACATACCCTAAAAACCCCAACTGAATATCTTGAAGTTGTATTATCTCGACTTCATGAAAGCATCAGACTTATAAGTAAAAACGAAAAGGTTGTGGTGTACTTGGGGTACCCTTGTCATTTCAAGCATTCATGAAAGTTTTGTTAAGACCTTTTTCAGAGAATTTGTCCGAATTTTTACTGGACGGGAATGAGGAAAATGATTAAAGACTTCATACTACTGTGATACTTGTTAACGTCATAAGACTGAACATATTGCAACCGCGGGACTTCTCAAGCCTCTGCCTTTTCCTCGACAAATATGGGAGGATATACCTATGGAATTCATCGACGGATAGCCAGCGTCATACGGTAAGACTATATTTGTCGTAGTCGATTGATTTTCAAAGTATGCACACTTCATTGACATATCTCGTTCTTATACATCTATTGGAATATCTAGAAACTTTTTTAATAATATATTTAGATTGCATGGCATGCCTCGATCAATTGTCTGTGATAGAGATCTGACATTTTTAAGTGCATTCTAGAAAGAAATATTTCAGCTTATGACACTGCTTTTGACTTCAGTACAACCTATCATCCTCAAACGGACGAGCACAGTAGGGTAGTTAATCACACATTATAAATGTATTTACGCTTCTTACTAGTTCTCAACCAAACAATGGACCAAGTGGTTTACATGGGCAGAGTATTGTTATAGCACAAGCTGGCATCCAACAATCGGTCGCACTCCCTTTGAGGTGGTTTATGGTCGTCCACATCCTACTATTTTAACTTATTGTTTGAAGGTGAAAACGGTTTCTGCTGATTTTGGTAATTTCATGTGCGTGGATGAGAAACGAGTCTAAACCCTAAACAATGTACTGCAAGGGAGTACTTTGATTCGAGAGACCAATTTGTACAAATCTGGCCTAAACCAAGAAATGGTCGTTCCAGACTTGCTTCGGTCACAAAGTGAAGGAGAAGGGTTGGTTTAGGGAGGGAAGCGAAGAGAGTGTTGAGACCAGAATAGTTAATTCGGGAAGAATAGTTGTTTGACGACTTGTATCAGAAAGTGAAAAGCTAACAGATGGGAAAACTAACAGATGGGAAAGCTAACAAGTGATTTCTGAGTGTTGTATTCTCCTGACCAAAACTTGTGTTTGGTGGAAATAGGTGAGACCTATTTATACAAGTCGCAACGAAACGTACCCTGGTCTCGTAAGAAGTGGAAATGGTTGAGTAAATGGAAGAAAATGGTAACGGGTAACGCCTGGAATTGATGTTTCCATAATGAAGGAAACGTTTCACCATTACTTCTTGTATTTACTAACCGCCTCAACCTTATGACACTTTCTTGTAACGGGCGTAGTGTACGCCGCACGCTGTAAACCGTCATACCAATACCTTGTTGAGCATCCCCCAGTTTATGACATGTTTTGATGTCTCGAGTGTTTTCGTGGAAAACGTGTAGCATGTTGCTACGTGTGGCATGGACAAAGGATTTGGCGTTTGTAGCCAAGTTGGTCCTGTGACCAAAGAATAGGCATCGTACCCAGGTTGGTGCCGTGACCAGAGAGTTAGCATCGCAGCCAAGTTGGTGTCGTGACCAAGAGTTAGCATCGCAGCCAAGACATTGCCACAATTCGTTTGGTGGAAGGTTTGTACGGATGAGATATGTATCTCAGGAGGAAGAGTAGCCGTAGATTGTTGCAACCCTTCGTTTGGCAACCAGCGGCATGGTTGCAGCGCTTGAATGCTCTTAGCACGGCCAAATTAGGATTTTGGCGTCGTGGCCAAGAGATTGCCATAAATTGTTTGGTGGCAAGTTTGTATGGATGAGATTCGTATCTAAGGAGGAAGGGTGGCCATTGATTGTTGCAATCCTTCGTTTGCATCCAGTGGTATGGTTTAGGCGCGGCCGAGCTAGGATTTTGGCGTTGTTTAGGCGCGGCCGAGCTAGGATTTTGGCGTTGTTTAGGCGCGGCTAAAATTAGTGCTTGGCATTGGGTCAAAAGTGGCCATGCGTTTGATGGAAAGCTTGTACGGCTGAGATTTGCATCTCAGAAGGAAAGTTGGCCGTTGATTGTTGCAACCCTTCGTTTGGCAGCCAATGGCATGTGGTAGGGCCGGCATGGCTTTGGCATGTTTTAGGCACGACAAAAATTAGGTTTTTGGCATGGTGGTAGGGCCGCATGGCTTTGGCATGTTTTATGCGCGGCCAAAATTAGGGTTATGGCACAAACCGTGATGTTTTGCCTTGGGCCGGAAGTTTCCATGATTTACGGCTAAGATCTGCATCTCAGATGGAAGGGTAATCGTTGATTGTTGTAATCCTTCGTTTGGAAGCTAGCGGCATGTGATAGGGCCGGCATGGCTTTGGCGCGGAGATGTGGCTGGCATGGTATGCCATTGGCATTGTGGTGCGGCTGGCATGGTTGGCATGCCTTGGCGCGGAGATATGGCTGGCATGGTATGCCATTGGCAGTGTGGTGCGGCTGACATGGTTGGCATGCCTTGGCGCGGAGATGCGGCTGGCATGGTATGCCATTGGCACTATGGTGCGACTGGCATGGTTGGCATGCCTTGGCGCGGAGATCTGGCTGGCATGGAAGGCCATTGGCACGGTGGTGCGGCTGGCATGGTCGGCATGCCTTTGGCGCGGAGATGTGGTTGGCATGGTATGCCATTGGCACTGTGGTGTGGCTGGCATGGTTGGCATGCCTTTGGCGCGGAGATGTGTCTGGCATGGTATGACATTGACACTGTGATGCGGCTGGCATGGTTGGCAGGCCATTGGCGCGGTGGTGCGGCTGGCATGGCAGGCCATTGGCACGGTGGTGCGGCTGGCATGGTCGGCATTCCTTTGGCACGGAGATGTGGTTGGCATAGCATGCCATTGGCACGTTTGGCTAGCATGCGTGGCTGGCATGTGTAGAGATGATGCCAGTCAGTACCGAGGGCTCTGCCGTGGAGCATGGCATTTACGTAAAAAAGGTACCCCGGTAATTTTACACAGACATGTTGAACGGTTCAATAAATGTGCTAGTGGCGACATTATTACTCAAGTGTGGCGTCACTGTTTGACTAAGGTTTTACATGACGCATGACATCTACCTTATTTCCCAAGTTATCTTATTTCCTTTTTAGTATTTTTCTTTATTTAGAACTCTTGTTATTTTAGTTATCTAGTAGCCTATATAATCATGCATACGATTGTCTTAGGGTTATTATCTTATTATTATTATCAATAACATTATTATCGTTTAATTCGATTCTCTATCTCTTTTATCTTTTCTCTTATCTCTTTATTATCTTCAATTCTCATCCTTTTCATCTCTTCTCATCCCTTGCAATCTCTGTATTTCCTTCTTCCTATCCGTTCTACATTAGTTGGTATCAGACGCTTAATTTAGGTTTTTCAACTTTTACTATGATCCTGTTTTAATCGCTTCCGCAACTCTATTATACAAAAAAAAACCTAGTTTTCTTATTTTGTTTTTGATCATGAAAGAAAGATCTTCTGCAGCTTAGATACGAATTTGCAGATTATAGCAAGGAATTACTGCAGATTCGTTATAGGGATAATCCGTACAGAAGAGATAGAATAAGAAGAAAAAAAAACTTCCTATTGCCCAAGAAGAGAAAATTCAAGTTTTGAAGAGTCTTGAAGAATTTCTGATTACTATCGCTGAAGCCCAAGAAGACTCATCGTCTTCTAATAGTCCTGCAGCTGTTTCGGCTACGTCAGTTAGTGAAGAAAAAACCAAAACTACTTCTGAAAAGTAAGAAGTAAAACAACATGCCGACGAGGTTCCGTATATTTCGCAAGAGTTTAATGCATCAGTTGTTGATGAATTTTTGGAAGTTACTCAAAAGAGCGAAGAAGTTCAAGAAAATCCTTTTCCTATGGAAGAAAATCAGCTCGAGGATTCACGGAATGTTATTGCATTAGTTAATGATGAATATACGATAGCTACCACAGAGAAGGATGAAGAGAACATTGTTTCCAAAGAAGAAGAAGAACTTCATATGGACAAAGTTTCCCATGATTCTCACAAGACTTATGTGAGTTGTTAAATCTTAAACCTAATGATTCTGGTTATGATTTATTTTCTTTATCTACTACCGAGAATAGTCAAGTTCTTAATCATGAGGAAACACGTATGATTCCATATAGGCAAGGTTCAGCTTGTGGAATCAGCTTGTGGATTTTCTTTTGTATCATCGTGTATGTCTACCTATGTGTATGATTATCGATTTGAAAAGGATTTGTTTACTGAGAATCACGCTGGAAGAATTCGTGGTCGAATTTTCTCAAACGCCAAGAGAGTATCCTTGGCAAAAGATGTTGTAGAAAGGTTAAGAAACAACATGAAAACCTACTATCAAGATGTTAGTATTTTCAAGAACAACATTCTATCAGTTTTATTTTACGTTGGTTCATATGTGTTCGAGCCGGAACTATTGATATCCAGTGATGGTTACGGTGCTGACACAAAGTTGGTTTCGACGAGCTGTCGCTATGAGAATTTTGATCTTATCGGTAAGAGGAAATATGTACATTTTCCTGGAGTTGTTGTGTACATACCAACCTTGGAGGAAAGGGTCGAGGAGGATATCTTCCTATCTTTTGTTCGTAATGGGTCAGGCCTGGTGGAATTCGATATATCTTTGCTTGTTGGTTTATCTAATATGGCGAATCCCATGAGTGAAGTATCTTTATCTTTCACAGTTGATATTCTGTCGTATTGTCTACATAAGTTGGTTCATAGGGTCTGTATCTCTATGAATAAATATTACAAAGAAAGCTGGCATTCTGTGTATACCAGATGTGCCTCAGGACAAGTTCTGCGACAAGCAAGTACTGCATCTTATATTTCAAATGAAATCATAACGGGTATATCATTCCAGATTGAGAAACAAGGCATTACAGTTAAAGACGATTTGAAGTAGGCATGTATTGATGCCGATATAGTTTCATATAGTTCGTCGACGGAAGTATTTTGCAAGAATGATATGGTGGATTTCTCTGTGTCCTTACTTATTGAGATGACAATTAAAAGATTTCGAACAAACGTCATCACTTTTATTTCAATTATCGATGGTTCTGGAAGATCTACTATGGCAAAATGGGTAGATACTACCGAATGGCTAGATACGAAGACTGTTGAGTTCAACCGTTTCGGTGTACTTTCTTTGGAGTTTAAGACTATAGCTAAGAAGACAAGTGATTACAGAAATAATTGGGAGAATCTTAAATATTTAATCTCTTTGATGCTAAATCCTAGTATATTTGGAGTTCCGATGTCTAGTGCAGAATATGTGCTTTATGGAGAAACTACAGTAAGAGTATTACCCTGAACTATGTGTTTATACAATGGCTAAGATTCTTATTAAAGAACGGTCCGATATCGACTACAATGTCATCTTTAAAGGGATTAACTTTGCGCTAGTATCCGTTAGCTCATTGGATAGTTTAACTTCCTCGGCAGTACTTAAAAGGATTAACTTTGCGCCAGTATCCGTTAGCTCATTGGATAGTTTATCTTCCTCGGCAGTACATACTGCGAATTCAGAGAAAGGAGTACTGATTGCGTTCTTGGCATGGGATAGAAGCATTGATTACATTGTGGTTAAACCAATAATTACGGTTAACTTTAACACAATGGAAACTGTTACTGCACTAATGGAAGGTTCGGATAATCACATGCATTTCGGCAAAGGTTCCCAGGATCTAAATGCTGCGACCGAGGCTTCGTTTCTGGCATGTAAAGAAGTGGTCAAGAAGTTTCTCGTATTCACTATAACTGAGGACAATTATATGTCAGACTCCCAACTGAAGTTATTAAAGGAGGTACAACATGAGCTTTCGTCAGCAAATAGCATGTGGTTTATTTTCTGCAAAGTAGAAAGCCAAGTGGGGAATTTAGTGACCGCTACTCGCATGGTTGATACTATAAGCAACATTAAGTGATTTTTGTGTTCGATCGAGGGAAGTCTAGACGCACATCTCATAATGATGTGAGAAGCACTTCTGCGTGCCCACTTCATTTTATGGTTTGTGAAACTATGAATTCTGTGTTTGATCGTGGTAAACGGTTGGACATGGAATTTACAATTATACAGAGAGGAAAAGAACTCATTATCTATAAAGACAACTCGAGGATGAGTTTTTCCAAGAAGGGTGAACTCATGCAGGACATCTATCTTATTTCCCAAGTTATCTTATTTTCTTTTTAGTATTTCTTTTTATTTAGAACTCTTGTTATTTTAGTTATCTAGTAGTCTATATAATCAGGCATACGATTGTCTTAGGGTTATTATCTTATTATTATTATTATGAATAACATTATTATCATCTAATTCGATTCTCTATCTCTTTTATCTTTTCTTTTATCTCTTTATTATCTTCAATTCTCATCCTTTTCATCTCTTCTCATCCCTTGCAATCTCCGTATTGACTTCTTCCTATCCGTTTTACATCATTACGATTTTAACCCTAAGCTAAAAACTACCAACAACACTTATATTCCAGGAACCGCGAAGGTGGAGTTTGTAGCGCAAGAATTCATTACTAGAGAATCAATGGTAAGAGAAATAAAAGATAAAACCAAGGAAGCTCAAGCCAGGATGAAGGAAGTTTATGATTCAAAGCATAAAAGAGAGGGAATTATCTGTAGGTGACATGATTATTTGAAATTAGAACATACAGGCAACTTTATGTGTCTTTGAAGAGAAGGGTTACATTGTTAGCAAATTAATGTGGTCCTTTCCAGGTTTTGGAATGTATAGATGTAAACTTGAGCTGCCAGCAAGCTCACGAATTCACCGTCTTCCATGTATCTTTGCTCAAGCAGAAAGTTGGTGCGAATGCTAGTGTGCAACCTGATGTACCCAAGGCCAATGTGGACGATGAGGTGATTGCTATTCATTATCAGGGTTTATCCCCAAGTGAAGCTACATGGGAAGAAGAGGCGACTTTGAAAGTGCAATATCCTGACACAACCCTCGAGCACAAGGATTTTTCTTGAGGGAGCTGTTACAGCCATGATATTGTTATTTCAGTTTGAATAGCGTTTTCTTGGTCGTAGTTGAATAACTCGTGTTTGTTAGCAGTATTCTGATTATGTTGGGAAAGTGTTAGTGGTGTAACTGGAAATGCGGCGTCTTTTGTTATTTTTTGAACTATATATCGATCATACAGGTCAGAAGGATGAAACTATCAATTGAATTACATTGGGTGGTTCGAGTCCCTTGAAATACTCTCGTCTATCTTTGTTTCTTTTTCATTGTTAATCTTGTATTTTTTTCATTCACAGCATGGTATAAGAAAAGGAAAATGCAGTTTGGTATACTTAATAGTAAAATGTTCGGCAAAAAGCACCGAATGAAAGCAGCCAACAGTTTTGTTCTGTTTAACAAAGAAACCCTAACATTAAAAGAATAAAAATATATTAGAACAAATATGGCTGAAACAAAACTCTCAATCCAGAAACTAAATTTTAAATATGGCTGTATTGAAAAGAAGGTTATTATTGGGGCGTCACATTCCATTAGAGGGGCGTCACCTAATAGGACAAAAACGGGTCATCCAGAAGTAATATCAAAAACCCCTTATCTCAAATAATTTTGTAATGACCGAATAACCCTTTAGTTAATCTTAATGTAATTAGATAATAATTAATTTCTATGGTTGGAATCAATCCAAACCTGGACGTAAAATCAATTTCTACGGTTGGAATCAATCCAAACCTGGACGTAAAATCAATATCTACGGTTGGAATTAAAAGGAACCTGGACGTAAAACTACATGCAAATAAAATTCTACCGTTAGAATTAATCCAAATCTGGCCGTAAAATCAACTTCTACAGTTGGAATCAATCCAAACCTGGACGTAAAATCAATTTCTACGGTTGGAATCAATCCAAACCTGGACGTAAAATCAATTTCTACGGTTGGAATTAAAAGGAACCTGGACATAAAACTACATGCAAATAAAAAATTTATGGTTGGTATTAATCCAAACCTGGCCGTGATTTCTTCATAAACTAAAATTAGGTCTAGAAAAGAAGCACCGAACCTAGACGTAACACTAGCAGAAACGTTACTGAAATCCTAATTTTACTTTAATTTCATGCAATCTAACTTATTTTAAGCACAAAAACGAGTAAAGAATGATAGGTTTGTTCGATTATTACCTTACGTACACCATGGGTTTGTTCGATGACATGAATTCAAATGGATTTACGGCGAAGAGGATGAAGAGAAAGAAGAGAGGAAGAAGAAGAGCAGTTGAAATGTGAAGAATGAAGAATAGAAATTAGGTTTTGTCTCTGTTTTTAAGTTTTAATTTTAATTGAAGGGTAGTTTGGACAGTTGCTATTGAATCAAAAATACCCCATAATCAAATTTTTAGTCACTAAATATCCAAGTGAAGCCCCTCTATTGAATGATAACGCCCCAATAATTGCCCTCATTGAAAAAAGGGAAGATATTGAAAGGGAAAAATCAAAATTTGTTGCATAAAGGTTAATTGGGTGGCTGATCCACAAGGTAATATATTTACTTATGGGGCCCACAAAATTAGCAAGGGAAAGACACTTACACATTGACGTGTCTTATGTAATGGAATACTTATCCCTTTTCTTAGTAGGATATTTCTCCTACACGTTTGTACTTTGCCTATATATGCATTTGTACTCGTACTGGTTCATTACTAGTTAGTGCGCGTTTTGAAACTAAATAATAAGAATTTCATTCTTATTTTAGTACTTATTGTACCTTCTTTGAATTAACTTAAATAAAGAAGCTCCGCCAAGAAAGTAATAATGGATGTGATGAAACATTTGTGTTTCAACTTATAAAACGTTATCAACACGAATCGCTCATTCCACGTACCTACTCGTTGGATTCTACCGTATATGGAGTTGGAGTTTTTGACTAAATACAGTTGGAGTTTTTGACTAAATACAGAAAAGATTGAACAAAATTTTCTTTCTCGCCTTACATATTTTCTTTTAATTAAAGGCAATATGTATATAGCCATGTACTTACTTAATTGGTTTCTTTTGGTCACAGATAGGGACGGTTGATGACAACAAATGATCAGTTTAAGTGATTAATCAAGTCTCTTTGCCAAAAGTTCATATACAGACATATACCAGAGCAGCATATGTAATTGTAAAGGTATAGATTAATTTCTTTTGTTCACGTGTTTTATGGTACCGTTGGTCTAGTGTACCAATGAAGCAGGGATTTGCTGTATCATTAAAATGGATGAATGGTGCAAATTTAATTTTCCCCTGCTCTAGCAATCTCTGGATTTTACTAAACCGTTCCTCGTGAAGTGGGAAATGGTTGGACATTGGAACGGACACATAAAGGTTAGCTCATGGTTAGCCGGTCTCTATCAATGGCCATTAAGTGACCAATAGTTTGATATTGAGACAATTTGCAGAAAGTGTGCTCATCTGTCTACTGTGGTAAAATTAATATTTCATCCCCAAAAGGGCGGTGAAATTTGAGATTTGCTGATAAGAATGGTATCGTATGCCTGTAAATTTGAGCTTGTAAATTTGACATGTATATTTTCTTCGATGGATTTTATGGTAAATAGTTCGGCTTGATTTTAGAGAAGATAAATGCACCGTATAAAATGTTGCGATGAGTAATAAGGAGAACCGCATATTTTGCGCTCTTATGTGTTCCCGCTAGCTTTATGGCGTGCATATATGCGCCTATTATATGCATCGGCGAGATTTAAAGAGCTAGTGCTTGATTTGCACTTTGTATATGTCGTTACAACAACAATGAGAGACGCATATTTTAATTGCGTCTCGTAGATATACAAAAGTCGAGCGATAATGAGTGCCGCATTTCTTTCAATGATATTTAGAGTTAATATCATGTTTTCTCGTCGCCCGAGCTATTACCTAAAATCATGAACTTGGTGAATTAAATTTGCAGCAGTGTCTATGCAAATAAGCCTATCTTTGGTAAAGAAGGAAAATATAATTGTGGTAGACATATTTGAGTATGGGAACCACAATAGTTATCAGGTTTGAGAATCTGGTAAACCCCGTACCACCAGAAGTGGAGAAATATGGGATGGTAGCATAATGATTGGGTAAATAACCCATCACTGAGCCTGGTAAAGCTCTGCTATCGTTGTGACAGATACGATACGTGCATCTGAAATGCCGTTTATTGCTGTTGATCTATGTCGGTCGTCTTGGAAGGACTGGAACTGATGTTGAGACAGTGTCTATGCTCACAGAATTTATTTTACAGTTTACTGTTAATTTTACATGACAATGTAAATTCTTAAAATTATTCCAGCTGGACAGTAAACGAGAGAGGAAACTTGATCAATTACCTCTCATGGGTTGCGTGTTATTATTTTTTCTGCACCCAGTTGCTCCCTTGATAGGTTGAGTCATGCAGAACTGAATGTTATGTTGATGAGACATCCCGCCTAAGGATCAGGGGGAGAATCGTCGACGACATTGGTTGAATCCAATTTTGTCTCATCTAAATTATCACACCGAGAAATTCTTGAGGTGTTAGAGACTGCTCTATTGCTAGATATAGCAAGAGTGCGCTTGCTTGATTCGGCGTAAGAAAGTCCTTGCAAGGCATGCCATGGAATCGCAGCGATTGTTTCTTCTGAGAATATGCTTATCAGCATAGACGAAAACCTCTTATATGGGGTATGCCAATCTAATCAGATAACGCCCATATTCTATTTGATTGATGAGTTGATAACTCCTGACGAGGAGCGTATCCACATAATTTGCGTCGATATCTCAAGGAGAAGGATATCCGCATGTTCAGATTTGGTACCAATGGATTAGAGTATCCTCTTACTCGAGAGAATGATGTGAGATCGTTATTAACTGATTGTTAACTGGTTGTCGATAATATTCAGAGTAGCTACTGAAATCGTTGTGGATAGATATCCCCTTTGTAAAGGAATTATCGACAAAGTTTATATGATTGGAAGACATGGACCTTAGTTCATATTGAAGTGTTTTCTCCCTTGTGTACTCTCTTGAAACTTAGTCTTAGCATCAGTCATAAATTTGATGCTTATGTGAAACCGTAGTGAGAAAACTAATTGAGGTCGCTTGTTATGCAACGCCACCCATTGAAAGTGAGTTTCCGCGGACACTAACTAGGTTGATGGAAGTATGGTATGGTAGTCATAAATGACTCGACATCTCACCTAATGGTAACTGTGTATCTATACTCATATAGATTTTAAATAAAACTCTTGTTTGTCATCCGTTGATGTTGTATCATCCTAGTAATGCTTTGGGCATTGATGGTGAGCACATTTGATGTTCTTGTGCACTTTGAACTTATTACTCATGTAACCACTATCATGTTTTTCTGTTTGAGACGTGTTATATTCCACTGTTGTTACTACTCTATTACAAGATTTGCAAATTTGATGAAAAAGTCTTCCCACCGTTTGAGGGAGGAAAGGCTATCGCCTGAAAAACGGCGTGAAGTATCCCGGTTTGCACAAAGATAAGCCAGGATGTATCTCATCTTGATGTTTTCATCACTGAAAGACATGTCGAAGATTTGACATCTTCAGAGATTGCAAATCAAATTGCTTCCTTAAGAAGCTGTAAATGTATTAGCAAGTGTGTCACTTAGAACACACCTTGAGCGTGGATGACTAGTTGACTTGAAATATTCTGCACCCCTTAAAAGGAAGAGCCAGTCACAATCATTGAAAGATAATGCTCTCAAAGAGACTATCAGTGGAGGATATATTCTCTGAGTATAGTTCTCCTAATAAGAGAATGTCTCTGCAAAGGCTGTGAAACCTCAAAATGATAGGATTTCCATAAGGCATGCATGCAATAGAGAAATTTGCGATCGTAATCCAATGATTATTGATGACATGGTCAAAGTATCCACTGATACTACCGTAGGTATTGTTGGTTTAAACCACTCTCTATGGAAATTCCATGAAAGGTATGATTGGTTAAACCTGGAGAGATCAAAGCAGAATAACAGTTTCTCGCAAAAATGCATAAATTTGGTATTGCATCCCGAACACTCGATAATGTGAGATACTCTGGGCCAAAAACGGGTGTTTGCAGTTTCAACATCCGATAATGTAACCCCTAGTGGCTACAAGTGGGTGTATGTGCATCGTGAGAAAAGTAAAGTCAACTAATGGCACAAAGTCTTTTACAAGAACCTGAGATGGATTTCTTTGTAACATATTCCATATTATGGGTGCAGCTACCTTTATGGTATTTGTCTGGCAGTCTTTAAAGACTCGATGTGCATCTAGTTAATGTGGTTACTGCGGATCTGTATGAAAAACTAGATACAGAAAACTGCATGTAAATTCCTGAAGTTTTTTTCCAGTAGAATTACCATGTCATAGCATTTACTCAATAAGGACGAAAGTGATCAATCGTCTAAGTGAATTCTTATATTACCCAGGGATATGTGAATCATTTTACATGCTCATAAACTACGCATTTACTAGATTTGAAATATACAACATCTATTTGATTCAAACTCCTGAAGAATTCTTCAAAGCACAAGAATGCTTAAAGCAAGAGTTCGAGATGGAAAATCTCGGTAAAACAAGGGCTCAATTTGATTGAGCATTGTATCTAGAAGTCATTTAATTTCGTCAACCATAAAGGTTTAGACATGTTTAAATGGATAATCTAATTATTCGATCTCTTATTTTTAAGATTGATCAGCTTACATCTCAACCAAGGAGATGTATCACTCTGTGGTTTGTATGACACAAAAGATGTGTAAACTAATGGTACATTAACTGAGATATGTTATAAGTACCTGATATTGGGTCTGTAGTAAACATGTAAGTCTGGTTCTATCCAGCACCAATATCGAGACATTGATCCGAAGAAAACTCATTTATCTTCGTGGTACCATTGAGCTTGATCTTTTATATAAAAGATCGTTGAATGTCTCCCACAGAGAAAAGCTAATCAGACTGTTTAAGTTTTGATTTTTGGAAGGTTTGTTAAAGCACCTAAACATTTTCCTAGCTAATAGTTCGGTAGTAGAGGATACTTGTTCATCCTCCGATCGATTATGATTGTTCAGACAAAGCTAGTGGAGAGTAAAAGGATGGCACAACAAGATGATCATTAATAAATTGCACAAATTAAAGATAGATCAGACCAAGTTTTTCAACTAAAGGAAGATGAAGCTGCTGAAGTCATTAGAAGATGGCTCGTGGTCTCTATGCAATACTGTCGAACAGAATGATCAACTAAGCTGCCTACTCATCAGGGGGGTAGAGCCACAGAATACTATGGATATTGAGTATGTAGGACACTACGTCGTGTACTCTTTTTCCTTAGTCAAGGTTTTTTCCCATTAGATTCTCCTTGACAAGGTTTTAACTAGGGGTGTCAACGGGTCCGGGTCCTCCCGGGTATCACTAGACCCGGACCCGGACCCTACTTATAAAGGTCGGGTCCGGTTCCTAACGGTTCCGGTTCCGGTTCCGGTTCCTAAATTTATGGACCCAGAACCGGACCCGTTTAAATACCCGGGTACCCGTCGGTTCCGGGTACCCATTGGGTCTAAAGAAAACTATTTAAAAAATCTCAAAAACTTAATATATTTCTCTTTTTAGCTTGGATTTAAGTAATTTTTATAAAATATTATTATTATTTCTTATGAATGTACTAAATAAAGATTAAATGTAAGAGAAAAAATTTTAATGAGTAAAATATCAAAGCTAAAACTAGAAAAAATACTTATAATTTTGCTAAAAACATGAATAAAAGAATGAATAAACGGGTACCCGATACCCGCGGGTACCCAATGGGTATTACCCATTTGGACCCGTTTAAATTCGGGTCCAATCGGGTAATTACCCGCCGGGTCCTAAGTAGCTAATGGGTCCAACTTTAGGACCCGGAACCGGACCCTAATATACCGGGTCCGGTTCCGGATCCGGGTAATGGGTACCTATTGACAGCCCTAGTTTTAACGAGGCATGCGAGTCCGCTGCTATCCGCAGTTCGACATGTTGCACTCTTTTTCCTTCGTTCTGGTTTTTGTCCTTATGGATTTTTCCAGCGAAGGTTTTAACGAGACAACATCTGCGGGTCATCATTTGTTCTGAGAACTCATGTTTTCCTATGTTCAGGTTTTTCCCTCTGGGTTTTCCTAATGAGATTTTTAATGAGATAACAATCTTAAAACGGTGATCACCATCTAAAAAGATGTATATCCGTAAAGGTTTTTGAGATGAGACGTTCAGGTTTTATCCCAAGTGGTTTTCTTGACGCAATTACGACAACAAGAGAAAATCTGTAACGACCATCATCATGAAGCTCCAACAGCTGTACTATTTTTCGTTCGATCAGTTTTTATCCCTATTGGATTTTCTGGCAAGATTTTTACAAGGCAATGAATTTTGTTCGGATTTTGTCCCGTCAAATTTTACCACCAAAACTTTAATGAGATAGCATATATAGAACGATGGATCATCCAAGGGGGTGTTGCATAAAGGTTGGTTAGGTGGCTGATCCACCTGGTAATATATTTATTTATGGGGCCCCCAAAATTAGCAAGGGAAAGACACTTGTCAATGTAGTGGAATACTTATCCCTTTTCTTAGTAAGATAATTCTCCTACACGTTTGTACTTTGCCTATATATGCATTTGTACTCGTACTGGTTCATTACTAGCTAGTGCGCGTTTTGAAACTAAATGATAAGAACTTTATTCTTATTTCAGTACTTATTGTACCTTCTTTGAATTAACTTAAATAAAGAAGCTCCGTCAAGAAAGTAATAATGGATGTGATGAAACATTTCTGTTTCAACTTATAAAAAAATTTCAAATATTCAGAGGGGAAGATGTTGAACATCAGCACTAAGCTAAACGTTACACCAACATCTATTTACACCCAACTAACACTTAGTAATTTACTTACACAAAACCTTGAGTCTCAGCTCTCGTGACATGCCGGAAGAAACAAAAACTTGTACAGCATTTTCGAAGTAATAAGATTCCAAAAACTCTGTCGTTAAGCAGAAGAAAAATAGGTGATCTCAGTCATCACGGCTGTTTTTTATTCCACAAAATAAGACAGGAATGAATTAAGCATTTCAGCACATGAGTTTTGACTATTTTAAAGCTACTTTCACTGACTTGAAGAGTTCGATTTTTAGTTTGTTAATTATTTAATGATTGGTAATTTAGAAACCCAAAACCTTGGTCTACAGAATTCATTGATCTCAAGAGAAAGGGGGCCTGAAAAATCTATTAACAAGTCTAGGTTACGTCCAGTCTCAAGATCGGGTCCAGCAGTGTGTGGCCAAGTTGGGGCTTTATTGCTGCCTTGAAGACTCAACTTATAGAGACTACACCTACTTGTTCATTCATACAGTAAGAAATAGTAGTATATGAAAACAGAAGAAACAACCATATGGACGGTCTACATTTTGACAAAATTTCAGGATGCACCAAAGTCACAGAAAACAAGATGCCTTTATGACCTTAGTTGGTAGTGATGATAATAACGGGTAGTTTTCGCATTCCCCACGTAGAAGGACTGCATTACTGTATTTCTGAGTACTTCAGACATAAAAATTAGGTTGCTGCCTTTGTCCTTGTAACCTTGGAACAGATAAACATACCCTAAAATCCCCAAGTGTCTTTCATTCTAATTCCACTAGTTATAGTTAAAAAAGCCAGGACAATATGACACAGTATGCTGCTGCATCTACTTATAAAAGACATAATAAAAGACAGACTCGACCATTAGCTGCACACATGACAAAATGGGAAAGAAGAAAAATGAATTCAGCTTTGGTATACCAACAATTCAATATATATTGCTCTGTTCTGTTTTCAAATTAACAAATAAAAGATTACCACAAATACAAACTCTAAAGGAAACAATTAAGGAAAAAATATATAACAAAGAGGAATCAATCACCTTCGCTTACTGTTAACGTAAAAAAAAAAAAAAAACAACAGACTCATTTTACTGGAATGACATACCCACATTCCCTGGGGATTCAAATCACAGTTTCCGTAGTCTCAGTACCAAAACTATTCTTCTTCTTTTCAGTACAACACTCGTTATGAACCTTTTATATCAGAAGTGCTGTAATTATAAAGTTCTGAAATCTGAACAAGGTATTTCAACAGGGTAATAATAGAGGGTGGGAGAATAATATAAAAGCCCTCACCTGACGAAGAAACACCCATATGAGAGTTCTGCTGTTTTTTTCGTTGTTACAATGTAGCAAGGCTGAAATAAGCCTAGACTTATTTTTGTGAAGAAATCAAATACAGAGAGATCAACTGAATAATAGTACTAATACATGGACGTGTAACAATGAGGTTGATCCGTGTTCCTCTTCGACGTGTTCTCACCCAAACTAATAAAGAATCAAGGTAGTACTTCTATAAAAACTGTTCTAATTTATCTCACAAACAATAAACTTCCACACAAACGGAAGACTGTGACTGGCCATGTTGGGTTGATTTCACTTTCCCACTAGTACAAACAAGCATCATCTGATTCCGAAACCACCCTCAAAAATGCCAATACAGCCTCTCTTTTTCTTGCATCTATCTACACATCGCAGAATCCCATCACACCCAACTTTTCTTGTATATATCCATCCTTGTTTTCTTCTATGGTGTGGTGATAGAAACATTCTAAGATTTAATACCTAGGACTTGCTAATTACAGTCCAGGCCACATTCCTCCAATAGAGGTCCATTTGACTTGGCCAAGAATGGATCGATTCTAACCCACAAAAGGGAAAAGATTGAAGCAAGAAGGATAGACCACACAATAATGATGGTGGGCGTCCTGTTTTGCCGACCCAAAAGACCCTTGAGAAAGGGATACAGATGCACAATCACCCAGAAAGCGAAAAACAGCTTACCGAATAGAGGCCCCCATGACTCGTACCCATTATTTATAGCATTTGAGACTCCAGCCACCACTCCAATAATGTTTATTACCAACAATGTAGTCGGGGGAATAAGCAATGTAGTCCACTTGAACGCATATAGCTCTGAGAAATCTTCGTCATCCCCAGCCTTGGACGTGACCGTGAAATTAGTATCAACACCAGCCAACACCTTCAAGAGACCTTGAAAGACTGCAAACAGATGCGCTGAAACACCTCCAATGACCCAAAATTGTTCATTTCTCCACCATTCATCAATACCAACACCAGACCACCTCATTTCCAAGATACCAGTGGCAAAAATACAGATGAAGAGAGACAAAAACCATAAACTTGCAACATTGCTTAGCTGCAGGAGGAAAAGAAAAATGAATATTGTGGCATTACGGATCAACTGGACATCGAAAGATATTGAAAAGTAAACATTAAAGATATTAAATGAGCACTTAGTTGGTAAAGACTATACCTCTGGGGTAATAAATTTTCCGGTGAGAAGACACACGGCGGGTAAGGTACAGTATGCCAATAAAGGGAATGATGTCCATGGATATATTGTAGCATTTATGTAAGAAAACCTCTCTAACCATTTAAGACCACCCCCATACCCATACCAAAGAGGACAATGTCTACTCAAGAAAATCTCCACAGAACCAAGGGCCCACCGAAGAACCTGGTGGAGACGATCAGAAAGATTGATAGGCGCAGATCCTTTAAAGGCTGGCCTTTTAGGGATACAATATATGGATCGCCATCCATGACAATGCATTTTAAAACCCGTCAAGATATCTTCTGTGACGGAACCGTAAATCCATCCAACCTAGTAAAATATAAAAGATAAGTAGAGTACTTGAGGAGATACAGAAAGAAACTGAATTGCTTTTTGCGGTACTAACTAAAATTTGGCAGCAAATTAAGAGATTCTTACCTCTTTTCCCCAGTCTGTTTTGTCTTCATAACCACAACTTATGACATGTATAGCTTCTTTGAGCAAAGAAGCAGCACTAGCCCTTTTCAGTGACCCACCATGCTCCATCAATGTGGATGCGACGAACACAGGAGATTGACCAAACTTCTTTTCCAGTTTATGCTCCGACATCAGGGAAGTTTTCTCGCTTTCAATTCCTGCATACAGATTCTTTTTAGATGATGCATGACCCACGACAACAGGAGCTGCACGAGTAATTGAGGTAACAGTGGTGTATCCAAAGAGGAAACACATTGAAGAACTAATTACATACAAGTAGTATATAAGATGCAACTTGAACCGAACGAAAGATGCTAACACTATAAAGGGCGAGAACAAAGTCTTGTAACAGGTTTTGAACACACTAGAATGAGGAGGGGAACAATAATTATGAAAGGACTGCACTGATGGAATCAGTTGATGCCGAGGAAATTAAAACAGGATAAAGAAATTATTAAATTACAAAAAGTGAATAGATTCTAACCTTCAACACCCTCCTCTATACCCTCCAAAGCAAAGACAGGAGCTCCAGCCTCTGCCTTCTTAGAATTCTTCTTTTTCTTGTCAAATTTGGGTTTATTAAGTGCCTTCTTCTTCTTTCTGCCTGAACATAAACAGCAGCACCACTTCGGCAAGCAGTTGCAGGTCCTTGAAATCGTTTTTTTGGCCTTTGGAGCATCAAAACCATAGAGAGCTTGCCTCCGGAAAAGACAACCAGTTCCAACGTAAATAGGTCCTTGAATCCCATCCAAACCTTTCATATTGATCTGAAAATGCAAAACACGTCTTAGTTTCACAACTACAACTAGTAATTTCCAGTAGAAGAAAAAACAACTCAATCATATGGAGAAATCACGCTTACATCAAAGAAGACAGTGTTTCTATTAGCATATCGATCGTTGCGATCAATACCATCAAACCTCTGTGGGAACTGAACATAGCAAACTTTCTTTCCGACCAATGGATCCATCATGAAGCACATTCCTTCTCTAATAGCCTTACTATTGTTAATGTAGTGATCACAATCCAGATTCAACATATAAGGTGCATTTGTAAGCACAGCAGAAACTCGAACCTGTTTCAAGTCATGTCAACAAGCATTACAAACTATCACCTCGTCAACCCCTGGGAACTAAGTAAAACAATAACAGTTGGGTGACATTCGCTTACCAGGGCATTCATAGCACCAGCCTTCTTGTGATGATTGAACCCAGGTCTTTTTTCTCTGGATACATAAACAAGGCGTGGTAACTCATTGCCATCAGTGTCCACTCCTCCACTTTGACCTAAAAACACCTGATTTTCAGCACGAAAAGTATTAGGACCAAAATGATGATGAAGTCTCAGATTATGTATTGGGAGAATGAAACGAGAGAAAAGCTGGGTACCTGAATCATTCCTGGATGATCTCTCACATTATTCCCAGGCCATGGGGTGCCGTCCTGCATAGTCCACCCTTCTTCAGGAACCTTTTGAGCCTTAGCAACTAAAGCGTTGATTCGAACTTTGAACTCCTCGTATTCCCTCTGCAAGCATTAGAAAATGGTTGTTAACATGTCAAATGCAGCTGAGCAGATAGAAATCCAAAAGGCAAGCTATAGTCTGATTTATCTGTCATTCACTAACCTTCATTGCTCTTCGCTCCTTCACAAATGAGGGCAAAATCTTGTCCTTCAAATAATCTATCTTCAGAGCGAAATAGAACTCTGGGGCACGTGGCTCAATGTTGAACTTCTTACAAAAAGGAACCCACTTTCGGGCAAACTCAGATGTTTCAGATAATGCTTCAAAGGTCAGCATTGCAGCACCATCATCAGAAACATAACAAGAGACCTTGTCAACTGGGTAGTCTACAGCAAGAATAGACAGAACAGTGTTTGCAGTAACTAAAGGCGGCTCTTTCAAAGGATCCACTGTACTGACAAATAGATCGACTTGAGCGAGTTGAGACGGCTGGCCTTCTTTCTCATACCTAAAGACAAAGAAAACGGTGTAGTTGGAATTAAAGTGCTTTAGACCAACCATATACAATAAACTCGCTTAGGACGAGCAATTACCTCAAAGAAAGCCTGTCGAGGTAGGTTTCTCTTTCAATGGGGAGCCATTTAGGGAACTGATCCAGAATCCATGAAACAGCAAACCAAATCTCACAAATAACCGATATAAGCCACAATGCAAAAGCATCATTCACAGGATGAGTGACCCGGTAATGAAAGAAGAATCCAACAACGACGAGCCGAATTATAATGATCATTCGATAAGGGTTGATCTGGGCCGATGGTATGGGCAACTTTCTGGACAGCGGTTGCCGACCTTCATCCATTCTGATAAATCAAATTTGGAAAGCAGATTACAGTATCAGTATTCCCCGGTTATTATCAATTCTAGATAATACTTATCACCAAAAAAGAATAATCTAAATAACGTTGCTGGGCAATGTAGTACATTCACCGAAAGGATAACAATTTTTATCGAGCCATAACAAATGAGTCCAGCCTTATAATCATTGACTAGCTAAATGCCGATAATTGGACAATCCAGTTATTCTATGTTGTGAAGATTACAATTTCTGGACACCATCAGTTAAGTATCTAGTGTAACGCAAAGTGTGGTAATTTTGAATAGTGTATAGTTGCTAGTGTATCAGTCAAGCTATTGCAGAATTAATGCCACATCCTTTGAGAGAGGAGTACTGAATCTGAGTGCTTACATAGGTAGATCAGGCCCGTCACCATCATTGTCCCAATCCTTGCCCCCATTCTCATTTTTCATCACTTGTAACTTCTCTTGCTTTTGTTTCCAGCTCTCCACTCTCTCCTTCCAGGCAACACTTCCATAACCATAAGCAGCTAAGTCCTTTGAGGGATCCATAGATCTGGGTTGAACTACATAAGAAAATTACTCCGTAAATTAACTAAAATAATTAAAAATGAAGCTTCACAGGATCACAAGTTTGATATAAACTGACCTAAATGCACAGAACAAACTAAAATTATGAACAATTACAATCCTGGAATTAGGAAAACCATCAATAGTAAATACCTGGAAAGCCAGATTCTGAGAAAGGAAGGGGGTGGATCCTCTTTCCGCCTCCACCCATGTAAGATGGGACCAAGGCATGATGCTCCGGAGCAATATCGTCAACCTGCAACAACCAAGATAAACTTGTGGTATTAGGATTCCAATATCATGAAGACTAGAATACACAAATCCAATTATTCCAAACTGCTACAGTGCAAATTTTACTCGACTAAACTGGTTCATTGACTACCTATGATCCATATCTAAGTCCAGAAGAAATCCAGTTAGAATTTAACCAAAAGAAAGATGTGGCTATTGTTAGTAGTGAAATACCATCTGGCCATTGGTAAGCAGAGGAACTTGAGGCATTGTATGAGCAACTTGAGGCATATCCATATCTCCAGCTCTTCCATAGCTCATATGACCTTGAAGCATAGCTTCAGCAAGATACTGATGCATTTCTTGACTATCCCTCCCCATGAAATTAAACTCATTTTCAATGTCATCAGTTTCCTCTTCATCCTCATCACCAGCAACTCTAGTAGACCCTGGAATTTTTCAACCAATTCTCAATAACCTATGAAGGAATTCAAAGACCTAAATTCAATGTAGAATAAAAGAGGAAGTAACTGTTTTTACCTTTGAGACGTTTGAACCTGGTTTTGCACTGAGGACACACCTGACTTCCTTCTTGCCTTTCATACTCGTAACAAGTCCGGCAAACTGGAAAAGCACACTCATTACAAGCCACAAACAGCTCTCCATCTACAGTAAGTCCAACATCATCACCACAAATCTGGCAAATTTGCCCTCTTAATTGATGTATAGGCCGCTGCAAAAAACAAAAGATAACCCAAATCAGGTAAACACTTATTGATCCCCCTAATTTTTAATACAAGCTGACCAAATTACTTGAATGCACACTAGCTGAATTACAAAATTTCAATATCAATCTGATAAGACTCTTACATTAGGATCTCCATAACCTTCCCGGGGAATTACAACAAGCTCATTTCTATTGTGAGAACCAGCAACTAAACCAGCACTGGCCTCCATTCCTCAGATAGTGTAACCTACTGCCAGAAAACCCCAATTTTGATCCAGATCTGTCAGACCCAGACTGAAAAATGCAATCTTATTTCAGTTCCTAATAATATTATCACCAATTCCTGTGAGATCTGGAAGAATGGAAGCAAATTTTTTTACACTCAGTGAGAATTCTCACTCAATTAATTCCACATCTCTCTCTATACTCTCTCTTTCTAGGGTATGGATGGGGGGAGAGAGAGTTGCTGTTTTGGAGAGAAACCCACCGACCAAAAAAGCCCCCCTTCTTCCTTCTTAATATTCCTTCCTTCTTACCTCAACCAACAATGATCATAATAATAATTAAAAGAAATTCACTCACTTTTTTTCTTTCTTCTCTTTCAGTAAAAACTTCAAACACCTTCAATGAATCAAAACCCAGAGACAAAACCAAAAACAAAACCAAAAACTAAATAAATTAGGATTTGAATGAATAATAAATTTTAAAACCCTAAATTACAAAACTATTTAATTTAACAACCAGTTGTAGTTGTAGTAGTTGTTGTTGAAAGAAAAAAAGGACCTTGTTTCTCTGCAACTTCTCTAATGCCACTCGTTTCTACCTCCTTTATCAACATCTCTCTCCGCCGACACTTCACTAAATGTGTCAAAACCCATTTACTTACTTCTTCTTCTTTCTCTCTCTAATAATAAAGCTAAAGAGATTATTAACCCAGAAGTTTTTGATTCTTAACCCAGATTTTGTTTTTACAGTTTTTCACTGTTGACCAAATAAAAAATCTCATTTTTTTTTTCCTTCTGGAAATAAAATAATTGATTATTATTACAGAAACCCTCAACGACAAAAAGTCATAAATCTAAAAATATTAAAAATCAAAGAAATGAAGAAATGAGAACAAATCAGAGAGATACAGTGAGTAGTAAGTGAGAAGGAAAATAGAAAAGAAAGGAAAAAAAAAATCGAGAAAAAGGCAGAAAGACAGCTCTGCACATGTGGGTTTCAGCGGTCACATCGCGAAACGGGCAGGTAGCTGCCCGTTATTCACCACCTCATCCCGCCACCTCGCCATTGTCCTTCCCCCTCTCAACAAATTGTATGGAGATTTTGTGGAGAAGACTTTATTTCTCTGTGATAACAAACAGAACTGTTTTAACTGCGTTAGATTTACTTTTTCTGTAAAAAACAATCAAGATACAGTATAACATCTAGTACCTTACTTCCACGTGTTCTTGTTTTGACGGTTCGATCTGGAAAATATCTACAGAAGATCAACCTTTTGTTGGTATTATTTTACTAAATTAACCTTCGAGTATTTACTGAACTTCGTTCACATTTTGATCAAGTCAAGTTAATATTTGGACTTACTCCATCATCAAATCGGCTTAACTTTTATGTTCGTCAACAGATTTGCAGTTAAAATCTTCGTACAGAGGTCGCCATGGGCCAAAAATGCACAAGACTGTTAGAAGCCAACTCTCCGGGTAAAAATATAAAAATGATCGGAAAACTGCACCAAATACCACTTGTTCGTTGATGATAACAGCGTAGCGTATTTACGACTTTTTTATTTTTTTTCGGATTATTTTACATTCAGCTTAGTAAATTTCTGCTCAAAATTAATTACAGTGTCCAAGTCGGGACTGTTAATTACATTTCTCTCAGCAGTACAGCCTTTTGAACTGAACACGGTTTCTAAAAGTCAACTATCAAAGGAGGTCAGGTGGAATAATGAAAGAGTTAAAGGGCTTTCCACTTGCGGTTGCCATGGAGGATCCAACTATACAAGGTTCCATCCATCACATTAGGTGATACTCCTGTCGATGACCCATCATCTCATGTTTCTCGATAGCCACTGGAAGAGAAAAACATCAAAAAGATTTTAAAATAAAACAAAAAACTCCAAAGCTAAAATGAGAAAACAGCTGTCATCGCTTGTGCCACCGACAGATCCTTCACCCACAAATTCTTTGTTCTGAATAGTCAATTCTAGTCAATAAGCATTGTATTGTACTGCCAAATACTGCCGCGGACACTGTAGGAAAGTAAAAGTACTCCTGCATACCAATTTATGCTTCTCTATTAATATTCCTGGCTGGATGTCATTGAGTTCTTTTGTTCCTTCTGAATAGAGTTTCGGTTACACTTGCATTTCATGATGAATTCTATTTTAACAAAAAAAAATTATGTATACAAATTAGAATGTCACACTTGCATTTCATAAGACGCTGGATACGTATTGTGAAAGTGCGATGGGATAAAGGCATAAAGCATTATAATGTATTGAAAGCAAAATTTGTCGGTAAGAGGTCTAGATTGCTTCGAGTAACCACGATAACTGGTCAATATATACACAAAGTAAGGTGTCGTGGTCATCCTCCCCACCTTATGTCGTCTTTAGAATGTCCATCATATGTCTCATTAGTGCCTTTCCCTGCATGTATTTTCATTTGAATATATATTGATGAATAATGATAACAGAATTGACAAAGGAATTTCATTTTAATAATAGCAACGTATCTGTAAATCAATTTAATCACAATTTAGAGCAAAAGAGATATGTAGTGTGCGTTGAAAATACAGAAAATGGGCTATATAGTCAAAAGGACACTTTTTTTGGGCCAAATGGACAGTTAGGAATTTGGCTGGGACAAATGACCAAAAGAATCTTTTAATGTGGAGAGACGCTACTACCCTTTTGTAACCGTTCACCCACCACGTTTTCCTTCTCTCTTCATCAAAACCACCCCACGTTCTCCCCTCTCTTCGACAAAACCCAGAACCACCAACATCTTCATCTTCTCAAAAACTCTGTGAGTTTTCAAACCACCAAACTCCTCCACCGTCTCCCCCACACCATAAACTAGTTTTATCCACCGTCTCTTAACAATCTTCACTACCAGAAAATCGTTTTCCTCCACCGTCTACTAACAATCATCACTAACAGAAATCAGTTTCATCAACCGGTTCACCACCATCAACACTACCAGAAATTGGTTTCATTCGCCGTCTGTAAAACACTATCAACACTACAAGAGGGGTTTCTGAGAATTAGGGTTTCAATCATTTCAGTGTATTGGAAGAGTTAGGGTTTCAATCGATTCACAGAATGTCTCCTTAAACTCGTAAGTTTTCATACCTAACTCTGTTTTGTTCTTAATTTCAGAATTGCATGATTAAATTGTTGAATTGGTTGTTTTAATTTTCATTTCAGTGAAATGGTTGTTTTATTTTCATTTTAGTTAGTATTTTTTAGATGAAATTGGTTTGCATCTGGTTATTTAAGTGTTTTCCATGTTAAATTGGTTGAAGTGAAATTGGCTGAATTTGGTTTTCATCTGGGTGTCTGAAGTTGGTTTGAATCTGGTTATATCAATTGTTTTAGCAGGTTTACACTATGATGAAACTGATTTCATCCAGGTTTAGTTTGCAGTGTATGTTGTTTCAGCAGATTAAGACTAGATGAAAACAGTTTCATCCAGGTTAAAACCTGCAGGATTTTGCTACTTTTGTTGGAAATATCATGTAACTTTGTAAAGTTAGGATGTAACTTGTTGTCATCTAGCAATAACATAGGATGCATTTGGTTTGCATCTGTTCATGTACCTTAATTCTAATGATTAGGTTGTAAAGAAACTATAGTGGTTGAAACTGGCGATATTCAGAACGGTTGCATGTGTTTAATTTTGCTAAATCACTCGCAAATGCTTTTGTTGTAGTGAGAAAAAGAGTACATGATTACTTTATTATATGTGTTGCTTGGACTTGGAATGTGATTGAGTGTCTATGGCCTTGCAATGATGTGGATTATTATATAGTGTACTTTGCCATGGGTACTGCCTCTAAACGATAAGTATATTTGCAACAAGTCATTCCATCTACATTGTTGTATGATTTTCATTTGCTTTATAAACTCAATGACCATATAGGTGTTATGGTTTGCATATTTTGTTGTGATTATGGGACTAATAACAACGTAGATATAAGCGTAAACTCCTTGTCTTTGTTTCTTCAGACCATGTTAACATGTATAATATATAGGATGTAAGTGGGTTTCATATGATACCTGTAGAAACTTAGTTTCATCTAGCTCTAATATTTAGGATGTAACTGTGTTTCATCTGATACCTGCAGAAACTGGTTTTCATCTGGTTTTCATCTAGCATTAAAATATGACTTAACTGGTTTCATCCAAATTGTTGCAGGAAGCAGTAGCAAGAAGAGTGAGAAGAGTGCTGGTGGTGAAAGAAGAACCAAGAATAAGCATGATGTGAACGTGGGTGGTGAATTAAGCGCAGTGGATATGGATGATGTGGATGCCGAAATGGATGAAGACAAGGCAGAGAAAAAGGAAGGGAAGAAAACGTTCCGTTCAAACATGAAACCCACAGTTGAAGTGTTGGGTTTACTGGTATTTACTAAAAGACAAGAGGATGTATTAAGGAAGACTAAATTCTGGAACTTTATTGAGGCGATCAAACAAGGTAAGGTGGGCAAGGCCGAATTTAGTGTTGAGGGGAAGCTTGAAACTCTTTCAAGCAATCAGGTAAAAATCTATCATTATTATAACTGGATGAAACCAGTTTCATCTTATGTTGATTTAGTTTAGATTCATTTTTAAAATTCTATCCCCTGTTATAACTGGATGAAAGCAGTTACATATTATGTTATTAATGGATGAAAACCTTTAAACTAAGTTTCATCCTGTGTAATTTGTGGATGAAACCCAGTTACATCATGTGTTATATGATGAAATCAGTTACATCTTATGTTATTAATATGTTTATGTGTTTGCAGGTTGTTGATTTTGTTGGTAGTTGGAGTGTAGAAGAGAAACAATTATGCTTGTTTGATGAGGAAGAAGAAAACAAAGATGATATTTCCAAGCTGAAGAATGAACTAGAGGAGAAGGACAACATTATCTGTCACTTGAATGTCGAGTTGGAAGCAAGGAATGCTGAGTTGGAAGCAAAGGAGGTTGAGTCTGAAGAAAAGGATAAGACAATCTCGGACTTGCAAAGTCAAGTGGAAGCCTTGAAAGCGCAACTGAAGCCTCAACCGGGAACTCCGCAAGCTTCACCTCTTGATATTGTTGTTCATAATACACCTGAGAACTATTTTAATATAAAAATCACTCAAGAGATGAACAAACCAGTGGAGGGTGCTGTTCCTGAAGACGCTAGCAAGGCATGTGAAACCAGTGGAGCCATAAATCCAGATGCTGATTATATTCACGAAGCAGAACCGGTAGCACCAGTTCCTCCAGCAGAAATCCCCGAAGAAGATATTGTAGAAGCAGAACCTCTATCAGTTATGAATCAACTTGGACCGATTGAGAAAAGAGTGAAGAACGTATATAAAAGGACTAGCCAGAATAAGTTTGTAACAGATGAGGATGAGCGTGCAAAGAAGAAACAGAAGGAAGATAATTTAAAGAAGTTAACAAAGAACAACAAGTTGTGGAAAAATTACTTGAGTGGCGAAGTAAGATTAGCTGAAGAGAAGTTAATAAAGGAGTACTTTAGAACTGGAACGACAAGGTACGTACACGCATTCTTTTGTTTGTTTTTTTTTCTTTTCATTCTATCGCAAGTGTTTAAGATATGATGTATCTGGTTTCATCATGTTAGAAAAATGAAATTTGATGAACTTGTATAAATGCAGAGACTGCGTTTGGAAAAGCGAAAGTGGTGTATGCATTTTTGGAGAACACATCCAACAACTTGTTTTCAATCAGCCATTGGTGAACCTATTTTGGATTTCAAAATCAGTAAATGGAGACAAATGTTTTAATCCGGAGGTGATACCAAAGGATACTTCAAGTCGATCTTTGTCGGCGCGCTTGCATGGGTAAGTATATTTCTTAGCGCGGCTTACATGGGTAAAAACTGATATAAAAACGTTTGAACCTTCATTTTAGAATAAATGAACTAAGTTGTGCAATTTATTTTTAGCTTGATATCATTACGGGAAATGAGCTGAAGGCTACAGAGATGATAGTTCCTCAACTGGAGAATACTGATATCGAAACGCAACACTTGTTCATCCCAATGGCAAGCAAATTGAACGAGAAACAACATTTTACATTGCTTCACTTTGACATCCATGGAAGAACTTGGACACACTACAATCCTCTCATAGGTTCTTCAAACTATTTAGAGGATGCTAAAATAATGGCGCAAAGAGTTAGTCAGCTTCTTAGCGTTCAGCTTGAAAGTACTAGTGTGGATGACATTGATGTCGTCGTGAAATCAAATTGTCCATAACAGGGCGAAAGGTATGTCCCTAACTCTTTGAACTAAAATTATAACATACAAACTGAAACGAAGTTTGAACCGACATTACATTTTTTTTCTAGATTGGTAAACTGACATTACATATTTATTTCTCTTGCTGTCCCGATTCTTTAGTGTATGTTATCTACTTCATGGAATGGGCAATGAAAAACGGTTACTCCTTTAAAGACAAATATATTGTAAGAGAAGAGATGAGCGCAAGACGAATCGATCTCGCATATGAAATCCTCGGTGATGAGAATAGTTGCTGGAAAGATCAATGTATTTAGGTTGTTTTGAAAAAAATTGTCAATATAGTTGATTTGGAAGTACTTCTTTTTTTTTGTTGAACTCTCTGTCTTTGCATACATTTATGAATTTGAAGGTTAATCAAATATGAATTTCTTTTCTGAAAATTGCCTGCACTTCAATTTTATGATAGTTTGAATATAATGTTGTGATGGAATATGCAGGATGAAACCAGACATGATTACATTTTTTTGTCAGAATATTCTCAGAGTTGCAGGTTGAAAATATATATTTTTTGTTAGAATGTAACCAGGCTTGGATGAAACTGGTTATATCCTAGCCTGTATAAAACTTTTTTTTGTCAAAATGTAACCAGGCTAGGATGAAACTGGTTACATCCTAGCCTGTATTAATTTCAGAGTGTGCAGGTTGAAAAAATATATTTTTTTTGTCAGAATGTGAAGGATGAAACCAGTTTCACCCTGGAAAAAAATCTCATTTTTTTCCAGAATAGGCAGGATGAAACTGGTAACATCCTGTACAATTAAATTTGAATCTTCACAAACATTCAAATTTTACAATAAAAACTGAAAAGAATGTAAAATTAAAAAACCAACATAAGATTATAAGATATATATATATATATATACTATAAAACTGAAGAGAAATATGTTTTTATGAAGAAAAAAATAATTCAAGGTAAATACTAGTTGCAAAAATATAATTCCAGGTAAATGAATCTTAAATGTGCAACAAGAAGCTGCAGAGAAGAATAAACTAATAAAGAAATCATAGTATGGAAGGTTCTTAAATGTGCAACAAGAGGCTGCACAGAGTGAAGGCAGGAGATGTTCTTAAGCAGGTTATTAACATTGCTTTTTCGCAGGAGGATGAGGACACGACGTCTTGTTATGATGTGCCTGAGTATGGCAGTTACCAGTGTTAGGAATCTGCTTTTTCTTCAGCCTACCAGGTTTTTTTCCTAGGACAGCTGGTGGGTTCACGAGATTTCCAGTAGCAACATCAATAGGCTTGTCGTAATCGGGAATGGGCTTGATAGGACGATCATACGAAACACGGAAGCTAGCAATGCTGAAATACGGATTAATGTACTCGTAAACATTGATCTTATTTGAATGCATACACGCAATAGCGTGATCACAAGGGAACTGCTCAGTAAACCAAACCCTACAGCTGCATTGAAACTTCGCAATATTAACAGCATGTGTGTTCTTTCCATCAAAAACTTCCCACTCCATGTCACCAGACTTGGATATTCTCCACTGGACACCAGCACGAATGAAAGCCATCACTTTTTTCTCTAGCCTGGGACAAATGAATCCTTTATACGTCGCCCCTTTGAACTTCCTTTTACTCATTTGATCCATAATTTTAAGCTAATCCAGTTAACAAGTGTTGCAATAGGCATACCTTTTGCTTCCATAATCCAAGAGTTGAACGACTCTGCAATTTTTGAACATATGTCGCCATAACGACAACCCAGACAATGTGCATTGGACTAATTCCACTAGAAGGTCACCGAAGAATTTGTGAAGACCATCATATCCCATGTCCTTCAACTTTTGCATACCTTGATGAAATCCTTCATGCATTGATGAATAGAAACATTGTTTGAACAAATCCATCGCAGCACCATGCTCTCCTTTTTTCTTGTTGGTCTTACCGCGGACATTATTCTTCAAATGCTGGTAACACCAACCATGATGGAAAGTTGGAAAAACATCACGAATCCCTTGGATCAAACCCTCATGGCGATCCGAAATAATAGTTAGTACACGAGAACCCAAGATAGTTTTTAGTTTCTCCAAGAACCAATGCCAATTCTCAATAGTTTCACTTGATACGATATCGTATACTAGAGGAAATTTTCCTACAGAAACAAAACAAACACAAAAAGAAAAAATCATATTAAACTGACTGAAACTGCTATTGTACAGAATGAAACCAGTTTCATTCTCTAGTCTGATTTCACCAATTAAGGATGAAACTGGTTTCATCCAGTGATAATCTGACATAAAACAAAATTCTGAATTTCTTTCAAATTTATAATCTGACATCAAAAATGAAATCTAAAAATAAAAAACATACCATTATTCTCATTCTTCCCAGTAGCCTCCATAACACAACCCCTAAATTTTCCAGTTAGGAAAGTTGCATCCAAGAACAATATCGGGCGAAAATATTCGAAACTCGAGATGCAAGCATCGAAGCCTAAGAACAAACTCTTAAATTGGCCCCTTTCAATTACTAAATCATCCCTATTACCTGGATCGTGTTTCTTCACGGCTTCACATCACCAAACCAAGTCGGTGTATGATTTAGTGTCCTCGCCATACAATTCCTTCAAACATAATTCTTTCCCGGCATGCGCATGATCGTAGCTCAATTCTAACCCATAATCATTTTTGAATTCTCTAACAATATCCCTGACTTTCTTGTTGGGATTCTGTTCGATCTGGTCAAATATCAAGCTCTTGACAAGTTCGCGCGTAACTGGATCAGTCTTTGTTCCGTCACTATAACCAGCACAGCATGTATGTTCCCCGTTATAGGACTTGAAGAATAAATGACCCTTCACATTGGAAGTCTTCGGAGCTGCATGGAACATCCAGTCGCAAGTAAATTGCTCTTTGTAAAAACACTCCACCGTATACCGTTCTGGATTTCTCTTGACCACTCTGACTTTGCGACCAAAAAAATGGTTATATTTCTCAACAATAAGACTAGCTTCATCTTGTCCTCCATAAAATTCTTGACCAACACCTTTTATAATAAACTCCCATTCAGCCTCCTTGCAAGATCTTTTAATTGCCAACTTTCCATAGAATGCACGTTCTTGAGACATGGGGATATATTGAGACGAAGCAAGCTCTTGAGAGGAAGGAATAAGTGACTGATCTGAGCTATTTCCTTTTACCTAAAAGAAACTCCGTCATTGTAGGTGTACGAGTAACTTTACTGCTGCTCGGAAGATGACGAGGAATAACCAACCGATCTCTGCTAGGGTCTGTGGTGTGAAAGAAAAGATTACTCACAACTTGCCTGCAAGTATACAGGGATAAGTTGTAGCTAGTGGGTAAGAAGGGTCAGTTCCACAGGGATTAGGAGGGTGTAATTGAAGTTAGACTAAGCTGGGCAGTGGATGCAAGACAAGTTGAAAGTTCACTAAGTCACAGTGGCAGTGAAACAAAGATGGCAGTGAAGTAAACCAAGGCTGTGAGCCATGGGCAGGGGTGAGATTGTGCAATAGTTACTGACAAAGAGAAAAATGCAGAAAGTGAAGTTACTAAGGCAATTGAATCCACCATGTGCCTATATCAAACAATGCAGTCAAGGTTGAGTTGGAGTTCCTAAGCATACATCTAGAATGAGATGAAAATCAGCTTGCTCACTGATATGCCCCTAGAATTGATTGTCTTTTGACAGCACAATCAATCACAGGCATGCCAGAGCACTGAGTACTTCTCATTGCTCAAGCAAACAGGCAATAAGAACACTATCCTAACCATGCATCATCCAACAATGCACTAGGCTTCATCAGAGCCCTAATTTAGTGCTACTTAGCTCATGCTCAACATGTTACTAACAGCATACATAGATAATGCAAACATAACTTCAAAAATCAAATGATAAACAGGATACACACACACACTGTTGCTAAACAGAAATTGGAGAATTGATTCAATAATTTGTTCACTGGCTAGCCCAGAGAGCTTTTCTACCACACCCATATCATCAATTTATAGTTATTTTCAACACCCTAAATTTCTACAAACCCTAATTGTAAATCCCCAAATCAGAAAATTAGGGTTTTTTTAAATTACACAAAATTTAACTTACAAACTCCCAAAATCTGCTCGACCCATGCCTCCTCTAGTCCTTGATGCTCTTCCTCTGCTCCTATTGTCCCCTAATTTCGAGTTATTTTACTCACCCCAAAACCTAGGGTTTCAGAGGTTGTGAGATGAAGAAAATAACTAGGCTAGGGATATGGGGGTGTTGTCGGTGAAGAGATAGTAGTGGCAGTGTTGGAACTGGTGGTGGTGACGGAAAGTGACAGCGGCAGAGAGGGGAGGTGGTGGAGTTGCAGAGCTCTGCAACTGTCGGGTGAAGGAGATGAAGTTTTGGGGCGATGGGTTGTTTGGGTGGATAATAGGATTCGGTGCTGGTGTGAAGCGGGAGCATCTGGTTCGATGTTTGGCGAGCTGAGCCGCTGGATATGGAGATGGTAGGTAGATCGGACGGCTAAGAGAGAAGCAGTTTGTAGCGACCGTTGGATGTGGAACACAACGAAGTCAACGGTACTAGATTAGGTTAGGTGCTGTAGTGTTGGGCGGAATCATCGGGATTTGATGCACAGTGATGAGGTGACCGTTGGATGACAAGATGGATCCAATCTGACGGCTCTCAGACTTTACGAGAATTGTGAATGAGTTGGAGGTATTTCACAATTGCTCGCGTTGTACATCAATGGCATACACCCTCCTTGCTTATTACAATGAAACAACAAAAGATGACTATTTACATGACTCTTATTTACATTGACTATTCTATTTTTATTTTTGGAACAAGAGATGATGGAATTGATAAGTACTTGATTTTTTTTTTTTTTTTTTTTTTTTTTTTTTTTTTTTTTTTTTGATACAAGGAAACACTTTTGATACATAACAAGAAGAAACAAAAAATTACATGACACTTTGCAAGAGGTAGCCCTTTTTGATGCACCCAGTTAAATTCGATGGTTGTCTTTCTTAATGTAACCTCCACCTTCTATCCCAACCAACCAAAGAACAAGCTAGTCAAGTTTCGTTCAGTATTCTAAAGTGATTGGCAATCGTAACTTCCTATCCAACACCTTGAAGATCGAGGCCATACATGTATTGGTAGATCGTGCGCGTGCAAATTTCTTATCACTATGTGAATTGTGCTAGAATCAGGGTGCCTAAATATCTAGACTAAGACTCCTAATAATTACATATTTGCACAAGAGTCAACATTTCAAGGTAAATGAGCTCCATTTTTATGATTTTTCATTTTTTTAATTTTTTTTTGAGTTTTGATTTTTTTAATTTTTTTGGAATTTTTCAATTTTTTCAAAAAGAAGAAGGAGTTCGTTTTCAATTATAGCATATTATCGTGGCATCTACTCTATACCCCCAAACCTAAACTAAACATTGTCCTCAATGTTTCAAAATATGGAAAGAATTAAAATGCAACATATGGAAAGGGACATGCTGAGTAGAGTAAAAGGAGAGAGAATACCCGATTTCGGCGAAAGCAGAATAAAAACTCCGTTATTCAAGGCAAAAATCCGACATATCTCAGCCGAGATCATATTGGATTAGCAAAATATATACAAAAGGAACAAAAGGGTTTTTAAAATTTTATCTACTAGATTATATACAAAAAATTCACCATACACTAACAATCTAAAGAGTTGAGGATCAACCCAAAAGACGAAGTGTAGACATTTCAACAACTTCACACAATAATAATAGGAAAGAAACGCAAGTGAAACTGTGAAACAAAATGAGCTACCCCCAAACCTGGATTTTACAGAAGATATAATTTTGAAAACAAAATCGCGCAGTTTTGGGGGTTCATCATGCACAAGGTCTAGCTCGAAATGAACTGTGCTAGGGACGGGCAAACATGCAATTTCCAACTGTGGTTCCTCAAATGTATTATATTTGGAAGCAAAATAGTCCAAGAGGACTTGGGAAGCACACAGTTCCAAACCTAGGTTGGGAATTTTCAGAAAAATTGGTTTTACAATATTGGTACAAACCAAATCTAGGTTGGGTGGAAGGCCAACAGATTGTGACTTAGGTAGAAGAATAGGCATATCATTATCAATCAAATCAAAATCTTCTAACTCATCTACACATGTCACATCATGCTCACAATCATCACTCACATTGGCAAGTTCACACTTAGAATCATCAACATCATCAACAGATTCATTCTCATGCATCGGCAAATCAGGAGAAATATCACAATGTGACCTAGGTAGAGAATCAGACACATCAAATATATTTTCATGCATATTAGTGTCTACAGAAGATTCAACTATTCCTATGTCATGTTCATCTTCACAGAATAATTGTACGAATCCCATGTCAATATCAAAATCATATGAATTACAATGAGTATTAGAAAAAACAACATTCATGAAGGTCGAGGGCGAGAAGCCATATGTTATTGAACCAACAGGTTCCACAATATTTTCATGGCCAAAAACTTGGCAGGCCAGGAAATGTGTATAAAAATGATGCAATGGAAACGGGCCTACAGTAATACCGCAAGTGCACGGTCGTCGGTTGTAGCTCGTGCAAGTACGGGTCGATCCACAGAGATCGGGTGTGTTTCGGAAGTGTTTTAGCTAATTGGGTTCCTAGATTTGCTTTGGGCTTAGAAGCCCTTTGGAAGTGTTGGGCTTAATGTACTATTGGGTTTGAATGCCCTTTGAATGGATTGGGCTTAGTGGGTTTGTTAAACATAAAATGAACTGAGCCTGGGCTCAGTTATATTTAAAGTGCAAATGGGCTTTGGTTCTTTGTTTAAGCTTTGGGCTCAATCTCACCTGAACAGTGAAATGGCCTTTTACAGTAATTGGGCTTGGTATTTGAGAGTTGGGCTTAACAGAGAACTAGGCTTTGGCCTTGACTATGAATTTGACTTGGGGCCTTACTGAACTGGGCTTTGATTTTGGTCTTACAGTTGGGCTCAGATTGTGCTCTGGGCTTTTGGAAGTGAGCTGTGGAGAGCAAAGCAATCAGCAGCAATGCAACAGCCCAGAGAAGTGGATTGGCAGCGGCAGCTGCAGAGAGGCAAGAAGCAGTGCAGCAGGCACCAGCAGCAGCAACCTGGTAGAGTAACAGGCACCAGCAGCAGCACACCAGAAGAAGTGGCAGCAGCACAGAAAATGCACAGCAGTGCAGTAACAACAGAGCTGCAGCAGCAGCTGCAGCTGCTCAAGCAGTGAACAAAAAGCAAAGCAGGGGTGCAACAGAGTTGCAGGGCAGGGGGGAACAATCAAGGTAAAAGCAAAACAAAGCAAGAACAAAGCTAAACTAAACAGTTGAAGAATGAATTGTGGTTGAGAATGAAGTAGATTATGGATGGGAACTAGGGGTTGAATTCACTCTAATTTTTACTGTGTATTCTCCTATAGAAAGTTAAACACAACTATGGTATTATTTCCAAAGCACTAATTGTCTTTCTACAGCACAACTAGTCAAGGGATTATGAATTCAGCTTGAGTTGCAGCTTATCAGCAGCTCATGAACCTAACTACAAAGCATACTTGGCATACATTGTGAAAGTGAGGTGATGATGAGCTAAGTTCAAGTTTTTCCTAAACTTGTTTAGCCTTCTAGAGCAGTGTGATCAATGTACTACACAATAAGGAATTAGTGATTCATCAAGTCCCTAGCATGATAGTTTAGAACATGACAAACAGCATAACAGTGATTAACAGTGAGTAAACTAACATAACATTGCAAACTAACATAACAACAAATGCAATTAAGAGTGAAAATGCAACTAACAGGGGCAATGAAAGTTAACAGGAGCATCAAAAACTAACAGTGCAATTTAACATTGGAATTAACCTAACCCAAATTGGGTGGAAACTTGGCTAGTCCAAGAACAAGTTTTAACATCTCATACACATCCCCTTTTATACCCAAATTAGCAAATTAGGGTTTACACCCATTTTCCCCAAATCAGAAAATTAGGGCAATTTTAAATTACATAAAATTTGCTTACAATCTCCCAAAATTGGCTCGACCCATGCTTCTTGACGTCCCTCTGATGCTCTTCCTGCTCCTATTGTCCCCTAATTTCTAGCTATTTTACTCACCCCAAAACCTAGGGTTTCAGAGGTTGTGAGATGAAGAAAATAGCTAGGCTAGGGTGTTGGGGATGGTAGTGGCAGTGATGGAACTGGTGGTGGTGACGGAAGTGACAGCGGCAGAGAGGGGAGGTGGTGGAGTTGCAGAGCTCTGCAACTGTCGGGTGAAGGAGATGAAGTTTTGGGGCGATGGGTTGTTTGGGTGGATAATAGGATTCGGTGCTAGGGTGTGAAGCGGGAGCATCTGGTTCGATGTTTGGCGAGCTGAGACGCTGGATATGGAGATGGTAGGTAGATCGGACGGCTAAGAGAGAAGCAGTTTGTAGCGACCGTTGGATGTGGAACACAACGAAGTCAACGGTGCTAGATTAGGTTAGGTGCTGTAGTGTTGGGCGGAATCATCGGGATTTGATGCACAGTGATGAGGTGACCGTTGGATGACAAGATGGATCCAATCTGACGGCTCTCATGGAAATGGGTATGGATAAAGGAAATGGATTTGGGTAAGGGTTTTGGGCCTTGGGTATGCCAAGCCCATATCTTCTTTAAGAACAATTCTTCCTTCTTGAGCCCATTCCTAGCTTTTTGGTCTTGTACGCAACATTCTTCGCGGCTTCCTTGCGTAATTCCTCCCGGCTTTTCACTACTTTTCTGCTCTTTTTGCTCCGCAATTCATCCAGACTTTATTTATTACCTAAAAATGCAAAATTAAGTAAGAAAAAATATTTATTCTTGAAAACAATGAAAATACAGAATATGGGATAAAATGTAGAATTAATGCGCAAAAGATGAGTTAAATGCCAACAAAAATATATATAAATATGCACTATTTAGCACTCATCAAATACCCCCAAACCTGAATTTTACTTGTCCTCAAGTAAAACAAAACTAAGGAAATCCTAACTATACCACTGTCGCTGGTCTCTCGAATGCATTTAGCGTATGCACTAAGCCTTTTAAACCACTAAGTGTCCCTAGTGGACGAGTTGAAGTCTCGTGAAGGTTTACCAGAGGTGTGCCTACAAAACCTAAGGACAAAAAATGAGCTCAGATTCCATCAAATGTGACATGTGCAAAACAGTTTAAGCTCACAGCAAAATGGAGATGTCAATCTAGCTATCGAAGGCACAATCCTAGCACTGATAACAAATAAGGACATGTGATAAGAGTGTAAAGTGTATCTACACATGTGTAAAGAAAGATCTGAAGTTATGACTACTAATCACCAAGAGATAGTTTCTCAGGCTAAGAACTGAGGTCGAAATCTAGCTAGCTGTCCGGACTTTACGAGAATTGTGAATGAGTTGGAGGTATTTCACAATTGCTCGCGTTGTACATCAATGGCATACACCCTCCTTGCTTATTACAAAAAAACAACAAAATGACTATTTACATGACTCTTATTTACATTGACTATTCTCTTTTATTTTTGGAACAAGAGATGATGGAATTGATAAATACTTGAATTTTTTTTTTTTTTTTTTTTTTTTTTTTTTTTTTTTTTTTTTTTTTTTTTTTTTTTTTTTTTTTTTTTTTTTTTTTTTTTTTTTTTTTTTTTTTTTTTTTTTTTTTTTTTTTTTTTTTTTTTTTTTTTGAAGAAGGAAACACTTTTGATACATAACAAAAGGAAACAAAAGATTACATGACACTTTGCAAGAGGTAGCCCTTTTTGATGCACCCAGTTAAATTCGATGGTTGTCTTTCTTAATGTAACCTCCACCTTCTATCCCAACCAACCAAAGAACAAGCTAGTCAAGTTTCGTTCAGTATTCTAAAGTGATTGGCAATCGTAACTTCCTATCCAACACCTTGAAGATCGAGGCCATACATGTATTGGTAGATCGTGCGCGTGCAAATTTCTTATCACTATGTGAATTGTGCTAGAATCAGGGTGCCTAAATATCTAGACTAAGACTCCTAATAAAAATACATATTTGCACAAGAGTCAACATTTCAAGGTAAATGAGCTTCATTTTTATGATTTTTCATTTTTTAATTTTTTTTGAATTTTGATTTTTTTAATTTTTTTTTTTTTTTTTCAAAAAGATGGAGTTTTGTTTTCAATTATGGCAAATTATCATGGTATCTACTCTATACCCCCAAACCTAAACTAAACATTGTCCTCAATGTTTCAAAATATGGAAAGAATTATAAAACAATATATGAAGAGGAACATGCTGAGTAGAGTAAAAGGAGAGAGAATACTCGATTGTACGGCGAAAGCTCAATTAAAACTCCGTTATTCAAGGCAAAAATCCATCATATTAGGAGTCACAATGGATGAGCACAAAATATATACAAAAGGAAATTTAACTAACACATTATCTACAAGAAAATTTGGTTTTAATGGGATTGGACTTTTTGGAAAAATTTGGTTTTGCCGGGAGACATTTGGTTTTGATGGGAAAAAGAAAAAATTTGGTTTTTAGGGAAACATTTGGAAAACTTTTTGGTTATTTAGGGAAAGAGTGGACCAGTTTAGTCCACATAGACCGGGTCCTCCAGGTTGGTTGTTTCAATGTCGGGTGGGAATGGTTCAAGGAATGGTTTTAATCTCTGCCCGTTGACTTTGAAAACGTTCTTGTTGGAAACATCCTCCAGCTCTACAGCTCCATGAGGAAAAACTGTGCGTACTAGGTACGGACCCTTCCATCTGGACCGCAGTTTTCCCGGAAAAAGATGTAATCGGGAGTCATACAACAAAACTTTCTGACCAGGAGTGAAGGATTTGCGCAGAATACGCTTATCATGAAACATCTTCATCTTCTGCTTATATAACTTGGCACTATCATAAGCCTCATTTCTCAATTCTTCCAACTCGTTGAGTTGAAGTTTCCTTTGAATTCCAGCTTCGTCCAGAGAGAAGTTCAGCTCCTTGATTGCCCAGTAGGCACGATGTTCTAATTCCACAGGTAGATGGCACGGCTTTCCATACACTAGACGATAGGGGGACATGCCAATTGGTGTCTTATAAGCTGTTCTATAGGCCCACAAAGCATCATTCAATCTCAATGACCAATCTTTCCTGGACGGGTTAACTGTCTTCTCGAGAATGTGCTTAATTTCCCTATTAGAAACTTCTACTTGTCCACTGGACTGAGGGTGGTACGGAGTAGCAACCTTGTGAGTTATGCCATACTTGCGTACTAAAGACTCAAAGTACTTGTTGGTGTGAAAATGGGAAGCACACAAAACACTTGCAAGTATACAAGGTCAAGATTTGTAATAAAAGGGGGAGTAGGGGTTTGTCCACAGGGAGAGGAGCATATAAGAAGTTTTCCTAGCTAAAGTGTGTAGTGAGCTAAGGGCAGGCAAGGTAAATGGCATACAGACAAGAATGCAAGGTAAGTAAAGAAAAACAGACAATAACCAAGGCTTGGAAGATAAAGCAGCAAAGAAACAGCCAAGAAAAGCAGCAAATAACCAAGGCTTGGCAGCCAAGGGCAGGGTGAGTTCAGTGCACTGACTTCAGTGCACAGTAGCTACAAAGTGCAAGAAAATGAAAGGCAAGAAAAGTAACTGAAGAAAATGACTGATCAGGAAGCAAACTTAGAACTGAAAATGTAAATTACTAAGAGGGAATTGGTGGGTAAGCCAAGGCTTATGATCCACCTTGTGTCCTAATCAAGTGGCATGTTTCTAGGTTATGTTCATTCCTAAGCATACAACTAGAAATGGAAGAACACCAACTTGCTCACTAGTCTACCCCTAGCATTGGCTGTCTTTTGACAGTACAGCCAATCACAGGCTCTATGAGCATTGGCATCTCTCATTTGCACAATCAAAAACATACAGGGAAGAACTATCCTAGCTCATTTACACTTGACAGTGCACAAGGCTTCACTGAGCCTTGGCCTGAAGCTGATTAGCTCATGCTAACCATGTTTAAAACAATCACATTCAACATATGTAAAAATTCAAGCACAATTAACATCATTTGAGATAACAAAACACATAAGCAATATTCTACTGTTCACTGATAAGTATTGAAATTTGAAGTTCAATAAAATTTTGTTGCAATTTCTCTACTGGCTAGTCCAGAGAGGTATATAGTGTCTTTCACACACTCCCCACAACACCAATTTATACCCAATTACCCATTTAGGGTTTTCCCCAATTTTCCCCAAAGTCAGTAGAACTAGGGTTTGGTGAAATTGATTTACCTACTGTTGATGAGATACTCGCTCCATCTCGTCGACCCAATCTTCTCCTGCTTCTTCTCGTTCCTCTCGAGCTCCAATTGATGCTTTAATCATCATATATATCCCCAATTTCTCACCTAGGGTTTCAGGCAGAGAGATGAGAAATTGAGGTTGTAAATGATGATTAAAGAGATGGTACGTGATGGGTTTAGGTAGAATAGAGTTGGGGAGAAATTAGTGGAGTGATTTGGGGTGAGGTGGTGGTGATGGAGACGGACATGGTGGTGGTACGGGGCATGGCGGTTCTGCAGAGGGGGTGATGGAGGAGATGGTTCGATGGAGAAGGGAAGGGTGTGTTTGTTTGAGGTGTAGGTGCTCGGTCGCTAGGGTGTGAGGCGAGTGTATCGAGTTTGATGATCTGCGACGCTGAGCCGTGGGATAGGGAGATGAAAGATCAATCGGACGGTGAGATGAAGTGAAGTTTGTAGCGACCGCTGGATTATATAATACAACAAAATCAACGACGCCAGATGGAGTTAGGTGTTGTAGTGTTAGGCGGAGATATCAAACTTCGATGCACAGCAAGGGAGCGACCGTCGGATTCAACTACCATCTAATCTGAAGGCTTGGAATTTCAGCGCTGTGGTGCTTGGCAGAGACTTCAGATTTTGATGCTCTATGAAGGAGCGACCATCGGATGCTTCTGAGAACTGATCTGATGGCTGAGAAAGGAGGCGCTTTTGTGTGTAGAAAATGAGGTTGTGCGCACCATTCTTCGTGGCTTCCTTGCGTAATTTCTCCCGGCTTTTCACTACTTTTCTGCTCTATTTCGCTCCGCGACTCATCCGAACTTTATTTATTACCTAAAAATGCAAAATTAATTAATAAAAATATTTATTCTTGAAAACAATGAAAATACAGAATATGGGGTAAAATGTAGAATTACTGCACAAAAGATGAGTTAAAATGCCAACAAAAAGGGATAAATATATACAATATTTGGCACTCATCAAATACCCCCAAACCTGAATTTTACTTGTCCTCAAGTAAAACAAAACTAAGGAAATCCTAACTATACCACTGTCGCTGGTCTCTCGAATGCATTTAGCGTATGCACTAAGCCTTTTAAACCACTAAGTGTCCCTAGTGGACGAGTTGAAGTCTCGTGAAGGTTTGCTTAGAACGTACCTACAAAGTTCTAGGTCAAAATATAAGCTCATATTCCATCAAACGTGACATGTGCAAAACAGTTAAGCTCACAGCAAAATGGAGATGTCAATCTAGCTATCGAAGGCACAATCCTAGCACTGATAACAAAAAAAGACATGTGATAAGAGTGTAAAGTGTATCTACACATGTGTAAAGAAAGAACTGAAGTCATGACTACTAATCACCAAGAGATAGTTTCTCAGGCTAAGAACTGAGGTCGAAATCTAGCTAGCTGTCCGGACTTTACGAGAATTGTGAATGAGTTGGAGGTATTTCACAATTTCTCGCGTTGTACATCAATGGCATACACCCTCCTTGCTTATTACAACGAAACAACAAAAGATGACTAATTACATGACTCTTATTTACATTGACTATTCTCTCTTTTTATTTTTTGAACAAGAGATGATGGAATTGATAAATACTTGATTTTTTTTTTGTATTTTTTGTATTTTTTTTTTTAAAGCACTGATACACTTTTGATACATAACAAAAAGAAACAAAAGATTACATGACACTTTGCAAGAGGTAGCCCTTTTTGATGCACCTAGTTAAATTCGATGGTTGTCTTTCTTAATGTAACCTCCACCTTCTATCCCAACCAACCAAAGAACAAGCTAGTCAAGTTTCGTTCAGTATTCTAAAGTGATTGGCAATCGTAACTTCCTATCCAACACCTTGAAGATCGAGGCCATACATGTATTGGTAGATCGTGCGCGTGCAAATTTCTTATCACTATGTGAATTGTGCTAGAATCAGGGTGCCTAAATATCTAGACTAAGACTCCTAATAAAAATACATATTTGCACAAGAGTCAACATTTCAAGGTAAATGAGCTCCATTTTTTATGATTTTTTCATTTTTTCATTTTCATTTTTTTTTTTTTTTTTTGTTTTTTGAAAAAGAAGAAGGAGTTTGTTTTTCAATTATAGCATATTATCGTGGTATCTACTCTATACCCCCAAACCTAAACTAAACATTGTCCTCAATGTTTCAAAATATGGAAAGAATTATAAAACAATATATGAAGAGGAACATGCTGAGTAGAGTAAAAGGAGAGAGAATACCCGATTGTACGGTGGTAGCTCGATTAAAACTCCGTTATTTCAAGGCAAAAATCCATCATATTAGCAGTCACAATGGATGAGCACAAAATATACACAAAAGGAAATTTTACTAACACAGTATCTACAAGAAAATTTGGTTTTTAAAGGGATTGGACTTTTTGGAAAAATTTGGTTTTGTTGGGAAAAAGACAAATTTTGGTTTTTAGGGAAACATTTGGAAAACTGTTTGGTTATTTAGGGAAAGAGTGGACCAGTTTAGTCCACATAGACTGGGTCCTCCAGGTCGGTTGTTTCAATGTCGGGTGGAAATGGCTCAAGGAATGGCTTTAATCTCTGCCCGTTGACTTTGAAAACGTTCTTGTTGGAGACATCCTCCAGCTCTACAGCTCCATGAGGAAAAACTGTGCGTACTAGGTACGGACCCTTCCATCTGGAACGCAGTTTTCCTGGAAAAAGATGTAATCGGGAGTCATACAACAAGACTTTCTGACCAGGAGTGAAGGATTTGCGTAGAATACGCTTGTCATGAAATATCTTCATCTTTTGCTTGTACAGCTTGGCACTGTCATAAGCCTCATTTCTCAATTCTTCCAACTCGTTGAGTTGAAGTTTCCTTTGAATTCCAGCTTCGTCCAGAGAAAAGTTCAGCTCTTTGATTGCCCAGTAGGCACGATGTTCTAATTCCACAGGTAGATGGCACGGCTTTCCATACACTAGACGATAGGGGGACATGCCAATTGGTGTCTTATAAGCTGTTCTATAGGCCCACAAAGCATCATTCAATCTCAATGACCAATCTTTCCTAGACGGGTTGACCGTCTTCTCCAGAATGTGCTTAATTTCCCTATTAGAAACTTCTACTTGTCCACTAGTCTGAGGGTGGTACGGAGTAGCAACCTTGTGAGTTATGCCATACTTGCGTACTAAAGACTCAAAGTACTTGTTACGAAAATGTGAACCGCCGTCACTGATGATAGCTCTAGGGGTACCAAAACGTGCAAATATGTTTTCCTTTAGAAATGAAAGTACCACCTTGTGGTCATTTGTTCTGGTTGCTATGGCTTCTACCCACTTAGAAACGTAATCAACTGCGACTAGGATGTACAATCTCCCGTCAGAAATAGGGAATGGACCCATGAAGTCGATCCCCCAAACATCAAAAATCTCCACAATCAAAATGGGGTTCAATGGCATCATGTTTCTCCTCGAAATGCTTCTTAGCTTTTGACAGCGTTCACAAGCAACACAATAATCATGGCAATCCTTGAACAATGATGGCCAATAGAATCCACACTGCAAGATCTTTGCAGCGGTTTTCTTGGCACTGAAATGGCCTCCACATGCCTGGTCATGACAAAAAGATATCACATCTTTCTGTGCGGTGTTGGGGACACATCTCCTAATGATTTGGTCCCGGCAGTACTTAAACAAATATGGGTCATCCCAAAGGAAATGTTTAACTTCAGCCAAAAACTTATAGCGGTCTTGTCTCGACCAATGTGAGGGCATCCTACCTGCAGCAAGGTAGTTAACGATATCAGCAAACCAAGGAAGGTCTGAGATAGACATCAGCTGTTCATCTGGGAATGATTCTCTAATCAGCTCACATTCATCAATAGACTCTAAAGTTAATCTAGACAAATGATCAGCAACCACATTCTCACAACCTTTCTTATCACGGATTTCGAGATCGAATTCCTGTAATAAGAGTATCCATCGAATAAGGCGAGCTTTAGCATCCTTCTTGGAAAGAAGATACTTCAAAGCCGCATGGTCTGTGTATATGATGATCTTAGACCCTATCAGATAAGATCTAAACTTGTCTAACGCGAAAACGACGGCAAGCAATTCCTTCTCGGTAGTTGAATAATTGAGTTGGGCATCATTAAGGGTTTTGCTAGCATAGTATATCACATATGGTAGTCTATCAACTCGCTGTCCTAAAACAGCACCAACAGCATAATCAGAGGCATCACACATAAGTTCGAACGGAAGCTTCCAATCGGGTGGTCGGACTATAGGAGCGGTGGTGAGAAGGGTTTTTAATTCCTCCCATGCCTTCACACAAGCAGCATCGAAATTGAAGGCAACATCTTTGGAGAGAAGACTGCACAGAGGTCTGGAGATTTTGCTGAAATCTTTGATGAATCGCCGGTAAAAACCAGCATGACCTAGAAATGATCTGATCTCCTTCACAGAGCAAGGTTTTGGTAGATGTTGAATGAGGTCAACTTTAGCTTTATCCACTTCAATTCCTTTTTCTGAGATGATGTGTCCTAGAACTATTCCTGAATTCACCATAAAATGGCATTTTTCCAAATTTAGAACAAGGTTCTTTTCTTTACATCTGGATATCACGAGGGCAAGATGCTTCAAACATTCGTCAAACGAGGAACCAAAAACAGAGAAATCATCCATAAAGATCTCGAGAAAATTATCTATCATGTCAGAAAAAATGCTCATCATGCAACGCTGAAAAGTAGCAGGTGCATTACACAACCCGAAGGGCATACGTCTATAAGCAAATGTCCCAAAGGGACACGTGAACGTAGTTTTTTCCTGATCTTCTGGTGCAATGTGGATTTGGTTATAACCGGAAAAGCCATCTAGAAAACAGTAGTGACTGTGTCCAGACACACGTTCTAGCATTTGGTCAATGAAAGGGAGCGGGAAGTGATCCTTCCTTGTTACTGTGTTCAACTTCCTGTAGTCGATGCATACTCGCCATCCTGTGGTTGTACGAGTAGGGACTAATTCATTCTTGTCGTTCTGAACAACAGTAATGCCTGACTTCTTAGGCACGACTTGAATGGGACTAACCCATTTGCTATCGGGAATTGGGTATATGATACCCGCATCAAGTAGTTTCAGGATTTCTCCTTTGACTACATCTCTCATGTTAGGATTAAGTCTCCTTTGCATTTCCCTAGATGGTTTGGCATTCTCTTCGAGGTTAATGTGGTGCATGCAAATGGTGGGACTAATTCCTTTGAGATCTGAGATGGTCCATCCTAAGGCCTCTTTGTGTTCCTTAAGTACTTCTAAAAGCTTACTTTCCTGTTCCGTGTCTAAACATGATGAAATAATGACAGGTAGAGTATCAGAAGAACCTAGGAATGCGTACTTCAACGTACTAGGCAATGTTTTCAATTCAAGATTGGGTGGCTCAACAATGGATGGAATGAGCTTGGAATCAGAGATTAAGGGTGGTTCCACTTCATATCTTCCTTCAGTGACGTCCATTTGAGGTACAGATTCGAGCAGGGATAGGACGTCACTACAGTATGCATCATCATAGGAATCTGAGTTAAAGTTCTCCATACATGCTTGAAAGGGGTCGACGGATAGAATGTTAGTCAACGAATCTTGTATTAATCCTTCAATCATATTAACTTCATGCACATCATCATCATCAAGATTCACAGGTTGTTGACTAATATCGAACACATTAAATTCTACCGTCATGTTGCCAAAAGACAGTTTCAACACTCCATTATGACAATTAATGATTGCGTTGGACGTAGCCAAGAAAGGACGTCCTAAGATGACAGGAATGTGACAGTCTGGGTTTTGTACAGGTTGAGTGTCTAAGACAATGAAGTCTACGGGAAAATAGAATTTGTCAACCTTGATCAAAACGTCTTCGACCACTCCACGAGGAATCTTGACAGATCGGTCTGCCAGTTGTAGAGTGATAGATGTTGGCTTCAAATCCCCAAGACCTAACTGCTCATAAACAGAATATGGCAGTAGGTTAACACTTGCACCTAGGTCTAATAACGCTTTATTGACCGTGTGTTCTCCTATAGTGCAAGAAATTGTTGGACATCCTGGATCCCTAAACTTGGGTGGAGTTTTGTTCAGAATGATGGAACTCACCTGCTCAGCTAAGAAAGCACGTTTTTGCACATTGAGCTTGCGCTTTTGAGTGCACAAGTCTTTGAGGAATTTAGCATAAGCAGGGATTTGCATAATTGCTTCAAGAAAAGGAATGTTGATGTTGACTCTCTTGAATAGATCTAACATCTCATTATAATGGGTACTTTTCTGTTGGTAGATCAATCTTTGAGGAAATGGGGCAACAGGAGAATGAGTTGGCAAAGGGACATTCACAGCAGTAGAATTGTCAGGCTTTCCAACTTGCTCAGATTCTTTGGTTTTCTGGGGTTGTGGAGACAGCGTGGAATTTGTGTCAGATTCATTAGGTTCGCCTACGTTGTTCTCGATGATTTTACCACTTCGGAGGGTGGTAATGGCATGGACTTGATCGGGTGAGGTTTCAGTGCAGGATGTTGTGCCTGTTTGAAATATCCTCTTTGGATTTTGTTGGGGTTGGCTAGGAAGTTTACCCTTTTCTCTCTCACACATTTGATCCATCTTTTGATCTAGATTTTTCTGACTTTGCATCAGAGTCTGGAACATCTCCTCTAGGGCGGATAATCTCTTGTCGGTATTGTGTTGAGGATAAGATTGTTGAGAGTTTGATTGTTGTTGAGGGTTCCTAGGGTGTTGATAACCTTGATTGTTCTGATATCCCTGATTGTTTTGATAGCTCTGATTGGGTTGAGATGGTCCTCCCTGAGTGGGTCCTTTGGACCATGAAAAGTTAGGGTGGTTTCTCCATCCTGGATTGTAGGTCTGTGAATAGGGGTTATGCTCTTGTTTTTGAAACATGGC